>NC_142246.1:40207552-40817396 GCF_052056855.1 Sturnus vulgaris | reverse complement strand
TGCAAATGTTTCTGATGGTCTCTTACCTTGTAGAAAGGCATGCTGATGCAGAAAGGAAAATTTCTGTCTTGAAGAAAGGGTTGAGAAGAAGATGGCTAGTGTTGGGAAAGGATGCCTTTATTTATAGAGGGGAAGATGCTACAGCTCTCTTCAGCAAGAACTGAAGAACTGTCATTCTTCAATGCATTTGATAGAATACAATACAGTATATTTACTGTAGCTTGGCTTCCTTTAATCACTTACAGTTATATTTAATTTGAATTGGGCTGTTACCAAATGGATAGATGTTTTTAATAAAGTAAATGAAATTAAGCATTCTAATAATGTATATATTTGCAGGTGGAAATTAGAATAGTTTCATTGAATTACTTTTTAAATAATTGAATTGTGTCTTCCTTCCATAGTTTGGAGCATTTTTGCCTCTTTGATGTTCTTTGTAGCGCAAATTTGGTATTGCTGTGAGTAATTTATATCAAGTGTTTTAAACTGTGTCCTTTTCTTTTCTTTTTTTTTTGTTATTCCAGCCCTGATGATATTGGTACCTGTTGGTATATCCTGCTGTCTGGTTCAGTCTTCATTAAAGAGTCCATGTTTCTTCCAAGGAGCAGGTATGTCAGCTATGAGTGTACTGCATTCTATATTTTAAACACAAATCATGAGATGTAGAGCATTTTTAGAATTAAAAAGTGTTTTATATGTAATGAAACACAGAAGAACAAATCTAAATGCACATCTCCTGCTTTTACTAGCTGTGCTGTTTCATGCCCATAGCTAGAATTGAAAGTCCATCTTTGTGGACAGTGCACAACTGTCCAAAGTGTCATGCAGATGCTGTTGATTTAAAAAATAACACCACTAAAAACCTGACAAATGGAGTGAAGTACTGAGTAGTGTCTTCCTTTGAGTAATCAAATTTCAAATTACAGGATGCACTAGAATTTGGATGTAGATGTTTTCCTTTACTTACTGTGCACAAGTCTTTGGTCCATGTTTTACCATATGCTTAGATCATGTTACTGCAGGTTTTGCTGCTTCTGTTGTGCTTCATTGTCTTGGTTTGAAAAACAAGTGCCTGCTAAGAAAGGCAGGAGCCTCTTTTGAAATGGACAATGTAAATTCCCTCCCTCCAAATTATTATAACTTTGAAATTAAGAGGTTCTCAGGCAAAGATATGGCAATAGGAATAACTGTTCTTTACTAGAAAAAAATTAAAATAAAAGTACAGTAATACGAAAAGAACCAAAACACTGACAGAGTCAGAATAGAACCTGACACCCTGTTGGTCAGGGTGTTGGTAGCAGTCCCATTAAATGGTGGCTGCAGTCCTCCTGGATGACAGATGTGGTTCAGTTGAAGCAGTGTCCTGTAGAAGGGTGCAGTTTTCCTCCGAAGGTCCAGTGATGGTGTGGAAAGGTCTGGTTTTCCTCTGGAATCCAGTGGAAAAAGGTTGCTCTGATGTTCCAAATCTCAGATGTTATCTAGGTAGGAAATGCTTGGCTTCTCCCCCTGGGTGGAGCATCTCCCAGTGGGATGATGTAATTTTATCAGTCATGCAGTGGGGACTCGATGGCCCATTAACAGAAGATAACTCCCTGGAGGAAGGATGGGTTGTGGAAAAGATAAAGAGCACTGCCCCACCTGGTTTCAACAGATGGTGATAGAATACATACTTTTGGTTACACTCTGCTTTGCAAGCCAAGACATTAATGCAAATGGATTTTCAATGAAGAGTGGTTTTGTACATGGAAAAAAAAGTTTGAGTGTGAGGCACTCAAAATTTATACTGCTCCAGTAAAAATAAATATTTGGAGCTATGGAAAAAAAATGCGAGTGATTGCAGTAATTTTAGACTAAAGTGACTGAACTTGATCATTTTAATGGAAGCAGAACAGAATTATTTTGAAATGCTGGTTCGGTACATACTCATTCAGACTACTGTAAAAGATTCCTTAGAAGTATATGGCATGTAATAAAACTTGTGAAAGGCAGAGTGAAAGAATGTCTACACCTGTCTCTGTGAAGTATCATGATAATGAAAGCACTAGAAATTTTTAAATATTTTAAACAGTAGGAAACCCGTTCATGGCTAGTGTTGGTTGGTGTATGAAGCATTAGATCTTGAAATCCGGCTTCCAGTGAGAGGGAGAGCAGTACAAATCTTGGGACTTCCATTTAATGATGGTGGCATGTTCTTGTTGCAGTCAAGTGTCTTGTGTCTGTCAGACACTGCTGATAAAAAGGTTGTGCCATCTAATAGTTAATGCTAAAGGTGCAAAATCGTTTATTGGAAAAAGTAGCTCAACAACAGATTATAGGACCCCTATTTCTAGAAGAGTGAAAATAGTCCCATATGTCATCTGTGAGCAGGCAGTGCTGGGAAACAAACTGGCAGAAAGTGCTACCTTTTTTAGATACTAGGAGACAAGATACATAATATCTGAATTAATGTAGGGGAGTTGTATATAGTCCATGGCAAGAATCTTCTGTACCTTTGGAATACACTAATGCTTGTGCATCACTCACTTGAACACTTGGAGAGGTGATATTAAATAAGATAAACAATGAGCTTGAGATTCTTTCTGGGAGAATGAACAAAAACCTACAGATTCTATAACAATAAGCAGAACATTTTAAGTACTGTTCATATGCAGAAATGTGTAAAATGGCATCTGGGGCAGTGTCTGATACCTTAGTGAAGTGCAGGCATAGAAGTTGGCATAAGAATAGGTTTTATAGTCATGGATGAAGTCAAGTAGATGTCAAAGCTGGTGTCTTGGGAAGCAAATGCAAGAGAGACAATTTGTTAATTAACAAAGATAACTTAAGTCCGTGAAAGCAAAATTAAGAAATTTTAATTATATAAGATAGGAAGTATTTCAGGAGAGTAAAACCAGAGTCATTCTAGTCATTGAATGATAGCTGTAGTCATTGAACGATAGCTGAGGGCCTTATTAAAACTTAGGACAAGGTTAATCAGGATTTTTTTCTTTGTAAATTAGTAAGTTGTGATTGGGCTGTGGGCTCATCCATGAATAAGAAACTTGGCAAAAGTGAGAGGGCAGCCGGGTTAAATTTCTGATTTTGAATACTGGTGGCTAATAAATGATTTCTTGATCTATTTACTTAGTAAAAACATTACTTGAGAAGAAAATTCAGTTTTTCAGCTTTCATTATGCTGTCAGTGAACTGCTGGGAGAGAATTAGCGAAGTACTCAGATATACATACTGGGCAGAAGAGACTGACTAGAAGAAATGTTAAAATAAAATTTTAGGGTGCTCAGAAAAAAGGGAATGAGACCTACTGAAAAGACTGCTGATAATTGATAAGGTGGTATTCTGGATTCTAAAAAGCAGTGTCAGACAAAGGATGGTGACGAGATAAGTGTTTGCTGAAACCAACTGTTTACATATATAGGGAGTAATAATTTCAAGAGCCTTTTGGAGCATTGCATAATTCGTGCGTCTTCATGTCCTATTGCTTTAAAATGAACTGGCTATGGTTTAGCAAATGAAGCACATCCTCATGCATCACTGGCATCGTGATAGGAAGAGACCTAAACACTGCAAAGTAGACATCATCTAATTTTGATTTTGTTTGTCATTTGAGTAAACTAAATTTGCAATAGTAAATTAATATTTACACTATTTTAGTGTGGGTTTTTCTCAGTTCAATCCATTAGCTTTGCCCATCTAAAAAGCCACTAGGATATTATTTTGCAACATGTGAAGCTTGTGATTAAGAGAGCAGGATGGAGCCTAGAAGTCTGTGTACAAGCAATCAAATATGTAGAAAGCAAGAAGTATGTGCCTTTCTCCAAATCTGATTGACTCAGAAAATTCTCATTTCCCTTTCTTTTCCCAGAGCCAAATGTAATTCATCCTTAAGCATCTCACCATCCAAAACCCCTCTTTTTTTTCCTCCCCAGTTTAAGACTATTCTCTCATTTTTATCAGCCTGTCCCATGCACCTGTAATAAATCCCTTTAGGCAGGTTCTCTGGGCTGCTGATCCTGCTTGGACGGAGGGCTTCCCTTTGTCTGACCTGTTCTTCTCAAGCTCACCTTCATTGAATGATGGCTGGGCAGTAGCTCACAAAATTTAAAATAAGACACATGTTGTCATCCCACCAATTCCACCCCCACCCCTCCCCCTGAATTTCAAGAGCATTTGCTATTCTTTGTTGGATTTCACTCTTCTAAAATGAATGTCTTTACGTGCCAGAGTGTAAGTAGTATCTCTGGGTAATTCAGACAGACCTAGTGGACAAATGTGCTTACAACCTTGTCGGTTTCTTCTCAGTCCTATGCAGAATTTGATCTTACTCTGAACTTGGTGGCAGTTGGCATGTGAGTCTGTAAAGAACAGGATAGAGGGCTGTCACTAGATTAAAGCTGACTTTTGCAAATACCTTAGTGCATTTGACTGCTTATGCTCAGCATATTATTTGCATTTGGGTCCTCTATTAGCTGATTTGCTTGCATTAGTTTTAGATGTAGCATCATCAGACTGGTTGGTGAGTGACACTGGGAATGCTCCTTTGTTGTCTATGTTATGTCAGCTAAACTTACTGACTTATTTCTTTCTTCCAAATCATTGTGTCCATGGCTTTCCTTTCTAGTGTTAAGATACCATTTAAAATTTTTTCACTAGAGACACTAGGTTTGGCAGATGGTTAATATATAGTTGGGGAAGAAGAATATTTTAGAAAATATCCCCTTCACCCACCATGAAGCTGTGTAAAAGCATAAGAAATCACCCCCCTGCTTTTGCACTGCTGTGGCTTAGGAGCAGCACACCCTCATTTGCTGCCCCTTCCCCCCCTCAGGGAGACTCCCCCAAACCAGACACCTCACTCCCCCCTCTCTCTGGTGGGAGACAAAAAGGCAGAGCTCATGAGTTGGGATAAGAACAATTTACTGGAAGCAACAACGAGATAAACAAATGGACAGTACCAAGAGCAATACTACTAAAACCCATGTAAATGAAAATTAATACAGCAGTCAAAAATTAACCAGCTTTGTAGTGTATGAGATACGGGCATATAGCTACCTGTTGAAATAGTTTGAAATGAGTGTCCAAGCTGCCAGTTGTTGACTGTTGAGGAAGACGAAAATGAAAAACCTTATAAATATGATTGCCTGGCAAAAGATTTTGAGATTATGGAAACTCTAAGCGAGATTGAAATGAAAGGCATCTTTGAGATACGAAACTTTCGTTACTAAACAAGTAGAAAAAAATAGTATGGTCAGCTGAAAATAATCCCCTCTTGATTGAACAATTCCCTCTGCTTTCAGACAGGTCCAAGGGTCAGAAAAGACCCTATTAGCTTAGTAAAAGGGGTCCAAAGAGTAATTTTTAGGGTTTAAAGTGTAACACAGTATAGTAATTTAGTGATTCTTACAGGCTGCATGTAAATGCTATGGAATTTGTATCTTGTATTAGATTGGTTAATGAGAATTAGAATATTCAACACAGAAGATTTATTGTATTGTAATGGGAACCTCGCTCTCTTATGCTCTTACTTCTCTTATGCCCCTACCTCTTACTACCCTTACCCCCCTTACCTCCTACCCCTTGCCCTTTCTTTACTCCTTTTACTTTTGCCCTCCTGTTCTCACAGGCCTGCTCTGAGCTCCAAGCAGGGCCCTTTCACCCACGCCCTTTGCAATAAACCCTAAGTCCCAAAACCTGGCTTTAGAGATCTCTCAGTCCCGACCATCCGGACCCGCAGCTCCTACAGTTGGCAAAGTTTTATAGTGTACTGGATGACTTGTACTAGCTACTGGACAAGTCTTTAATTCCAAATTAAAAAAAATAAGTTGTTCAAGATGGGATATTGGAATACAGTAAGTCCTAAATTGAGTATTTAGCTTTGGAAACGGTAACATCTAAACCATGTCTGTTTTTTTTGGAAAATAGCATGAGTTTAATTTTATTTCCCTGTTATAATACATTTTAGCTTGTATTTGTTCAAATGCCAAGCCATCAGCTTGAAAATTCTGTTCATAAGATAAGACTGGGTTTTATTATCTTAAATTATTATTTTGGGAAAAGATACAATCCATAGTTTTAAAGAATTCTGCTCTGAACAATTAAAGCTGCCATTTATTTGGTGACATAAGGTAAAGCTTTATCTTGTTCTCCTATTTAATTTCTGTAAATTACAAAAATGAAATTTATTTTCATAGTTTAATGTGAGGAAGATAATCTCTCTTCCCTCCTACTCCTTTCCCCCCAATTTTCCTGTTAATATTTACAATCTTCTTCCTTTATATTAACATATCAGGCATATACTATGCTAAACTAAACATTCCTTAATTCTTTTCTCCCATCATAACCATCAATCTAGCACAAATTAACACTCAGTCCCCTCATCATTTCCCCTGAGCATCTGTACCCTGAAGCAGTTCACGTGGTAGAATGAGGTTTATGTATGAACTCCAGAAAATAAATGAGCAGAAAATTCAATTCCCTGAGGGCTGTCCTGGCTCTTCTGTGTTTTCACATGGCCACTGGCAGCTACTATGTGACAGTCCCTCAAAATGTCTTTTTGGAATGGCATCCAGCTTGCCTTGGCCATGCTCTCACCACGTTTGGTCATTTGTTTGGATGTCCTGTGGGGTTTTTGTACCACAACTTTGCTTCTAGTGTAGACTCCACTGGGTTCTTTTGTATTGCTCAGATGGGAGCTGTAGTACCCAAAGGTCTCCTGTATCTCCCACAGCTCACCTCGCGCTTGGCCTCCATGACCAGAGGATGCAGCTGCCTGTTAACAGCAACAAAATACAGAATTGCTGGGCAGATTTTCTCAGACTCTTGGCTCTGGTGCTTGGGGTTTTCTGCCTAAATGCTTCTGAGCCAGTCTGGGTGGTATGAGCTGTGCTGCTCAGGCATCCCCCTGTGCCCACTTGCCACCCACAAACCTGGCTTTACACTTGGTTTTCACTGCTTGCTCATCTACTACGTCCTTGCTGCAGCCTCTTTTCCTTCACTACTGCTGCTACTTCCAACCATTTCTCCTCTCACTGCCTCAAATGGCAATGGAGCTGCTTTCCCTTTGGCAAGTTCACAGATTTTACATAGAGGAGCAATTATTTAAGCTTTTTCCTTTAATTAAAAGATTTAAGTTTTGAAGGTAGGAGAACATCTGTTTTCATTATTTTCAAAATTAAAAAAGATGTATGTTTAAACATTGATGGTTTAGCCCTCTGGTCTTTCCCATACTAAAACAACTTAAAAAATGGAATGGAATATCTAATCATACTGGAGAGTCACTGAACCAATAATGGACTTCTTTTGAATGTGTGTAAAGCAATAGCAGAACTCAGTTTATGCAGAAATGTTTTGTCCTCATCCAAGTGTGTCCTCACTAACTTGTGAAAGTAACTTTTCAGGATAAAATTTGTTAGGGATTTTGGCAGACCTTTTTGTTTTGACAGGTAATGAATGTGAGTGTAATGGTGCTGGAGCAGAGCTGTTGGCTATCTACATGCATTTATGCAGCTTTATGTATCTGAAACCTACTTCCTAATTTTTGTGATGTCTGAATCATGCTGTTTTGTGTGGTTTACATAAGTCTATCTGATGGTGTGTTTATATTCTGAATACAGAATTGCCTTTGATCTTTTGAGTAAGTAAAATTATGCTGATATCTTTAATCAAAATGATAAAATCTTTCTCTCAATATGACTCATACATTTACAACTTAGTGTTTATTAATAATGGCTATTACTGGCTGAAACCTATGGGATAACAAAATGAAACTAGGATTTTAACCGAAAGTGATCAGTGTATACAAATATGTAGACCTTGATTAAAAACTCCTAAAAAGGGATTTTTTTTTTTTCTTCCCTCGAGCAGGAAACAGAATTTTAGAACAATGGACTTGGGGGAGGCTCAGAGTTGTACTTTTGGGGACTACCAGTTTAGTTGTTTAAGCTGCAGAGAGAGCTGATCAAGAGCTATGTGGAGCTTATTTAGCTTTTTCCAGGTTCCTTTGTACTGTCTGCATTTACCCACAAGATTTGTCCTTTTGGATGGAAATGTTTACTGTTACCTGCAAGCAGAAAGATTAGACTTATTGCAGCACGTGTGACTGTGATTGCTTACTGAGACTCAAACTCTTAGAGAAAATAAAATCTTACTTGCGAGAGGTAGCATTTTACTGGGAGTGCCTGATCTGGCCATCTACCTTGAATTTGCTGATCTCCTGTTGGTATCACGTTACCAAGTGACATCCAGCACTCCCTGGTGTGTGTCAGTGCAGGCTTCCTTATGAGGTGCTGGAGGAGCTGCAGCTGCCATGGGGCTATGCCTGAGCCCAGCTCCCTGAGGGCTGGCTGGCAGGGAGGGCATCAGGGAGTGCCTCAAGTGAGTCTGACTTCATCCCTTCAGACACAGTCAGCTCCAGATGTAACTGAATTAGCTAAGCCATAAATTGATGGGCCTTGTGATGTCACCTGCTATTTCAACAAATTTTGTGATTCAGAGCACAGGCTACATGTCACCCAAAAATGCCCTTAGAGTTTGAAAAAAATGGTGTACAGGTTTCTTTGAATATGAATACTTACAATTATTTTTACAGCTGATTTATCCTTTATGCCTTTATATTCTTCATACCATCTTCTGTTCTGCTGAGTAATTGAAGAGTTCATTGAGGTCTGAAACTGATCATGACAGTATATGAGGTGCTGGGAAATAGAAGAGGAGACAGTTCCTAAATGATGAGATTGGCTGGTGTCTGGTGTTATGTCTGTCATATTTTAATGCTACTGGAATTTTGTTTTTGCGGGGCTGATAAAATGTTAAGGGACTTTATCTATTACACTGGCATCTTCTGAAAACAAAAATAGAAATTTAGCGTTGTGGGTCTGGTGCTACCAGGCTTTCTTCCAAGTTTGTAATGACAAGATAACAATGAAGCTGAAAGTGTCAAATGACCTGAATATGTTTTCAGTGTGCCTGAGTTGTTTTGATTCCGCTTAAGGAGAGGGAGGCTTTCCGGGATGGAAATGCTCATGGTAGGAGAAAAGCAGACTTCAGGAGCTCTCACAAATGCAAACTCTATACCAGTTTCTACATGTATATACTTAGAGCTGCTGACTTCTGTCTGTTCCTGTGCGAAAGACCTGATGATGGGCTTGAGAAGGTCTGGCTCACCTGCTGGTGCTCAGGGGCATTTGTGGAGTGTTCAGAACAATTTCATATGCTTTCTATAGGGGAGACACTGTTAATTGGTGTGCAGAGCTTGCAGATTCAACAGATCCTTTGGTTTGGTTTTTCATTGTTTCATGCATGGTAACTGTAAGCTGACTCAAGACGACACTTCTTGCCACTGTTGGTACATTTAAAATAAGTAAAGAAGTTAGGCTTTTCTTGCACTGTGCTTTATTCACTTCAGTGGTGTTTATCTTCCCCATTGAAACTGCAGCTCTGTGAAAATACTTAAAAGTTAACGGTATCTAGAGTAATGATAAAATTGTGATAATAGAGCATAAAAACGAAGTATGCAGCACCATAAATCCAGACCACTGCTTTTATGGAGAGTTTTGCCTGTGAACCAATTTAGGTTACTTTTTGCATTTACTATACAGATTAAGTATAATGAAATTTTTTCAGTGGGATATTGCCAATGACAATGAAAAACAAAATCTGAGGTAACAGGGACAGTAGATTTTATCTGTGTAAGCATGAATGTATCTTAATAGCTCAAAGTAACTGAAAAGGACCTTAAGGAAAAAATAAAATTAAGCAGAAAAGTTTAACAACCTAGATTCATGGGGCATAATTTTTGAGCAGAAAGACGGGAGAGGAAAAGGGAGAATGCTTCAAGGTAGCTGATGGAGGAAATGTAATCTTTGACAGCTCTGAGTCATACCAACTCTCAGATCCCATTTCTTTAAATCTTAGAAGGTTTGGGTTAAAATTTTGACAAATTGCTGAGAAAATATGCTGGAATAATGGTGGGATTTTTTTGGAGTTTGACTGTGAAAAAGATTAATTCCACTGAGAACACTCACTTTTCCTGAAGACATTGCATTCTCGTTGTTGAAAAATTTTGGTGCTATTTAGTTGTTTGCCTGGTTTCTAAAATGTGCTGCAGTAAGAGCTGGCCTTGAAACAGTGTGGTTTCATTGCTGACTCTTCTTTTTAGCTAATTTTGTGTCTCATTAGCTAGAGGCACCTTTCTAATCCCAGCATTAGGGTCTCTAATGGAGCATGTCACAATATGAAGTCATTGAGAGCAACATCTAAGCAATCTTGAAAGCATTGCTCATCTTTACTTTTGCTTTTATTGCTCTTCTCTACGTTATAATTATGTGATATCTTTTATTTCAGCAGTACTCACACCTGTATTTTCTTTCTAAAATTTCAGTTTTGTTTTTAATATTAAAAAACTGCTTTCTGAAATGGTAATAAATTGCATACAAATGTGGGATGTGGAAAAAAAATTGAGAGCTCTTTCTGAGAAATTGAGGAGAAAATTCTCTGTGTAATAAAAGTAAACAATTATTTAGAAGTTAAGTGTGAGACCCATTATATCAGGGTATCCCCTACTGCTTACATTGTTAATTATAGATATATATCTGAAGAAAATTGTTGCATTTTCACAATTGATAGTGCAGCTGATTAGATGTCCTGTTATGTAATCCCTTCTGATTTAAGATTTCCTCTGATTCAATTTAATAGTACTTAAATTTTTGACTTTTAGTACAAACCTGCAGAACATCCAAGCCCCCTTCAGTTACTTGGGAAAACTGCATTATAGGATTCTTGCTGCAGTCAAAAGGAAGACCCTGTTTGCTTTATGTGCTCTCAGGATCTCTGGACAAGTTTTTCTAAGTGTAATGAACTGAAGTAATCTGGTCATTGCTTACCTCAAAGTAACAACAGAAGGAACGATGTGCAAAAATAGCATGAAGAATACTGAAAGTAGAAGTTATACCCCTGTGGAGAGAGGGCATGGAGGACACTGGCTTTTCTTTGCCTCATGTGAACCTCTCAGGAACAAAACTTTCATAAACTTAGTTTTGATGAAGAAGGAAAATCTTGATAAGTTGAAATAATTGTTTACTTATGTATTTGGAGGACTGTAGAATAACTGAAAGGAATTAGAATTGTCTTGATTCTTTGCATGATTTCACTGCTGTAGTTCTTCCACAAATGGTCTTTTTGATAAAATGTTGCTCCATATTGTAGATTTGAAAATATCTCAGAGTTTTCTTTCATGATACTAAAATTTTCAAATGTTTCTTGAAAACAAAGCCTGGGATACAAGACATGGTATAACATTTAAAGTGAGGAATAATTTATATTTCAAATTATAATATAAACAGCTAAAACCAAACTTATCACTACTACTCCACTGTTTTACTTTGTTTATTCATTCACAAATATGCAAATTTATCTTGAATACATCTGCATTGTCCACTAATAGATTTATAGAAACTAGTTATTGAGTAATGTGTTTAGCTCTCCATGTGAATGAATTAGTTGTATCAAATGAGTTAGGCATATAAGTGTGTGTGGAAAGCGTCAATATATATGTTCTTGTTTTACTTCTAAAAACCTAGATGGCATGTCAAGTTATTATAGTAATTTAAAAGAACGGACAATTTGTAATATCTTTAATTATGAAAGTCTCTAGGGGGATTTAAAAATTCTTATTATATATTTTTCAGTATAAAAGTCTTCATTTAGAAACTAGCATCTAAAGTCTTTGTATGACATTGGAAAAATACTCCACCGTTTTAATGAATTTCATGAATGTTAATAAGCCAAGCTGTGTTTAGACAAAGTCTTGCCTCTTAAGTAATGTTTTCCAACAACTTCTCATTCTTTGAGACCATTATGTAGATCTTGTGATGTCACAGTAATCTCCGTGGCAACACAGACGTCATTAACATGAAGCATAAGCAAAGCTGTCTTTATTCAAACCATTTATTTATTATTTGAAAGGATAAGAAAAAAAGTAGGCTAGGAAAAAAACCTTTCATCTTTGAATGTTTGACGAGATAAAATAATACGAGAACTTCTAATTTAAAAAATCGGGATAATTTTTCCTAAAGAAGGATCTATTTCCAGGTGTTCTGATGAGTTACCTGCCTTCTAGATTTCTGTACTAGAGATGTTACAAAGCTGAACTGCTGCAACAAAATAAATTTGTTGTTGCCTCTACTAGTAGGTTTCAGTTTTGTTTGTTTATATAATTGTGTATTTAGTCTATAAACATAGATCTTTAATTCAACAGAAAAATGCCATCAAAACGTTTCTTTTGTGTAGTATATGTAAAAGCGTTGTAAAGGAAAACTAAGTGGTATTCTTCTCTGAAAAGTATTCAGGATCACCTGCTGCTATAAAGACCCTGAGCATCTATCCTTTTTACAGTAAATTTGCAAAACAGTTTGTTATTCTTAAAAGAGCTTTTTCAGCTGGGGCTTTTAGCCACTTTTCAGTTTCATGTTTTAGTTTTGATGTTGCATTATGAAAAGATAAAGTGAAAAGCAACAAATGTGAAATTTTACACAATTACTTAATTTTTTTACCTAAACTAGTCAAACCTGCTACCGTATTCTCTCTTGTAACCAGGTACAATTTTAAAATTAACCTCACTTTTCAAAACAGTAATCTGTTCTAAAAGAAAAAACTGTGTGAAGATCATAAAGCATATGTTTCAGGGTTGACTGAGGGGACTTTATATGGAAACAAACCTCCAGAATCTAGCTGATTTCCAACTATTCACTGTGGGTTTTCAGGAAGTTCCTTTGAAGTGCTTTCAGTAGTCAGCTATAAATTAGCAGATTAATGCAACCTCAGATCTGGGTTGCATTTACATAAGAATTAAATCCCTAGGAGTATTACGTAGATAAAGCACTATAGTCTGTCATCTGTAAGGATGCTAACAAAAAGTGTTCAAAATACTTAAGAGGTTCACAAAAGTTTTCAGATGGCGTTTAACTTCTACACATTTTTAGCAGGAATTATTTAAAGCATTAATTTACTATAAATGTGCTTATTCTGTAGTTTTAATATGGTCGGGTTAGTCATCAAGCATTCTCTCTGGCTTGCTGGGTTCTTTGCACCCTCTTGATGCAGCAGTAGGGTTATTATCCTTGGCCCCATGATTCCTCTTCCCGCAAAGGCAGCAGGTTGTTTGGGTCCCAAGTCAAGCAAGGAGCTGCAAGGGTGTCTGAGGCTTTTTCCTCTTGTGAAACACTCCTCCCAGGTATTATTAAGTGGCATGTATTTAGCCGTGATATCGCAAGTGAGTCCCTTCCCTGACACATGAGCTGTTGTATCTCAGACTGTAAACATCTAAGCTATCATATGACATTGGATAAGCCTAATCACCCTTATCCATGGTATGCAGTGAGCTCATGTCTCCAGGATTTGCAAGTAGTGACAGTTCTGCAAATGCCTCTTCAACTTGCCAACATCTCAATTTTCCTTTCAACTGAAAAACATTTCTGTGCAGCAGCTATTTGCTTTTGCTGAAGAAAAAACTATAAATAGAATAACATTGTAGGAATTAAATAAGTTAAAAGAAAAAAAAAGGCTAATCTAGTTACTATTTTGATATGCAGATGACCACTACATTTTAATTAAACAGAATAGTTATTACTAGTCAAAAGCAGCTTGGGCTTCCCTTGCATCGTTACTTGCTTTTCCTAAAAGACAGGACTAAGTAAAATTAGAATCAAAGAAGTCAGCCTATATTATCAGATAAATTGATGTTCTTTATAATGATGCCGTCTTTTGGTTGACAAACTCTTGCTTTCATGGTTTCCAGTGTGCAGCTCTAACTGTGAGGAAACCTGCTGCTGCCTTCCCTGCTTGCATCATCCCCAGTGGAGCGCTGTTCACGTTAGAGTGGCTCTGCATGCATGAAGAGCTGTGTCTTTTTTTCTGAGGGGTCAGAAAATGGCCACGCCAAATTTAGTTTTCATCAGAGCACTTAAGTGTTCCTCTGGGAATGGCTTGTGCATGTATACAAGCTTCTTAATTGTAACTTTCTTCTTTTCCTTGGCAAGGATGGGTTGGGTGAGGGTCTGTGTTTCAGAGCACACTGATGTGAAGCCCAGCTAAACCTAGCTAGCTAGGCTAGATTAAACCATGTAGAGGGACTGATGCTTCTCATTCTGATCTGGACATAGCAAAATGGAATATAGTGGTTCTTAATGGAAAAGATGCATGAGGAGAAACTTGACTGAATCCCTTATCTCTCTAAATGGAAGATAGAAAATAGTCCCCATTTTATTTCCCATCTAGATGTCTTACTACTGCTCTATATTTCATCAAGGAATCAGTGTGACTGGTTGGCTTTACAATTAAATCTAACTAACATTTTGATATTGCTGCTAGCTGAATGTTGATTATTACATCAAGATTTTATTTTGGGATTTTTTGGAGACCAGACATTCTTCTCATGTTTGTTTCTGTATCATCAGATAATAATTGATGCAATGATTGAAAGCAGGTGCCTGCCAGGACCTCCTCAGTCATGGCACTGCTGTGAGGAAGTGTTGTGTGCAGGTGGGACATGCAGCACACGATCTATCCAGAGGGATGGGGACTCCTCTCTGTTCTGATATTGATAACTAGAGGATAGAGGGAAGATTGGAAATGCAGTGGATAACACTTGAATGTAAATGGTGGTGGTAATAACACCATTTTCAGGGTGAGGGCTACCTAAGAGCAAATGAAGACATTTTGGCTTACATAACTTCAAATTCTAAATATGCTTCATGAAATACCTCTGTATTTCATTTTGGTAGTTTTCTGTTACTCCTAAATGTAGATGTCAATTGGAGCAATGTAATTTTCACAAAAAGCACTTTGAAGTATTGGGTTTATGTAACTTAAGTTCCATTTTTTATCATGAATATGTTAAAAGCTTGAGAAACTAAACTGAACCGTACATAGCCTTGTGCTTATGCATTTATTAATATACAGTCTTGAACAAATAAGGATTGGTTGTAGTGAAGGGGGGAGAAGGATAATGTTTGCTTTAATCACCATTTTTATTTAGATGTTCTGCATTGGCAAATACTGTACATCGCTGATCTTAAACCCATTGTACCTCCCATTTGAAAACTTCAGAACAAAGAAAGTTTTTGAATATCTTGATTTCTAGAGTTTTGGCATAAAATATTTCAATATCCATGCATTACATTTCTATTTTAATTATATTGTAAATTTTGGCATAAAGAAAAGCAAAATCTGCGTGGAACTTATTGCATTGCATACATATACTCTATAAGATTCTAAAACTTGAGAAACAACAAAATTTGCTACTTGTACGTTTCCTTTCGTTACAGTTTGTCTAAATAGAATATTCTTTTTAATTCAACCAGCAATTTTGTTTAAAATATTGCAATTATATCTACATAAAACTATAACAGTGTTATTTGCTGAAGAATGTGCACCATAAGGGATGACCATACTTTGTGGAGCTTTCTTTGTGAGACTGAGAAATAGTTTTATTAAAACCTTAAGCTAATGTAATGTAGGAAATATTAAAAAAAAAAAGAAAGTTAAGATTACTTTGAAGAGGAAACCCTAATTTTTTTCTGTGCTTCTTGCAAAATAATTGTCTTTAGTGAAATTGAGTTTTCTATGTGCATGATCTTTGATTTTTAAGAGGAAGAAAGTAAAAGGCTTAACACTGAAAACCCTTTTCTTGATGTTGTGAGGTTTCCTTCAGATTCTGCATCACTTTTGATGAATGCATTTACATTCCAGTGCTGAGAAGTAACTTTCCATTTGGGAGCTGGGCTGACGTGAAAACAGGAATGTGGAGGCCCAGGGTGAGGGGACAGGGCTGAATGCTGATAGAGAAACATTCCCTCTTCAGTAGCTGCTGCCTCTCTGGCGAGCTTTGAAAAGAGCATCTGTGCGTGTGTATGAGGATGTCTGGGGACCTGGGGAAATGGATGGGTCATGTCTGGAGAAAACTGCCTTGTCCTCCAATGTCATGATGATAACAGAAAGAATAGACCAAGTCACCTCAATATCTGCAAGTTTTTACCTGTCTCTATGTGTAAGTGCTTATAAAAATTCATGTGTTGCATGTGGCTTTAGATGTTTCAGTTAATTGATGTACTTTGTTGTTTTGTTTTATTAGTAAATATATAAAATTTGAAGGGGAAGAAACGCAGATGGTGGTCCGAAATTATTCTATTGTTGTTTCTTAGCCACAGGCATATTTAAACTACTGGAGTTTTATAATAGTGAAGAGTTTTTTTAAATGAAAACTGAGTGTAAACTTGGGAAACATGGAAACCCTTAATTTTCATTTAAAACTTGTCTTCTGTTAACAAGCACAAAACCTGAAAACTGATATCTCTGTTCTTTAGCCATCTATGTATGTTTTCAGTATAACAAGTTGTAAGCTGAGAAATGTAAGATACACTTTTGGATAGGGGAGCTGTCATCTCTGATCAGTGTAAGTTCAATTTAAGAATGCATTAAAAGTGAAACGAAATTGTAAACTACTTACATGCTTGTAAACTTACTATAAGCATAAAATACCTGCTTTTACTATATAGTGAGAAAAAAAAAATAAAATAATAAATACCTGCTTTTAATATATAGTGAGGAAAAAAGGTTTTTTTAATACTAATGACTTTATTTGGAAGTAATACTTTTGAATAGTCAAGTGGGAAATAAGACTTGTGTCAATTGTTTAAAGGACTAGTTTAGTTAGGGAAAATACCTAGCTGTCTACTAGAAAGTGGATTCCTGTAAATAATGTTTTTATATATCTTTAGGTAGTTGTTTGGTTTTTCGTTTGTTTTTGGTTTGGTTTTTTTTGGGCGGGAGGTTGATGTTGGTGTTAGTTTTTGTATTTTTTAATTAAAGTAGGTTTATATTCACATCATACATCCTGTATCCCTATGGGAATACAAGTACTGTGATAGAAAAGGACTCTAGAAGTGAAATTATCTCTAAGACTGTGGTACTGAGGGGAGCATCTGTGGAGCTTAATACTCAGGGAATGTCAGGTCAGAGCTTATGTGGTAGTAGGGAAGAAAGGTGTTGGAAAAGCTGCTTCAAAACAAAGTTCTCTGGGGAATTTAGATGAGACAGCAGTATCCTGACCAGGCAGCCCTTCTGGCTTTCTAAATTACTGTTATAACCTCAGCATCCCATATTGGCATGTACAGTTGCAAGGATACCTTTAAACTGCCTTATCTTCCTTTGGTGAAATTCTCTTATGCACATCACCAATTTAAAGAAAACAGTTGCATATCTGTGATTCTTTCAGGTGTAACATTGACTTAGTAGTTGCAAACAAGCTATATTTAGGAGTTGAAATTAATAAGACAATTTTGATTTAAATTATTAAGGAATGGTGTGATCCAACCAAATGTGAGGTGTATATAATGTGAAATTCTCTACTGCATTTTAAAAACAAAAATGGCTTTTTTAAGCTTAAGCTTTCTATATGGACAGGCTTATCTCACTCTACAGTAAGGGAAGAAGTAAATTTGTCAAATCCCTGATCTATTGAAACCTTCTAATAAAGGCTCTCTACATTGTACTTTAGCTAGCCAGTGTTCATATTGACTATTTTGTGAGAAATCTGGGTAGTCAAACTCACTTTCTATGGTAAGTCTGGCATCAAAATTTTGTAAAGACTATTGTTTCAGTCAAAGTTACTGATATAGAGCTAAAAAATCTATCAGCCCATCCACTGAAACTTTGCTTGGTACTGTTTCTGTGTGATACCTAACATCCCACAAGCCAGCTTACACACCTGCTTGTGGTATCTCCTATGAAGCTCTTCTGCTGGTATTTCAGAGAATCACAGAATGGCTTGGGTTGGAAGGGACCTGAAAGATCAGGTAATTATAAACCCCATTGCCATGGGCAGGGATACCTTGCACTGGACCAGGTTGCTCAAGAGCCCCCTCCAACCTGGTTTTGAATAATTCCAGGAATGGGGCATCCACAATATCTCTGGGTAACCTGTTCCAGTGCCTCACATTCTTATAATGAAGAATTTTATAAAAAGCATTACAGTTGGGGCTTTTTTATCAGCTCAATAAACAGACTGTATGATGTGTTGGATATTTGCTGCTTCTTACTGTGTGCTAATGTTTCAAATAACCTGTTTTCAATTAAATGGAGTTTGTTTGATGGCTAGTTACTGCAGCTAGGCATTTTGGAGAAGACTGTCACTGAAGTATATTTTTGTTCATCTTTTACTTTTGCTCTTGTGGAAAACTGATAAATTAATTCAGATACAGCTTACTGATTTTGATGTCAGTCTTATGAATTGAAACAGCAGGATTAGCAATGCCCTAAGATGTCAGTTGTTTCTCAGAGCTGCATGTCAAACAAAAACCTGTGTTCAAGTGTGGTTCTGCAAGAGATGGTATGCACTACAGCTACCACAGTTGGAGATGGACAATTCTGAAGTGCCCAGATGTAGTGGACAGTAACAAGAGTGTTCCCTAATTTTCACTGATTATATAAATTCCTCACTGGTGATGACTTTTCACCAGAGATTGAAAGTCAGGAGGTTTAGTTGGTGTGGCCATCTGAGAACTGCAATGCTTGAAAGGTCCTTTAAGTTTCTTGTGCCTTGATTTACTTGTCTTCTTTCTTACAGAAACTTCACAAAGTTTAGAGTTTGCTTGCAGCCTGAAGTGCCTTGTGCATTGTGATCTTTGGTCAAAGAGAATATATACATGCGATGCACTGTCTGCTCTGATAAATTTCATGCTGTCATAAGAGTCTGAATAGTCCAGGAATGGCATAGATATTTGTTGTGAGAACCAGTGTGTTACTTGGGAGCAGAAATCAAGAATTGTCTTTATAGTAACTGAATTCATGCCTTCTATCTTAATATATTAAAACGACTTGTTTTCTGGTGCTAAAAAGGTGAAATCTAAACAAGTTATTCAAGAATAGAAAAGCACATCCAAAACACAGCTTTTTGTTTTTACTGTGTTTGCTAAAGCTTGAAACTTTTGCATGTCAGCAGTGATTAGCGACAGACAGAAGTTTAAAGTTGATACTTACAGACAGCAATAGAGGAGGAAGAAAGGTGGAATGGAAACGTGTATATGCATTTTCTGTTGTAGCTTCGAGGCTACAAAAATGGGTTAGCAAAAAATACAGCAGTACGTGTTTTCTAAGTGGAAAGAGAGTGTTTCTGTGTGCTTCCAACTAGAATATCAAATAAGTTGATTTATTAATCACAATTTTTTGCATTTTTGTTTCTCAGACAATGAGTTATTTCCTCCTTTCTGTTTCTAAGGAAAAACTCTGGTATGAATCAGGCTATTGGCCAAGAAAATAAGTTTTGATGCTTCTACAACAGTTCAATGAATCAGTATAATGGTTGCGTTTTCTGATGTCTTTAAGTGGTTGAAATTGTATAAAATTCAAGATGGTATTGTAAAGAACCCTGTGTTTTGTTGCTGGACTGTAGGATGAAGCATGTGTTTGCCTCTAGGAAAATAAGCATTTTGTCTAGAGACTTCTTTATTCAATATTTCTTTTCAAGAGGCCTAGTATTCTGGAAAATTTTTTCTATTGTACGAGTCCTATGTACCATTAAATGCGATTATTATTTTGATGAATAAGCACAGCTGGCATTTCTTTTCAATATCTGACTGCCTTCTTTTTGAGCCTATAAATGTGCTGTTGTCAAGAGATTAGCCTTTGGGGTAGCAAGTTAAATTGTTCATTTCTACTAATCGCCAGGCGGGACAGGAGCACAGATATGAACTGGCTAGATAGACTGTTCTGAATGATGTGTGAACTGCAGTTTGTGAGTTAGGAAATAAAGCTTATAGCTGTTATTTTTCACGAACACTGTAGCTTCAGTGTGTCACCACATGCCAGCATTGGCTAAAATTCTGATGTTACGGTTTTGTTGAGTTCGGGTTGTTTTTCAAGGTGTTGCCTTGGAGGCTTCAGACAGGAAGATTTCCCACGTCTGTTGCACAGTGCCAAGTGGAAGAAAGGAAAAGGCCAAATAGTTATACTAGCTCTCAGCTATTTTAGGGTGGATTGGTTACAGCAAACTTAGAGGGGTCCTGAAGTTATGATCAATTTGTTGTCTGTCCTGCCCTCCAGTCTGTGATGGGAAAGGCTGGCATTGACCTGGCATTCTTACCCGGAAGAAGAATCACACATTCCCGAAAAAAGCTTTAGCTGGCTGCCTTTATCCACTCCCATGGTCCATGACTGGGGATATAACTGTAAAGGTCGTGGATGTCACTGACTCGCGTACTGGCTCTCTGCTTATGGTGTGCACTTTGAGGATTCTTTGCAGTGAACACTGCCTGTGCACAGGTTCATCTGATACAGGCAGAGCACTCCAGAAACAAAATAAAAAACCTTTCAGTTTTTTCTTACAGGGAACAAAATAGTATCATGTTTGATTATTGTACTGTGATGAGAATGTCTCATGAATGGGCAGAACAACCTTTTCTCCTCATCTAATTAATTTGGGAATATACTCATCTTCCTTATTTTATTAGTTCATTTTAAGTAGAAAAGAGGTAATTGAAGTTGATCAGCCTTTTCATTCTTTCCTGAGTATGCCAGTTAGCTTTTGTTGAAGAAATGCAGATAGCCTAGGTAACTTAATACTGTAATGCCAGAAGATACTAGATCAAACTCACTAGTGCAGTTCAGAATCAACTGTGCCTCTTCAGTAGATAGCTCTTGATTGACACTTGTTTTGGTGTTAATAGACTTATTTAGCAGATACTCTTAGGGAACTATGTAAATGCAAAATAGTCAGCTCTCAGTGTCCTTGAGTCTCAGTTAATTGTCGAAGGACATATGCATGAAACTTGTATTGTGCACAGGTATGTAGGTTTTTTCTGTGCTTTACAGTATCTGGATGAGACGTAAATATGTTTATGAATTCTGTTAAAACTCTGATTTCTTTTCTAACTGAAATATTTTTTGTTTTTCAGTTTTGGCAAGCGTTCTGCCGGCAGCTTCAGACGTGGATGTGAATGTATTGTTTTAGAACCATCTGAAATGATTGTGGTAAGAGTATTTTCAGTCACTTGTTTTCAAATTTTGCAGACCAGCCTTGGTAACACTTCAGCTTCCAATAAGACTTACCATTTTCTGCTTTTCACGTGATTTTTAAATAAATATAAGATGTCATACCTATATTTTATATTGTTGTTACATTTACTTTTTCAGATTTCTTGTAAAACTAAAGTTTTCTTGTGCTAGGAGAATAGTTTGTGGGGTCTTTTTTTGAAGCAGCTTTATTATTATTGGTAAACATAGATGCCTTAAAGTATTAATCTCAGGTTAGTTTAAGTAATTAATATTTGAATTAAATTTAATCTCAACCGTCTCAAGTTTTTAAGAAGAAATTTGAATGTTTTAAATTCTGCCAGCCTTCCTGGGTGAAGGTGAGGGTACTTTGTTAGCAGCATCTGCTGTTGTCCAGTGGCAGAATATTGTCTCTGAGGGTTTACAGGCTTACAAGTTTTAGTTGTCACCTCAGGGTGCATCATCTGAACAAATGAGCTCATTTTTTTTCTTTCTGTCACGGGAATACAGATCAGTTCATAATACAGGCATGACAATTATCTAAGCCATATAGATAGCTTAAATATAGACTATGATGCTAACCATCTTTTTCCTAAAAAGTAACAGTTTATGTAAAACTTGTGGAGGCTCGGGAAAATGTGGTATTACTTGAGGATTGTACTTGCTTATTGCCAGTTTGTGTAACTCACATCTGACCATCTGGGAAACAGTTTGTTGTCCCGGTTTTGTGTTCTAGAAGTGTACAATTTCACTGGTTGTAGCTGTGTGAATGTATGTCTGTTTCACATGCATTCCTTGTTAAGCTGTAAGGAATAGTGGTATAAAGATAGGCTTGGGAAAGGAGATGACTTAACAAGAAATTTTTTGACTGATGGATAATGTTGGGTCAGAGGCACGTGTTTGTCAAAAAACATGACCTCTACAGTTTTGGAAAGATGAAATGGAATGCTTCACTCAGGCTTTCACAGGAGTAATTCCACTTCGAATAGAAAAAAACCCTATCCCCAGAGTTGTTTGGGCGCACAAGAGGTGTAGCAGGGTGTGAGTGTGAAGGTGTCAGACGTGAAATAGATACTCCCTGCAGAGGGGGTAAACACTGCCTGCTCTTCTGGTGAGCCAGGGACTGTGCTCATCTCTTTGAGTTAGTGCACTGAGAGGTGTCCTTAGTCATGTGGGCTGACTGATGTGTGATACTTCTGACATGGATAAGCTGCAAATTCGTAGGAATATTTTGTCTAACGTTTCCTTGTTGACAAATATTCAGAAACCTTGCAGGGTGCCTCATCTGTCATTCTGAGGGATGGAACTGAATAACAGGAATTAACTGAATCCCCTTATTATAGCCAATGCTGGAAGCTGTGATTTTTTTTCTTCATTTCCTTGTTTCGTCTCAAAGAACTCGAGTAAAGTTTCTATTAGTAGGGTGAACACAGAAGAGATGTTGATTTTCAGCCAAATTACTGCAAAAAGATAATTCTCTTCCAAGAAAACGAGAATTATTAGTTCAAATATTTTCATGGCAGCATAATGTTGTGTAGTGAAGTAGTCTTCAAACTCTGTAGACAGTGAAACTGAGAAGACTAATTTTATACTAGAATATACCCAATAGGTATCTATCTTCTCCCTGTTGCTGTTTTGAAGTGTTTTTTTTACACATAAATCCAGTCTATTAGAAATCCTTTTATGCCTTCAAAATATTTGAAATAATAAAACAGTCCTGAAGAGTGAAGCTTTTGCCATGGATTGGTTAGGGAAGATGCTGAATAGAGCTCAATAGGGAAACAGGCAAGTGTTCTCTTGTACCAGTTTTCTTTCCATACTGTATTGATTGGTGAAATGTTTGTATTTGTGCAAGCGTAAGAAAGGGATGAGGAAGGGAGAATTTTTCTTCTGTCATTTTTGAAAAGTGATCATATTCAGTGATCCTTTTCATACTAATGTTGTTCTGTTTTTTTTTTTAGTAATAGATTTCACACTTAGTGCAGAAAGTGCAGGAAACTCAAAGCTGGCTGCTGGTTTTTGAAAATAGGATTTCTCAAACAAGAAGAAGCATTTTTCTCTCTTGTGGGAAAGGACACATTCTCTTGCATCTGTTGTAGGTTGATTACATGGAAGAAAATGAGGAATATTTCCAGCGTCAAGCATCTCACAGGCAATCTCGAAGAAGATTTAGGAAAATCAACCAGAAAGGGGAGCGGCAAACAATTATTGATACTGTTGACCCTTATCCTGTGGGGAAGCCACCTCTTCCTAGAGGCTACCATACGGTAAGCTGTCTGTATTTATGGTTCACAAAAAAACATAAGCAGGAAAACTACTGAAAATAACAGTCAAAATAGCTAAACTCGCTGGTATCTTTTGAGTGTGCTTCTGTGGGGAGGTTTCCCTTCAAAGTAACTGTGAATGTGGCTCCATCACTATGTGAACATGTGTGCAGCTTGCATCTTAGTTCAGAGTTGAAAGTATGTTTCTTATGACTGTGAGTGTCATGTATTATTTTTGATGTTCCAATCATTATGGGAAACTGTTAAGGAAATTCTGTTCTCATTTCCTTTGGCTATTAAGTTACAGTAGACTTAGTTTAGTGTGCTGTGTTAAAAGGTCAGTTAGTGAAGCATTCGTTGACATATGTGATAAAAGGTGTTGCCTGAAAAGCACTGTGCACCAAATTGGATTAAATCTGTAATTTCTTTTTGGAATCGAGAACTTAAATGTAAAATTTAAATTAACTTCTGTTATTTGCCCTTTATACTTAGATTTTAGTGAGCTATATAGTTGGCCCATCATGGAGGAAATCATTTGATCATTTTGCTTGATTGCTTTTCGGGATGAGAGAGGGAATCTGTACATGTTTCCAGACTTTCTCTTGAGATGAAAATAATAATTAAAACTTATTCTACAAAGTATTTTATATGGCTTTCAAACTGAGAAAAGCTCTATTAGATTAATGTTTGTTTTGTATTGATTCCAACTGTGAGCAAAATACTGAAAAAGTTGTTTGTCTTTGGCTCTCATTTATTTGTTTAGGCCCTAAATCTGGTAGAACCATAAAGACATGGGCATAAATGACATTGTGTATATTTAATCTCATTGAGTTCCATGGACTGAATTTTGTAAAATGTATGCCATATGAATATAAATTTGCAGGATGAGAGCTTTAGTGTTTTTAAAATGCCGTCTTTGGTATAATGCAGTTATTAGCTTTTTCAATTTTTCCTTCCTTACCCTTATTCCTTGACTTGTTTGCCAGTTCACTGTATATTCAATGTGTGTCTATAAGTGTGTAGATGTTTGATTACATCTGTTAATTATACAGGCTTTTCCTCATGACTTGAATAATTATGTTTTATGCCAACAGTTTGGTTTTGTTTATACAACAGCTTTTAATGGTTTAATTTTCAGTTAAGTTTTAATTGCCTCTAAATTGAAGGTGAATTGAGCCAGTTCACTTGGTTTGAAGATAAAACATTTACTGGCCTGTTTTTGCAAAAAAAAAAAAAAAAGTGGTATTGTACTTCATAGGAATTACAGAAAGAATTATTTTACTTCATATTACTTAGATGTGTGTGTTGTGCTTAGCAAACAGTGGTAGTGTGATTTGTGCCTAATGCTCGAAGGGCAACATTTAGATTACACAATGCCATTTGCGTTCGTAGGTCCTTGCCTGTTGTATAAATTTCACTTTAGGTGTGCCTGATAAATTTTTTGTAAGCTTAACCGGTAGTAAAAGCAAAAATCCATCCTGTGCTATTCTGTTGTGCAAGTTCATAATGGTTTTGTGTATGTGCTGGGAAATCCATTGCAAGTGAGATTTCATATAAAGATGAAAGAGATTGCCAAATAAACTGTAAAATTTACAATAGTTACAGTCAAATGTTGCTTTTCAAAGTGTAATAGAATGTATATGACTGGCTTTATTTTTTCAAGGCAAATAGAGTCAAATAAGCTCAAATGAGTTTTAAAATGTAGTTAAGACTCTTCATGCTGGTCCATTTCCTCCTATTTTTACAGTATTTGGTGATCTTGTAGACATTATTCTCTCATTCACTTCTACTAGCAATGCTATTTCTATTGCTTTAACCATACATGTTACAGGCTGCGATGTCTTTTTGCCCTTCCTATTTTATGTCCTTTGACCTCATATAATTAGTCTTAATTTCTTGAAAAATTGGCTGAAGAAAGCAGGATGTTTTTGGAAATGCATAGGAATTCAAGACATTATAGCACTTATCTTGTGGATTTGTTGCCCATCCATTCTTTGGTCAGCATGTGTTAGGGTGTTGTTTTTGTTTCTACTTTTTAATTTTTGTTAAAAAATGATGGAAGCATTAATTAAATTGAAAAAGGATTAATATGCTATAATTATTTTCAAATTTGCATGTGTTCTAGTTTAGGTGTCACATATATAAGAGTCAAAGTAATAAAGCTGCTTTGATAGTATCCTTGAAATCTTCACAATGTGTAATTTTTTTATATTCTGTTTTACCGTAAATCCATAGAGTTAACTCATAGAACTATTATTTTGGTTGTTGATAAATAATTATGCTTTATTTTCAGTAGTCTCTGAATGCTTTTCTTCAGAAAGTTCAAACAGTATTTTCTGAAGAAAGTTTTCTCTATCATAAAAGCATAGAGTGAAATGTAGAGATGAAATGCAGATGCATGGTGTACTTTTCAAGAATTAAAAATTAAATGCAGTGCTCTCAGTTGCAGCATGGCTTTCTGCAGTAGAGCCAACTTGTATTGGTTGGTGGACCCTCATTAACCTGATTTTAACATTATCTTCATAGTGGTGGAATTTACTATGGCATGTCTGATAATGTTCATCTTTTCCTTTCCTCCTATATGGCATTCATTTCATTTTGGCTCACAGGAATGCACTAAACCTCAGGTATCGTAACTTACTGTGTATGGTCCACTAACAATTGACTTGGGGATTTGCTCCTTGTGTGATTACCGTGATACTGAGGCGACATTTTTGACTAAAGTTGCCTTCTAGCCTTTGCTTTCATGATTCAGCAATCTCACTGTGATATAAAAATACTTATGTAAGGGTGGAATTTACTGACAGCGCAGTGTCTCTTGCCCAGCTTGACTGACCTTGCTTACTCTGACACCATGTGATGTGTAAGAAATGAGAACTCTAAGCAAAGGGTTTATATCAAATACTTACTGTTTGGCTGACTCTTTGCTCAAGTATCTCCTTCATGACACAAAAGACTTAATCTTTGATTTTGACTTAAGAAATTGGTCCCCCGTCACCATTTAGTACCTCTATGTCAGTAAAACAGGGAAATGGAGCATGACAGGATGAGCAATAAAGAAACAGAAAAAGGCTTTGCCATGGTGTTTCTTGCTTGTGTTCCATTCTGATGGTTTCTACTGACTCTGTATAAGGAAGCTGGATTTTTTTAGGCAAAGTATGTCTAAATGGCCATTATCTGAAACACAGCTTTGCCAAGTTAAGGAGAAGAAGGTGCCCAAATAAGTCAAGTATCTTGGAATGGTACCAAACCAAACAAAATGTGGAAGTTTTTCCTGATATCAGACATCAAATGCACTCAAAATGATCTGAAGATCTGAGTGGCATCTTTTAAACTTAAGTGGCATTTGCAGTTGCACTTGTCAATGCCAAAATAAATACTGAGCATCCATCAGATATAAGGTTTGATAAGAATATGTATTATCAAATTGTTAAATGTCCCCACTTTTACGTTTGAGAAATCTCTTGTGATAGAGCTGAAAACAAATTGAAACTACTTAGGTTTTTTTAGGTGAAAAATTCTCCCTTTCTTCAAAAATTGCTTTGGTCAATACTCCTGGTAATTTTTTATCAGAAAATGTGTTTATTTTAAAGGTGCCTCATGTATTACATTGTTAAATTAATTTATCTAAAACATAGATGGTTCAAATTTCAATATGTTTCCAGTATCATAGACAAGTGATTTCTGGGCTGAAATGTTCTCTTTCTTCAAAATGTGTAGAACACTTCTTTTAGGAATCCAGTTCCTTACCTTCAGATCAGTGCTCCCTGGTTTTTCAGTGGCACGATCCTAAGTGACTTATGGTTACTAAAACACTATGTTTAAGAGTGATAATGTACTTCTCAAATTACAGTAGGAATTTGAAAGACTTTGTAGTATTTTATAACTTACCGTAATGTTTGAAAGATCAGTTGAAGTGAAATCTAATGTTGAGTATCAGTACTTAGGCATGTTACTTTTGGAACAAGTGTTGTGATTTCTAGGGTAAGGCAAATAGAAGCTTTGTCATATATGGAAATAAAATGAATGTGTTTTATCACACTGATAAAATTACATCTTTTTTACCACCTTTATAGTTTGGTAAAATTGATCCAGTCTTTTTCAGGAAAAAAAACCAAAGCTGATAAGTTTGAGCTGCTCTCACTTGAATCTAGAAAATGTTTGCTTGTGCTTTCCATGTGTCAGAAACATCTTTAACTAGACTAGTGTTAATGCTTCCTTACTTAATAGCTGAATTAGGATTTTAAATCCTGAATTTTCATTCTGTGTCTTCCTGTACTTAAGGCTACGTCATATATTCAGTGCAAAGCCTTTGTTATTTGACTGAAACAAATGTGAACCCATTCTCCTGAGAACCTACATGGCTTTACTTCTGCTTTAGGCGCTGGGGTTTTTGGTTTTTTTTTGTTTTATTTGGGTTTTTTTTCAATACTCTAAAAGTGAATAGTCATTTGTGGAATGACTTAAAAAAAGGATAGACTTTCTTGTAATATCTTACTGCCAGTAAACTTCATGGCTACTTCAGTGCTTCTGTGAAGAATTAGTCATGCTCAGTCCAAGTGTTGCTGAGCTGCCTATTCTGTATGCAATATATAATATAATATATTTGGCATAAATTGACACAAACTCATAAAGGAAAAATCACTTTGTCCAAAATAAGGTGTTGTTCTTTAGTGGCATAGATATTACAAGTAGTGATTTTTTACTTCCTGATTTGTGATAGTCTGTGTCTCTCTAGACCTGGTATGTAAACTGAGATGTGGGCTTTTACTAGTCTGTACTGTAGTCTTTACTTTGCTAAAGGCAAAGTATCAAATCTCACTGGGGTATATTTAAAGAGGTGCAGCTAGGCCTGTAGGAATAATGCTGAAGCACCTGCAGATAGCCCTGAACAGAAAGATGGTGTGTGGTGTTCTCCTCTGTGTGAATCTCTCTAGATTTGAATTAGTTAACAGGCTTATGAAATTTGTTGCTAGCGCATTTTCAGCCAGGCTTTCTATAGCCAGCTGCTGAAATCACTGCAAAAGGGCTCTCTGCCTTTAGTAGCCTTCCTTATCCTATTCAGCTTGAGATTCACGTGGGGTGACAATCCCTTTATCCGTGCTGGAAAGAAAAGAGCAGTGGGCACAGAGCCATCAATAACCCCAGCTTCTATCTCAGTTACAGGCATGTAACAATTTTATCCTCTCACACTGCTGTGGAGCATTGTGAGAAGTGTTTAGGGCAGATAAATATTCCTTCTGGATTTTATTTGAAGGAGTTGACTGAAAATGTGAATGAGAGGAGGACTGGAAATTATACCATGTCTAATGTTGCTGAGTCAAATCTGATCTGCAGCCACAACTCCCTGAAAAAATAAGCAAGAGAGTTTTTCTAGTTTCTTTTTTTTTTGTGTGTGTTATGTTTAGAAAAGGCTAAGAGCCTACTCATTTTGTAGCAAATCATTGAAGAATTTCTTCCTGCCCCTATCTTCTTTTAAAACTAATAGTGCAAAGCATTGGCAAAGTTGCTTTTGTTTTCCTGATAAGGTTTGGATTCCCATTGTCTACTGAGAATCTAAAATACCTGGATTGAAAATTTATGTTCAGATTGTTCTGTTTTATGAATCAAATTTGTCCTTACCTTTCTTTTGTCTGCAAAATGACATTAAAAAGCTGTTGTATATCATATTGCTACATTTAGGAAGGATTAAAAAAAAAAACCATTATTTTTTTTTCCTGCCTGAATTTAATGTAAAACCCTGGTTGTTTTCCTTTATTCAGTGTGTGCCTACTGAAGCAATGTGGAAGTTTATCAGATGAGAAGCAAATGTTTTCTGGTTGTTAACATAGTAGATAAGAATTACAAGAAGATGAATCAAGTTTTAGCGCTTTGTTACAAAATCCAGTATAATTTGGGATGAGGTTTAGTGTTAAAAACCAGCAAAATACCATTGCTTCTCTGCATGTTTGCTTATGCTGTATGTTGTAAAATACATGTTGCTACATATCCTTCCATGGACCACACTAAATATGATCATGATCATGAAATACCTCATATGTGTTTGCTTTTCAACAGTGTGGACTTGGCATTATTGTAATGTAGCTTGATAAACTATATTCATGTTAGTGCATTGCATTTCACATGGTAAATTAATACCAGTGTCATAATGTACTTAGTCGTCCTGTGAAATTTCAGTTGTTTTAAATCAGTTTGAATCATTAGCAACAGTTGCCAGATACCCAGTCTACAAGAAATCTGTTTAAAGGAACACTGGCAATCTTTCAAGCCTGTAAATAGCTGCAGCTTTTAATATTCCTGATGATTTTTAGAAATATCTAGAACTTCCATTCTAATACAAGATTACTTAATGAAAAACAAAATACAAACAACAGACTCAATCGTGAGTATTCACATTAAGAAAAGCTTGCTTGCAGGAAGAAAGAACCACATCTAAGAAAATTGTTTGACAGGACAGTGGGCAACAAGGTGTGGTAGACACAATGAAAGCTTGAGTTTGTGAAAAGGTGTAAAGGATGTGGAGAGGTTGGAGGTAAACAATTTTTTAAGCATCCTTGACCTTAGAAGTGTTGCAAATGTATTTACAAAGGAATAAAGTGCCCATAGAAGCAAGTGGGGACAAATCCACTCAGTTGTCAGAAATGTTTGGAGTGCAGAATGTTTGAGGGTTTAGGCTTTAGAGGCTTATATGAGTTATGGTACCTGGACCTATTTAAATAGATGAAATCTTGGGACTTGCTGGTGACTGATTTTTTCCCCAGATAGAGGAAAAATGTCAAGAGGAAGGAAGCTGAGAAGGTTTTGCTCTGTGGCTTATGCAAAATGATTGCAAGAAGGTTGCCTCACATAAATAAAAGTTGAACTGAACTCACTCTGTTCCTGGTTATGACACAAATTAATTTAAGTAATGTCAGCTGAAAAACGTAATTGTGTTCCCACCTAAATTTGCAGAGTACTGCTGATGAGAAGTAGCATGGTATGCAAAGTTTTATTAAACATGTTAGCATAAATAATGCATACTTGTTTGCCCAAATTTGTCTCTCTTAATAACAATACAGTATAAAATAATTTATTTAACACTTCTAATATTCATGTTGAAAATAAAATACACTGTATTGATTGTTCAATTAATAAAAGAAAGGGACTAGTTCTTAACACTGCCAAGCGCGAGTGTCCTTTTACCAGGAAGGATATTTGTTAACTTGCTTTTCTTCATCTACAAAATCCAGTGTGTAATTTCAAAAGCAACTGGTTTTATTATTCCATGATAGTGATGATCTGCTCATGATTTCAGATGACCTTGGTGTGTAAATCATAATGGGAAGTAATAAAAAATACGAAATAGATATACATAGCCTGTATATTTGAACACATCCAGTAATGCTAATTCCTGAAGAGTGTTACTGTGTTATACGTGGTAGGTGCATTTTGAAGTGAGACACTACAAAAATTGTAGGATGATTTTGCCTGAAATGTGAAATGCTTGAGAGAATTTGGGCAGCTCACGGTAACCATTTTTTTTAATGGAAGTTGGATGTTGCTTCATAAGAGCATCCACTGGTAATATTATAATGGGAAAAAGTTATTCCCATCCCTGTGTTCTAGCAAAACACCACCTTTTTAGCCTCACAGCTTCCTTCCTTCATCTGTGTGGTAAGGGATTGTTACTGTTTCAAGTTATGTATTAAGTTTTGTGTTATTATAAATATATGAGCAATACTATCATTTTATGTTGTGTAGCACCCAAAGCAAAGCAAAATTGTTCGTTCATCATCCTTTTAGTAATTACTACTGGCAAGCTAATGCAAAATTAATGACATGCAGTGTGTTATTTACTCAACTTGCAGCTTCTGTCAGAGGTTGTCTATTTTTATAAATTACATCATCCCTACTGCAGAACTCTTCTATCCATTGGGATTTACTGTTCTTCCATTCCCTTTGGAAGGGCTCACATTGATGTCATAACTGGATTGTAATTGTGATTTGATCTGGAAACTCAAAGAGAAACATTGAAGCTATGCAGTATTTTCTGCAACTGAAGTGTCAGTAATACTTCTGAGGTTTTTTTGGTTTTTTTTGACATATTAATGGCACTAGGTCCTGTTTACAGCTTGTAGACTTGCCAATACTTTGACCGCACATATGTAGAACTTCAGCTACTAATAGCATAGATTTTCCAGAGTGGCATGATTTTATTGCTGCTACTGACTTGTGATGTGTTCTTTTATACTATATAAAAGATTGTTTTTCTGAGATATAGAGTATAAAACTAAATGTGAGGTATGTCATCAAAGTAGAAAGTTGTTCATGCAGCAGAAAAAATGGATTTTTCATAACTCTTTTCTAAATTGATCATTGTACAGTGTAACTAAATACAAATATTGAATTTCTACTGCTTGGCCTTGATGATCCTTGTGGGTCCCTTTCCAACTCAGCAGATTCTGTGATTAGAGCAGAGGAAAATTTTAAAAAAGCAAATATATACATGTGTAAAAGGATATCTTCTTCCTTAGCATGGGGTTGTTCAGTTAGAAACACTGTGTGTATATAAAGTACATATGGGGAAATGGGACCTGCCATAATATATGTGTAGAATGCTAGTACAGATCCTTTCAATGCTGGCATTTCTGTACAGTATCATGACTGATAGTAGTAGTGCAGTTATTTTCCCACTAAAGGATGGAAAGAAGCTCAGTTCATTTTTTCCCCAAGTATCTGAGCCAGTTATGTGACCTGAGCTTGGCATAGTGAATTAAAGATAAAATTATTAGTATTATTAGGTGTTTCTGAGTACTTTTAATAAAACCTTGTATTTGACTTGACTAATTTCACATTATCATTTGGCCAAGTGAATTTCACACTCTAAAAAAGATTAACAAATTTAGTAGTTAAAATATCCTAAGCAACTAAGAATTATAGAATTGAAACATGTGGAAAATGTAATGTTCCACGTTCCAAGAAGGCAGATGGCATTCTGTCCTGGATCAGCAGTGATTGTCACTTGTACTCAGAACTGGTGAGGCCACTCCTGGAATCCTCTGTTACATATTGGGTCTCACTACAAAAAGGACATTGAGTTGCTGGAGCGTGTCCAGTGTGTGATGGGTAAATCCTTCTCAACTTTATTGGGTAGATGTGTGTATTACAGTGCCCAGACTAGATCCTGCTGAGTGCAAATGCCATTATCCATAGCATTTACATTTACTTGCATCCATGGGTGACAGTTCAGTTCAGGAGAGCTAACAAGTCCTAAGTAAAGCAAGGTAGTTACTTTGAATTTACCACAAGGTTTGTGTGTCATTTCTTTCACTGTCCTTCACCACTCTGTTGTGCAGACATACTTTTAAAGCATTTTTTTAGATTCCTTGTATTCATACTTTTCTGATGGAAAGATTTGAAATTTTTTTCATTAAAAAAACTATTTTTTAATGTAAGGTCTAGTTAAAGTGTTAGTATTCTGTTGTATGTGTAATGGGTTTTGGGAGCTGGACTTTAGGTTTGAGTGGTTAGCCTTAATTATATTTGAATTTTCAGACACTAAAGTTTTGACATGCAGCTGGAACAGCTGGCAGGTGTTACATGTACTGTTGATGTTACTGGCAGAAAACCTACACATACTGTGTTCTCATACTTTTTCATTATTTTATATGCATGTGTATGTGCATGTGCTACAATGTAAAATATTTTACTTTTCTTTTACTTCTAAATTATTTATTACTCTTGAACATTGTAATTTATAATGTAAGTGCCTGTAGCTAACTGGTTTTAAAGTCTTCAAATGATCTGTGGTGCACAAAAGACCACTTTAAAAGTAAGAATTCTGACACCAGTCTTGGAATACAAAACAGCGTAGAACCATATTACAAGGGAAACTCAGTCGGTAGGTGCACTTCTACCTGTTTTTATTTAACAATTCTATATCTAGGTAGCTGATCTTGTAATTGCAAGGGAAAAATGTAGTGTTGCATTTGCAAAATGAGACATCTGTCAAGTGATGGTAGTTGGCTTCCTGATTTATTTGATTAGGGAAGAGGAAAGGAAAAGGGCATTTCTTAGAATTTTATATTAAGTTCTCTCTATTTGAAGGATATAATGTTGTGGTTTGACTTTTTTCCTGTATAAAACCAATTTGGCTCATTTTGCTTGGCAATTACTTTAAAAGTAAAGAACATGTGAAATTGCATGGGGTTTGTTACTGATAAGAGTCTGTATGAATTATTTCTTTACTGTTGCTAGAGGCAGGGCACAAACCTCTCAGGATATGTTAGTGCATGGTGCATTACACAAGAGAGGATATGCAGGGGCACAAGGAGAGAGTTCTCCCAAAAGAAAACGTTCTTACACTGGTAAACTCTTCAGTGTTGATTTTAATTGGGAACCCCTGGAGTAGACTCTTCAGAGCGTCTCCTGCCATGAGACTTTGACTAGAGAAAAAAGCAAGAGTTATTTCCTTCCAACAGATAACTAAAGTGAGTGAAAATTCTCTGTAACAGCAACCAGCTCTTTCAAAATTAAACTTCCCCAAAACACTAAAGATAAGTAGTAAGTTACTCTGGGAGATGCTCAAGTACACATTAAAAAAGATGAACAGACAGTCTGGTGGTTTTCTGCTGGCCCCATCTACATTTGTACCTTGAACAGAATTTCAGATTCTTCCTTAAAGCTTCTAAGTAAGAAACCGTAAGAAAACATATTGTATTAGCTGAGAAGAAAAATATTGCCCCTTCACTACTGCTGAAGTCACCCAATGAATAAATAAACAGCAAATACCAACAGCAAACCAGCTAGCGTTTACAGGAGACTGAAAAATCTGGGGTTTGTTTGTTTTTAATCCATTAATATTTCATATTAATTAATTAAATTAAACAATTAAATTAATTGTTCCCATGCCTTGGTTGGTCTCAGATACATTCACTTCTGTGCCACAACAATCATCCTTATAATGCAAGTATGTAAGCGTATTTCAGGTAGCAGGTTTCAACAGGGCTACTAATGACCTTAACAGTGTAGAATTTAGACAGTAGATTGACCTCAGAAAAATCGCTGAATTTTATTTTCACATTTTAACAGTCCAACAGTAGGATACCCGTGAGAGAGGTAGTTATCAATCTTCTGTAAAGTTTTCCTACATTGTTACACAGCAAAGAGTGTGAAATGTTAGGGTTGCCTCGCATAAGTGAAGGACTTGTGTCCTTGGATTCCTGCTGTGAAATTGGTATGGACATGATGATATTTGGGAGTTTTTGTGGATATTTTTTAGTTTGTTTTTCCTCCCAGACAGTGGTCTGATCTGTATCTCAGTAGTGAACCTTGTCCCCAGCAGGTATGGATGTCAAAGTGCTGTTTAGATCTGGTAAAGACAACTTGCTACACCTGTATGCTTGAGATCATGATTCTTGATCTTAAAAGTGTTTGCTGTTTTGCTTTCATGCTTTTTTCCCCAATTTAAAACCAGAAAGCACTTTCTCACGTTCCCTGATGTAATTAACATGCCACTGTTAAATCTGGTCATAACAGCCATGTGAGAAAATTCTGTAAACGCTGGGAAAAACTTCCATCTATCCTGACATAATGCATTTTTTCCACTTCTGAAGTACTGAAACAGTGAAGGAAATGAAACTGCCAACTGAAGTCATTAATACTGCAAATTTTATGCCTAATTTTTAGCATTTAATAATTATAATGTATAGATTTAAAGCCATGTCAATATGCATTCAGTTTTAGGCTTATGTAAGAATGAGCATTTTGCTTTGTGTAAAAATGACAGGTAAATCAGCTAAACTTCACATAAAGTGACTTCACAAGCATACATATTATGTATGATTTTGACCTAGCAGGAACGTAAAAGATACGGTTTTTTGTAATTTTTTTTTTTTCCCTGAAAGCATAGTTAAAGAGCATAAATTATTATGGAGTCCAGAGAACTGGTGCTATGGTGAGCCTTTGTTCAAGCCAATTTTATAAGCTAATTTAGATATTCTGGAAATAAAGTGTCTTGTCACGTAGGTTTTCTTCGTATCTGTTTAACATAATTGTCAAACATAAGAGAATTCAATGGCAAGTATTTTAGATGAATACTATGACTTGCTCCTATTTTAAGAGGGATGGCATGCAAGTAAAAAGTTTACTGAAAGCAGAGCTGTGCACAGAAGGTGACAAATGAGTCTGCTGTTAGAGGGAAGATTGACAGTCTATGGCACATCCACCCAGATGAGGCACCAGCCTGACTGCTCTGGGCTTGTCATTATTTTAAAGATCTGGATTATAGATTCATCTGCAGCAGCAATTCAACAGAAGGGCATTTATTCAAATGGTCTGTAACATTAGTAAATGTGTTATTAAACAGCACACACCACTCCATAGCAAGTCTTGCTTGGGTGACACTAGTTGTGCAGTGAACATCATTAGAGTGGATGGCAGGGCCACAGCCTTATTTTTAAAAATTAAGTAACGTGGTAAATACTGTTACTTTATCAGTCTGTTTTGGCCAAAGTGGTATTTTAGTACGTTGGAGAACTTATTTGGTAATTTTCTTTTATTCAACAGTTTTATTTAAAGTTCTTAAAGTTCTTGAGAAAATACTAGGGATAGATATTCTTAGACAGTCCCACGTCTGCTTTATGCTGATAAATAGCAACTCGCTTGCATGTAATCAGGTCATATGGCCAGAGATTTTTATTGTTGGCAGTAAATTTGTCTGAATACTTTAGAATAAGGCTTATGTATTGTATGGGACATTTAAGTGTATCATAGCATTTTGAGTGAATTATTGTTCTGGGTTTTTAGTGGTTTCAGTTGGTGTTCTTAAATCTGATGGGAGCAACAGATTGCTACGTAGTGTTCTCTCTGATGAGTTTAGTGGGAGGCAGAGAACACTGGCATTATAAAATTCAGAAGCATGCTCCTGGGAGCTTGGCAGTTTTGTGTCCAATAGCCCTGAACTTAAGTTTCTAACTTCCACTTCTTTCCAAGTAAGGAGGACGAGGGAAAGAGAAGATAGCTCTGCCTTATTCTCCTTAAAATTATGTACTCCATTCTTGCACTCTTCAATTTAGCTGTCTGTTATTCCACCTACACAGCTGTATAAGATCTATGTAATTGTCCCTTCACTGTGAATGTTTTTTTTAGCTACTGCATGGAGTCATGCAGTGGCAGTAAATTCAGTGACCTTAGAGTGTTCTGTTGGTATTTGACTAGGTATTTGAGCATGAAGGAAATTATACTTTCCATTGTGTTTAAAGGGAAGGGGTAAACGTGCTAATAATTTCTGATTTTGAGGTACTTCAGGAAAAATATGGTCTCTATGTATATAATCTGTATAAAAATTTAAGTACTTCTGTAAATAGTTTTGTGTTTGCTCGAAACTGAGGAATTGAGGTAATCTGTTGTTACAGCATTTGTCATTAACCTAAAAAGGCTTAATACTCCAGGCATTGTTGGCACTGCTTAGGAGAATGATATCCACGTGAGATGGTGTTCTAGAATGTAAAACAGTTGAGAGACATTACAGTCAGGTGATATATGCTGCTGACATCTCTACCAATTTCTACCTAGAATTCAGTTTTGTTTGTGAATCCCTAATCCTATGGGGTAGTCTAGGATGTCCATACATTTGTAGTTGCTTTTGAAATGTCTTTTTAGCATTCTTTTCTGTGACTCATAAAGGGACACTAGACTTCTTTTTATAAATACAGTATTTTGAAAGCAGCCAGGGATAGCTCATCATGTGCAATTATTGCATGTCAGGTTTATTAACATTTCACTTCAGTAACTTAAAAACATTTGAAAAACTGTCTTGCCTTCCCCCCCACTTTTAAATCTAAGCAAGGAGTTCTTACATGAAAAAAAAACAGAAAACCCATGAACAGAAAGTTGCAGGTTGGTTTTCTGTGATGTACTTATACTTGTTTGTGATAGAAGCTTTCCACAATGTATTGTTCTCATGTTTCACACTGATTTAAATTCCAATCATTTTTCATTATAACCTATAACAATTCACTGGCCTTCTACTTCAATTATTTTTTATGAAAATAAATTATATATGTGTTGTCTGAGCTGAAAATGGACAGTCTGTACAATCACATCATACCTGGAAATGGTGGCAGTTGAGGAAGAAGGAGGAGAAAAATGGAATCGGCCATTTATTTTTTAAAACTATTTTGACTCTCTAATTGTCTGTGAGTGATGTTTTCTTCACCTAATTTCATAAATGTCCCTTTTTACATTTTGAATGTAAAGAGGCTTATTTTTCTATTTTGAAAACCACAAAGTTTTTGTCAGTCTGATGCATGTGAACATCAATTAAACTTCATTAGGTTAATAAAAATTTACGTAACAGATGAGTAGAGGTGTATAGTGGTGACCAGCATAAATAGTAAGAAAGTGTTTCATGGCAGTGTTATATGAAAGTTGTGTGTTTCAATACTATTTTGATGGGTTTAATCATGTTTTCATGTTACTCATAAAGGCATATGACACAGAAGCCTATGTTGGATTTTAGCTGGAAATATCAACTGGTGCAGAGAGGATGCATGTTGATAGTTGTGTGCGATAGAGTTCAGAAAAGTGGCGTGCTGCCTTCCTGCGCTGGGGAGATGTTTCTGTTTTGGCAGAACTTCTTTTTTTTTACTGACATGAGCATAAAATACTCAAATTCTGCTCATGGTGTTAACCACAAGGCTACCCAATCAGACTGAAGAAGGTTTCAACTGCTTTGTCAACAAGTAATATTTTAAAATTTTGTGCTAGAGAGGGTTTGCCTAAGCTTCCTAGAATTCATAACTTCTGCTACTTCTAATAAGCACTCATCAGAAAATTGATTGTGCTCAGCATTAAATTGTTTTACAAGGCTTAAACATAATTTAATGTTTTAAAATCATCTGTTAGTTGCACTGGCACATGGCAAAGACTCTCAAAATTCTAAACTAATAGCTATAATTGAATAATTTAAAGAATAACTTATCTTTTAGAATATATTGAAGACCAAGGGCATAAGTGTCATTAAACTCACATAAATGCAAATACATTCTATTTAAAAGGTGTTGTATATTAAACTGTATCCATTGAATAATAGTGCAAAAAATAGACTGGATTATTTCAGGATCTTCTTTGTTGTTACTAGAATTCGTTTCCACTAATTTTTATAGCCTCATTTGCTAGCAATCATTGCCAAGAGTGAAGGAAATCAATGTGTAACAAACTAAACTCGTTATCAGTGTACATGTTAATTTGGGGGAAGGCAGCTGCAGATTGTATGACATAGTATTCTATAGCATCCAATTTTTTTTCCTGTGTAGTTTGCCTCTGTAACAACTGTTAAGTCTTTTCTTCTATTGTCGTTGTTGGGGAAAAAAAATACTTTGAAGTTATTGTAAGGCCAGATGGTGTCTGATTTTAAAGAATGTGTTGTGAGGATGTTACAGAGAACTGTACTAATGTTGAAGCCTAATGGAAGTGTGTCATGTGCCTGGCTTGGTCACTCCTATGTCAAGTGGTACAAACCTGTGGCACTTAAGGTGCATTGTATGGGGGCTGGCAATTTATTGCTTGAGCACATCCTCATTGCATTTCAGCTCCTCTGCAGCATGATTTTGCTAATACAGCGTGAGAAGGGCTGTAAATGGGAGTGACTGGGGACATTTCTGAGTTTAAGACAGAATTACATTTTGAGGGGAGAATTGTAAATGTTTATGTCAATCTCTTCCACAGCCTGTATACCCATGTGTTTTTAGTAGAATTTGTGTATTCAGTATGCAAGGAGAAGCAGGAGCTGCATTCAGAAAGGCTTGAAATGGTATGTTAAAGGTGTGTGCACACCTACCTCCCACACCCATGCATGGATGTCTCTGGCCCGTGAAAGGACGAAGCTGCTGAAAATCTGAGAGAGCTCCTCAAGTGCACTGTTTGTAAATACGTGATAAAAATGTTTACAGCTCTGCAGCAGCTCTCTTTTGGGTGGAGGGGAAAGGGAGGTGGTATCTCTGCTCTAGCATTATCTTCTTGAAAAGTCGTGTTCATCTCCGGATTTGGCGAGGTAAACGTGGGTCCTCATTCCCACCCTGACTTCAGTGATATTCTTAGGAGCCAGCAGCAAACGGATCCCTCCCCTCTGGGGATGCCTTGATCTGCCGAGGCTGATGCCAGACACAGGCAGGAGCTTGCCGTTTTATCTGCATTGTCCATCTCTACCTTAATGAGTGAAACAGTTAAGTATCAGAGGGGGCGAGCCTCTAGGAATGTGTCTTCCATTTGACTCGAATATTTCGGTGGATAAAGGGAGAGGGAGGGAGAGGAGAGAGAGAGAAATCCACTTACATCACTCGAACTGCATTGAGTGTGTGCCTGTGTGCAGGTTAAGAGACAGACTTCAGTGTCTTTGCTTTCTGCAGGAAGCAGCAATGCCGTTTGTATCCTAAGAGGAATTTTTTATTTAGAAAAGGAAGCATTCTTTCTACCCAGGAAATGGCTTTCCTTGTGCGTTGCTATGCCAACTGCCTGCAGCCATGGTCTTCCAAAGTAAGCACAATAACGTAATTATATTGGCGTATTGCATTCAGACTCATGATTCTCTGGGTTTTTGTGTGTGTAACTGTGTTGTATTTTTGTTGCTGGCTCTTTGGGCGGTAGAAGTGCTTGTCTTGATTGTGAGGAAACAGGCATCATAAAATTAAATGTCCATCAATGTCATGCTGCTGAGATTAATTGTGTAAACTTGGTTAGCTGAGTGTAACAGAGATCACTGGTCACTACTCTGTCAGCATCATTAGCAGCCAGGGGAGGAGGTCCCTATTCGCGTGCGCTGCCCTGATTTTGGGGGAGTGGAGGGTGGTGGTGGCGGGAGGGGGGAGGCTGCATTTGTGAGTGTGTGATTGCAAATGAAACAGGAGTATTAACAATGCTTGACTGACTGCTAGAGGCTGGTTCCTGCACCCTGACCAATATAATACTGTATTAAGTCTTTTTGAGGGAGTCTCTGTGCAGTCAGCCATTTTAGCTTTTTTTTTGTCCTTCTCCCTCCATCCCCCCCTTTCCCATTCCTCAGGCTCAGGGAATGGTTTTGTTCCTTTGAATGGATGCTGGATATGTAGGGTTTCATCAGGCTCTTTACGTCCTGACATGCTTAGACTTTCAGTGTTGCAAAAATGGAGACTAACGCTGTCATTTGGATTGCTGCTCTGCACTACAAGTGCGAGGGGGGTCTTGAGCTTACCAGTAGTGACACTTCTAGCTCCAGCTTGGCTTCATCCCCTCCACCTCTTTTTAATTTAATGCTGTAGAGGGTGACTTGCCATCCATAAGATATTGGTACATGATGTGTAAATTCAGTTCAGCTTATGTTTCTTCATTATGAAACCACTTGCAATCCCAGCTAACCATGGAGTTATGGGCCAGCAGGAGAAGCACTCAGTAAGTATTGCAAATTCTGTTTGTTCTATCAATAACCTGTCACGGGCAACTGCATGGAGATTGAAACTGCTTGCCGTCCTGCTCGCTGGCTTTCCTGCTTGTGGATTTAATAGTGGGTTTGGAGGGAAAGCTGTCTCTGAGGTGGCATTAATGTCGGTGGCTGTATTTAAAATCGTTTTTAGCTTAGAAAAGGCAACTCTGTAGGTTCTTTTTAATTGTTAAAAATTTACTGAAGAAATGCTAACATACTTTAGTTGGGCAGGAAGCTTTGAGCATTCAGTTAAAATCATTATGCATTTGTTAAAACTTTAAATCAATATGTAAGCTGTATAACAAGTGATGTAATTGTAGGTGATGGTAAGAATAGATTTACTCTGTCTAGTGTGTGGTACTAGTGTACTGTTGCCTTGTAGCATGGCGTTTAACATCTGTGATACACTTATGCTGAAATGCAGAAATTGTTAGTAAAACACAGAATGAACAAAAGGCGTAAGTACTGCTGCTTTCTAATTGATCCCATGAGTCAGCTACACCTTTGTCATGCTTTAATCCCATAGGCTGCCTGTGTTTATTGTTTGGGAAAAATGCATTCATAAGCAGAAGAGCAAACATTATTTAACAAGGCCTCAGGTGTCAGGAATTAGAAATTTAGGTTTTGCATGACAAAAAGATTCTGCAAGTTCTGTAAAAATGTATAGAACCTTATTGCTCAGTTAAAGTGTTTAAATCTTCATGCTAGATTTTATATGGTTCAATATAGTTTTCAATTTTAAAATTTGTTTCTTGAGAAGATACTTGAGTGCTGTGACTACTATGTCTTAGAATGTGCATGGGAATGTGAACAGTATGTTCAGCAGATACACTTAAACAATCATAAATAATGGGAAGAGGTGATAGCAGGAACTTTTTGAAGGAAGAACATTTTTATTGCAAGAATTCAGTGTTGATTGTGTAGAAATACAGAAAGTAATCTAGAAATGTTTTAGAATGTGTCCGGTGAATTTTTCTTACACACGTAGCAACATATCACAGTTTCTTATTGTAGACTGTTTTGTTCCTTTCCCTTGTTAATTACATTCTAAGTAAAAGGGAGTTCATGTAACCAAACTGTTTGGTGCTCATGAAATATTCAGAACTTAATCTAAAAAAAACCCAAACAAAACCCACCTTCTTTCCTCCTGAAACTCAAGCACTGAAGAAGCTGAAATAGAATAGGATACTTTGAACTTGCAAATAGGAATAAAATGAAAAAGCTGCATATGTATGGAGTTTTTCTGCTCTTTCTACTTTCCAAAGAATGCCAATGAAAAGTTCTAGATTTACTCTGGTAGCACAAGTCTAACTGATATTAAGTAAGTGCTTATAGATAAAAGAAAAAAACCCTAGCTGTTTAGAAACTCTGCATTACAAACTCTGTCATATTCCAATTGTATAACTTTGACTTACTTAAATCACAGTGATGATTTTCACTCTCCAGAATGGGGAGTGGACTAAAATATAGGAATACTAAAAGGAAAAAGGTCAAGGGTATTGCTTTACAAATATCCCCGTATATGCAAGAGAAAGAAATCATCCTTCTGACATGCAGTTTCAGATTTTGCATTAAAAAAATACTTAAAGACTATATAGAACTTTATAACTAAACTGTTAGGACATAGACTAGCTCAGCAAAAACCATTGCTTTGACAATGAAACTTTTCATGCCTGCTCACCAGGTAGATGTTATTTTCCTTGGAAGTGAAGACTGAAATGTAAATTTTTTTGTAGAGAGGGAAGGGAAGCTTGGAGTTCCAAGGCATAAGACTTTATCTTACTTTGCCTAAGAGGAAAACTTCTTGAATTAATCATTTCTGGTAATGAGTTATTTTCATGTTAATGTGTTCCCAGAATTCTAAATATTTTATTGATATCTGACTTGAACTTATTTCAAGGAGAGAGGCTTAATTACTTCTGTGACATCCCCATCCAGAGTGTCACAGCTTGATTTGCTAAAACTGAATGCAAAATTCAGTTCCAATCTGGAACTGAATGCAAAAGTCTCCTGTGCAAGGTTTCACAAATTTCTGTGAATTAATTTTACTTAATGCTGTTAAATCTTAATTTCACACTAGTTTAGTTAGTGATTCAGGGATATGGTTTAAATCTACTGTTCTGTGAAAATGGTATGCAAACTGGCCATTGTGTTAAACATGGTGAAAATGGAGAGAGGAAGAGTAAGAAATGCTCTTATGTTTCTTAGATTTTTTAATATAAAAAGTCAGCAGCATCAATGAAGTGTATTGGTCTTATGTGCATCATATTTCATAAATTGGAAGAGTTTGAAGCAATGCTACAAGCACATACCTGAAAGTGATATTCCTTGATACACAACTATTGTCATCTGTTTAAAAGGTAGTAAAATTATGCTCTGAGTGAAAGATGGCAGAAAAATGAAAGCAGGATTGTTGCAAAAATACTTCTGCTTAGTTGTTGTATTTGATGTACTTTACCAGATTTTGTGTAATTAAAAGAATCTTAGAATAGTTTGGGTTAGAAGAGTCCTTAAAGACCATCTTCTTCTAACCCCTCTGGTGTGGACAGGGACACGTTCTACTAGACCAGGTTGCTCAGAGCCCCAGCCAGCCTGGCCTTGAACACTTCCAGGGATAGGACATTTTCTGAAGGTTCATTCTATTTGACTGCGTCGTTGATGGTTACAGGAGTCCTCTCAACCAGCTTTGTATGCCTTTCATTATAATTTTCCTAATCTTAAGTTTTAGGAAGATGAACGGTGTTTCAAAAAATATTACTTTGTAGATGTTCAAACAATTTCCTGAAAAGCTTCACATGTTGCATCTTATAGCTGGTTTATTATGTGGAAAAAATCACAAGACAGTCTAGTGCTTGAAGGTTCCCATTGTAGGCTTGGGCCTTGGAAGGCGTTAGCTTTCGATCTCATTTATCTTTTTCCTTTGTGTTTGTTGTTTGTAGGAACTTTACTCAAGGTCAACTAAAAAAAACCAAAATGAAAAAATTGACAGGTATAATGACTTGTAAAAATGGGACTTGAGATGCATAGTTCCTATATGACTGTGTAATGATTAACAACTCATGAATTGCACAATACATTGGAGTGACTTATGGACAACCTGTAAGAAAGTGTATTTTTACTTCAGGTGTAATTGAAATAAAGTCTGCTAAAAAAGGGCAAGTTTCCCTGCTGGCACAGTGACACTTCTTTAGTGATCATGGATGCTGCAGTCTGATGTTCTCGACCTGTCTTGAATTACTAAAAAATATTGGAAGCAGTAAGTCAAATTGTGGGTTGTTCTTACCATATTTTAATTCACAAAGATTTGTGACCACCTGCTAGGGGTCCCCTCCCTCCCAGGAAAGAGAAGGAAATGAGTGATATTTTGAGGAAAAGTCTTGAATGGAGATTGTTGGAATATGGGTATTTTGGTTTGATGTGTAGTAAGGGTGCCTGTTGGCATGCTTTCCTAAGAAATCTAGACCTATACTAGAATAATTTTCTATTACTGGAAGTGATCATCAGTATTTTTTCTTAACTCATATAATAAATGTAGCATAATATAGTTATTTGTGCTTTGAGTGAGCATCACACAGCACTAATAAGTTGTGGAAAAGAGGTGTTATCAGATGGCTACAGTTGCTAAGCTTTTGCTCGTTTGTATATACATATCTGGAAAAAAATAGATATATGAAAAACCGCAGTCTAGGTAGTAGTGACCTGTTAGCTGCTGCAGCTACTGATGGTTATGATTTTGTTCGTCTTGATGAATTACATTGCTCTGGGACTTGATACATATTATCTTCTTTTGTTGTTAGCCACCTTTATTTTTAGCGCTTACTGAAACCAGATTCCTGGTTTGGCCCCTTCTGATTATTTCTTTCTTTTTTTGAAAAAAAATTCCTCTCTGGAGACCAATAAAGGGGTTGTGGATTTTTCATGTGATTAGAAATAGTGTTTCACTTCTTTATAAGTGCATTATGGTAGAGTCTTTAATTGCATGACCGTGTATCTTCTGCAAGATTTATCTCAAGATGGATGGCTCTGTAATGAGCAGCTGTTTGATGTTTTGGGCTAGCTTCATTGCTCAAAAGGCCAGGTTGTGTTTATGGTGTACTATTCAAGTCTCATTTTGTAGAGAAAAGCATGAATATTATTCTCTTCTGTGGCTTTTCAAGATACTTGTAACTACAGTGTTTAGGCAAATAATTAAAGTGTTGTGGGAGCAGCATCAACTTAATTTTTCAGGTAGGTCTGCTGGAGCAGATCTTTGGCAAAATATAAGGGAAGAATTGTAAGAGCTTAAGATGGTCATTCCACAGCATAGGAAGGTCTAAATAAGCATTTAGAAGATGAATTTTGTTGCTTCAGTTTTCTGTATTGGCCCAGTTCAGGCACTCACAGCCTAATGATCATATGAAAGGTTGATTTTAAGTGACTTGCCTGGCATCCTGCCTGAGATCTGTGTTAGACTCTGGCTAAATTCCTGTTCTGCAGGACAGCATTTAACTGCAGACTTCGCCAAAGCTTAAAAATGGTGAAATTTGGGTCATTTCATAGGAATGACTGTGAATGCATTTAGTGACCTGTAGAGACGGCAGTGAGAGCATCCTTGGCACACGGAAGATGTCCTGCTATCTTTCTGTTATGGTTTCAATGCCTGGGGATTGTGCAGCATATTTCAAAGTGAAAGGAGAAGAGGGAGGAAAAAAAAAAAAACCCACATAAGCATACCAGAAAGGCTGCCATCTGTATATAATGATGTAGCTAAAATTTTTTTCAGGTCAGTATAGATAGTTGATGTACAAGATTGCACAGTAGAGCATTTTTTAGCAAGTTTATAAAGTAAGGGAGTTTCAGGCCTCACAACATAATCAGTTTTATGGCTCTGGTTTATATTCTAAAGTGGCCAAATCTAGTGGTGCTGTTGGAGTGTTTGCAGAGTGATATTTTTCATGGTGCAGACTGGAATGTGATATTTATAGTCACAATGCAGATGTGAACCTGAAAAGGAAAGTCAGCTTCTTCCAAAATGCTATTTTGAGACTGAGAGACTAAAGCTATTTATTATTACTGAGCTGTTGACACTCCTGCCTGATCATCAGACGTGCTGAAAATCTAGCTGAAATTGAGAGTTGATGATACCCAACAATTAAAAACCCCCCCAAAACTATCCAAACAACAAAAAATCCCAAACATCAAAAGTAGTAAAAAATCTGAAATCCCTTAACATAGTGTTGACTTAATCCTGTTTCTATGAGTTAATAAAGGCATAGGAAGAAGATAAACTCTAAAAAGCAGAGATAATGTGTTGTGTTAGGTAGACTAAGTTAAAAGTAACTTAAATATGGAATTGACAATATGCACAATGAGTAGCATGAAATTCATTGTAACTAGAAGAGAGCACTAAGGAAACTAAGGAAATCCTGTGCCTCAGTATCTCAAGTTCATTATTCCACCTGCAAAATAATTTCAGTCCCTTGCTGAACACTGGCTCAAGGGTTTTAATCAGTGATGCTTAATGCTGGTACTTCATTTCCAAGTGATGTAAACTCAATAGTTTAGCAAACAAAACAGTAAAAATATTCCAATAAGAGGAAGTAAGTTAGATTTTTTTGGGAAGTTTCATTTTTAATTATCAAAGACTGGGGATCTCAGTGGTATGTAAAGAAACATGTAGCTTATAAGAGGATTAGAAAATGCTGTGAGTTTGCTGCTTTTTTCTGCAGTTGTGATTTCTGCTGGTACTACTCCAGTATGCAAAAGTGAGGGGAGGTGTCTTGTGTTCTGTATTCTGCTGCTAACATGGCCTGAAGCTTATCTGCAAAATACTTCTGTACTTTACAGGCTGTCTGCAAAAATCCATGAAATATCAAGCGATAACAGGAATTATTTAAGAATATGAGCATTAGGAACTATGATTTCTAAATTCTAAACCAGAATTGCATAAACATTTAGGCTTTGTTCAGACCATCAGCACTCTGGGATCATGATGTTGGTGCTAGAAACTCTTAAGTATAATTTTTTTTAAGCTAATTTGAAGTTTGTTTTTCTTCAATTGTCTCACATATTTTTTATTCCTTGTTGCATTCTAGGCTATAAATTTCTACAAATTAGCCCTTAACAGCATCCTTGATGTTTGAAAAACTGAGCTAATTTTACTAATCCCTCAATGAATACACAGGGGTGTGATTTTTGCTTGACTGAAATAGAGACAAGATTTTCAAGATTTTGGGGTTATTTTATTAAAATATGATTTTTATTTTTGATACCTTAATTGCAACAGCAGTTAACCAGACTACTAATTCTTTTAATTTACTATTACTGATGCATTCTTGGTAGCTTTTTTAAAAAATTGAAATTAATAAAAGTAATACTACTAGAAAGAGGAAAAAAAAACCCCACTTGATAGGATATTTCAGGACTTGTGCAAGTGAGTGTAATACTGACCCAGTGTTTCCAGGATTTGAGAAACATGAAATATTAATGTCTTGAGATTTACCTTTGACCAAAGAATCTTGTACTCACCACACTTCATTCTCAGTATTGTATTTAAGAATGTCGTAGCTGTAGTGCAAGAGAAGTGTGGCATGACTCCAGCAGTTCTTCAGTGTTTTCTGGATTCTAACCTCTGCATGCTTAACACATCAATCTGTTACAGAAATGTCACTGGCACTCATATGGTATCCCAGAATTGGATGATTGGTGGTTATTCCAATTTTGTCAGCTTGACAGTAGTCTTTTTGCTGTTCATTTTGAGATGGTGATGATTTAGCTAAGAACCAAGAGAAGAATAAACTGTGCTGAAGGAGTCTCTTCTCAGTGGGTTACTTGTGAAAGCTGATCCTGTGCCCAGAAGCTAAAATATATTGGAGTGTTTATCATTTCTTCCAAACCCCTGTTTTGTATGAGGATACTAGAAGGACAGATGAAGGACAACAGATTGCATTGCTGTTATTTGGGTGATGTTGAAGGTAAATAGCTTTATAACAGTACCTGACAAAAGCAGTGCTGCTGCTTGGTCTCTAATAAGTATGAGGTGTAGGGATGGAGATGAGCTATTGCCTAAATTTATTTGATTTTATTTGTCGCTGAGGATGGATGAAGGCTTACAACATTTTGTGAAATAACTGGAAGATAGGAAATTTTGTGTGTATGTTGTTTGTAATTTACTCTTGTGGTGCTGGACCTGGTTACTAGACTGCAAGATATTAATTTTATTAGCAAGAATGTCGGTCCTTTGGGCTAAAGGCTATATTTGTCTTTTTGCGTTGCTCTCACTGCAAATAGGAAGCTTGCTGCCATAAACCAGCTTTATGGTGTTCAGCTAACCTGGCATCCTATACTTGGCCTAAACCTTAAAAAAAAAAGTTTAAAATAAGCTAAAAAAGAGCTAAAAATAAGGCCTTAGGTCCTTTTGCAATCACTGGTCTCCATTGCAGATGCTGGAACACAAAATCCTGGTGTGTTTAGTTCCCTTTTCATGAAAAGTGAAAGAGGATATTCCTAAGTGGGAAGTAGCTTGCTAAACCTCACAGCTTGGACTGAGCAGTTTTCTAGCCTTTCCCAAGTGCTGAGTTATAGTCAGTCAAGTTGATGTCTCGAGTAATATGATGTTCCTTCCAAAGCCTGTCTGGATTGCCTTAAAAAGGCATCAAATAACTTTATTTACTCCAATTTCAATAGTTCCTGTCCTTTGTGGTGTATGGAGTATGACTGCCCTTCCTTTAATTCAAATGGGTTTCTGATTTTTCCTTACATGTCTTCTGAATTCCAGTTTAGTGACTTCTGTAAACAGCAGAAAGCTCTGAACTATTTGACAAAATGTCAAAAAGGCTTTGCTTTGAATGTGAAAACAGTTGTGACTCCCTACACTCAAATGTATGCATACCTCCATGGCACTTCCAGCTCTTAAATACAGATGGAGATGGCAATTCTCCTTTAGACTAGGAATATGCAAACTGGTTTAACACCATCCTTCTTTTTCAGTTCCAGCTTCTCAACATGGATCAAGAGCCAGTTGCTTTTCAAAATAAAGGAAAGTAGGCTTGTGAGTTAAAATGCAGAGAAGAGCAAAGTATTACATTATATGTGCATTTAGGATCTGTTAATAGGCTAACAAATGCCATGGCAGGCATGAAATGTAGCTCCATGTAGGGTTCTACCTGTAGATGACTTATTTCAACTGCCCCAGCCTTGGCTGGTGACCACATGCCAACGTGTGGTGACAGTAATGCATCCTCTTGGTAACTGCAGTTACCTGATCTTCAGAGGCATGGGGACAGCTAGGAACCGTGCTGCAAACCCAGACAATAACCTGATGGTCAGACACCTCAGCCTGGGATTTCTTTCACTCAGTCTACAAATATTGCCTCATTTTATCTGACTGCAACCTGTCACTTGCTTGCAAGCATAGGTGCTGTGTGCTGGGTCATTGGGAAAGACTAGGTAGGATTTATTAGTTTATAGCTTGACTTCAGACTGTGACCTTGCAAGTAAAAAGAACTGATTTTAAGCTTTCTTCTTTTATTCCTCCTCTGAAGAATGATTTCATAAAAATGACGCTGTTCTATTTTTTGGGTCTCCCTTTGTGTATGTAGTCATGTTGGCTTGTTTTATTGTTAAAAATAGGCTCATACTGTTCCCTGCTGCTGTTCTTCCTACAGAGCCAGAAGAATGGGAGCTGGGCTGTGCTCTTAGGCCTTCATCCATAGCATTGTTTCCTAAATGTCTATCTGCCGTGTGTGCCTGCCAGCCTGCCAAATATTGTAGGAGTTGTATGAATGTCAGGAAGGTCTAATGCAGGATCGTTTGAAAGAGCATGGGAAAGCCTGAAAAAGAGAACATGGGTGCAGAACTGGGCCACACATTTGCTATTGGTAGTGGGACTGATGGCTTGAAAACAGGATGATGAAGGACATTGAACCTGAATGTATTTGGTCATGGTTTAAAAAAAAATAAAAATTCTGGATTTTGTGAAGTTTAAACTGAAGTTTGGGAATTATTTCTTAGTTAACTATATCCTAGGTATGCCGAATCATCAGCCCTGTTCTCATTTTAGTCCAAGTAAATTTTGTCCTCTTCATTTGTTGAGGAGTTTTTTGGTGAGTTTGAGTTGTTGGTTTGATTTGTTTTTTGCTGTTTATTTGTTGGTTTGGGTTTTTGTTTGTTTGGTTTTGGGTTGTTTTTGTTTGGTTAGTTTTGTTTTTTGTTTGTGGGGGTTGTTTGGTTTTTTCTTTACATGTAAGGAGCTAAATAAAGGCTATTCAAAACAAATGCTCTTTTCCTGTGCTGTTTCACCAATCAAGGTACAACTTGACCTCTAAATATTAATGTATTTCTGTTAACAAACTAGGGAATAAAGGAACCTGTATTTTCCAAATTATTGGCAGGCAGTAGCTCCTTTCTCTGCTAGGTTGCTCAGGAAAGAGTCAGATGTTAGATTTGGATGTGTCTCATTTGCCTTTTCAGTCTTGACCTGCATCACCAGTGGATTTTCAGATAGGTTTTTTTGACCTTGAATAAGCAGCTGAATATAGAGGCTGGCTATTTTTTTTAAATACACATAAATAGACTATTCTTTTTGTTATCTTCACTTTTAAGGAATCAGGAGGAAAAGGAAAATGCATTAGTTTATGAATTTTGGTGCCTTAGTAAAATGTAGTACTTAAATAATTAACTCTGTATCTGGAAATGGTTGTTTACTGGATTTTTTTTTTTAAAGCAGCAGAGAAGACTTGTATTTTATTTTAAATCTAAAGTTGTTCACAGCTGTAGGAGTACTGAAAACCAAACTAAAATAAGAACAGTGTTAGTTTCTTTTAATAACTGTGGAAGTCTGTTTGCTTAGGTGTATCTCACCTTGCCTGTTGGTGTATGACTTCTGCAAATATTTTCTTTGGTCTGACTCTGGGAATTTCTGTCCTAATCAGTCTTGCTCATTTTGAAATCAGTAGATTCTAAACAGTTGATAATGTTGTTGGAATTTTTTTGGTTGGCTGGTTTTCTGTTTTTTTTTGGGGGGGGAGGGTTGGTTGGTTGTTTTGCTTTTGTCTTACATGTTTTTTGGTTTGGTGGTTTTTTTGGTGGTGATTTGGTGGTGGTGGTTTTTGGGTTTTTGTTGTTTTGTTTTTCTGGTGGTGATTTTTGTGTTGTGTGAGAAGATTAGAGACTTCTTGCATTTCAGGGCAAAGGATTTTTAGAAATTTCCATTTAGCAGATATTTTCCATGGTCCCTGAATACAGCCACTTTTCCTAAATAAATGGTTACTAAAGTGGAGTTGCCCAAACAGTGGTGTGCATGTCAGCCATGGAATACAGAAAATCTAGTTATCTACTTATTTCCTGTTGAAGGAAGAGGTTGTTTAGGCAATTAAATGTCACTCCTACACCTGCAACTGTCATTAGTATTGTACATTAATATTCCTTCTGTGATGTTGGTACCCAGGGAAAACTAAATTTAGGAATTCCTGAGTTAGAGTAGCGTGATTATTTTAAGTGGAGGTTCAGTATTTCAACTGGGGTTTTATTCAGTTAAGCATCCAGAGATAACATGCTTAATGTAGTAATGACTAAAATGTCTACCACTTTTATGAAAGTAACTTTCTAAACCTCTTGCACCATGTGTTACAGCAAACTACTACTTTACTGCTGTTGTAAATGAGCAGTTGGTTTGGTTCTCAAATTATCTGCTAGTTGCAAGGTGACCTAATGCAGTAGTTGATGTAAATGCACACACCTTGAGCATGTAAATGCACACACTACTCCAAAGTTTAACTTCAGTAGATGGGAGAAAAAAGATGAATGTCACTCGATTGTGTTTGTAGAATAGGCTGCAGTTACTGCTCTTAGTATTTCAACCTGATTTCTGTAGTGCTTATTTTTCTGCAGCTCGGCAATCCATGATGTAAAAATCTCTTCCTAAATAAACACCACTGAAATATTTTGTGGTGTCAGTGGAATATGTAAGTTGTTACATGGGTTGTGTTTTTAGGATGCTGTCAACGCAAGGCAGGACTATACAGGATGATTTAAACTCTGTGTGCACACCTGCACAGACACAAGTAGATGAATTGATGAATTTCTGAAAGTCACTAAAGAATGTCAGCATTTTAAGCAAAATAACGTGGTGCATCAGTTGACAATGTCTGCTTACTCTAAAACAGCCCTGATTATAACAGGCTCCATATGGGACCTTGTTGTTTTGCTTATTTTATCATGTAGTTGTGGACATTTGTGAAAATTAGGCAATTAAAAAGCCAAGGTGGGTGGCTAATGAAATTTAGTGTTAGATATTACAGTTTTGAGTAAATGTCACTTGGACTATAAAGAAAAGCTCTGCAGATTGTTCCAAAATTTGTTAGATTATTACTATACAAGATGTTTCTGTGTTGATATGTGGAAATAGTTTTAAATGGCTTTACACAGTTGTTGCTGCATTGTGCTTCAGAACTGAGAGAGCATCTTAGCACTTCCTAAAGGCTCCTTGATGAAAAAGGAAGAAAAATGATCCTTTACTTTTTCCCTTCCTATGATCACAGTGAGCACACACTAGTAAGTCTTTTGCCCAAAGTATAAATAGTTGTAGTAGTTCAAAGAAGTTGGAGTCTTGCTCTGTGTGACAGAATAGAAACTATGGAGGCACATACAGATTTAAAAGCTTATGTCAGTGTAAAATATTTTCATTAATTTTCTTTGACTGCCATCTGAGGAAAAGAGTAAAATAAAGTAGCAAGCAAAGCTTGGGGTGTTATAGCAACATTCACTGCTGTTATATTGCCATGGCATGAGTACATTAGCACTTGCAAAACTCATAAGTAATAAAGCTGTTTGACTAGTAGTCATGTTAGTATAGCATTAAAAATTGTAGTTATGGTAAAATCATACTATTTGAAGATTTTGCAACTTTAGTCATATGTAAAGGGAAATGCTTGTCATTAAAAATATTTTATCTTGTTATTGTACTATTTCTTCATTAGCCAGGAAAATAGGAAGACTACCTATACTATCTGTAATGCAAATATGAAACCTTTTTACTCTTTGCACTGTTCTCAGAAGTATTGTCTACAGACTTACACGATATTTTTAAGCAATCGTTCTTTTGAAATTCACCTTTGAAAATAACATAATCTCCATTTTCAATCAAAATTAATTGCCTTGTAGTTGTCCAACTTTAAAAAAAAATTGCAACATTGTTTTAAAATGCTCAATATTGTGCAATTGCCAAGCTAAGACTAGTGATTATGGCAATATAAGTTTCTGCTTTATATGAAAAAACGGTACAATCAGAATATTTGGAAAAACAAGCTTTAGCAAGGGCTTTGATGTCCACTTATGTGTTATTTATAATATTGCAGTTCTTTGTGTTCTTTTTCTTTCTTTGAGGTGAAGCAGAGTTGTGCAACTTTCATTGTCAGACAAGGAAAATAGTGGAAACTTCCACCCATTTTTCTCCTGAACTATTCCTTGATCCTCTAAAGCAAAGATAATCCTTTACTTAAAGCTCCAAGGGCGGCATTGACATGGCTGGAGCCGTCAGACTTCAAACAAAATTTCTATTTAATTGCTTGTGAATAGTCATGTCTCTCTTTAAATTTTCATCAAATTTCTTTCAATTAATATGGTATTTGTAGACACAGGGCTCAGCTTTTACATTTGTGCACAGGAGCTCCCTAAGTATTTACATATTTAAATATTTAAATTTTTTTTCTTTGAAAGTGTACAGAGTACTTAGGTGTTTACTAGGAAGCTACCAGTAAGAAAATCTAAAATGTTTTTATGTTAGTCATATTGGGTTTTGTCTTTGTTCTTCCTCCGTTGGTTAGTCTGCTCCTGAACAATAAGTATATAAAAAACCAGGCTTACTTCAGATTTTTCTGCTTGGATGTGTGACATGGATCTGGAAAGGATTTTCTGGGTCACTGCCATTACACGCTTGTGCAGCACACTAATAACTTTGCCTCACTTCAGTTTGAAAGCCTTCTCTACCACAGCTCCTGAGGAGTCTGGTTTGTAGTCTCTGTGGTTCATTAGATATCAGCCTTCTTTCAGCTTCCTGCTCATTAGGCTTTACACCTGCATTGCCTTTTACTGGAAATATTTCTTTTTCCTCCTTTCTATTTCTGCATAGTGATCATTCTCTCAGTGTGGGCTGAAAAAGCTGTGCTCTTCCTGCACTTTGTCAAGTATTAGTTTTTCTTCTTCTCATAATCCTGATAGTTTTTTTTTCTGACTGTATATGTATGGCTTGAAGCCATTTTTATTTAAAACACACAGCTGAGAATGTGTGCAACATTTCCAAATAAGGTCTCTGCTGGGGTCATGGAGAAGAGCCCAGAACTGTATTTCTGGAGGATGCATGCTGTGATCGTATTGGGTTCCCCTTCTGCTGCATCACCTGAACAATCCAGTCACCTTCGGATCAGCTGAGACATAGAAACTTTATCACAGTCATTTCTGATGGGGACTTTCCTAGGTTGTTTGGTTTTGTTTTAAACTGCCTGATTTCACATTTCTTCCTACTGCTCATCTCTTATGTCAACAGTGTCTTTTGGCACAGTGGCGCCAACAGTTTTTTTCCTCAACTTGGAAAGTGGGGAGTTCTAAGATATTTTGTATATCCATATTTCACACTTCATCTTTTAAAAACTAACAATTGCCTGAGTAGCCCGTCATTTATTTATTTTTATTCTAGAATCAATTAACTTTTCTTTTACTATTGTAAGTTAGCTCAGTGCAGTTAAAATTCATTGATGTAGTTCAGTATTGAAGTGCAGTAGTTCAGATTGAATGGCTTCGGTTCACAACTGAGCTTCATGAATGTTTGAAAATTTTAATTAAGCTTTGTTGGAGTGGCTAGAATGCTGTAATTGTGAAGTATTCAATGATCAGGTACAAAAAAACTCCACCACCAACATATGGTGTGGTGTAAGAACAGCCTACTGATAGGCAGGCTTCAAAACTTGGAACTGTAGGCATTTCATAGGTCTTTGCTTTAACTCTTTAAGATGTGCCCTGGATATATGGTTTCACCTCTGGGCTAAACTCATTACTTTTCTGTTTTGGTTTTCAATTCTGAGCAGTGCTTTAAAGCTGAAAATAAAATCTGGGTTTGCCGTCATTTTTACCACTGCTGGTGTAATTGCTTTTTAGCATCCTCTATGTCCACTTGTGAGACTGTTGTGTAAGTAATCCAAAATGAGTCTGTATAGGAGATATATATGAGCATTCTTTTATTTATTTAAAATATTCTGCAGGATTTGAAACATCTTCTTTCAAAATGTTTGAATTAACATTTCCTGTAAACATATGTGCCCACATAAATTGTTCTTGAACTTTTTTTGCTTTTATTTCCTTAGGCATGACTCTTTTGTCTGGTTTCCTGTGGAAACAAAGTTTGTGACCAGGTTCTCTGTTCCTTCCTCTCCCACAGTTACTTGTAATAGGCCAAAGAGTTCAAAATTTAACCTTCCAAGCCTCCAAAAGACCTGAAAGTGGGCCATTTCGTTTCCAACCCAGCAGTAGTTCTCAGCATATTAAGCACCCAAACAGCCACAAAAGGAAGTATTTAGAAATACTTACTGTGGGAAAAACATCAACTGGAACATGCATTTTCTTAGTATGGAAATCAGTTATTCCCGAGAGAGAGATCTCTGCAAAACCAAGCTTTATTATTTTCTCGTCCACATATATTAAATAATGGGGAGCCTTTACAAAAGTTCAGTGATTTAGCTCAGTTTTCTACTCTTTCCCTAGAGATATTTCAGAAGTCAATTGAAATGCCTCAGAACAGTCTTTCCCTTCAACCTAAAAAGCAGTCATCAGTGGGTGCCTGTCTCTATTTGTTTCTTTTCATTATGTAGATTTCCACAAGATGAATTCCTCTCCCAATTTTATTGTGTTATTGGGAAGCAGTTAGTTTGTGGGAGGGTGTGGACTGTGCAGGCTCTGTCAGGACTCTTAAATGCAAGTGCTTGGTGGGACAGCAGGGTGCTACCAGGAGTGGTAGGCTGTGTCCCTATGGAATAGTGGCTCTTATGATATAGGGTCTAAGCAGACATAATACATGGAACACATATTCTGCTACTTACAGTAGTTCAAAATGACTGAGAATAGGATTTGGCCTAAATCTGACTACTTTATGAAAAAAAGCAATCAAAATAATATAAAATACCAGACACTTAACAAAAAACAAACAAGTACACACACACAAAAAAAACCAAACCTCCCTTCTGGAAGGTTTAATGTCCATTACACTGTTTGGAACAAAAATTATCAGACCACCATTTCTACACGTGGTTAAGGATGTCAAAGAGTTGTTGATACTTAAATGTCTTTGCACAGTCAAAACAGCTGTAGAACAGTCTTCTTAGCTTGATGCCTGCAGCAGAACTGCTAGGACTTTAAAATCAGAGCCCGTGTTTTAAAAGTACTGAATTATGCTTTGTTGACCAATGAGAAAGCTACATTTTTACTGGATATTTTCTGAGACAGGTTTCTGAGTAAATGCTGAATAAAAGTATTTTGATCTTGCATATTTATTCTGTTCGTTGTAAATATGTTATAAATGTTTGAGTTTGCATTTTCAGAAGTCTGAGAAAAACTTAAGAAGATTGTTAACAATATTTAGTTTAGCATGATTCAGTTCAAATCCATCCTGATAATTTTTCTTTTTTATTTGGCGTTCACTGGCACTGTAAACACCTGTATAAAACAGTTTCTCTTTTTTTTACTCCCACTTAATTTGAGCTGTTGCCAATAAATTGACATTTATATTTCCTGAAGGAATAGTGTTTGTCAGGTTTTCTGAAGAAGACACTTGAATATGAAATGCTACATTGAATCTTTGATTCAAATACTTCCAAAAGGAAGAACAAATGCTAACACATTCGAACATACAACAGAAAAGATAAATAAATAAGAATGGATGTGTTTCAGTGCATTTCTTACTTTTCCTTTAAAAAGAGTTGCTTCTGAGAGGTTTTTCTTCATTCCCCAGACACACATTTAAATTTTAGCACCCTTCTCTGCAGAAGTCAATAATGCTTCAAGCAAAGGATTGGATGCATGAAGTGCTCATAGGATTAGCTGCTGAGAGCTATGAGATGTGCAGTAAGTGGCAGTCAATGTGTGTTTTGTAAGGAAAGCAAAATGAAGTTCCTGTGCATATTCACACTCTCTCACTCTCTCCCTGAGACCAGCAGTTCACATTGCATTAGCTTGAACCTCTGAACAGTTTTTTGGGGAGGCTAGCTATAGCAAAATATCAGTGGAGGAAAGAATTAAGAGCTTGCCATGAAAGGTCCTTATAATATTTTTCTTTCCTTCATTTTTGTGTTTGGTTTGGTTTTTTGTTAGAGGTGTTCTGCTGAACGCTTTGTATGAAAACAACTGCTAAACAGCAATAGTATCTACATGCAATGTTTTCAGAAGACAGGCTGTATACTGTGCTGGATTCAAGATGGTGAACATTCTTAAGAGTAGGTCTCTGTGAAATTTCACAGAAGGGTGTCTATTTGAGAAAACTGTGGAGATTGAAAATACTTCAGGTATTGTTGTATAAAGTGAATGATGATAGAGAAGACATAATTCAAGTCAAAAAGGAGGGATTTTTTTAAGTCTTGCAGAAGTTTTCATAGAAAATCTATAGAAGCTTCTCAATCTTTTCCACCTAGGTGTAAGTAAATCCTGCTTCCCTGGGAATTGCATCCTAATTTTATTTGTATATAGATTACACTTTTAGTTTGAATGTAACTCTGCATGGACATGTCAGCCTGCATCAGGTCTGTAGACAGAATCAATAGAAATTACTTTATTATTCTGTAATTACTTACATGGACTCCTGTGTTTAAAATCACTCAACCATAAAAATGTATTCCTTGACGTCTCTCTTGGTTAGTGAAAGAATTATGTTGAAATAGCATGTTGATGAGTGCCCAGCATCATTACAAATATTTCTTCCTTATCTTATTAAATACCGTAAATGTGGGCATAGCTTTAAAATACAAAATACAACAGATGTACAAACATTTAATATAAAAATGCTTCTATAAAATACTGAAATTAAGTGTTAATAATTTTATAGGATCCTTTGTGACCTACACTTCTGCAGTGCAATAAAAACTTCAGGATTTCTATCTTGAGTGGGGGGAAAAAAATTATGAAGACTAAGGCATGATATTACTTTTATTTGCCTGCTGTTGTTCTCTCTTCACGAAAAAAACCCAGAATCTCAAAGTAAGTTTGTTGTAGTTTACTTAGATTTGTGGGACTAAGTGTGTCATCTATAAAAGGAATAAAAAACTTAAAATTTATTTATTATGGTGGCTTTTATTGTATATTAGCTTTTATTATTTTATTAGTAAAGCCACTACAGAATAAGTGCTCAGATGCATGTTTTTGGAGGTTGAAGAATTAGTGCTTGCTTGTGTTTCTTTAATTTCAGAGAGTGGAAATAGAGGCTATAAAGGTGATAGTTTGTATTATTTTATGTCTACTTGCTTAGCCTATCTCAGTGGAGCTTAATTACATATAAAATCATTCATTGGGAATTGCATAACAGAATGTTACACCTTTGCTCTCTTTAATCTCATCTTTTTTGCGGATGTTCTTCAGTCACTTTGCAGGCTTTATAAATCTTTCATAAAGTGCTGAGCAGCCTTTAGTAGAAGACCTTGTTTATAAAAGGCTTGCTGATATGTTTTCCTTAAAATGAGTTGTATATTGAAGCTTTCCAACTAGAATTTGTCTGGTAATTTAAAATGACATTGTGTGTTTGTCTTTCACATTTTGCATTTATACTTGTTTTCACATATAACTGCATTTTAAAAAATGAAACTCCAAATGAAAACAAATCCAAAAAACAAAACCTCAAAAAAACCCCCCAAACAACAACAAACTAAACAAAAACCCCCTCAGAGTACTATTTAAAGAAAAAAAAATGTTTTGGTGTAATTTCACTTATTTTTGGCTGTTCTCTTTCATTTTTATGCTGTATCCAAGGATTTTAATTTCATGTCCAGGAAACATTTTCAAAATTCATTTAATTTTTTAAAAAATACTGTATTCATAGCTAAGTTCAGTGTTTCCTTAGGTAGAAGATGCCTTTTTTATAATGAAAGGCACGCTGTAGGGTAGGAGAAAATAATGATGTTCTTAAAATAGGAGGAACATATTCAGAGCAAAGTACTTGTTCGTTTTGCATGCATAACACGGTGACTCACTTTGAGAATGGAAGTAATAAAATGATGCTTTTAAGATGGGAAGATAGGATTTACAGTATTGTACATTTCTAAATGGATATATATCTTTGCCCTTAAGATAGTTTCACATAATTGTTTAAGTTTTCTTTTGGTTTAGGGTTTTCAAGGAGTAAAAATTGAGAGTTCCCAGGTGTTTTGTTTTAACTCTGGTTTCTATCCACGCGTGCAATCTGTATAAATGCATGTACCTATGTAGGTATACTTGTGTATTAAGAACGGGATTATAAATACAAAATACTGTTTTCACCTCTGTCAAATTAAGAGTAGTGCTTAGATTGTAACTATTTTATCAGGTCACGTTTTCTATTAGAAACTTTAGTCCCTGTTACACGTGATTAGAGCTTCGTGTTTATCACCTTACTGTTTGTCACTTACAAAGGCTGTGCTTGAGACTAGCTTATCAGGACAGTTTCTGACCCTTTTAATGACTATCAATTATTTAAACTAGTGTACATATACTGTGTTTTGAAACTATATTTACTTAAGAACAAATCATGCATTAATTTTTCTAAATTACCCTGCTATGTTTTTACTCTGTGTGCCAGTTCCTTCTGATAGTGTGACTAAAAGTGTTCAGTAATGAAGTTAAGAAATATTGTAGGTGTTTGCTTTAGCAAAGCTGTACTTAAGTATGGTGCTTGCTATGTAAAATATTCAAGTTGCTAAATAATTTTATAATAAAGTGATACACAGGACAAACATACCTAATGTTTTGAATTTAACTGCCCAGAGATGGTTCCTAGCAAGTGTTTTCACTGAGTTATAATAGTATGGTTTTGTTATGTTGTTCTCTAATTATGTTCCACTATGAGTAAGAAATTGGATGTAAATATCCTGGTTTGGAGTAGAAAATTTTTTGCTGGTTGTTGAATGTTGCATTTTGTCCTTGTTCTGCTTAACTGAAAAACATTTACCAAATGTTGTGCTCCAGGAGTAAAAGGTTTGACTGGTATCTGTGTGGCAGGATTTTGGTAGTGTGGGGCCGCAGGATTGGCTTCTTTGAGAAGCTGCCAGAAGCTCCTCCTGCATCTGATGGAGCCAAAACCAGCTGGCCAAGAGGGACCTGCCACTGGCCAGGGCTGAACTCATCAGTGATGGATGGCAGCACCGCTGGGATAACAGAGTTAAGGGAGTGGGGAGGGCGGAACAAAAAGTGTGCAATTGCAGCCACAGAAGAGAGGAGTGGCAATGTGACAGGAGCAGCCCTGCAGACAGCGGGGTCAGAGCAGGAGGAGGGGCAGGAGGTGCTCTGGGTGCCCCAGCAGAGATTTGCCCGGCCTGTGGGGCAGATCATGGGGAGGCAGCTGTGCCTCGGCACCCCGTGTTGATCCACAGGGAAGTAGAGATCCACGTGCAGCCTTTGGAGGACACGCACACCAGAGCAGGTGGATGCCTGTGGAAAGCCCACACTGGAGCAGGTCCTGGCAGCACCTGTGGCCCTGTTGAGAGAGGAGCTCACACTGGAACAGGTTTACTGACAGGACTTGTGAGCACAGCAGAGCAATTTGTGAAGAGCTGCAGCCCATGGGAAGGGCTCACTTTGGAGATGGTAATGGAGAACTGCCTTCTTTGGAATGAGAAGAGTGTGAGAGTCCTCCACCCGAGGAGGGAGGAGCAGTAGGAGCAGTCTGAGATGAACTGACCACAGCCCCCATTCCCTGCCCCTCCACACCACTTCAAGGGAGGAGGTGGAGAGTTTGTGAGTGAAGTTAAGCCTAGGAAGAAGGGAAGGGTGGAAGGAAGGCATTTGGAAGATTTTGGGTTTATTTCTCATTATCCTGTTGATAATAAAATCAATTAATTTGTCCCCAAACTGGATCTGTTTTTGCCCATGACAGTAACTGGTGAGTGATCTCTTAGTCCTTACCCATGAGTCTTTCATTGTATTTGCTCTCCTCTGTCCAGCTGAGGAAAGTGACAGAGTGGCTTTTGTGGTCATCTGGTGTCAAGCCCACCACACTTTCATATAAGACTTAAGTAGATGTGGGTTTTCATTGTCATCAGGACTTCACTTTTTTTCTCCATAGTGTACAATGCAAATATTAAGTATTTTAAACAGCAGTTAGCAACTAAAATAGAAATGCATGTATTTCTTATACTCATTTTGCATTCAGTTTACAGTTTAAGTGTTTCAGCATATTTAATTTTTGTATTTTATTTTTTTCTTCATGCAGTCTCTTACCTAAACTTTGGGGGGTAGGGCAGTTGAAGTGGATGCTGCTTTCGGGCATGTAGCACAGAGATGTAGTGTTCTGCAAAGATGTGAGCATGTGCTTTCTGCTTGTAAATAGTCCTATTTGATTAGGATCAAAGTGACTAGTTAGGTTGCCTAGAGAAAAATGCCTTCTTCTGATCTTCTGTCACCACTTGGCAAGTCCAGCTCGTGCAGCATGGCTTTGACTTGAGGAGTTACTCTGAAACCAGTAATCACCAAGCATTCAGCCGATTGTCTGCAGCCAGAAAGATTCAGAAGGCTTCCTTTTATTTGCAGTGTATTCCATCAGTTCTTGTGGAATCTCCTGCCTCTTCCTTTTGCCTGTGCAGTAGCACAGGCAAAACATAAATCCTTGTTGTTCATTTAAAACACTCAGTGCAATCAGTATATTTATCATAGCTTGATTTTGCTTTTTAACATACTAACTGGAGTTGCTTAGATGAAAGATTCTTTAAAATTTTTAATGCATTGATAAAAAATAAATGCTGTTGTTAATGACATGGAGGTATTTGCAGGGAATTGTAAAATTGAACGTTTGGCTGGGTGCCACACTGTGTTCATATACAGTTCCCTATGGAGTTAATATTTATTTGGGATTGCAATAGTTAGTGCTTTATAAAAGGTACAACTCTCAAAATATATCTGTGTAAGTTATCATTAAATGTGTGAATCTTAGACGATATGTGGCTGTATCTTAAAATAATATGTAGGATTTCTACTTTGCAATTAACATGGACTGCTTCAATTATGAGAGACTGTACTTTGAGACGTAGTCAGCAACACATTGCAAAAGCTGTGGCAATTCACTTCCCTTGCATTCTACCTATGGAATATGTGCTTATTTGCAGAATGTCTCAAAAATTATTAAAAAAAATTGTATAGTGGCCTGAATATCAATATATATGGTTCCATTATATGAAAATTCAAACTTACAGATTGAGAAGTAAAGTAGCAAAGACAACAGATACTATAATGCACTCCCTAATGCTGTATTTTCTCCTTCTGATACTTCATTAACAGTAGTGAGCATAACTAGATTTTTCTGGAGGCAGCATTCATGGCTGTGGGTATTAGAGTATTGCTTTTCTTAATTGCCTTTTCTTTGTTAATGAAGACCAAATCTAGCTCTGGGCTTATTGTAGCTTTTTAGGATTATTAGTATTTGATTGCTGGTTTTAGCCCCTCTTTCTGGTAAAATACTAGGAAAGAATTATTTAAAATGCAGCCATTTTTGCTGTCACTGATGCAGTCATTCAGTGATAATGAGGAAATCTATTTCAGATGTATTAGAATAGGAAATGCCAGTCAGTCAAAACAAGACAAAGGTTTGCAGTTGTCTAATTTCACTGCAAATCCTAAAACCAGGGTTCTTTTGGGGCATGTTCCATAAACAGAACTGAACAAGGCAAACAGCAGTAAAATCATTCAGTTTCTTTGGCCATATGGAGCTAATAATTTTTTAAAGCATGGTCTCTTATGACTTGGAGTTGACTTTTTTTCTCTAATTTGATCATTTTATTCGCTCTTAGTGCTGGATGAGGTCTTATTTCCATGTCCATCCAGGGAGAGCCAGTGCCAAGGTAGCATTCATAATTGACATGGATGGACACATTGCATGTGACATTTTTCATACAGACACAACTCCTAAGAGATGAGAATATCTGCCTTGTCTGAGTTGAAACAAAATTAATGAACAAAGATTTTTGGTTTTAATTATTGAAGAATTTATTGCACACCAAAATTGATACATTAACATATTTTTGTTAACTAGCTGTGGGAGGCAGGCTTCTTGGGGAGAAGAGTAATTTGCCCCGGAAATAGCATTTAAATATTTCTTCAGACAACAAATGTTTTACTTTGTCAAAGTTCACTTTTTGCAGTCTGGAAATGTTTACAATTCTTAAAGATTTTCACGGGAGCTGTGGGCATAAAGCAATAGTGGAAGTATGCATCACAAATCTTGGTGAATGATTGTTAAATGATCAAATATACTGTCTCAATTCATTCTTCAGCACTGCATGTGAGCAAACTAATTTCAGGATTATAGCTCTTTGTAATTGTATCAGTCTTCTCACATTTCCTATTTGCTGTCTTATTATTTGGCTCAAAGTATAATGGATAGCTCAGTGACTTGGATTTTCCTTGTCTCTAATGTACTTTGTCAACTTGAGAAACAAGAGTTTACTAAATCCAGAGCAGTGCTTGTTGATTTTTAAAGAAATATGTGACTTTACTCCCTTGTTAGTTCCCATCCTGCAGGAAAGTAGTGCAATATTCATATGCATTTTAATTCTGTCCAAACCCCATAGCAAGATACTGAAGAGTTTTGGCATATTGCTTCACTAATGTTTGTCCTCAGATACATGTTTTTCTTAAATCTCTTATTATTTGCAACAATTTGGTGGTATTTTGCTGAACTCTGCATGAGTTAAAAAAGCTTCATAACTCAAAATTTTTATACTGCATTCTGAAGCCTCAGTGGTTTTCTTAAATAGTTGGTACTGGAAGAGAGTGAAGTGTGACATATATGATTTGAATTAATTTTGCTGTATATCTCCCTCAAATTGTAATGATGCTTTTTCTGCTCCACCTATAGCTTCCTGCAGATTTCACAAAGCTGCACCTTACTGACAGTCTCCACCCACAGGTGACCCACGTTTCATCTAGTCACTCAGGATGTAGCATCACTAGTGATTCAGGAAGCAGCAGCCTTTCTGATATCTACCAGGTAAGACTGGAAGGGATGTTGATGGGAGGTGCAATTGCCAGCAGTTTTGCATTTAATAGCTGAATGCCCTTGCTATTGCCTCTTGTCAGTTTTTATCTGAAGAAGTACTCAACAGAGACTTCAAAAAGCTGCTTTTTATTTGAATTGTAATGATTTCAGGCTTTAGATATGTTGGGTTCATAATGCAGAACCTATTCAGTGGGAAGAAACAAATATGGAGTAAACAGCCTATGCTGGCCTGCTGGAGGGGCATATTTCTATTTCCCTACCCTGTAAAAATGTGATGCCAGCCCCGAAGCAGTGCTTCCTCTCTTGGCCATCCTCAGAAAGGTGGGGAGGTTGAACTGGCATGGTTTTTAAAGTTATACTTCTGAGGTGGCTTCTTCTGGTAAAGCTCTGTGCTAGTCATTTGGAACAGCATGAGTTTAGAGAGACTCTGAAACTGATCCAGAGTTTAAATATAAATTGGAAAAAAAGTCTAAAGTTAAATAAAATGAGGAATTATGCATTTTTCACTTGATGTTTATGGTTCTTGCTATGTTGGAGGAGGATCTATCCTGATAGGGAAGTGTGCCAATTTGTTACTCTGAGAGGAAGGAATCAAATCCAGTTTAAATATATTTAAATATATTTCTATCAAAATAATAATAATAAAGTATGAGACTACTTCAACATGAAGTACTGTTAACTAGAAGAGGAATACTGGTTTTTTGAGATGCTTCTGAAATTGCAAATGTAGTCATTTAAACAACAGGAAAAGCATATCTACAAATACATAAAAGTTCAGCTGTAGTCACAATTGTAGAAGTTGTCTCTTTCAGGTGAATAAGCTTATAGGCTTCTTTTTGTGAAAGAAGATAGGCTCTAACGAGGTCACAGTTCAATTTAGACAGTAATTACAATAATGCAAAGGTTTGTTTTTGCAAAACTATCTAATTAGCTGAACACTTCACACATAGCATATGTCAGTCAAGTAAGTTTGTCAGGATTTCTTCTGAAGACAGGATTACTTTGCGACAGGATTTAGGTTTATAGTGTGAGAGTGAAGAAAATGTAAAATCAGTTTTATTCTTCTAGTCTTCTATAGATTTTCATTTCTTTCCTTACAAAGATTTCCACTCTAAGAGAAAAGCAACAAGTACTTCTAGAGACACAGCTGTAGGTGGCATGTTGTTACAGTCCTACAGTTACTGTTGAGATAAGTTGGAAGTACATTTTTTGCAAAGACTTTCAGCAAAACGTTCGTAACTGTGAAAAAGATAATTGAATTTCTGTGCAATTAAAAAAAAACCCAAACAACATAAAAAACCTAAAGGAACCTTAGAAAACTATTTCTCTATGTAGTTACCAACCTGACTCCTACTAGTTTCATTTGCAATGTTGGAATCAACATAATGGTTGGTTTTTGGAGAGAGTTAATGGTTTATTGAAGTATTTGTAAAGAGAAAATTTACTTCTTAAGTATTCTTTTAAACTGAATTTACAAACATAATGCCTAATCCATTCTTAAAAATATTATCCAGTTTCTTCAATTAATCTGCTGTTAATACCACAGTTAAAGGTAACTTGGCACAAATGTATCAAGAACTGTGTACTTGCACAATGTCAAAGTATGAATAATAACCTATGTCCATATCTACATCCATAAATATGACCATGTATTGTAGAGTGCAACCCAATGTTTTTGTCTTAATACATATACTTGAAGAAATGTTTATTAATTAAATGGTAAATTCAGGTGTGGAACCTGATCAGGTTCTTAAATTCTTGAATTTAACTTAATGGTACCAGGTATTGTTTGCCTTGATTTTTCAAACTATGGCTTATCATTAATTTCTGGCCACAGTTTCAGTCATAAAGAAATGTATTATAGCAGTGTTAGGCTAGGTTAAAGTACTGCCAAAAATACCCCAAAACCCCAAATCAAAATAAAATGGCTGTAATTTGAATCCTCTAGGGCCAAGTTAAGGATTAAAGAAAAGTGTTTTTTTTTTTAAACCAAGAGAGTGGATCAGTCATTCTCTCTCAATTGTTTGCCTTATAATTCTCTCCCAAGTATTTATTCAAAACCAATAAACCATAACCTAGTCATCAACATGTTTTTTATTTAATTCAAATTTGATAAGTCTTAGGTAAAGCTCATGATTATTGTTCCTTTTATTCTTATTTTCTGTATATAATGGCATTTTTCTGTTCAGTGGGGTGGACTTCTATTCATTATGGCTAAGTAAAAAGCAATGATTCAGAAAGATCATCATCTTGCCTTACAGTTGATAGAAAAAAAGTTTTAAAAATTAGTGTTATTTAGATTATTACTGTTGAAATCTGAGGTAATATGTCATGTTTTGCATCCCGTAAGTTTTAGTTCTGTAGCCTTAAGAGCAGCTGCTTCCACTGAAAATATGTTCATGGCCTTTTAAGATTTTTTTTTAATAAATCATGAAGCTGAATCTTCAGATGCTTTCAGCATTGAACTGAGAATACTTCTGTTTAAATATTAATGCCATATCTAAATTTGTTTGTCAAACATTGCACATGAAAGAACTTCTTTTAGGATAAGAAGTACTTACCAAAATAAAATCAACCTTTGTGTTTACCCCACCCAAGTTTCAAAAACACATCAGGTGCCAATTAATAAGGTCCTTAAATACTGTTGTTTTTATTTTAGGAAGTAAGTTCAAGTGATGAATTCTGTAGGGTGACTTGAGAGGAAGGGGATGCTGAATGTCAGTAGATTGCTTGTTGGCTTGTATTTGCCAAGAACAATTCCTTGCTTCTGTCTTTTTTTGAGTTGGCAAAGCAAATAATTCACTGCTGCTTCTCATGTATGGCTGCTTGGCTCTTGATTCCTAGGCTTAGTTAATGATTCTTAAATGAATACATATACCTGTTCCTATATGCTCCTAAATGCTTCCTATATTTGCTAAATATATTACCAGGTGATTGGAGAGTGAGGAAATCTAAGCTCATTAATGTGTTTTATTCCCCCTCCCTGTTTTGGGAAGCATTGTTGTGTTGGCTCAGCTCTTTGCCAGCCTTTCTTTGCCGTATCCTGTCCTCAGACTGGTGGCTTCCTGCCACACTTACATGCCCTCTGGTGCCTGCCCAGATACCACTGTCGGTACAGGAAACCAGGAACATCCTTTCTGAGACCCTCCCAGGATATGTGTATTGCTTGGAAATTTTCAAGATGTCAGCTTTGTTTTCTCGTGATTCTGATATGGTAGCTCCTAGAAGAAAGGTCCACCCTTCAGCAGCTCTTCCTGAGGGAGACCAGTCTTTTGTCTCTCAAACCAGAGAGCACATGCAGCTTGCCCTTTAGTCACTGTATGCAAAGTAGAGAGGATTTACCTTAAGATAAAGCCAGTCTTTCTGACTGTATCAGCTGCTGAAGTGCAGGGCTCTGGCTAATGCTAGAATAGCTGGAACAGCTCAGGTAAATTGTCCTGAACTGCCACTCCTGCCTTTTCAACAAAGCTCTCTGCAGTTCCTTATCACTCCTGTAAATACAGGGCCTCTTAATCTGCTCTGTAACTTCCAGAGTCCATGTTCTGTATGCCTTTGGTCTTGGCAGATGTTGCCCTGTTCTGAGAAGGAGGCAGTTATTGGCAGTAAGGGAGGACGCTGTTCCTGGTGTGTGTTGTCTGCACATTTCCATCTTTAGTGAGGAAAACTGCTCAGACTGACTCCTGTGACAGATGTAGGCTGCTGCTGTATTGTAAATTTCAGGGGTAGATAATGAAAGAACAAACATGGAGAGCACTGAAAATCTTGGACTTGAAGGAGTTTTAAGGTATTTCATGGACATTTGCACTCGTGTCAATGTAGTATGAAAAAATAACTTTAGATTGTGTATGATTTCTGTACGTGTAATAATTATAGTTGATTGTAGGACATATGATAACTATTTAATAAAAAAAACCATAGTTGCATAGATTGATTTTCATCCGAATTTATTGATATTACAAACTGTTGCTCAGTCATCTGAAAGCTAATTTAAAACAAAGCCCCAGACATGACTTCTCTCTGTGGAGACACTGAATCCAATGTTTCTATATGACGTGAGGGAATATTTCAAGGTAATGTGACTTCTGCAAGTCATTTCATGAGACAAGTGGAGCCAGTGTTCTTGGTGCCTTGTATCAGTATCAGCTTAAAAAGCAGAAAGTTAAAAGTGAGTAGTTTTGGTAATAGACGTTCTTATTTTAATTTTTTCAGTTTATTTTTTAGCCCTTAAATGACAGTGGTTGAAAAGTAATGTGGAGATGGTGTTTTTGAGCTGAGCATTGCTTCTTTCTTAATTAGCTTCATGGAATTGATGAACTGCACCAGGCAATGAACATATTTCTGGTTTGTGCAAGGAGTTTCTTCTAAGTCTTGATTTTTATTTTTTTTTTCCTTTTTGTCCCTGGTATTTTTTTCTTGTGTGCTTGGAGATTTTGATTGTTGATTTATGTGGTAACAATAGTTACAAGGGGAATTTAGTCTTCAAAATTATAAAAAGTTTCCTAAAGAAAATAATGAAAATATATATTTTTAAAAGTAAAGGTTAAAATAGTCTGTTTAAAATACTAAAAAAACAGTAGTTCGTGTGGTTACTTTTACAGGTTTTCTAGTTTTTTGTCTTTGTTGTCATCAATTGGAGGTTTTTCCCAAACCAGTGTAGAAAGAAAACCATGAAGGCCACTTAAAACAGAGCCAGTCATCTTGTAAGCAGCTCTCCAAGTCTTCCCACTTTCTTTCCCTTAGTAAGGGTGCGGTGTGTGTGATGAACCAGTTGTTTCACTGGAGTGAGAGTTGATTGTGTAGAGATTGCTCTTAACTACTTCTAATCTGTTTTCTCGAGAAACTCAAAAATTCACTGGAGGAGGAGGAAGTGAGGCAGTAAATGAAGTCATCTTCTTTAGCTGTTCATGTAGTCCATCACGTCTCTCATTATGCTCATCTTCATGGTGCCTCTAAAAAATGAAAGACCAGTAGGGTTGGGATTAACCAATTTCCTCTCCTGCCAGTCTGAAGTGACCAGAAGGGTCCACCATTTCCCCAGTCTGTCCAGTCTGACCTAGGGAGAATGAATGCTGTTTTTCTTTCCTTAATCCTTCCCTTTTTCCCCATGTCAGTCAAGGAACCAAAGTCTAACCAAGAACTTAGATAAGGCTTCTTTTAATTTACATATTTTCCCTGGTTATTGCACAGTATTTGTTTAATTAGCTGTTACCACTCAAATCTGGAAGTGTGTTTGGACTTCAAGATTCTCAGCAGTTGAAGCAACTAGTGTTTTTATTGGTGCAGTATTAACCTTTACAGCCACTGCTTAAAACTGGTCAGATTCTCCTTAGGTGTGAAATATGAAATACTCCTTCAACTCAGGCTTGAAAACGTCTGTCTTAGTCTCTTAACTCTCCTGTTGGTGATGTGACAAAATATTAGGCTGTCACTGTTATGAGATTGCTTTGAAGCTTCAAGAATTTTCTCCATGATTGGAAAGATGACATGAGAAATTTGCTATCGCAGTTGGTGTTCAAACTATGGAGAGACATAGTTTTGTACTTCAATGCTGGCTGCAACCAGCATTTTTCTTGAATGCAACCTGTTTAGATTTATTTAAGTGAAACTAATTTCTTATTGCCCACGAAGCAAAGTACAACATGCACCCGGGAATGGTAATTTTGAGGTGTATTTCATCCTTGATTACGTGCCCTGAGAAGATCTAAACCTCATGATTGGCTGTAGTACAAATTCTGTTGGATATTCATCTTGTGTTTGGGTTTTTGGTGGCTGAGGTTCATAAGGAATCCCCTATGCCCAAAGGAGCTCATGATTGCTTAGTAACCAAGGGTTCCTATGCAGGTATGTTTGGTTTTTCTCATACAGGAGGGGGTGCAAAAGCATTCAGAGTAGTTGGGTCATGAAATTTAATGTCTCAGCGAGAGGACCTTGAATACTTGATGTCATCCGTGCTGCAACTAAACCTAAAAAAGCTATTTACCATGTATAAACACAAGGATCCCTCGAGGTTTTCTTGGTTTTCTGGTTTGATTTTCTGGGTTGTTTTTTGTTTGTGGTTTCTTTGGGGGGAAGGGGGATGTTTGGTTTAGTTTTTGTTTTGTCATGCAAAAAGGCTACATTTGTCTTTCTTTGCCATCTTTTGCATGATCATAGCAATTTCAGAAAGTTTTTTGAAAACATGTATTTTTTTTTCCTCAAAAGGTGTTCTTAAAGGTGTCCTAAAGTAGCAAACTTTCTTATTACTTCGTGGATTGTTGCATTCAGTGCTGAGCTCCTTTGTTGCAATGATTTGAATTTTTTGATAGAAAGTTAGAAATAGTTGTTTTCTGTCCACCAATAACTTCAGTTGTAAAAAAACCTCAGAAAATGTAAATAGTGAATCATCTTTGGGCAATCTTTTAGCCTTTAGTAGTATTTCTAAAGTGTTTTCTGAGTCCAAAGTTACATTTAATTCAGTGCGAGAATTTGTTTTAAATAGCATCAACTCTTCTTGATAATAGAGCTTCAAGAGTTTTCCAGTTTTGTTTTATTGCTTTAAGACACTAAAATAACTTGTCTTTTAATAATCAGATGTTGTACAATAGGTGGAAGCTTCTTGTCTGTGTTAGCATTGTGTGACTAAATTGAGCTCTGCATTCATTTTGCTAACGTGCTTTTGAGAGAGCTTAATGTGAGCAGGTAGGAGGGGTGCTTGTTAGTGATGGGAAGGTTTGCAAAACTGACTGTGAATCAGTCCCACTGGCACTGGAATTGTCACTGTTGGAACTCTTCAGATTCTGACAGATAGGTGTCATAAGCTGTGTGTCTACTGACTCATCACCACTTTTTCCACCAGTCACTTTTGATGAAGGCTATTTTGAAAGAGTTGTTGCAACAGCTGTTTCAAATGTATCACACGGAACGTGCATGTTAAACGCAGTAAGACTGCTAATAAAAATACTGCTATCCATGCTATGTTTTGGGTTTTGTTTTGTTGCCATTAACATCTTTCCTTATCCTGGTTAAAAGTGAGCAGCATTTTTTCTTGACAAAAGCAAAACCAAAATAGCCACTAAATCCCCAAAACGAACAACAACAACTAAAAAAAACCCCAAGCCCAAATCACAAAGTGAGAATAATTTGAATATTGCATAGATGCTGCTATCATGCTTTTATATTACAATTATTTTATTATTTACAGTTACAAAGCTTGTGTTGTGCTGTAGGACAGAAGCATTTAAGACTCTCACTAGCTGCCTCCTGATCCATCTCCAGCCATATGCTGCTGTTCATGAGGTGGCTGTGTGAGTGGCATTAAAGTAACAGATGTCGGCCACAGATAGGGAGGCAGGAATAGGGGAGATGATTATACAAAATTACCAGTGCAATTTCTCTTACCTTCTCTGTGTTCAGAGAGTGACCTAGTTTTGTGGGTTGTCTTTTTTACCAGTCTGAGATAAACTGATGAAACAAGCTTTAGTAGGTGTGTTTGTCCCATGTATTATTTTTAAAGGAGACGTGAATGCATTGTGTGCTTCCAGGGTCTCAGAAACAAACCATACCTTTAAGGCCTGTGAAACTGGATTTCTCAAGCCATGGCTTAAAACTTGCTCATTAGAAGCTTGCATTTCCTTAAAAATTGTCATAGCTGAGCCTTGGCAGCTGCTGTGGTATTAAATCAGGTTCTGAGAAAAAGCAGCTGTATCAGCCATGACAGACAAATGTTTGTGGGATTTATTAAAGTGTCCAGTTTTCAAACTGAATCATTAAAATATATTTAACTTTAGGTGCTGTACCAATGACATCAAGCTATATCTGGACTACGTTTTTATTCATTTTAATACAATTTAAAGGAGGTTAAGTTTGACAGATATTCTGGGTACTCCATCTGTGGTGTTTAAGCAATGACTTTGTGTTTTTTCTGGATCTGTAAATTCTTAGGCAGTTTATCAGCAAATGAAAGCCATGTTTAACTAAGTTCAACTGGAATTGTAAAAGAAAAATATGATCCTAGGTGACTGAGAGATAGCAAAATTCCTGTAGCATTTTGGTGCTGTTCTTATTTGATGTTGTTCTTATTTCTTATTTGAACTGTCTGTTTAAAATTACATTGCTTTCCTAAGTGTCTGAAAACGTAAATTTGGGGTGAGCACAGAAATTGTCAAATGAACTGTTTATTGAAAAAAATTATATTCAGCTAACAGTCCAAGACATTGTTGCTTGAAATGTAACAGCCTTCAATCTCCTGAAGACCCACAGATTAAATAATGTCTGTTGAATCTTTTGGGTGTGTGACTGATTGAAACAAATATTAACAGTCCTGTTTAAACACAGTGGGTTTTGATTGATCAATTGTTGGTTGTTTTGAAAAGATATATATAAAGAAAAAAGCAATATAAAAATATTGAATAAGTTTGAGTAATCTGCTAGATGATAGAATTCATCTCTGTACATTTAACCAGAAAACTGCAGCAGTAAAGAACACATTTGAATGTTTTTTAATTGTTTATGCATTAATTAGGCTACAGAAAGTGAGGCTGGTGATATGGATCTCAGTGGATTGCCAGAGACAGCAGTGGATTCTGAAGATGATGATGATGAAGAAGACATTGAAAGGGCATCCGATCCTTTAATGAGCAGGGATATTGTTAGAGACTGCTTGGAGAAAGACCCAATAGACAGGACAGATGATGACATTGGTAAGTAAAATATTGTCAAACATGTTCTTATTCACCTCCAAAAATTTACTTTTTGAGCTTGCAGTTTTATTTTAATCATGGGCCTTTGTAGTTGGTGAGTTTAGTGTTTGTTATTATTGGTTTTTTTTATATAAGTATATATAATGTGAACAAATACAACCAAAGAACAGGAAAATACATATAGTATGGGTGAAACCTATTACTTGCTGCCCCTTTTGATCTCAAGCTTCAGCTTCTAATTGATATCAGAACAGGTTTATGAAGGAAACGTTGAAAACTGGAAAACAGAACCTTGGCAAAGGTGACATTAATGTCAACACTGCTTCTCACAGTATATTTTTAATTGTCAGTTGTGACATTATGACTTGACATTCGTTGCAAACATTGGAGTCTTTAAAACCTTAACATAAGTGTGCATCTAATCAAACTAATTTTCTATGTTATCATAAAAGTAAACACATAGAAAGCAAAGCAGAACTATAATCCAAATTTTAATCTCATCTGTTTTATTGGGTGAGATATTTTTCTTTTATTGAAGTATGACTAAATGATGATTAAGGTTGATTATCGGATGATTAAGAGACTAGAGCATCTCTTATGCAAGGAAGGTCTTAGAGAGCTTGGAGCTGTTTAGCCTGGAGAAGACTCAGGGGATCTCATTGATGTATACAAATACCCTGGGGTGAGGGTGTAAAAGATGATGGAGCTTTGTCTGTGGTGCCCAGGGGAGGAAAAAGGGCACAAATTAAAACACGGGAGGCTCCATCAGAGCACTAGGAAATGTTGGGTTTTTTTTACTGTTACTGAGCACTGGGAGAGGTTGTCCAGAGAGGTGTTAGTATTCCTCCTTGAAGATGTTCAAAAGATGTTTGGATGTGTTCCTGGGCAGCTGGCTGTAGGTGGCTCTGCCTGAGCAGGCAGATTTGACCGGATGACTTCTGGAAGTCCCTTTTAACCACAACCTTTCTGTGATTTAGAGTAAAAAAAAACTTAGGGAAAAGATGGGGTTCTATTCAACTCTTTCAGTAGACATTTTAGATCAAACTGGATGCAAAAAATTTTTTAGAGCATATAATCACTTGGCAGGACTGCTAAAATTGAGTTTTGTGTTTATGAACAGTATAAAAAATGAAAATACAGGAAGTTCACCATTGAGTACAAGTGCAGCTCAAGTGCATGTAGAAGACAGAGCAGCAGCACCTTTAAGACAGTAATCATGTCTGGTCCATCTGAGAGGAACTTTCTGAAACCACCAGACAGTGATCAAGTACAATTTACTGTTAAGCCTGGCCTGGGAGGGGGTGGTTTTACCAAAAAACTTGTTCAGTTTTGTGAAATTTGTCTTGCTGGGTTTTATATAGTCCCATTCTAGTGAAATTATTGCCCTGACTGGAGTATTAAAAATATCATTGGTTGGATTCAGAGCTCTTGGGTTACATTACAATTCTTCCATTATGCTGACTTTTACTTTGCAGGGTTTCTATTGATGATATGACCAGCCAGACAAAATACCCAGTAATTAAAACAGGCCACTGTACATGATTTATTAGTATACAGAAACGATTGTGCAGCATTTTAGCTTAAGCAGCCCTCAGGCATCTTACTGAAGAACTGTCTTTACTGTGCTTTGTTGTTTTGACATGCACGACTCAGTGGGCTTTTTCTCCTTCAGAACAACTACTGGAATTCATGCATCAATTGCCTGCTTTTGCCAACATGACAATGTCAGTGCGGAGAGAGCTCTGTGCTGTAATGGTGTTTGCAGTTGTGGAGAGAGCAGGAACTATTGTACTAAACGATGGGGAAGAGGTCAGTAGAAGTTGCTTTTGACTCTCCTATTACACCAAATATCCCAGATTCCACATAATTATGGTCCTCTTTTGTTAATTAAAAGAAAAAAATAAAGGCAACGTTCAGGTAAATCAGACCTCTTGTTGTTCTGGATTTTCTGAAAGCTTTTGGTTAAGCACTCACACATATCTTAAGCAGTAAAAACAGAAGTAAACATTCTCTGTACTGTACAAGATGCTTTCTGCCTATTAGAGCTCATGTGGGGAGTTTATTTCAGTACTCAAGTGCTGTTTCTTGCAGTTATCGCTTAATAGTAAAGATAAACTTAAGATCCTCGTTTTCTTGAGCTGAAAATAGCTGTATATTTAAGGAAAATGAGTTTGTAAATTTTTTAATAGGTGTTAAAAAATAACTTTTGCTTTAGAATAGTTGTGAGAGTTGTATTTATAAAGTATGATACTACAAAGTTAAGTATCATGTATCCTGCAATATTTGATTTGTAGCTGGATTCCTGGTCAGTCATTTTGAATGGCTCTGTGGAGGTGACATACCCTGATGGAAGAACAGAGATACTGTGCATGGGGAACAGTTTTGGTGTTTCCCCCACCATGGAAAAGGAATACATGAAAGGAGTGATGAGAACCAAAGTGGATGACTGCCAGGTAGAGTGTCTGTGGTATATGCAAATTCACACCCAGATAGGTGTAGTGCAACTCAATAATGAGACCCGGTTTTATTTTAAATATGTAAAATCTACAGTGGGTAACTCTTGACAATAGTTGGGCAGTATGGCTCCTGCATACCCCCAGTCTGGGAAATGGAGTTATCTTTATCTCAGTAAGGGATCATTTTGGATGAGGATGTTTGTCTACATGCTTTTTCCAGAATGTGAGGGTCACTAGCCTCTTCCATAAATCCATTGCTTCCAATGTTCCTTAGTAGGATCTCAAGGTCCATTAGCTATAACAGGCTCCTTTACTTCTGCAGCTATTCTTTCTTACTCAACTCAGCTACTGAATATCAGAGTAATACAGACTTTATCTTCCATAGTTTGAGTGAAAGATCTAATTTTGGCTAATCTGACATTTCAAGGAAAAAGCCTTGATGTTTGCTGCAGTATAAGCAGTCAGATGTAAAGAATGCTTTTCATAGCATAAAATTACTGACTGAATCTGGTTATGTGGTTGCTATTTGCTTATTGCCATCCAGAAAATAATAGCGCAGCTGTGGGTGAATTAAGCAATTTGCTTGGTCCTGATGGCTAATTAGCTTCAAGTAGATGACCTTTGAAAGGGATGTAAATGTGTGTTAATAGAATCACCTGGTTTAGCTTGCCCATCTAACTCCCAAAATGTGCATAAATGGTTTCTTGTTAGGGTAACGTTTTCAACAAACTCAAACTGTGGGACTTCTGTTTCAGCTACTACTGGAAAAAAAGAAATGGTGTGTAAATGAATTTAAAGATAAAATACTGTCTCTGATTCTTGTGCCCTTGTCCTAAGTATGTACATGAAGATTTAACAACTTTTCAATCAGAAGCACTGTTCCTCTCAGTTAAATCGCCAAGTTCTTACAATAAGGCAGTTTAATCTTGCCCCCCAAAAGAGACGCGTGTATAACAATTTGTGCACTATACGGTCTTTTTCTAATTTGTTACTGTTGGCCTTAATTAATATTTGCATAGTGTAAGTATTACGAATATTCCTAAGATATTTATTCTTGCACTTATTCTTGGCTGAACCGATAATTGTAGAAAATAATTTTCCTGTTGTATGCTTTAAGCCAGAAGTAATTCGTTTCTTTGTGCCTGCACTCATTAATTAAATAAATGTTACTTTTCTTAATCATTTACTTCAATAAAATAGATATAAAAAAATGAAGATTATTTTCCAAAACAATAGGCGCAAAAAATAAAAGCTAGGTTTTCGCTTAATCCTTCTGAACACCACAAAAAAGCTTTTTTGTAAGGGAAAAAGGACTGGCTATGATACTGGACTTCGTCTTCAGCAGTGGGGAGGTCAAAGCAGCTGAACAAAAATGGCTGAGAATACTAAACCATATTGCTCTGATGGATCTTGGTCTCTTCTAGCTGCAGGACTGTAGTGCCAGTACTGTGCCTGTCTGTTCATCTGCTTGCTGCAGCTGAACTGTGGGAAAGACAAATTTGGCTCACTGCAGGTTGAGAAGCTACTTTATCTTGTCTGTTTATAGAGTACTTGCACCTTAAGTCTAAATGTTTTTCTGAAGATTTTCCCTTTTAATACTGGTGCGCGATGATTCTTTCCAGTTTGTTTGTATAGCCCAGCAAGATTATTGCCGCATCCTCAATCAAGTGGAAAAGAACATGCAGAAGGTAGAAGAGGAAGGGGAGATTGTGATGGTGAAGGAGCACAGGGAGCTTGACCGCACTGGAACAAGAAAAGGTCACATTGTCATCAAGGTAAAACGGAAAGAGTCTCTTGAAAAAGTCTGCGTTCTGTAAACCTCTTAACTTGGCAAGTTAGGTACAGGATTAGTTGAGAGCTATTGTAGAAGTAAATATTTGAAAACAGACTGTTAATACTTCTAGATTTTTTTAATAATTATGCATGTTGACAACTAGGTGATTTCTGTAGAGATTAATTTTTTTTTTTTTACTTATCACAGTGGTCAAGCTGTTATGTTTACTTAGGTCATCAGTTAATGGATGGCAGTATTCTTTCTAGTGTGACGAGTCTTCAGTATTTGACAAGAAAACAAATTTGCATGTGTTGAAAATGTGTTAATAACTATGATTCTTTTCAATTTTTTGTTTTCAATAGGGAACAGCTGAAAGGTTAACAATGCATTTGGTGGAAGAGCACTCTGTGGTAGACCCAACATTTATAGAAGACTTTCTGTTGACATATAGGACCTTTCTTTCCAGCCCAATGGAAGTGGGCAAGAAGTTGTTGGAGTGGTTCAATGACCCCAGCCTCAGGGATAAGGTGAAAATCTCCTGAATCATATACTGCTACTATCTGCATTGGAAAAAACCTAATGAGAATAAAATATGCTTTGAGAGAATGACTAAAATCAGTAAGACACAAATAGCTGGTGATGACATATTTTAATGGCAGAATATATGGCTAAAACTAAGAACATTTTTTTCCTTTTTTTATTTAAATAGTGCTGTGCTCATGCAAGGTAAATTGCCCATGTTTTACCTTGATGTGTTTTTAAAGCTTAGTTGCTTGCAGGTACAGGAAGCTTTTTTTTCCCAATAGAGAGTATTTTTATTTAATATAATTCACTAGAATTTTATTGTATCTCCAAGTTTGAGCATATAACTAAATTCTATGTTTTCTGTATGTAATGCTAGTTAGTAAAGTTTGGCAAATGTGATTTTTAAAAAGGAGAATAAAAAATTCATGCATTGTTAGGAATTTGTTGTGCTTTATGTAGCATTAAAAATAAAGCCACCAAGCCCAACCCAAATGCAAGAAAGCAATCAGATATGTTTTTCCCTAAACAAAATTGCCGTGATAGAAGAATAAGGCATATCCAGTTTTGGCACACTGGGCATTGAGGCTTTATTGTGCTTCAAACTGTATTGCTTTATTTTCTCTTGTATGCAGCTTTTTCTTATGTAAAAAAAATTCTAAAAATTTCCAGTTGCCCTTTCCTTTTTGCAAATTTGAAACCATGGGAATTATATTAGTACAGTGAAAGAGAAATTTGGTTTTCAGCTTTTATTTAAACCTGGGTATTTCTTCCAGAAATGTTAGTATAGCTGTGCCTTGAAGGAAGGATCTTATATTTGACAGAAGATAGGCTTTGCAGCTAATACTGTTTGGAGCTATAATACTGGAGTTCATCTTTAAAGTTATTTTTCTTGTCCTCCAATGGACGATCCCTTCAGCCTCTAAAAAGCATCAGCCAGCACAGTTGCTTGTATCAATCTGAACGCAGAACAGGTCTTTGTTCTGGTGCTCAATAATCAACCTTTTCTGAGCTCCAGTAGCACTGGCAGAAAGGCAAGAGGCAGAGAACAGCCTGGGACAAGTGGAGATAAGCAAGTAGGTAATAAGGAATCTGGAAGATTTTGGCTCTTTTGTACTGGGTGGTGATAGGCAGGCAGTAAGGGAAGCGAAGGGGGTGAGTAAAACTTCCTGGGGACGATCAGTACTCAGGAGTATTCAGAGTGGGACACTGGACATCCAGCCTTAGTGATGATTTTGCCCTGCAGCAGGTTACTTGATTTTACAGCTTTAATCCTCTTTTAATGCTGTTCCTGATTTGTGACACAAGTAATGGCATTCCTCTGGAAGTCAGTGTTCAGCTCTTCCCAGCTCCGTGTCCTTTGGGTGTAGATGAGGAAGTAGCAACTTTAAAAGCAGCCTTGACAGTGAAGCTGTCACTGTGGTAATTTAAAATACATTGCGTGGTAGAGCTTGTAACTTCTCAGACAATTTTAATAATCTGCAATTACCCTAAATTTAACCAGACATTGTCTGGATCTTCCAGTGTCATCCACAGTAATGAAAAATATCAAAGCTGTTTAACAGGAATGAAGTTCATCTTCAATGTCAAAGGTGCAGAAATCTCAAGTATTTTCCTGCAGCTGGGAGCTGCAGCACACAGAGATGGAGAGTTGCCTTCAGTTAGAATCTGAACTTGAGGAGTTCTGAAGTACTTGATTCGTTTGGTTGTTAATTTCAGGAGTTCTTCTGAATTAGTTTCCTTTCTGGGGTAAAAGGAAAGCTACTTAGAAACTTTGAGAGTGGCAGAGATTGGTTTTGCATGCTTGGTGTCAGACCTTTAGCACATGAGGCTGCAGAGGTTTGGAACACAAATAATGGACACGAGTTAGCACTAGCTCATTAAAATTTGTGTGAGACTTTGTTCTAATGCTCTGTGTTTTGAAATGTATAGATACTTATCCCTACTGATTTACTTTCCCAGCATAAAAGAAGAAATGCAGCTGTATTTTTAGAGGTTGCATTGAGTGGTACAACTCTTTTGGATTCAGCAACTTTTTAAAAATAGCATAAATCAATATTAATTCAAGACACCAAAAGAGTTTTGTTTTGTCAGGACAAGTGCTGCTGATGTTCCAGGTCAAATCACATACCAAAAGAGAGAATATTACAGTAAAAGCCATGTAGTTTTTAAAAACGCAGCTCTTATTTTGTGGCTTTATCTTCATTAGTATTGATTAATAGTATTCCTTTAGATTTTTTCCTAAGAAACTGTAAAATACCAGCTAAGATTCTTCTTGGCTTCATCATCAAAATTGCTTGGGGGTGTAGCTGGTAGGGGGGAAAAAAAGGAGGAATAAATTGAAAGATTGACTCTAAGAAAAGGAATTGCTGGTTTTGCTGTTAAAACCTCTTCCCTGCTTGCAGTAGCTTGTTTTTCCTGCCTCTCTAAACATACAGTAGCTCTTTTACAGAGGTAAATGCCAAATGAAGTTAATGGTAGCACATCTGAAGACTTAGGAGATTCAAGAGCCAATATTAAGCCATATCATAAGCTTTATGATCATGTGCTTGGAGAACTAAGCAGATTTGGAAATGTACATGAACAGGAAATTGTTATAAGTCAGAAATGGATCTACCTTGTTGCCTTCTACCTGTGTGCACTATTCCCTACTTAAACAAATTTTACACAGCCAGTGTTTTCTGACTCATAGTATTTATTATGAAATACAGCATACAATTGATTATACAAGTGAAAACAATTTTAATACTTATTTGTTTCTATTCTCCTGATAAATAATTGCATATAAGTGAAGTTTGATTTGGATGTATGTATATATGCATATATATTATTTAAGATTCCAATGGAAATTTACAGGGCCTTTAATGACCAGTATTTTTAAAGTACTTGGCAGTAGTGTTGTTTGAGTCTTCCAGCAAAATATTTATAATATTGATGAATTTTCAGGTTACACGGGTAGTATTGTTGTGGGTGAACAATCACTTCAATGATTTTGAAGGAGATCCTGCTATGACTCGATTTCTGGAAGAATTTGAGAACAATTTGGAGAGGGAGGTAAGAGTGATGGCTTCTTTCTGACTTGAGGTAACAGGGAGTAGCCAGGCTGTTGTTATATATAACTTACTATGCTTTTCTCTTATAGAAAATGGGTGGACATTTGAGGCTGTTAAATATTGCTTGTGCTGCTAAAGCTAAACGAAGATTGATAACCTTAACAAAGCCATCTCGAGAAGCCCCTTTGCCTTTTATCTTGCTGGGAGGGTCAGAAAAGGGATTTGGAATCTTTGTTGACAGTGTAGATTTTGGAAGCAAAGCTACAGAAGCAGGCTTGAAACGTGGAGATCAGGTATGTAATTTTAAAATGTGTCCCTTCATTACCCCTCCCCCATTTTTTTTGTTTCCTTTCTCTTCACTACATAAACATTTTTCAAACTTGTTCGAATTTTAGATATTGGAAGTCAATGGTCAAAACTTTGAAAACATTCAGCTGACAAAAGCCATGGAAATCCTTAGAAATAACACTCATCTGTCTATCACTGTGAAAACCAATTTATTTGGTAAGTTTGTCTGCATTGTTCATTCTAGTTTTGATAGAGACCTAAATTATTTTTTTTAATCGTCTAAAATAATTTTGTTTTAATCTCTTTTGTACTGGAGGGGATAGAAAAAGGAAACATGAAGGTCCTAAAATACCTTGGTTCGTAATTGCAAAGAAAAATTTATGAGTAGGGTTTTATATGAAGTGATTTCCCTCTCACAAGTGTATGTTTCTGGATTAAGAGGAGCTATTGTGACCGTGTAGCTCAAACTTTAAAAACATGCTTTATATATAACGTTTGGTTCTCTGTCAAGAAAGAAGTCTCTTCAGGCGTTTCAGCTGATCAGTGGTCTTACTCTGTCTGCTGAATTTACTCGTGGTTTTTCAGCCCACTCTCGAGTGTAACAAGCTCAAGGCTATTACCACCTTTCCTGCCATTTAGGTGAAAAGATTCTCGCTACCCTCTGTATTTGCTCTCTACGTATTTCTCTCTACACAAGTACTAAAGTACACATGGAGGAATCCTTACACAGCTCAGGACCTCAATTAGCATCATAAGTAATTAACAGATTAGAGTTTTGGTTTGATTTTTTTTACCACTGAATACTTGGATTCCTTACACAATTTAGTGATGTGTTCCATGAGTATCTCTTTCAGGATCAGGTTCTTCATCACAAGTAAGTAGGGCAGAATAATTACCACAGCATGTCACTGCACTAACTGAAGTTCTAGTTTGCCTAGGTTATTTCCAAAAGTCATTGATCTGTTTCCTGGGGATTATTATTTTTTTAAATTTTGCTTTGCAATAAAGATTCTAATATTTCAGTTGTTTCTAATAATTAAGACAGTTCTTAATATATCTGCATATGCTTATTTAGCTGGATATTCTTATTTCTCTATGTATAAATTCTGTAACCATCCTTCTCACACTGGGTGTTTGAATCTCATGTGTTGCTTTACTATGTTAAAGATTAAACCTGATTTCTTTCGTTCTTCAGAAGTTGTGTTTTTCTAATTTTTTCTATCTCGTGGCTCCACTGCCAGTACTAAAATCAGATTACAGTATGGTCCCAGAGCAGTTAATTTCTGTGTATTGCATGAAGAATTCCTCTTCCACAAATCCCAAAAGGAAAGTTTCCTCTTTTCAACACCATCTTGTTATCTGTACCTAATTTCTCTTTCCAGTCTCCAAACCATATTCAGCAGAACAGTTATTGTTGGGATTACTCTTCTCCACTTTTGTGTTTTATTTCAAGCTTTTGAAGTATCTTGGTAATTTGTTGTACCTCTAGATACTAGAGACGATTAAGGACAAAATTAATAAGTAACAGTAAAACATAGCCCCTAATGCTCATCCATCATTAATTGCCCTTATTCCTATATTTTTGTACAGTTCCTTAGTTTTAATTATCACTTTTCATTTATTATTACAAATGAACTCATCAGAGGATTTTTCTGTTTTTCTATGGAGAGTTCCTTTAACACTCAGAATACATGACTTGCTCTCCAGTTCGGTTTTGTTTGATTTATTTAAATAGATCAGCATTTTTTAGGCTCAAATTTGCAGTAGAACTAACTTAGAAATTTATCAGATACTTCTGCCTCAGAGATGACTCTTTCCTAGGAAACTGAGAGAAAATGAATGTTTTTTTGGTATGTCTGGTGGATGGATACAACAGCCCTGTCAAACATCCAAGGTGTCTTGGTAGTCTCCTGCTTTATTTTCCTTATGACTTTGCTGCTGTTTCCCTGCTGATTTTTTTGATCCTGTTGATAATAACTCTTGCCTGTCTGAACACTTTTGTTGCTTCCTCTCTGTTTAAACATTCCTTCTCGTTTGCTTTTTTCTATCTCACTTTTGTCTCATGTGCTCTTTTTATACATGCTGCTATTCTACCGAAACCTTGATCCTTAGGCTGAAAAGTCAAATTCCTTCTGTTGATACCGTTTGTGTAATCATGTGGTCACCTGTGTATTTCTCTTCTAGGCTGGGCCAATTAACTGTTTTTCTTATTCATACTACAGAAAATGAATGTCATTTTTAAAAGCAAAAATGTTTTTCAATATTTTATACCTAAATTAATTTAATGCTGGAATTGACAGAATATCCTAATACTTTTTAAAATTATTAATATTAAACTGGTCTGGTGCACAGAGCTTGCTTTTACATTTTTGTCCTTTTTCTTCCCTCCCTTTTCCTGTCTTGTGCAGTTTTTAAAGAACTCTTAACACGGTTGTCAGAGGAAAAAAGAAATGGTGCTCCCCACCTGCCTAAAATTGGTGATATTAAAAAGGCGAGTCGTTATTCCATCCCTGACCTTGCTGTTGATGTGGAGCAGGTAATAGGATTAGAAAAAGTAAATAAGAAAAGTAAAGCCAACACAGTTGGAGGAAGAAACAAGTTAAAGAAGATACTTGACAAGACTCGAATCAGTATTCTGCCTCAGAAACCATACAAGTGAGTTTATTTCTTCCTAAATATTTCCTCCGCATTAAGAATTTCTAATGAACTTACAGTTTGTGTATATACTTTTCTATTTATTAATACAAATATTGCTTACATATGAAAAAATGCTAGGAAAAAAATGCTCTGAATATTTGAACAAGCATAGACTAACAGTGCAGCTCCTGGCATCAATTTGGATGTATTTTGTTTCTCATAGATAAAGTAAAGGCACAAATACTTTGTCATTTCCTGTTTTCTTTTAAGAGGACTGCTAATTGAAATTATTTCAGAATAATTCTGCAAGCAGGTCACTTGCAAAGGATTGATATGAACTCTTATTTCAATATGTCCACATTCCAGTGTTCTATAAGAATTTCTATGTACTGCTGTAATGGAGACCAGGGTTAAAGTTTTAACTTGGGTTCTTTGATAGAATTGTGGGGTTTTTTTTAATGAAAGCTAGATATGCTGATATATCTGATGGCATATTCTATGAATACATTTTAGAAATAGAGTTCAGAGAATTGCTGGCAACAATAGAAGAGTGAATTTTATATGATCTTATGGGAACCTGATTCTTGGACAATGCAGGTGATATCAGTGGGGAAGAAATGGGTTGTAGAGGGTAGCTGTGTGATCAATGTTTTCTCTTGCATTTTTCTTTCCTGTGTCCCACTAAGGAAGAAACTATTCCGTGTAAATTAAAAAAAAAGACTGTGCTGAAAATGCGGGACTTTTTTTCCTGCTATTACTTAAAGTTTGCTTAATGCAAACTGTTAGCTAATGCCTACTAAATGAAAACTGTTCTGAAACCTTATATATAGAATGTTAGTAATAGAATGATTAAATATAAATTATTATATCTAAATAATGGATATTTCTTAAGTTGATGGCAGTACCTTTCAATAGAGGAGAATCTGTAAATCCTCTTTTTGTGTTGCTTGTCTTTAGCATGTTTTCCTTTATTTAACTGGTCTTGCATGTTTGTTTCTCTGATAAACTGTGCATAGTTAGGTCTGTTTTTCTGCATTGGTCACTATGGTTCATAGCATTTGCATAAAATTTTCATGTTGGTTTTTCTTTTTTTCCCCCCTCTATTTTCTTTCATTTTTACACCTTTTCTCTGCAGGGACCTCTTTGGGTAAGATTCAGGAAAACTTGACCTATTTTATTTTCTTTTTGCTAGCTCTACTTTCTGTGTTATATATAGCAGTTTGTCTGCAAAGCCTGTTGACATTCAGTTGTTTTTGTCTGCACAATTTCTGCATAGAGACCTGTAGCTATAGACTTTAGTGTTTGTGCTTTTCTTTCCCCTATTGTGTAGAAGCATCAATCTCATTCTTCCTTTTAATTACTGGTGTTGGACTTTACCTAATCTCACGTTTCTGCATATAAGAAAATCAAGAGGGGTGAAAAAGCTGATTTACTCTTTAGTTGAAGTAGGCATTTAAAGATTTCATGACTCAGCTTGCTTAAGAGGTGAAACTGTCCACTGTTTTTTGAGTGTGAAGGTTGCAGAAGGCTCCAGTGACTCAAGGATGTACCCAGACAAAACCAATCTTTAAACTAGAATTGGGTTGCTCTTAAAGGGAGCTTGTCTGCTTCATTAGACATTAAATCAGTATCAAAGATGAATCAGTTTGAGCAGGAGATAATGCCTTCCTTCAGTCTTGCTGCTTGGTCCAATAAGGTTAAATGACTTCCCAAACTGAGCAAACAGCACCATTTCCTCTGCACCTATGGGGAAATCTTCACTGTCTGTAAGAAGTGAAGGGTTCCGGGTACACCCTCCACTGGAGCTCTTTGTTTACGTTTCTGACAGAGTGGTTTGGTGGTCTGTAGCCTCAGTTGGTCGACTAAAGGATTAAACACAATCAATCCTCACCTCCCTCTCTAGTGAAGTTCTGCCTGGTCCATAGTGCAGCATCCAGACAAAGCAGCCTCTGTCTCTCCTCTCTGCAGCCTTGCAGTGGCATGCACGGGGTTTTGTGTTCTGAGGAAAGAAGCATTCAGATACTTCTGCCATTTCATTATCCCTGTGTGTCATTCAGCAGGAAAGTTACTTCTTAGTTAATGTGCTATCTCCCTACATGGCAGATGCATATAGAAAGCAATAGAAATACTGTTTCCTTAAAACTACAATCTCCTTTCATTAGCATGATAAAATATTTTACCTAACAGTAGTTTTTCATGGGACCTGGATTTTTTTTTTTAGTGTTGCTCTTTTTATCTGATATTTTTAAGGTACATTACTTATTTGCATAAGTTAGAACTCACTCAGATTCTAAGTTTTTAAAAAAGAGTGGACTGAGTGTAAAGTAAATGATTTCTAATTTCTTATATAAATACTTAAACTCGAGCACAATTTTAGACTTTTTTTTGCTTTTAAACCTAACATTTTCAGAGGTGATCCACTTTACTGAAGCTGCTTCGGTCATGATGCACAGAATAGGTCTAAAATTATATAAAACTGGCAAACTGCAAAAGGAATGCATAATGCAGGTGAAACTATAAGATTCACATGTCTATTGATTTGAATTTAGAGAAAATACTGCTGTTGGCACACTTAGAAAATCTGTTATATAGTAGTTTAGAACCACTAGAAGGCGTCTTGAAGTACAAGGGCTGCAAGGGTTTTTGTTTACTTTCTTTTTTTTTTTTAATGTGGAGTGATTCCTAATTCAAAGATGTGGTATTGATAGCTGGCAATTTTTTTGGTTGGAGTGAAAGATTTATTTGCTTGTGGCTTAGCATAAAGGTGCTGTGTGCTGAGTAGGTCATCATTACTTGTCACAGTATTTTGTGCTTGACATGGAAGTACAAAAATACAAATGTTCAGATTCACCTTAACTTCTGATTAAGACAGAATCCTAAAAATTTTTCAATGGACTTGAGTAGTTCTGTCATTCTCATGGCTTGAGGTTTACATTTCATAAAAGTGTTCTAGTAATACAGAGTTACCTTATTTTTTAAAAGCAAAACAATGAGAAAACCCAAACACAACATAGAGAGATACCATACATTGCCTTCTCAAAAGCAGTAGTGTCCATACCATTAAAAATGTGTCTTTAGTACTCAGATACTGTTCTAGCTTTTCAGACTACTGTTCAATTCATAGCTCTTAAAGAAGTGGTACAAGAGTGTACTGTGTAGATTTATTCACTGGTAAGCACAAAAGGATATTGGTGCTGTAATAGCTATCAGGGTAATTATCTAGACTTTTATTACTTCTGTTTAGGTTTTCTGAGGATGGATAGAGCACTAAGACAAAGGCTTAAGTGCCCAACATTAGAGTACAAGTGGTCATTTGTGTTGCATCATTTAATTTACTAGACTGACTTAGTTGTAACATTTGCAGTGAAGTCTAAATTCTGGTTTATGCTTTACTTAAGTGTGTAGATACAGATTTAGATGTGCTTGGCTTTTAGAAAGGCCATGCCTATACTTGCTGCATTTTTAATGCTTTTCACTTTCTTTAATGATTGCTATTCAGCATTTTACACCCTCTGAGTATTTTATTAAGAGTTTTCATCTGTATATTTAGAGAAAAGTTCAATGACTGTCTCCAGCTCTACATCCTGTGGCTGGTGTTCTGCATCAGTTTATTATGAACTCAAAAGCAATAAGCAAATCAGTGCCTGCTTTAATATGGTATTATGTCATATAATAATATGTCTCTGATCCATCTAGCACTACTGACCTCCTGTGGGACCCTGCCTTACACAATTCACCTTTATCACAGAATACTTTATTTACAGCTATCAGGTTTGGAGAGGATACATACAGCACCCAAGTGTGGCTGTTTAGCTTAGCCTTACATGGTATCACTTCAGTCATATTGAGTGAAGAGAGACTCAGAAAAGTGATACAGGGTGGGAAAACCAAATGATCTCAAATGATCCTCTCTTATCTGTCTGTTGGAAGATCTTATATAGTATGGCTACAATACATTACAAATATAGTTGAAAATCCTGTCTGTGATAGCATAAAAAAATCTTTGAAGTCCAGGCCTGAAAGCAACACTGAGGGGATAGCAGTATTACTCAAAGTTTGGGTGATGGGGTGGTGCAAGAATGATGAGGTCTGTACCACCTTTTCAATGAACATCTTGGCCAAAATCATTTAAAAAAAGGAGCCTAGCAAATCTTCAGAACTTAGTGCTGAGGATCTTGTGGCAGTGTGAGCAAGCAAATCGAGTCACTCTGAGTGGACTGTTGACAAAGCAAGTCCTGTTGTCTGGAGAACTTTGACTTCTAAATAGCAATTGCTATACTAACAATTGAAAGTATGAAAATGCAGCAATAGAAACATCACTGAACCCCTGTAGTGTAGCCAAGCTCAGAATGTCTGTCAGTCCTGATTTTATTTCTTTCTGGATGCAGTGACATTGGAATTGGCCAGTCTCAGGATGACAGCATTGTGGGACTGAGGCAAACAAAGCACATTCCTCCTGCTTTACCTGTCAGTGGAACCCTGTCATCCAGTAATCCCGACCTGCTGCAGTCTCATCACCGCATCTTAGACTTTAATACTACTCCAGGTAAGGATCATTTTTTTATTGTTGTTCTTGACCTTTTAATTTCTTTTCATAGTTCAAGTTTTTTGTGTAGATTTGTAGAGTCTGAAGAGACATGTGAGTTTTTGTTAACTGTTTGCTGTCACACACAAATTAGTCACATATTCATGCATTAGGATTTATTACATCTGCTACAATATACTTTACCCACATATAATAGATGTCTGTTTTTCATGCATGCTGTATACAGAGCGCTTCTTACTGACTGAATATTCTTCGTTTTGCTTGGTATTTTATCATTTGCCTTCATGGATCATTGGTTTTCAAATAGCATAGCAGATCATTAGCTTATAGTAAAGGGAAAGGATGTTGGATTGGGATAGAAGACAGGTATTTCAGTCTTTTTCTGAACAGACTTATTTAATTTGTACTACATTTGTAAGGGACAGAGTTTCAAAGTTTCTTGTTAGTCACCCTGCCCTACGGCTGTACGCCAAATTCTTTGAATATAAAAATCCCTTTCTGAAATAGATAAAAAATGAACACATTTAGAGAGGATCAAAGCACAGGGGTGAGGGAGGGAGAAACAGGGGAAGAGCATGAGAAACTTGAGAGCCTTATCTTTTAAGAACAGTTTATCTGGAACTCCTGGTAGGGTTGGGATTTGGGCTCTTATCTGGCTGCAGGAAGGTTCTTAGTGGGAAACCTTTCCTGAGTTAAGTATCCAAATCTTTGCTATTAAAATACTGCTTCTGGAGCAGGATATGGTGGTGGTAGCTCTGCAGACACTTGGTTATTTTAGCTAATCTTTATAGAATTAGTCAGAAGTAGAACTGAAAATTCAGTGCCCTCCTAAGACTGAAGGATTTCAAACATTCCCTAAAGGATTAGCTAAATCAATGATGCTTAAATATCAGCCTACACCCTGGCCAAGTTGGTGCAATCATTGTGCTTGAAACAGTGATATTGAGCATTACTTACTTCATCTCAGGTGTTTTAGGGCTAGAGGTGTTTGCAAGGGGGTGGTTTGTAACTTTTGCTCCAGTGTCTAAGATTGATCCTAAGAGACTTGGAAGGTGGATATTTTTTTGCATTTTATCTAATGACCACTGTCCAACACATTGAAGCTATTCTTTATCAGTAAGAGTCTACCTTTTCATCAGGACTTTTTCTATAAATGGGTGAAAATTCCGTTCTCTAGCTTGCCACTTACCTAGATCAGACCTTTCTGGTAATTAGAGTGCCCTTAATACCAAGTGTAGCCAGTTGCCAACTTCCAGAGCTGTGGGCATTGCTGACTCATGCAGCTTGAACAAACTTCCATGAGAAGGAAAGCCATTGCAGGCCTAAAGACCTTTCAATTACAGATGGAGTTCAGAGAAGATTAATAAATGAATAAGGTTCAACTGTTTGCAATTTGCATTGAGGAAAGAAGATCAATATGATGTAATACCATGGCTCCAATGTTTTAACATTTTTCCATGTCTTTGTAGAAAATGTATTTCTTCCTCATTAAAAAAAAACAAACTTAAAAACCTGTGTTTTTTCTTTCAATTTTTTTTCTTGAAATTTGCCTGAATGAACACAGGGAATAATTTTAAAGTAATTCTCAGGCAAAATTCTTTTCCTGTGTGGAAAGGAAGGAAAAGGGGGCTTGAAATGAAAAACCTTTACCTTCAGGGCTTTAGAGATGGTTGCATTGTATATAGAAAAGTTGAATTACATCTCTATATAATTTCTGCATTTCAGGACTTGAAAAAATTAAAGCTGGCAGTTTTAATTCTTTTTACTACCTTGGTCTAAAATAAAGATGGAAATGGAGGCAGCTTGCAAGAAATTGAATGCACTGGAGGAGAAAGAGAAATTGGTAGAGCAGCTGTCCTTTGAGGCTTTGAGTAATACCCCTCAGGATAGAAAATAAAACAACTTGCTCCTTTTAGAAGAGTAGTCTTTGAGAAGTGTGAACAGCTTGAAATCTGCAAGGAGTCATTTTAGTTTCTCTTCTGATTGGCTCAGGCTGTCTCAAATATACTTTTAAAGGTTTATTTTTAAATGTTCAATAGCACTTTGATTTCTCTTTTCTTGTGCTGCCTTTGCTATTTGATTGGAAGTCAAAATAATAGAGTAATGATGAACTGCCAGTCACTGGTATTTTTTCTTTCCTCTCACAATCTTTCTAAGGGAATAGATTCCTTATCATACAGCATTGCATTTTTCAGCCTGGCACTCCAGTTTCCCTTTTTGAAAACCAGTGAAGGGGGTGATTACAATTCTCTTCAAGTGTTTTATTTAAAAATTATTGGGCTGAATTACTTGCTACCATTGCTATAGCTGTAATCATTTCAATTGCTGGCAGACATCTATGTATTCTGTATAGAGCTTTTGCTCCCAGCTCTGATAGGTAGGCAGCCTGAGAAATTGGGTGGTAAAATGCAGTGCAAAGATGGGACTCCTTTGTTTGCTGTCCTCTTCATTTCTTCATATTAACTTCAGTGACCCAGCAGAGCAGGCTATTTTCTTGTTGCACAAAACACTTTATTTCTAGGGAGCGTTAAACAATTTCTCACCTTGGTATTGCTTACAGTAGCTTCTCAACTTCACAGCATTTCTTTGGCAAGTATTTCTATAACAGCAAGAGGCAGCAAGATCTAGAGAAGGATCTGATTTTTAATAACATCTCCAAAAGACTGTGTCTTTGGCATCTGCCTTCTTCCAGATATCAAAAAATGAAGAAAGTATTTCAGAAAATATTCTTTGTATTCCTCTTCAACTAACTACTGAAGAAAGATGGGTCAGTGTAGAGTTGGTGACAAAAGGCAAAACTGGCTTGCTTGTTATGAAATATTTGTACATTTGACTCAAAAGGGAAAGGCTAAAAGCTGGCCTGTAATGATATCCTTTATGTGTAACTGATGATGCAATCACACAGTTCTAGTGTGTTTCTGGTATTAGTGCTTCTCAAGCTGCAAAAAACTACTGTGAGCTTAAAAGTTACAGACTTAGTTGTCTGAAATTTGTAAAATAATATATTTTGGCGTAAAAAGCCTTTGTGGCATGTAAATGAACTCATATCAGAGAGATTCATCTTAATGCTTTCCAAATTATTATTTTGGAAATGTGCAAGAGCAGTGGGGAGGTGTTAAGTTCTGTTCTTTTTTCACAAGATTTCTGCTGCTGAATAGATCTTTCTGGAGTAACTTGAATACATATTATGCACATTCAGGTCTTGTCAAAAAACCTCTACTTGTACCAAAGTGAATGTTTTCGTTTGGCAGTTGTTTTTTCATTATAGTCATTTCAGAAGCCTTTATTTAGAAGGCTTTCTATTATTATATATTTTATTGCTTGTGTGACCGCTTTGATGTAAAAAATTAATTATTTTAAAGAAAAAATATATTAAAGAAAAAATATTAGATGTCATGCCTCACAAAACTAGAAAAGCTTATTTCTAGCATAGGGAAGAAATTAAATTAATTGAAATACTTGTCAGTTAAAAATACCTGAGGTTAAAAACCCAGTGATGGATACCTGTATAATTTATCTTTTTTTTTCTAATAATGCAGTGGTAACTACAAAAATTCAGTTGATCAGTGAGTCTGGATTTCAGTACATTCATGCTCATTAGTTTGTCTGTCCGAACTTTGAAAATATTAACATATTTTTGTGGCTTGCTCCATTTATAGCCTAACTAGCTTATTTTCCTGGATGTTAATAGAACTAGCTTTTTTAACTAGGATGTTAATAGAAGTTATTATTTTTCAGTAAGAGCCTAGCTTTTCATCAGGACTTTTGCTGAAATAAAAACTGATAACACTAATAATTAAACTCAATGTGACTCGCTCGTTCTTATACCATTAAGTTTTTATTTTTCTTTGCTTACTGAATTGCATAACTTGCTTGTAATTTTTTTCCAGACTTACCAGACCAGGTCCTGCGGGTTTTCAAGGCAGACCAGCAGAGTCGCTACATAATGATCAGCAAGGACACGACAGCAAAGGAAGTGGTCATCCAGGCCATCAGGGAATTTGCCCTGACTGCAACCCCCGAGGCGTACTCACTATGCGAAGTCTCTGTCACACCTGAGGGTGTCATCAAACAAAGGAGGCTTCCTGATCAGCTGTCCAAGCTTGCTGACAGGATACAGCTCAGTGGCAGGTAAGATGGAGACTGAGCTAAAGCTGATGATGCCAGCTTATTAAGTCAAAGTCTTGTTAAAGGAATGTTACTTAATTATTTAATGTTATGCTTCTTTGTAACACATTGCTGCTTATGCGACTTCTCATTAATACTTAGGCCCTGGTGAAGTTCATTTTTATTCTCAGAGTCCAACTTTATCATTGCTGTAACTCTCAGCACTAATTAGTTATATTGTATCTAGTGTTGTTTTTAAAATTTTGTTTTCACAGGTATTACCTGAAGAACAACATGGAAACAGAAACTCTTTGTTCAGATGAAGATGCTCAAGAGTTACTGAGGGAAAGCCAAATTTCCCTATTACAGCTCAGTACTGTTGAGGTGGCTACCCAGCTTTCCATGAGAAACTTTGAGCTGTTCCGTAATATCGAACCCACGGAATACATAGATGACTTGTTTAAACTCAAATCAAAAACCGGTTGCACTAATCTAAAAAGGTTTGAAGAGGTGATAAATCAAGAAACATTCTGGGTGGCTTCTGAGATTCTAAGAGAAACCAACCAGCTGAAAAGGATGAAGATCATTAAGCATTTCATTAAGATAGCGCTGCACTGCAGAGAATGCAAGAACTTCAACTCGATGTTTGCCATCATTAGGTATTGCCCACTAATAATTTTACTTCTAAGTAAAAAGCAAAGTCTTATGTTAGTTTTTAAAAAAATCTACTTAATAGAGTAAACCAGTTTATACTGCTAAAATCAACACTTGGCAATCTACTAAGGAGGACATTTTCTGTATTTGGAACTTTCTGTAATCTGAAATGTTTGTTGAAATATTATTTGGAATGCTACTGTTAGGTAGTTACTGCTCAAGATAGTGTAGCAATGTGAACATGATACTAGAGAAACTAATACACTTATTTAAAGACAAAGACCAGAAGAAACAACAGGTGTATACAAGAAAGCCACACAATTGTTGCAAATTAATGGATTGATTTTCCCAGGGCAACTATACTGCCTGGTATCTTAAATTCATTCAGCCATGATATGTTGCCTTTCGTATCAAGAGTTTCTTGCAAGGAACTCTGATAATAATCAATAACAGACTGTGATACCATAACAGTCTGTAAATAAAGATCTTTTAATAAGAATTTTAAAATGTACTGAAAATCTCAGAAAACCTTTCTTAGTTTTGGAATGAGGAGGAAGAGAGAAAACTCTAATGTCTATGTTTATACACATTTTTTAAAACCCAAACAATTCCCATATATTGTCTTTCATGAAAAAACTCAAGTAAGTTTCAGTAAACTGACAGTGTTATCACTGTCTTTGACACAAGCTCTTGTCATCATTGTCTTGATATTCAGTCAACAGACTGAATATGACAATTTTCCTGAAGATGAGTAGGTTTGAATACTGTTCAGCCAATGGGGCAAGTTCCAAAATCAAGTCAAAGACCCATGCTGATGATCAGTCAGCATCTCTGAGACATCAAAATACTGAGATTTTGTTCAGCCAGTCTCAGTGAGAAATAAAAGCAGCCTGTCTGCTAGGAAAAACTTGAAGGAAAGATTCTAGGTATCAGATTTTCCTACCAGGTAGAAATTAACAGCAAGACAGTCAATGTCACTACAAGGGAAAAAGGAGGTTTGCACCAGCTACAGTTTGAGAATAACCTCAGGTACAGTGAGGTTATTTCATCCTGAAAGAAGCAGGTCAGATAGATTATTGCAGAAAGAAGGTGGGTAAGTGTGCTGTCACCACCTTAACATTGTTATGTAGGTGGAAGATGGTTTTTCTGCCAGTTTGTTAATCTAGAAGTAAGTGGTGATTGTGAGGTGCTTAGATTATAATAGTCTCATCAAACTCAGACACTGTTCTAAAGGAGCAAATACATACTCTCTATATGGTTTAATTACTCATCCAAGTGTTACTTTTTTCTGTTCATGGTTGCATCATGTAGATATCTCCAGTTTTTATGGTTTTTATAAAAATGATCATCTGTAATACATATGTTCTGTAATAAATGCTGGCAAAAAGAAGTTTTTAAATTTCTGTTTTGCACTTCTTTTGTTTCAAGTGGCCTGAATTTGGCACCAGTTGCAAGGCTCCGAACTACTTGGGAAAAGCTTCCGAGCAAGTATGAAAAACTGTTTCAAGATCTGCAGGACTTGTTTGATCCATCTAGGAATATGGCAAAATATCGTAATGTCCTTAACAGCCAAAACCTACAGCCCCCTATTATCCCCTTGTTTCCTGTCATCAAAAAAGACCTTACATTCCTTCATGAAGGTAAAGGCAGAAGTAGATCATCTTTTACTAGCTAAGGAAAAGTAACCTTCCTGCCTAATCACTGATGTTGTTGGTTGTAGGAAATGATTCTAAAGTGGAGGGCCTGGTGAATTTTGAGAAGCTGCGGATGATTGCAAAGGAAATACGCCACGTTGGTCGCATGGCATCTGTGAACATGGATCCTGCTCTCATGTTCAGAACAAGGTAAGTGTGTTGTACCAGGCAGAGCGTTCCCCAGCTGGGAAAAATCAGCTGGCAGCAAGAGGCACTTTTATGTGCCCCAAAAGTATGAATTTTTTGTGTTAGCAGTTCACAAGCATGATGTAGTGGTCTAAAACTGGAGAAACTATTACATTTTGTGGTTACAGATAGGTTCTAAAATGTTTCTTTCTATTCCTTAGTTGATGATTACTTCATAAAAATGAGATTCTATCAGTGGGAGGGAGAGAAACTGTTTTGAAAACATATTTATTAGTCTGTTTGAAACATTGGTGGGTGTCAGCCTTATAGTTTTGATTTAGTAGAAGTGGTAATGTATCTGAAGCAGTGTCAGCTACTTGTGTTAGAAAACATGGAGTGAATGTTCTTTGACTTCATATTTTACTACCTTATTGCATACACTTTTTTCTTAATTTGAGCTAGAAGGGTTTGTAATATCTGATTGTATGCCCGAGTAAGGCTCTTTTTAATGTTTGTGGGCTTCCAGAACTGCTTGTCCTGAGGTCTGGTCTTTTTCTTTCTGAGCTTGTGATCTTTCTCTGTCTCTTCTTAAACCCATGCTTTATTCTTCCTGGCTCTCACTTGCAGGAAGAAGAAATGGAGGAGTTTGGGGTAAGTGATTGGAGACAACACACACACACATTCATTCTTCCTTTATCATTTGCATTTTTTCCTACTTGCTATCTTTAATTTTCTGGTGCTTTGACATTTTTTTCTTTTGTTAACCCTTTTTTACTGACAATGCATTTTAATACAGGAGTGCTTTTGATTTGAGATTAAAACACTGAAGTTGTAAATTATTTTTAAGTGGTCATGGATATAAGTGTTCTTTCCCACCTCCAGTTTAAATTGCTGAAGGAAGAGACTTCTGGTCAGAGAGAAAATTACAAAATGACAAGGTTGCAACAGCTGAAAATAGCTGTTAATTTCCTTATACCTGTTAAATAATTATCACAATCAAATTCAAAAGTTAAAACTTACAGTATCTGCTTGACTAACTTACTTTCATATTACAATTAGCCATCATTTTTACCTTAACAATTCAGGACCAGTTCATCACGTTCATATAGATATACATACATTGAAATGTGCATGACATTTATTTCATCATGAGCTAGCTGATCATTTTACTTAACAAAATTCTCTTCAGTGTAGCAAGTTATGAAGAAATTCTCTTCTGTAAAACTGAGCTGTACGTTGTGTATACAGTCTGATTTGAAACACAGAGGGCTTTCAAAATGCCTCCTTTATATGTATTTGAATTTGAACCTCAACTATAGTCTTCTGTCAGCACTGCCTTACTGCATGAGCTTTTCCTAATGCTCCAGTCCTCTCAGTAGATGGCTTATATGAGAGAGCTACCTTGAATGCTTTTCTAGACATGTGAAGTGTTATTGCCTTGTTGGAGTAAAATAGGTTACAATATCTGTGCCATTAAAATAGTGCCTGTAACCAAGAAAAAATATTTCCTGGCCCTCATCTTTCTATCTGTTATAGCTGTTTGACTTACTGGAATGAGGCATGTAAGCTTTGACTGTAGACTGACATTCATGCAATCTCTTGCATGTTTCATGTTTATTGGGTGATACCATGTTGGACTAAGTCATACCTTTGCTCTTTCTTCCCCCTCCTGTTCTCCTTCACCCCAGGTCTCTCAGCCAGGGCAGTGCCAATGCAGCCGTGCTGGATGTTGCACAAGCAGGGGGGCATAAAAAGCGGGTGCGTCGCAGCTCCTTTCTTAATGCTAAAAAGCTCTATGAAGATGCTCAGATGGCACGGAAAGTAAAGCAGTATCTCTCAAACTTGGATCTGGAAATGGATGAAGAGAGCCTCCAGATACTCTCTCTGCAGTGTGAGCCAGCCACGAACACATGTGAGCATTGCCATTTGTTATGGATTTCAAGAAAACGGTTCAATATAATTCTGTTTCTAGTCCAGTGAATCAATTGGGAACAGTAACTAGATAATGAAGTAGAAAATTATTTGTCTAGTCATTTTCAAGTACTTAACGTCTATGAATCCTAAGGAAATAATCTTGTGGATTAGCAGGATAGAGACATAGTATTTATACAGGTGATAAGGCTTTATGATGATGTCACAACGAAGTGTACAGTGGCTTTTTAGATTTGCCTGTACAAAGGGTATGAGGGAGTCAAAAGTTCTTCTGTTTTTCTGACATACAGAGATTAAATAGTGTGGATAGTGATATGGTTATTCTGAGGGAGTAGGGGATTTTCTTATGTCCAGATGTCTCATAGATACCTGGAGGGCTGTACCTGAGACAGCAGAGGGGGACCTTATCCTGGGTATCCATTTTGTTTTGATTTTAGGAAATGATGTATATTGTGCCCTTCCCTTCCTTCAGGGTAGCAAAAACTAGTAATTATATGTCTGTTCTGAATCAGTTGTCATTATGACAGCCCAGTATAACTTCTGGTCATGTTTTTGTTAACAGCGGTCATTTATCAGAGCTTTATTTTGAGAAAGAAAACATTCATTGATAATGTACATCTTTTAAATAGAGTAATATCTCCCCCTCTTTTTGTCGTCATCTTTTCTGTCTAAAGATACCACGCTTCATTAATTGTACAAGTATTTGAGCACCTTTTATTTCAGAGGGCTTTGCACTGCTCAGGCTAAAACACCACTGTGTTCTTAGCTAATAGTCATTCCGTGTTTTTCCCCTTTCTTGCAAAGTGCCGAAGAACACAGGAGACAAGCGATCTGGGAAATCTGAAACATCACCAGTGGCTCCCCGGGCAGGCATCCAGCAGAAAGTGCAGCAACAGCAGCAGCATAAAGTAAACCAGGCATTGCAGGTCCCGGCCGTGTCTCTCTATCCCTCTCGCAAGAAAGTGCCAGTCAAAGACCTCCCACCATTCGGTAGGTGGAACAAGAAAGAATTTGATTTAGTTTTCTTTGTTTGCCTATGTCAGGAAGACATTTTTAATCAAATAAGGTTCTATTTCTGGTAGTATGATATGCAGGTTATACCTGTTCATGCAGTGTCTAGGCGTAGTTCTCTTCTCTAGAAATAGAAAGAAAGAAATCTAGGGAAAGCATCCTGTCAATTTAATCAGTCTAAGTATTTACCTGTTACTAGCAGGTGGAAAGAATAAATGCTTTTTGCCCTGGGATCTTGCCTTAACTTTCTTAGAGGAATTAGAGTCCTGGAGTTCTTGAGATGTCTTAGAAGTTTTGGTGTCTCTTCACAAGTTAAATTTTTAAAGTGAAGTTTAGGCCTGCTTGAACTGACAGTCCTGTTAGAAATATGGGTCTGAACTTTCATGTTGACAATTGTCCCTTTGCCTTCTATTCCCTTCTGCTTTTTTTATTGTTGTTATGCAACATGCCCCAGCATGTATGCACAATTAATGAACTCCTTAAATCACAAGTATGGTAATATCCCTAGGAAGTATATGTAGCATGATTGGCCCTTCCGTTTTTATGACGGTTATTGTACAAGAGCTTAATTCTGATTTCACTCTTTATTGGTTTTCCTCATTCACTGCTTAGGCTGCAACAAAGCATTAGAAGCAGTAAAATGAGCAAGAAACAACTCTATTCATCTAGATCTTGTTGATTTTATCATTAAATTTTAATCTTAAAAGGACTTTGAAGCACCATAGACTGCAATTTTTTGCTTGTAGTGGCAAGGCTTCTGAAAACTCACTAGGTTATGCTGATCAGGCAGCTGTGAATTATTGATAGCAGGATTGCAATCCTACAGATCAAAGATAAAAGTCCACGAATGCTTGGAAATAACCTCTACCACAAACAATGGCAAAACTGTCAGACAAACTCTGTCTTAATTTATAAGACTCCCAGGGTGCATCTTGAGAAGAGCGGAAGAGAAAGATGGATAAATGTGGTCTGGAAAAAGCAATTCCTGATGCTGTAGATCTTTACGTCATATATGATCTTCAGGATGTTTTTACTCTGTAGTTTTCCAAAATAAACTGGTGCAGAGATAGTTCTCAAAAATGAAAGAGAAAAAGGCAGCTGCAGGATGGCCTTGTTGTATAAGCCTAATCCTTAATTTTCTTTCCAGCTTCCTTTGACCTTCTAGGCTACTCTGAATAGAAAAGAAACAGGAGAACAGTTTGAATTCTTACTATATACATCTTCACTAACCAGTGAGATGGTGTGTGTCTGTATTTAAGCTAATAACTTAGTTCAAGTTTCTCAGTAACCACTCCTATGCATATCCTTGTCTTGGTTTGAAAGACTGGTGTCTGCTAAGAAAGGCAGGAGCCTCTCTTGAAAGGGAAAATGTAAACCCCTCCCTCCTAATTATTATGATTTTGAAGTTAGGGGGCTCTCAGGCAAAGATACAAGAATAGGAATAACAGTTCTTTACTAGGAAAAATTAAAAGTACAGTAACACAAAAAAACCCAAAACACTGACAGAGTCAGAAGACAACCTGATACCCCATCAGTCAGGGTGTTGGTAGCAGTCCCATTAAATGGTGGCTGCAGTCCTCCTAAAGTGACAGATGTGGTTCTGTTGAAGCAGTGCTCCTGTAGAAGGGTGCAGTTTTCCTCCAAAGGTCCAGTGATGGTGTGGAAAGGTCTGGTTTTCCTCTGGAGTCCAGTAGAAAAAGGCTGCTCTGATGTTCCAAATCTCAGTTTTTATCTAGATAAGAAATGCTTGGCTTCTCCCCCTGGCTGGAGCATCTCCCAGTGGAATGATGTAATTTTATCATTCACTCAGTAGGACTCAATGGCCCATTAGCAGAAGTTACCTCCCTGGAGGAAGGATGGGTTGTGGAAAAGATAAAGATGACTGCTCCACCTGGTTTCAACAGATGGTGATAGAATACATACTTTTGGTTACATCCTACTTTGCAACCCAAGACAATCCTCAACTATATATTGTATAGACAGTATTCTGCAACATAAAATCTTTGTGTTTTCTTTGGCAAAGTATTTATCCTTAGTGGCCAGAATGAAAGACCATCTGCACTAATATGCAGAAATAAAGCGCTGTATTTTCAACGGGAATAAGTTTTAACATTTTGCTTCATTTAAGCTGGTGTCAGGAACTTGGAAATACACAGGAAAAAATGTAGCTTTTTCTTCCTGTGGGGTGTCTGCTCTATTAATGCACTGTGAAGCATAAGGATGTATTTATACTGGACTTTATATCTGCCTACTTTAATTCTTACCTAAAGGCATTAACTCCCCACAAGCTTTAAAGAAAATCCTTTCATTATCAGAAGAAGGAAGTTTGGATCGTCACAAAAAACAGTCTGAAGACACTGTCTCAAGTGCATCTTCACAGCTGTCTTCTCCTCCTACTTCACCACAGAGCTCTCCAAGGAAAGGTAGTAGATGTTCAATATTTCTTATGCTGTTTCTTGAAGCTCATGGACTTTGGAAGCTTCTGAGAGAGAATTTGGACACTCAATATTGTTCCTCCTATTTTTGTCACACACGGTCAGCAAGAGGGCAGAAAATGTAGTGCAGAGTGGGATACAAGAAAGGTAGCTGTGAACCCGATTTCAAGGGTGTTTGAAAGCCTCTGCCAACCAAAAGCCAGAAAAAGGAGCCTGGTATGATAGAGGATTTTATGCAGTAGGTCACTCTGACTGCAGCTGCTTCTGACAAAAAGTATTCCCATGATCAGTGTTTCCTGCCTTCAGTGAAAGGATGTGCAGGTTGAAACTTAAAATCTGTGTACAGCATTGACCACGCTGGTCTATTAGAGAAATTATTTGCTGTGTCGCCCATCTGAATGGGAGTGACCTACGTATGATAGAAAGACTTAAGGTATTTGGAATTCAAATCAGAATATTTAATACTGTAATTTATATTTTATACTACAGAATATTTTAATAGCAGCCTGATTATTTAAATCAAGTGTATGAATTTTTGAGGAATGTTATTATACTTTGGAGCTTTCTTGACAAAGATATTTTAAACTAATTTCACAGAGTTGTTTTTTAAAGTGAATTTAGGGCTTTAAAAGGATTTTTTAAAAACGGTATGTTTGTTTGTTTGTTTTCATGGTGATTCTGGCTATGAATTGACAAAACAGAGTATGTAGGCATTGTCCTGTAGTTTAAACAAAAAAACCCCAAAGACACTTCGGAAGTATGATAGCCTAGATGTATTGCATGTGACTTCTAAGTTATTTTCTTTTCAGAAGAGCATAAGAGTTCAGTTTAACAGTTACATAATATAGCATTATGGTAAAATATACGTTGGGCTTGGAGTGACTTCTATTGAAGTGTTATTTACTAAGACCAGATGGAGGAAGATAATGTGTGGAGGATATATCATCTTGACTTCTTGTAAGGTGTCATCATTGTAAGGTGTCATAATTATTTCTCCCAAATACTACATTAGCAAAGAGCGAACTTATATAAATATGGTCAGGCCTATGCATTTTTTGAAAAAGGAATTGGAATTCTGTACTTGACTCACAGTGTGAATAGTACTTTATTTTTGCAGAAAGCAAATCATAAACATGATTTAAAAAATCCTTGGTTAAATGAGGCTAACGATATGTTCTTTCAGATAAAAATAACAGCATTAATTCCCAGCATTAGTTCTCAGCAAGTGAATTGGGGTAGATCAGTTGAAGTAACTTAGACACTTATGAGTAGAGTGAAAGAAAAAAGTGAAAACTGTGGTAACTTGTGGATGGTTTAATGATCTTTAACTTAGCTGGCAAGAACATTCAGCAGAATTTGTTTAATACTGAAAGAAAAGCTGAATTTGCTTTTATGATATGGTTTGCAAATTTTATCTCAGTTGGGCTGTGTCAGTGCTACCTACCTCCAAATTTCACCATAATTCCAGTAATGTGGAATTTGGAATTAATTAGTTAGTCAAGTATCACAAAGAAAACTTGAAAACCTGCCCATCTCTCAGCTGAGAGATATAATAAGCAGTCAGCCCAGGCATCTGGGCTTCATTTATCTGTTCATCTCTGAAGTGTAGCTTTGCAGAATAAAAAGAATGTATGAGAGAGTCTCTGGGTATACTTTCAGCAGTAATTTCAACCAGAGCATCTCTTTCCTTCCAGGCTTGGAGACAGTCTTTATGCACAGGCAGATTTTGAGAAGTAATATTTCATAATGTGAGGATACAAGTATGATGATGAATTTGAAAAGAATTAAGGAGAGGAGAGCAGAGAAGAGGGAAGGAGAAGAGTTGGTTTGTAAATGAGTAGTACACGTTCCTACAACCTCAATCTCTGATTAAGCTACCAAAGACAGTGTCACACAGTTTTGCTGTGTATCTTTATCTTTTGCAGTGCTGTGCAAATGTAATGGTAGCTTTATTTTATTGCCAGTTTTATTGCAGTATTACCAGTGGCCTGTCAAGAACTGAGCAGGCATTTTGGAGAGTCTGATTAACATGATGTTCCCTTTGCAGGTTACACTTTGGCTCCAAGCAGCACTGTGGATAACTTCTCCGATTCTGGTCACAGTGAAATTTCTTCTAGATCTAGTATTGTCAGCAATTCCTCTTTTGACTCTATGCCAGTCTCCCTGCATGATGAGAGAAGACAGAGGCATTCTGTCAGCATTGTGGAGACAAATCTTGGTGTGGGAAGGATTGATAGAAGAATCATGATCGAACCAGATCAATACAGCTTAGGGTAAGAATTTTATTTGTGCTTACTTTCATATTGTGTGTGGCATGTATATTTGTCCATGTAACTTTCCCTGTATCTCTCAAATATTTTTTTCTCCTCTTCTTTTAAAAAACTACTACTTCAGTGCTGCATTTTGTGATAATGCTGCATTTCTGCAAAGAAAAGGTTTTGCACTCCTTAGTGATGAGGTTTACAGCAGCAAGACTTTACCTCAGTAGATGTTACCATCTGACCATTTCAGTGGTGCCATAGATTATCCACTTTGTGGGAGTCTAGTACCCTAGCTTGCTTTCTCCATGGGAAATTAACTGAATTAAATGAGATTTTCATACAATTATTCAGTGATCAAACTGAGAACAGAAATAGCTAGCAATTTTCCAGTCTGCTTCATGGAAAAGTGCATATTTGTCAAACTGCAAAATATTTTACTCCAAGTATCTCTTCTAGTCAACAATAATTGGAAACTAAAATTCCCATTATGCTGCTGGTTTTCTAGTAATTTTCTAGGTAATTAAATTCTGTAATGGTGGGGAAGCTAGTGCTGTGAGGAGTTCGCTAAATCTCTGGTAGTGAGCCTTGATGTGAAAATAATTGGAGCTCTGGCTACTGTTTAGTCTCCATTTTTTTTTTTTTTTTTTTTTTTTTTAATTTGGATGCTTCAGTCCTCTGAATGGTTTCTGGGGGTTTTAATCCTGAAGGGTCTGTGAATGGCAGACCTGTTCCAAAACTACTGTACTTCAGCTTTGGGAATCTCAGGCTATGCAAACTCTTTAATCAGATGTCTTAAATATTTGGAACAAGAGAGTTCCAGTCTGCATAGGAGGGTGCCCTGGAAGAATAAGTCCCAGGAGCCTGGATACCTGCTAAGCAAAAGTGACACTTCGTTGATTTTTCTCTGCTGCTGTGTAAGGGATCATGTCAGGCTCACTTAATCGTTGAAAGGCTACAGAAAACATACTTGCTCTACAAAGTAGCATGTGTTTCCAAAAATAAGGTTAAAATACATTTCCATTTGCAGGAAATGTTGAAAAGTTAGCTTTCATAGTTTCCTAAGCAGAAAAAAACATTTGAAATCTAAACCTGAATATCAGCCAACTCCTGCTAAATTCTGTTTCTAAATTTTGAACCATTTGCTCAGCATGGCTGGAAAAACAGTAGAATAACTGTCTGTTTCCCTGTATGTGTGTCTGTGTGGTTTGCCTGTCTTAAAGGGCTGTTGCGAAGTTAAGATTGTACCTTTTGAAATTGCACTGCTGAAGAGTAAGGCTTCAGCAAGTTATCTCTCCAGTTTTGTTTGTCTTTGTTCTTGTTTTATTGAGGATATACTTGAAAGAGAAGTGCTATATTCTCAAAATTGAATTAGCTATTCATGCAAACAATAAATACTATAAAGTGCATCAAAATCTTCAGCCATAGAATCATACAAATTTTGCGTGCAAAGGGACCTTTAAAATGTCATAAAGGTTACCTAGTCCAACCCACAGCATGTTCTGTTTTTCTTTGGTTGTTTCTTTGTGCATCTTGTTCATGACTTCCAATTCCAACACTGGATTTTTTGTCCCCCTCATCACTGTGTATCCAGCTCATATGCACCGCTGTCAGAGACCAGAGGCCTGTATGCTGGAGCAACTGTACTTTCTTCTCCTAGTACAGAAGAGCTGTCACAGGACCAGGGCGACAGAGCTTCGCTCGACGCAGCTGACAGTGGCCGTGGTAGCTGGACTTCTTGTTCGAGTGGTTCTCATGATAACATCCAGACAATACAGCACCAGAGGAGCTGGGAGACTCTGCCTTTTGGACATGCTCATTTTGATAGTTCAGGCGATGGGGCAGGACTGTGGGCCTCAGGCAGCCATATGGACCAGCTGATGTTCCCTGACCATGGTACAAAGTATGGCAGGCAAAGTCAAGGTAGGGAGGGCCTCGATCAAGCACAGTCCAGAGCAAGCTGGGCATCTTCCACAGGATACTGGGGAGAGGACTCCGAGGGTGACACAGGTACCATAAAGCGGAGGGGTGGGAAGGATGTTTCGATGGAAGCTGAAGCCAGTAGCATAACATCTGCACCAGCAGAGGACACAAAGCCAGCTCCCGTCCCTGCTCACACAGCAGCAGCATCAAGCAGTACAAAGGGGCTTGTTGGTAAGTTAAGTTTAGTTTGCCATGAAGTATTTTAATTAATTTGCTTAAGTTTTCCCTTATTGTTCTGCATTTCTTTTGTCTGGTTTGATTTTCTTTCTTTTTTTTTTTTTTTTTTTTTAATTTTTAGAGCACATTAGCATTTAGAGAACATTTTGTAGTCTCTCTTAAATTTTTTCCTTTAACTGTGCGTTTATTGCTAGGGAAAATATAATTTATTGTTGATTCTGAGTTCTGGCAGTGCCTTTGTGTTTCAAGAGAGCCTGCCATACATCAAAAAACTAGCTCAACTGCTGGACAGTATTTTGAGAGGTTGATGTATTTAGATGTCTGTTCTGAAATTTGAATTTCTCATCACAGGCTCCCTAGGCTATATTTAGAAATCTTAGTAAAGGTGGCCTGATTTTTATAGAAGTGTTTTACTTTATACCTTTGTATGACTTGTCTGATAATTGTGAATATTCCTTACTTCTGAAAATGGGATCCCTTTGTGTTTAAATACCAATTGAAATGTTTCTTTGGACTGCTGAGACTGAAGAGGTTTCAAAGAAGTTAGAGCTGAAATAAATTTCTATGCATTCAATAATGGAAAGATTAGATAATATATAAATTAATATGAAGGTATCTTTAGCAGAGCTTAACATTTTTATCATGTTGTTCCTTCTATGCATCCCAATCCATGGGCCATGCAATACATCTGCATTTTTGCCTGTTTTCTTCCTTTCATTCCTCTTCACTTTGCCTTTTGTCAGGTTAACACAAAGAACTATCTAAAAGCCATTTTTTGCTGATAGTTGAATGTCTGCCAGATTGAGGTTATGCTGAGATCACTGTGATAAACTGCTTTTCCATTTTCTGCCCATATTGCTATGGGTATATTGCCTAGCAGTGGCCTTTTGCCTCAAAGCTTGGGTGAAGGTCTAAATCCCTGGACTATTAAGAGGAAGAAGGTGTACAGATTCATGCCAGTCTCTAATTCACTCTTTGGTACCCTTGTTTTCCTCCAGAATGTGTAACATGTGTGCTTCCGAACTTGCCTCTCAAGGCAGTGCTTGTCACTACATTTTTAGAGACTTGAAAGGATATTAGAGAGACCTGAAAATTCAAACCAACACAATTCCGTGCCCTTTACTGCTATTAGCTGACTGCCCTGCAAATGTAACTCTGTGTATCACTATCCAGCAGAACCTGTTGATTTACATACTTATTTTGCACTTAATAGATATTGATTTATTGCAGTATTTCAGTAGAATTTGTCTACAACAATTTGTCTATAGAACTTCTTCCGATTTCCAGAAATCTTTGAGTAAAGTTTCTCAGAAACTTCTTCATGCTGCTTTGCTCAGTTAAAACAATTTGTCCAAGACTCTGTTGGAAAATGTTTGGTTTTGTTGTAATACCAAGAATTTAATTTTAGTCTATAAAAACTTGCATCCAGGTCCATTTTAAGCTGGTACTGCCCTTTCAGTCAAATCACGCTGCCTAATGCAGGGTGGTGTCATCACCACTTATGCAAGAATATAGTGTCTGACAAGTTGTGGAAGGTAAATTGTCTGTCAGTGGTTTTTCTTGCTGTATTTGTTAAGTTTGTCATTAAAGTGGTCATGTGTTAAAGGGTTGGGTCCGCATATAAGTGTTCAGTATCAAAGTCCCAGCTGACTTCTGTAAGTACTTAACTGTGAAACAGAGACTATTGTCTATCTGTTGTGTGTCCCTGCAGAAAAACTTATGGGTTTTTTTTTCCCCTTAAAGTTCTCTCTGAGAGAGCTTCTCAGTATGCCCTGAGCTAATACTTCTTCAGGTAAACAGTTACATCTCGGTGAGATCCACAGGCTAGGTGGTCATCTTTCCATCTCCTAGATAAAATCATATTCAGTCTTTGTTCTTACATGAAGACTTTCAATTTTGATTTTGTAGAGAATACAACCATAGGGGCTGCAGGCAGTAGTGCATACAAATAGTATAATGATGAAGCCCACTTCTCTTCCTGACCTCTTGGAGTTGTAACTTATGCCTCATTAAGTAGTAAGATTTGTAGGAGGAAAATAATGTATCAGATGTGTTTCTTTTTTCCACTCCAAGATGCTAAAAACAAGAGAGATTAGCTCTTGGATGCAAAGCCCATCTTCAGAATTAAGATAATCATGCATTTGGGGAGATGCCAGAATTCTTGGCATTTACTACTTCTGTGGACTCTAGAGTTTTCCATGTTACTTTGATCACTGTACGTTTTATTCTGTACAATTGATGGAACTGCTTCAGTTGCGAAGTTTGAACAAATTCCCCATGAAATTTTGTGAATTTTGTTAGACTAATGCTTCACTGCTGGAAGAATAGCTACATCCTGTGTATGTTGTATATTCTGTACTTTCTTGATTGATTTATTTTTCACAAGCTCTTTGTCTAGCATATAATAGTTAACCTTTGTCGTTCAGATTTTCTGTTCCTGGGCTGTTGAGCTGGTTGGTAATTATTTAGCTTTTATCTGTCTATTTTCCTTTAAGCAGTGTTCCTCATCCTGTCTCTAACAATCATCTGTTGTTTTTCCTGCAGCAAGAAAAGAGGGTCGATATCGGGAACCACCTCCAACTCCTCCTGGTTATGTAGGAATACCTATTGCTGAGTTTGCAGAAGGTGGCTCCCATCCAACCAGGAAGCCTCCAGACTACAACATAGCACTTCAGAGGTCTAGAATGGTGGCACGGACATCTGAGACTCACGGGACAGCAACTCCACAGCAGCAGTCTCACAGCCATTCAACTGGCAGGCCCGTGAGCAAACCTCAGTGGCATAAACCAAATGAGTCAGATCCACGTCTTGCTCGCTATCCATCTCAAGGGTTTTCCACAGAGGAAGACGGTAAATTTCTAGTTGTTAGATTTTGAGCGTGCTGCATGCAAAATGGGTCTGTGCTTTCACAGACACAAAGCAAATTGCACAAATCTTGCCATAATTTGAACTCTATTTCATTTCCAAACTTGCTGTTTGTTAACTTTTTGGAAGGGAAGGAATTCACTTCCTCCTAAATATAATTTAAAATTTGGAATGTAGGTCCACCTGAATTTTGAACACCCAAGCAGTTGGCTTAGGCAGCTTTTCTGAAGTTGCCTATGTTCACCTTGTACAGCCCTGCCTGCCATGATTTTCCACATGAATCATGTATTTAATGATCAAAAAAGTATCCTGGTCTACAGAATACTTGCCCATCCACCCCATAGAGCACCATTGCTCAGATTTATTTGGATAGTCACCCACATTCTACTTGAAATGCTTTACACTGTGGACACTGAGTCTTTCACTCCAGCTGTTTCACATGATGAGCCCGCTGCTGTCTTGCTACCTTGCTGGACCATATGCATCTACATCTTTATGCTTTAGCTCAACTGTGATGTTTTTTGATGGAAGAGCAAGTGTAGCTGGATTGCAGCTTTAGGTCCTTAAAATTTAGGCAGGGTGGTGCCAAAATCACTCACTTGGATGCTTTGTGTTGCTTAATGATAGACTAACTTTTTCCTTCTCCCTCTAACTGCTTAGTTACTAAGGTTTTAGGTGCAGGATGAACTTTGCAGTTGAACATGATGGGGAAAAGAATGAAGTCTACCTTAATTGAATTGCCTCAAACTTTGAGAGTTACCATGACAGAGAATTTTAATTGTTTCTATTAATGATAACTAAATTGAAGATATATTTAGGGAAAAATGTCAGATGCCTTTCTGAAACTATTAGATATCTTGGAATATCTGTTGTGCTCCTCAGGGTGAATAACTGCATCTAGCTCAGTTAAAGCAATTGTCTTATTTTCTTCAAGATCAAAATTCCAAAGGAATATGTCTCATGAGACCTGAAATGTACTGAAATATAAATGGTTTTAAAAGTATACAATGAAATGGAGAACACGTGAGCAAAATACATACAGTTGTTGTATGCACAGCTTGTTTCTTTCAGTAGCAGTCATGTTCTTTATGAACTAAATTCTATTTTCCCTTATCCTATTATGTTTGCAGAAGATGAACAAGTCTCTGCTGTCTAAGACTTGGGCTTTTCTGGATCCAGAGTGAGCCACCTTAAAGGAGAGCACAAGAAGACGTCCCTAGAATAGGAGCCTTGGAACTATGATTAAAGGATGGTGGACCTATTTGCCTCCTTCCCTGCCTTAAAGCAGCATGGGGCTTCTTCCTCTGCCCCTCCCCCTTCTGACCCCTCTCCCCTTGCATGTGAAATACTGTGAAGAAATCGCCCTGGCACTTTTCAAACTGTGTTGCTTGAAATGCACAGTGCAGCAATCTCCAAGCTACCACTGTCGCTGTCTGCCACATCACACAGTATCATTCCAAATTCCAAGATCATCGCATCAGGATGATTAACTCTGGCTGCACTTCCCAATGCCTGGAAGGGTTTTTTTAAATCTTCCTTTTAGATTTTAATCACAATCCTAGCACTTAGTCTCACTGGGATAATGAGATAAGTTAGTTGTCAAATTACATTTGGCCTTTAACCTACAAAGAGAAAATTGCTTTGAGATCCTTCAAGGAGGCAGTGCTTATTTGCTTGTTTACAATGCCTTTGTTACAATTTTGTATGTTTGCATTTGGGAGATCAAATAGTGCATCTGAATAGTAATTACAGTATTATTTCACACCTGTAAGTAGGGTTGCCAGCCTGAGCTCCTGGAAGAATATTGCTATCACATGGCTGAGTAGGGCAGAAGGGAAGGCAGAGGTTGCAGGATGCAGCCTTTCCTTGACCACCTGGCTTTGCTCTTGATGTGCCCCACCCTGGAATCTTCACAAGTTTGTAAATGTTAGTGTTAATGGCATCCTCATCCGGGTCTGGTGTAAATGCAGAAACAGTGCTCACAACTGGTCAGTGATGGAAGAGGACACGGTATGTCTCATACCTGTGCCTTGTGGAATACAGGATGGCATGCTAAAAAAGTGTCCCATTGTAATAAGACAGATGGCAACCCCACCATTAAGTTATATTTTTTTAAAAAAAACTATATAGTAGTTACATTGAAATAAAAATTAACTGGATAACATTGCAGTGAAGGCAAGTTGGGATGTCACAGCTCCTGTCAGCTGTTAACACTGATCTAATAACCTCCATCTATTGACTTCAACATTAGGGGATAATTGAGCCTTTAAGTAAAAAAAAAATTAAATAACAGAGTTAGATTTGCCAGCCTTTGCAATGCAGAAATAGTCACAACTGTTAATGGCTTCATGGAACACTGCATGTGTAGAGAAGGCCAATGTGTAGCAACCACCTGCTCACAGCTGCTATTAACCCTATAATGACTGAAATGACCCTCCCCTCTATTTTTGTGTTGTTTTTGCACAGACTCCGGAGAAGTGAAGGCTGCCAATCCGAGTAGTACTCAAATGTGAGGAACTGCTGGTCTTGGATTTTTTTTTTTCCATTGAACTCAGCTGATCATATTGATCAGTAGATAAACGTAAATAGCTTCAACTTTTAAAGATCAAATTGCAGTGTTTTTTCACTGTATCAAACAAATGTCAGTGCTTTATTTAATTCTCTCTCCAGTAATCATAGCTTTTGTCTATTTGCTTATATACCACATTGTCAATTATGCATTTGTAATTTTATATGTAATATGCATTATCTGCCAGTTTTATTCTCAAGGCTATGGACCTCATGTGCATATAGAAATACAAAATCCTAGCTCTATCACAAGTTGCACAAATGTTATATAAGCATTAAGTAATTGTAGACCATAGGACTGCTAATCTCAGTTCGCTCTGTGATGTCAAGTGCAGAATGTACAATTAACTGGTGATTTCCTCATACTTTTGATACTACTTGTACCTGTATGTCTTTTAGAAAGACATTGGTGGAGTCTGTATCCTTTTGTATTTTTAATACAATAATTGTACATATTGGTTATATTTTTGTTGAAAATGGTAGAAATGTACTATGTTTATGCTTCTACATCCAGTTTGTATGAAGCTGGAAAATAAATAAATATAACATTAATGAAGTCCATATTGATTCTTATGCATTTTCCATGTTCCACATACTTGAACAAATTTATGAAAAAATTTTACTTCTCTGTGTATTAATATTAAAGGGACATTGCCAAGTGATGTGGGCAAACCACTGGTGTGGAGTTTTTCTTAATATACAGTTGTGCTGCTGATAATTTTTGAAAACTTTGGTGTGTGTACTGCTGAATGAGAATGACTGAAACTGTAAGCATCCATAGCAGAAACATTTGAGACGCCAAAAAATGTGTGGGTCAGGTGTAAGTAGAATGTAAACAGTTTTAAAGGTAAGATTGTGTTGATTATATGTTCTGAATAGTTTAAAAGTAAGGAATATATGTTTTAACATTTGGGTAGGGAGAAGTATGGAAGGTGATCCATTTGAGCTTTTACTAAACAAGGTATTTCAAATACTAAATATCACCCAATAGTATCCCCAGTAATAAAAGCTGATGTTAATTAAAATAAAATCTGTAGCCATAAACAGCCGTATCCTACTTAGCTTTGAAATGCCTGGCAGGTGGTGTTTCCAAGTCTAAAATTAGCTCAATGTAAAGAGAAGCAACAAAATACTGTCGAGATTTAAGTCTTCCTAATATGACTCTAGAAATGATCCACATTTAGAATTACAAGAAAGCTAAAAACACTGAAAATACAGGACTTGTAAACATTGTTTTTATTGCTGTAATCTCTAGCATTGAAAGGAAAGAAATTATGCAAATTTAGATTTGTGTGGTGTGAGTGGAACTACTCTCTTTGAATCTGTGGCTAATACTTGTGGCTAATGCTAATTTCAACAAGCTAAAGATTAAAATTTGTTTTTACATTAGTAGAATGAGCACGCATTTTTACATGTTTTACCTGCAAGATTGTCTTCCTGCAGTACTAAATGCACAGTGATAGGGAAATAATTTCTCTTACAAACTTGTGAGGCGTTTGCACACTTGTCAGTTTTTTCTCTATACTTGATACATTGAGTTAGGCAGCACTCTCTATCCTCCTGTTTGTGCCTCCTTACTGTAATCAGTATTTTTAAAACACATTATCTAGAGATATCCTCAACATAGCATCCAATACAGATCGCTTAATTCATTACGGACTGGGTGATAAATAACACATCACACAGCAACTGATTCAACAGAAGTAAAAGCCTTGGTGTGACATCTGAAACAGTTTTGGTAGTTGTAGTAAATGTAATATGAATTTTGTACTTACTGAGTAAGTACATCAGCAAGATGCAGAGAAGTAAATACCAGTTGCTGGGATTTAGTGTTGCATTCAACAAAATAGAAAGGAACACTTGAACTCTAAGGATTTTTTGTGTTTGTTCTTGAAGAGATGTCATTCAACTATCTGTTTTACTTTGTGGCTTTTTTTTTTTTACTGAAATTTACTAGGCAGAGGCTACTCCTTTGTGCAATATATTGCACATCAGAGTCAGCACGAATCTGTAAAAGCTGAAGTGTTGAGGATACTGCTTTAATGGATTCATCTTGGAGGAGCATGCATGTTTTATATCTGTATATCTGAGACTGAAATACTTCGTCAACCTAAAGTGAGGGACAGGTTTTGTTTTAAAAGAACAAAACCAAAAGCCCTGTATTTTCTTCAAGACTAGTAGGAAATGCAGTAAATTTCCAGGTTGTCTCATATGGATTGTTGCATAGTTGAAACAGAATCAACTCTAGAGAATTCAAGTAATAATTTAATTGCAAGTATTAATATTTAGCTATTCCTTGATATGAAAAGAAACATTAAAAATACTTCTCTGAATAAAGCCTATGTAGCAGCAACAGCCTCTCTAACATAAATTAAATAACATAGATCTATTGAAGAAAATATGAACATTGTTAAAATTACTCTGAAAATTGACCCCCTCAGGAGACAGCAGCCATGTGAGATGGTTAATATAACTTTGGTTCCCTATCTCTAGATTGTCCTTTAAGTAAGCTTTACAGTCTTATCTCTAAAAATGGCATGTTTTGAGAGAAAGCTGGGAGTGAAAGTAGGTTTATTGCTGATGTGCACTCTATTATTTCTGTTTTCCACTGAAAATGTGATAAATGAAAGTTTAGAGTTTTTACTAGAATATGAAAATCTTTAAAGTTCTCTCTTGCTTATATATGGTGAGTATGTAGGGATTAGTTGAAGATATTCAACTGCTAGCAACTATCAACAGCATAATCTTAAACTATTCTCATTTGATTTTCCTGGGATTAAATTTATACAGTGACACACAGATTCCATTCATTGTAGAGAAATGAGTCTTGGCTCTCTTTGTCAAAACTCAAGTTTGTGTTAAGTGCTGGCTTCTCCTTAACTGTAGACTCGTAGCTTCCTCAGCTTTTTACTTGGTGGCTTGATATGCTCAGTCTTCTCTTTCAGTTTGGAGAATGAATTTGGATTTTCTTTCTTTATTTGGTTGATCCTTAAAGGCATAGTGTTCGCCTAGATAGTCTAATGTTTGAAAGGAGGATTATTTTCTTGGCAGCAGTGTTGCACTTGCTGGCAATGAAATCCTTTGTGTATGTATATAAAAACATTATAAATATAAACCCCCACTTTATATGTGTGAATGTATAGGAAAAAAATGTATACTATTGCAGCATCCACTTTTTTAGCTAGGATGTCTGCACTGGAAATGAAACCAGTGCAGCATTATTTAAAGTAATTTTTTTCAGTGAAACTTACACTGGAGAAGTGATGTTTAAAATGCTTTCTCAGTAACTATCAAACTGTTTTGACATACAGTTGTTATCTTCTGATACAGTTCCAGGAAGAATTTGCCACTTGCACCACAGTCAGTAGGTGTGGCAGAGATAAATTGCTGTATTCAATATGTTTTGAGGCTTTTCTCATAACCAGAGAAATATGAGTAGTTTTTAACTAATTTTATTGAGTTGTGTAACAAGTAAGATGCTCTGATCTGTGGCTTTCTAACAGAAGGTCTGCTGTGAGGCCCAGGATGTCTTTCCTGCTTTGGTGGCTTTGGTCAGAGTCCAGGAAAATACAGGAAATTGCACTGGTAAAAAGCAGCCTTCCACATTGAGGCCCTACTTCCAACATCAGTGCAGAACTGGATTTGTTCTGGTTTGACAGTCCTAGGAGAGATACTGCTGTTGCTGCATTTCTTACTTGGGAGACCAATCCATTCCTCTGGTTGTCAATAGATAATGAGCCTCCATATGCTGGTTTATATGTGTATGTGATTTTTACATTAAATGTTCTTTGGGCTGAGCAGCTTTCTTCCCTTCTCCTTTCTTGTACCTTTACCTTACAGTGGCCATATGTTCTTCCTATCTGTCCTGTCAGAATAAGTCAAGCTTAAGTGGGACAAGTAGAATGGAAACTTCTATATGTGGTCTGCATATTGTTCAGTTTGCTTGGGTGTTTTTGTTGTGTTTATTTAGTTGTTTCTGTTTTTTTTCTTTTAATGTAGATGTCTAAAAATGCTGCTTAAAATGAAGCATGATCTGCATTTTATTCTAGTTTTGTCACTGTGATTATCTCATCATCACATTCTCCTCTTAAAATGTTCTGATCTGTTGTCAGTCTCTTCCAACACTGTAGTCTTAACCATTTGTGCTACAGTGATTATTGTTTGTTATTAAAGTAATAATCTTATAATCAAGAACTCCAGCAGTAATCCCTCTCCAAACTGATTCTTCCATGTCTTACAGCACATGGTTTATTCCCTCCCGTGCAGGTAGGTAGTTGATTTTATTTGAAACTTGCATTTTATTCCTTTCTGTATTTTCTCCAGGATCTCTAAACAATTTTCTATTTTGAGATGTGTTCTCAAGATTTTATTAGGTCAGACTGATGACTTGTTTGTCCCCACCACATTTCTTATGTTTGCAATGCTTCAGTCCTCTGGTGTAGATCCTCATGTGACAGCTTCACTAGGTCTTATTATTCAGTCTGTGTTGTATCAAATACGAGCTCTTTCAAAACTAGTAGTTATAGTACATAGCTATAGATGGATTATTCCTGAGCTCTGTTCTTTCTTGGCCATATAGTGGCACTGCAGACTCATTTTTGTTTTGAGATATTTATTCAGTTGAAGAATCTTTGACTTTTTGTGTCAATGAAAAAGTGTAATTCAGATTGACTTCTGTCCATTTTGATATTTCTTGTCCATCCTACGATATAATAATTTGTCAATCTTTGTTTCCTTTGCTTATTTTGGTTTGGGTTAGAGGACAGAGTCTAGGTTTTCCTGGTTACTCAAAAAATTTGTTTTAGTTTTATTTCTTAACCTTGATGATGACACATTCTGAACAGTGTATGTGTCTTGGGGAACCTTTGAAATAAGTGAATATTTCTCTCTAAGTAACATTAGGGGAGAACTTGGCAGAAGAATTCTATTCAGGTTCTGGCACTGTGCTTTGAGAAAGTCTGTGCCTTCTTAGAGGAGAAAAAGAAAACCTGTGAAATGCAACTTCCAGGGAAACCTGGGGTTCTGTCTCCTGTAGCTCCTTGAGAGGAGGTAGTAGTACAGTGCAATGTTTAGGCTAACAGCCCTGAAACTGACAGAAGTCTTTCTGTCATTAAGGCTGAACATAAATGAATTTTGTTTTATGTTCAGTTAATGTTGGCAAAATCACCGAGCTTCCTGAGATTTTACGTGCTATGCCTTGGTCCATGTGAAGTTCATTTGGCAAGTCAGTCATTGTATTTATGAAAAGCTCGTAACAGAGACTTTACCAAAATTCATGTTCATATGGCTTATTTATTGCTCTTGAGTATGATCCAACAACTCAATCATGTTTTAAGTGCTTTGTTGACTATGAAAGGGTGCACTTTGCTGCTTCTCCTCTTCCCAGCATATACGTGCTTTTCCTCTTTCTCATGCCTCCCTTGTTGTTCTTCAGATGCATAATTCTCCCTCCCTGTTAACCTCTTCCTGTTGCTTATATTAGTAGCTTTCTCACACAGCTTCTCTTTGCTCCTTTGTAGAACACAGCACCACCCATTTCCTTCCTCCCAAAGTGTGTTTTGTGTGTAGTCCTGAGAAACAATGGAAGGAGGCAGCACTTTAGTGCTCAGAAAGCTTGAAAGGAGTGTACCCAGACAGGACAAATTCAGACTCCATTTCTTTGTCTGCATGTATATAGCCCTTTTCTCAATTGCTGCATGAAAGCTGGATTCTTCCTGTTTCTGTATAGTGCCCATAATATATTCATAGCATAACTCTTACTTTGTTATGATCTGATGAATATGAAGTTTTTGGGTTTTTATCTGCTGAAGTCTTTGTCAGATAGAAATGGAATGTGGCTCAGGACCAATGAAGGGAGGTGGGGAAGAGGAAAACTAAGAGAGCAGCTGCAGTTCTGGCCAGACTTCTCAAATGCAAACAATAATCTTACAAGACAGAGGGGTGTGTTGTTTAATTGAGAGGGTCTATTTAATCTATTATTTTTTTGTAAATCACATTTTTGCTGCTTTTCATGTCTCACCAGTATTGATGCCTTGAGGAGCTGGAACAGAGGCTACACACAGTGTTAAGGAGAATAAAATGGGTATTTATTGTGACGCCCACGAAAGTCCTACAAAAGCCACACCCTAGGAATATAAGTGCCACAGTCGTGGCCCCTGCCCGGATGGCTCCAAGATGGAAGGAAAGGAGGAGTTGGTCACGAGTTCTCACACCTTTATAGGTTTCAGTCCATTTGCATGGAGTCAACTGTCCAATTAATAGTCTCAAATAGGGAAGTTTCATCCTCCTGCTTGCTTGTGTGTCCGCCCTCCTCTTTTCACGTTGTTAGGGCTTAGGGCTTGAAGTTTAAAGATACTGTCCTCGAGTTCCTAGGTGGAATCGGACTGTTTTGTCTTCATCACCCAAGCACAATGGAAAAGCACATCCAAGCAGAACAGAACAGAAAACTTAGAGGTATCAGTATACATTCTCTATAAAAACATGCTTCTTTACAAAATACTGTTGAAGACCTGTACAGGAGTGAAGTACCTCCTGGTTGTGTATTACAGGCTCCCTAGGGACGTGGGCACAGCACAAAGCCTGCCAGAGTTCAAGAAGTGTTTGGGCAGTGCTCTCCTGCACATGGTGTGACTCTGAGGGCTGTCCTGTGCAGGGTCAGGAATTGAACTTTGATGATCTTAGTGGTTCCATTCCAGCTCAGAATATTCCATGATAATGTCATTTGGTTGGGATGTTTCCATTCTGGCACTTGCTCTTCAAGCAGTTGGCTTTCCAGAGTGCTGTGCATAGGCATTCTTTTTTGGTGTAGCTTTGTGTTTTGCTCTTTTAATACTTCTTATGAAAACTGGCATGTCACATATTTAATGTCTTTGAAATCTCATGGGTCTTCTGTAATTCACTGAAGATTGTGTCCAGTTCTTGGTTGCTTATACTGTAGAGCTATCTCAGTTAAGGAGTCAGTTGGATATATCCTGTTTCTGTTGATGTGGCATGTTAAGTGGGATGTAACATTGCCATTTCAGCTAGAATGAAGCAGTTTGCAAATTCTGATGGTTCCTGAGTAGCTCGAGTACTGTCTTTAGGCAGTTAATATCACACTTTTCCAGTAAGAGATTGGACTAAGGCTTGGAGAGGTCAGTAAGTATCCTGTAGGTACTATTGCTGATTTTAATTAGACTTTTCCAGATATTTCTGGCAGGCATTTGAAGATTATGATTATACCTTTCTTCATGTTGTCTTTGCACTGTAAAACTAAATTGCAACATAAAAATGTTGTCAATTGTGGGCAAGGCTCCCTTAAAGGCCACTTTGACTATCTGGTGGAGTCACTGTGCACAAATATTAATTTCAAAGTGTCAGTCCACTCGTAGAGATCAAGTTACTCTATTCATTCAAGTGATACTGTCTATCACTAAGAGTATGAGGTGATTAAGCATTTGTTTAAATCACCTGGATCTGATGCAGGCATTATTTTGGTGTCTTTGTACCAGTCTTTGATTTAAGTTTCTAATTTCAGCCTTTGTTTTGCAGGATTTGTTTTTAATTTGAGTGCAATGAGTGCCAATGAGTTCTCCCTGAAATAAGGTGGCACACTCTGCATCTTTTTAAATTGTTGCTGACCTCTAAGCTGCTGGGATGTCACACTGCATCATTTGCTCTTAGCACTTTTTTTGCTTTGTTTTTTATTCACCTAAGTATTGTTTGAATTTTTCATGTCATGTTTAGGGTCACTGAGGTTTCTGAGTTTGCATTTTAACTGAAATCAGAAATTTAGTGATGTTTATGTAGCATCAGCAGTGTCAGCCTTTATTCCTTTCATGCCTTTAAGTTTGCCCTTGGTTTCAGTGTTGTCCTGATGATTGTGTCCTCATAATTTTAATAGCTTTGACTGAAATTTCGCTTTCAACTTCTGTATACTGCTAAAGAAATCTTTGCAGCTGAATGTATTTGCTGCCTCCTGATGTGCTGATGCTATTCCACTTTGCATCTCCTGCTAGTCTGAGTGTCACAAACAATTTATTTTGCTTGTGTTGAAGTGCACTAATGCTGCATGCACAAGCTGCCCTTGATACTTAAGATGGACTTTTCTTGGGCATAGTTTCATTTGCAGCAGTTGGAGTCTTTGGACAACAAGGAGACATTTTCTCTTGAGGATCCATCTCAGTATCAAACAGATTGAAAGAAAATGTTGATCCTGTCCTAGGTTGTACTGTTAGAATTCTTTATTCTTCATGCAAGTCACAGGTACTTGAAGAACTTTCTCATGGCAGCCTGTACTGCAATGTTAACCTGCTGATTATTTCTTTAAAACAGTCTTTCATACTGTGTACTGGTTGTCCTGATAAGATGTTCCTAAAGAAGTAATATTTGTGGTTGGTATATGGAGTAGCCTAATTTGCAACTGTTTCTGCTGCAGATACATGGTAGGCCTTCCTTAGTCCAATTGGCAAAGACAAAGAAGTGCATAATTGTCTAGGTATGTAGTTGGCATTCTCAACACTTTGTATTATGAAGTGAATAAACTTGCTTATTTCTAAACAGTAGAAAATAAAAAATGCTGTGTTTTTTAAACAAGATTTCTAAAAGCAAAAGTTATATTCCTTTTTATTAGGATAATTACCTTTAATTCCCTGCTCCTTGATACTATATATATATATATTATCCAATGTTTTAGTTCTAACACTGTCTGATTATGATGTAGACCTGTATCATATTTTCCTCTAGTGAGCCATCCCAATGGTTTCATGATTTACTACATTATTTCATCACAGCAGAAGTCCCAGTTCAGTTAATTCTGGTGTGCCTGGAGCTCTGAGCTGGGAGGATCCTGCCCTCAGACCTGATGGGCATTTATGAAAGTTGCCATTTGGTGTGGGTCACTCCAGAAAGGCGTGGTGGTTGAAGCAAGAGCTCCTTCATATTTCTGATGCTCTGAAAGTGTGCGTAAGTAAAAGGCATACATAAATAAATGGGAAGAATGCAAATTGCTGACCTACTGAAAGCAGTCATGTCCCCCCTTCATCTAAATGAGCTGCTTGACAGTAGTTCAAGCTCCTGTGGCATGATGGGCTGAAGGCTCTCTTGTGGGCTGTCCCACTTCCAGCTGGATCCCTGCCTGCCTTGTGTCCTTGTGGAGACAAGGGCATAAAGCTGACTTAGCTAGTTATCAGTGGTGTTCTTTTTATTATTCACCTAGGATAGTCAAGTAAATTGCTGTTGCTGCTGTTTGGAGTTTCAGGGTTGTATGTTAATATTTTATACATTATGTCTCTGCTTTTCTTCTGTCTTCAGCTATATATCTTGCAGTCTTTGTCAATTTAGCCTATACCAATATTTGTTTCACACATAATCTTTCGCTGCACTGTACCAGCACAATCTGTCCTTCGTTTCAGTCCCTTCTCACTGTTTACCTTAATTTACTACATCCAATTTGTATGCTTAATTTAGGTTGGAGACCCTGTGAAAAAGGCAGTATGCATTTATAAAATTATATCAGTGGGTAACTCTTGTTTTTTTCTTTCTCAAAGCATGCTCTACGCTGCCAAGGTTACAAAAAAAACACCTCAAAAACCAGAAAAACCTCAAAAAACAACTCATAGATGCACACTTAAATAGTTTAAAAAACACTGCTTGCTCTGTGAAGGTCACCTATTTTCTGAAATATCATTTTATAAATGAAATGTGCTGCGATTTTAGAAACATGGAATTGGTCAGATGTACCCAATCAATACCTTTCACAAAACTGCTAAAAATACGTACTTACAGAATACTGCATGTTGATGACATAGCATTTATTCTTATTAGAATAAATTGGATTTTTCAAAGATGAGAGTTCAGTTAAAGTTATTGACCTCTTCATACATACTTAAGAAAGAAAAATAGTGATAAATTGACTAAGACTGATATTGGTATAATGGTCTGGAGAATTTGAACAAATTGAATGCTTACTTCAATCTTCAACTTTTGCCCAGCACAAAAAAAGTGAACTTAGCACTTCCAGCTTTTTGTTGCAAAATGGCATATTTCATTCCAAGGAGAAACACATACAGGGAAGAACATTGGTCCAAACCATGGAACAGACATTATGCTAATCTGACCTTCACTCAGTAATCTTTAGATATACTCACATTCTGGCCAAACAACAAGCATGCAGAACATGTGGAATACACACAAAGTCTTGAAAGCAGTTGGTTTTGCAAGACAGGGTGAGAGCAATTCTTTCCCTAGCCATTAGTGCTAGAAACATCAGTCAGATGAGATTAGATATTTTTATTTTATATGCTTCATTTCTTGTCATAAATGAGTGATAGATTTAATTCACAGTAATACAAAGAACAAAATACAATTAAAAAAGAAAGCATAAAAATAATACGAGAAAATTACTACTTAAAATTATGTCATAAGAATTAATACCTGAAGAAAACAGTTCTGGAATCTTGTTCTTTATAATCAAATGATCTGTATTCATAATGAGAACTTATATTTTTCACTCGACAGGCTGATTCTGCCTGCTGATCATTACTTTGAGCTGGTCTTGGGTCTCCCTTTCATCTAAGATGTGGTAAGTAATAAGCTGCCCACACACCTTTACAGATGAGTAGGGGGCTGGGGCAAACATGGCTTGAAGCAAGCACAGTATATTTGGCACATTTATGGTCTCCTTTGATTGTCAAAGGCCTATTCCCCTGGGATCCATGTTAAGGACATCACCAGGAAACTTCCCAACCTTGAACTGCTACCTATTATTGCTGTTCCATATGGGTGCTGATGGAGCTGCAATGTGTAGTCCAAGGGTAATCAAAAGAGACTTCAGGGCCTTGGCATGGTTGGTAATGGCATCTGGAGCACAGGTGGTTCTTTCCTCTATCTTTCCAGTTTCAGGCAGCTGCATGAGATGAAACAGACAGGACCATACCATTAAAACATGGCTCCAGGACTGGTGCTACAAACAGTTTTGGATTTTTTGATAATGAGGTGGCCTACACAGCACCAGACATCCTGGTGTCAGATGGGATTCACATTTCTCAAAGGGGGAAGAGAGGTCTTTCCTCATGAGCTAATGGGGCTCAGAGACAGAACTTTAAGCTAGACTTGAATGGGGAGGGGGATAATACTAGGACTGAATGTGACAAGATGTGGGATATTACACCAAGCTTAGAGGGAAAGGGTGCTGGTGAGAGCTCTCAGCCTGTTGCTCTGAGATCTGCTGGCTACACTGGAGCACTTAAAGCTTTACAGAGATGAGCCACATATAGGTAGTCAGCCAGAAAAGGAAGATCAAAGAAAGCGTCCTCCCCTCTCCATCATGAGCAAAGCTGGCAAATGGGTAACAAGGGACAAGGAGAAGGCTGATTTACTCAAAATCATGGAACAGATGCTCCTACAAGCTACGTTAAGGCACATAGAGGACAGGGAGGTGATTTGGGACTTCCACCGTGGCTTCAGCAAGGACTTGTCCTGCCTGATCCGCCTTGTAGCCAGATCAGATCATTCTGTTCATCTACTCCACTATAATTTAGACTTGGCTTCAGTTTTGGAGCCCTCATCACAGGAAATACATGGACATATTGGAGCAGGTCCAGTGGAGGGCCACAAAAGAATGGAACACCTCTGCTATGATGGAAGACTGAAGGAGTTGGGGTTGTTCAGCCTGGAGAAGGGAAGGCTCCAGGAGGACCTTATTGTGGCTTTTCAGTGCTGAAACTTTTTAACAGGACTTGTAGTGACTGGAATGAAGGAGTAATGATTTTAAACTAAAAAAGGATAGATTCGGACTAGATATAAGGAAGAAATGTTTTACAATGAGGGTGGTGGAACACTGGAACATCTAATACCTGCCCGGAGAGGTGGTAGATTACCCATCTGTGAAAACATTCAGGTCAGGTTTAACAGAGCTCTGTGCAACCTGATCTGGTTGAAGATGACCCTGCTCACTGCAGGGGGGTTGGACTAGAAGACCTTTAAAAGGTCCCTTTGAACCCAAACTGACCTATCATAATCTATATGTTGACAAAATATCAGGTTCTTACCTGTATCCAAAATATCTGCTACATTTTAAAGACACCTAAAACCATCTGGAGAATAATATGGATGGGTTAACAAGGCTTTGGGATATGGGGATATGGGGAAATCAAGGCTGTCTTCCTAATATTTCTGATACCAGTTTGTGCCTGAGTATTGCAATGTGCTCCAACAGGAGCATGTGTATGTTACAGACAGATGGTATAATTGCATATAGTCAGGGTAGAAATTAGGGAGGGGAAAGGCAGGATGAAGAGGAAGGCAGTTGAAGGACTGTAATTGCTGGAACTTGAGCAATGAGAACTGGACTGCTCTGAGGATGTGCCTGTGTGCCTGCAGCTGATGGGCAGCAATGCTTCCCATGTCTGTTTTGTCTTTTCTGCAAGATTTGCAACTTAAGTGCTTGGCACCTTGTCTATGTGGGCTGAGCTGTTTCAGGGGGAGGTAAGTGTGGTTACTGCGCTGCAAAGAGAGAGAAAAAACAGTAACACACACGGACTTCTTTTGGGGGAAAAGGCCAACTTTATTGTACAGACAACTCGTATTTAAAGTGTGTTACATGCAGCTAGGACGGGACAGTAGTTCGTTGGACAATTGGGAAAAACATCCTTGGGACAGTACCTCAGGATGTATCCCACGGGAAAGACACCAGGTGTTAATCTTTGTTATTAATTCCACTCTGTTTTTCACCATATTATCACCCTGGGAGACTTCCTCCCTAACTGAAGCTGTAGTCAGCTTCTCAGCCTGGGAATGGACCTGAGAGTCAGGAGAAATCCAGACCTGAAAAGGATTTCCAAGCTGTAATTCCCTAGGTAAGCTAACCTGGAAATGCTTTATGAGCATTCTGTATATATGCATTACATGTTATTCCTCTTTATATGAGGAAAGGCTGCGTGATGAGTGTCAGTGTGTGCTGGAGACCTCCTCTGCAGACTGCCCTTCTGAGAAGGCCTGAAAAACTTATTTGGATTTCTCCATTAGCTACAGTGCTGCATGTCTCTGCCTAAAAAATTCTGAGATGATAACTTAGTTGTGGAGAAGGTATTTTGTCTGAAGATACTGCTGCAAAATCCTTCAATTTTGAAGTAATAGTTTTGTAAAGAAAATTAAAAAGTTAATCTTCTCCTAAGGTAGGAACAAGACTAAAAAAAGCAGCTGAATTTTGGAAAATGGTATGGTATTCACACATAACTACTCGTACATTAAAGAGCTATGTTAACTATAGAGTAAATTTCAGATATGCTGAAATTGCATGAGAGTTTTTTGTCTCTTTTCTCTTTTTTCATCCTCTTTGATCATGAGGCAGCCCTGAGTTCCTGGCAATGGTTAGCATGTTCCAAAGAGAATGGAAGACTTGAGAATGTGATGCTCTGTCCTGTCTAATCCTACTTAAACTATTATAAATAATCCAAATTCAGTGTCTTTATTATTCCATTTTGAGTAGTCTGCCTTCAAGCCCAAGTTCTGGGAGCACATGTATTCCTGTTTACATTTGGAGGTTGTTACTCCAAAGACAAAGCCTGTAATGTGAGGTGAGTGAATGAAATCTTTCTTTTCAGGACTTACAGGAACCTCTGTGCATGTGACCAAACCTTATTGCATCAAAAATGTACTTTTATCACAGGAAAACATCGTCACTAGCCAGTAAGTAATCTCTAGAACTGACATGTCTTTTCTGGAATGAAATATTTGTCTCTGTAAACTTATTTCAATTGTATTTATAAATTAATGGATATGCCACTTCTGATTGTTTGAATGTTAGAAATTTTTGGTTACAGTAGGCCTCTATGGCAGGTGCTGTTACTGTACCAGTATCAAAAGACAACTTAAAAATGAGACAGCAACTGCAGAGTGAGAAAGAAATTCTTGTTTCCTCCATGGATTTTCTGATATTTCAAGCCCAATAAGCCTTTCTGTGCAATTTTCTATACATCAACAGAATAGTGACTAAACATCCCAGGTGTGATGTCACATTTCAAAGAGATGTGAGTTGTATATGAGTACAATATAGCGTAGAAAATTTTGTTTATTCGGGAATGGACATTAAGATCTTAAACATATCATTAAAATAATCAAAATGTATAGATTTTCTTCAGAAATTACTAAATCCTTGGGAGAGCAATTGCCTTCTGCAAAACATGCTATTAAGAAGCCTGTTTTAAGCTGCTTTATTATATCAGTACTAGGAAGTAAAAATGCTTCTGGAGTTTTTTTGGAAAAAGAATGCACCAAATGCTGTGAACCTTGTTTAGAAAAACAAAATCATGCAAACTGACAGCAGGTGGCTCTTTTCAACTTGAACTATCAGCAACAAGAGTGTGACTGAATTTTCTTGGCGGTCAGCAGCCCATCTTGGATGGGGACTGGTATGCAGACACTTGGCAAACAGGCCAATTATTCCCCAAGCTGATGTTCCACTTGACTGCTTGGGCATTGCCTTTAGGCAAAGAAAACTAAATCTGAAAATATATTTTAGTAGTGGAAAACACATAGAAACAGTGACATCTTAGGAGTTGCCAATAGCAAGACAGAAAATCTTTGCTCTGGAACGTAGCAAGAGCTACGGCTAAACACACAACTGCAAAATCTGTCAAAAAACTGTAATAGCTCTAAAGATCTCAAAATCAAGGGTAAATGCTGCTCAGCAGAATGGCTTTTGGAAAGCCTAAAGAAGAAAAAAACTCAGTTCATGAGAGATTTAAACAAAAAATTTCCTTGTCAAGTAATTTAAACTGTTTGCATTTTTACTCATTGCTGAACACAGATCTGCCTTTAAGCTACTTGACATTTGGAATGGTTTTCTGTGTCTCTGCTTGCCAACTCCTCATGCATTATGTTTAGCTTTGCCTGTGTACATGTTCTTGCCTGCTAAAAGCAATTGCAAAGCATAGCATGTGTAAGTTTTCACAGAATCACAGAATGGCTGAGGCTGGAAGGGACTTCTGGAGGTCATCTGGCTTAACTCACCTGCTCAAGCATGATCACCTACAGCCAGTTGCTCAGGGCCATGTCCAGATGGCTTTTCAATGTCTCCAAGGAGGGAGACTATACATCTCTGGGCAACCTCAGCTGGTGCTCAGTCACTCTTACAGCAAAAAAGCATTTCCTTGTGTTCAGAGAGTCTCTTTACTTCCAGTTTGTCCCCATTGTCTCTGGTCCTCTCACTGGGCATCACTGAAAAGAGCCTGGCTCTGTCACCTTTACACCCTCCCTCCAGATATATGTACACATATATGTGATCCATCTTGAAACTTCTCTAGGCCAAACATAGAATCATAGAAAAAAACAACCACTCTCAACCCTTCCTAATAGGAAATATGTCCCATTCCCTTAATTATCTTAGTGATCCATTACTGGAGTTTCTCCAATATGCCCATGTGTCTCTTGCACTGGGGATGCCAGAACTCCAGGCATTACCTCACAAGTGCTGAAAAGAGGGGAAAGACCAACTCCCTCCACCTGCTGTCAACACTCCTAATGTAGTCCAGGAATCCACTATCCTTCTTTACTGCCAATGCACATTTCTGGTTCATGGTCAACTTGATGTCCACGGGGAACCCCCTAGGTCCTTTTCCTCAAGGCTATTTCCCACAACATACATTGGTGCATAGAGTTGTTCCTCCCCAGATGCAGGACTTTGCACTTACCCTTATTGAACTTCATGAGGTTACTGGCAGCCCATTTCTCCAGACTGTCCAAGTCCCTCTGGATGGCAGCCCAACCCTCCATCATATCATCCACTCCTCCCTGTTCAGTGTCACCAGCAAACCTGCTGAGGGTACACTCTGCCCCATCATCCAAACCATTATTGAAAATGTTGTACAGGAATGTTGACCCTAAGGATACGCTGCTTATTATTGCTCTTCAGCTAGCTTTCCATCAATTTTCATCCCCTGGTCCAGGATGTTCAGCCAGTTTTCAGTCCATCTCATTGCTTGTTCAGCTTCTCTATGAGGTTCTTATGTGAGACAGTGTCAAAAACCTTGTTGTTTTCCAAGTAAATAATATCCAGTGGTCTCCTTCCATCTATCAGACTGGTCATTTTATTGCAGAAGTTTAAGTCCTTGGTGTCAAGCATTACTTCCCCTGAGTGATGTGATGTTGACAACCCCTTTAACACTCTTGTCTTTGATATGCCTGGAAATGGTTTCTGGGAATTGATACTCCATCACATTGCCAGGGACTGAGGTGAGGCTGACTGGACTGTAATTCCTGGAGTTCTCATTCTTAGGAGGGATATTCTTCAGTCTTTGAATACTTCCCCCAGTTGCCATGATCAGATTATCAAAAGTGGCCTTGTGATGACATCTACCTGCTGTCTCAGAACTTGTAGGTTGTCATGGACTCGTAGGACATCAGGGCCCATAGACCTGTGTAAATCCAGTTGCCCAGGTATTTCTTGACTTCATCATCTCCTACCAAGGATAAAGATCCCTTGCTACAGATTTTCCCTGTGATCTCCAGCAAACAGGGGTCCTGAATGCCAGACTTGCTAGAATAGGCTGAGGTGAAGGCAGCATTTGGTACATCAGCCTTTTCCAATGTCCTCTTTCACCACGGACTGTTTCATTCAGCAGTGGGCCCACATTTGCATATAAGTGCATGTGTAATAAAGCTCCTAAAAATCTTCATGGGCAATATTTTTGGAGAACTCACCTTTGAAATAATTTACTGTATTACCATAAAGGCCTTGCTAGAAGCATTTTGTACTAGTAGAGCTCTCTTCTTTTACTGTATTAACATAAGGGCCTTTTAATAAGTGAAACCGTCTCTTCTGTTTCACAATCTGTTACATTATAATCATGCTCCACATACTGTTATTGCTGTTGGGGATAGATCCAGCTGGTACTTATTATCTCAACAGATTCATTGTATAATAGGAAACTCCATGTACTTGTATCAGTTGACTATAGCCTATTTTAGGTATAGAAAAAAAATTGTCTATTTTAGTGGGAAGATAAAAAAATAAAAGATGTTTTGAAAAAATGAGGTGAGTTTTTTAGGTTCTTTTTTTCCCCCCTCCTCATTGTTATTTCTAGGATTTATTCAAGAATTTTATTTTTCTTCCCTATCAGCCAAATTTCAAGTGCCTTCAGTACATTGTATGTCTCTGGGTGCACAGCTTGCCATGTATACATGGAAGCTGAGAATGTTTGCATCTGCAAAACTGTCACATGTAGCTTTTAAAAATGCTGTAGTTATATTTCAAAGTAATATTTATTAGCAGATTCACTCACGAGCCTGACAAAAAACCTTCTGCCTTTAAACAATATGCTTTTTACAGTCACCATCCTAATGTTGGATAGTCTAATAATAAGTTCTCAATCCTAATATATGAGGGTATAAATTAATAGAAGTTGGTCAATTTTAAGAAGAAATTACTTCTTAGATAACAAGTTTTACAAATCCAAAATAGGACATAAAGCAGTGCATCCTTTCTGCAGAATTATTAGACATTTTAATGAAAAATATTTTAGTTTGAATTTCTTTTTATTAGCAAAATTAGCTTTTTCTGCTTTTCCTTTCTGTATGTCCCTTCCTACCCCTCAATGTGCAGCTTCCCAGTGTTAGTTAAACCAATCCAAGCCCCATCTTGGGCAAGCTGTTCTCACTTTGTGTTAGCACAGACATTTGATATGCCAGATACAGAAACTGCTATGACTAGAAGCAACTTCAGGGGGGAAAAAAGTGTAGCTGGATCAGTTTCCCAGAGCGAGGGGTAACACAGCAGAAGAAAAAGCAATATGGGGCCAGTGAGGGTGTGGTGCAGAGCAAAATTATCCAATTTTGACAACTCCAGCTTTCACTCATCCTGTAATTCCTTATCTCTCCCAGTTCTGTTATCTTTGCATGGTGAGTGGCTGACTCACTCAGCTATGGAAATACACAGCACAGCACTTGACTGGTCCTGCCCCCTTGTGCAGCTTTCTGCCCTGTCTCCAGGCCCAGGCAGGCAGTGCAGCCAGGTGTGCAGAGGAATGCAGGGCTCTGGCTGTGCTGCAGAGTCTGCTTGCTTCCCAGTCTTGTAAAATGCTGGGTTAGATGATGCCATACTTGCACTGCAGCCAGGCTGTTTGTTACAATAGCTTTTTCTGGAAATGATGTGACACTGCAAGTGGATCTTCAAAGCAGAATGAGAGAAGGGAGAGGATAAACTGGTGCTAGATTAAACATGATGTTTACTTTCTCCATTTAGACATTAGATGTAAATATGGGTGATATATACTAATATTAGTCTAGCGACTTTCCCTGCATTTCATCTGTGCTCTTTCTTGTATTTTACTGAAGCTGCCTACATGTACATATGACAACATATTTGCATTCTCTGTATGTATTTAGCAAGGGAGCCTCAGTGAATTTTTGATTCCATCTATGGTGTTTTTTCTAGGCATAAACTGAAGTTATGTTGTCAATGCAAAGGAAAAAGGCTCATCTTGCTTTCAGCAGAGAGGAACTCCTGATTACACTTACATAAGATTCCGAAAGGGATGAGCAAATGGTTCATAAAAGTGACTCTCAACTCATTAAAATAAGATACAATCCAAACACAGATTGTGTAATGAAAATAATGCTAAATTTAATAAGCTCCCTTAACCCACTCCCAAAAAAACCCCCAAACCCAGCACCACCAGAAAACAAACAAACAAACAAAAACCCCCAAACCAACAAACCAAACCAAACAAACCAAAACAACCCAATGAAAACCCCAAACAAACAACAACCAAACAAAAAATTCAGTTCTCAGTTTCAGGTAGCTGGTTTCAAATTGGTTAACTTCAGTTTACTTTCTCAGAAGACCTGAACTCTGGTATCCAAAGAGGTAGAGGAATGCAGTCAATCATAACATTTAAATCACACCAAAACCCCAAGACTTTGTCAGTACAGTGTTATGAGGAAATGCAAGGATATATATTCTAAGGAAATGGGTGTCAGTGAAAAACATGGAGACTATCTTTAATGAAAACCCTCAAATATGAAAGGGGACACTGCCATTCAAACTCATTCGCCATTCTCTGACAGACTTTGTAAACTTCTTGATACTGCAAGAAGTCAACTCAGGCGAAATTACATTTTGTGCTAAACTGGGCACATTAACCTAATATGTCAGCGCTATTAATCTTACAGAATAGTTTACAGAGAGGGCCCACCTGGGGTCTGCAGCTGTGACACTTGATTTTGACCATAACTTTGAAAGTCTGCTCTGGGGCAGAGTTAACAAATAATGTTGTGCTAGTACCTGGTATCTGAGTTGCCAGGGTCCTTGTGGTGCCTGGCTGAAAGGGAATATTTCTTGGGATAATTTTAAAAGCAGTATGCTTCTTCTGAGGTCATACTTCTTTGTGTGTGTTGTAGAAGGTATTATTGACACCTGTGTCAGCAGACTGAATACCATTGAAATAGTTCTTGGTGCCCATCTAACTCCCTCCAGATAACTCCAGCAACAACAGCCATCTATGCACCTGCAAGTCCCAGGCCAGGATCTGTGATTTCTTTTCTTGGACCTAAAAAGATTCTGCTGAAGGATGTTGTTGCAATCATGCTAGAGAGAGGTAGATGATGACTAGACTTAACATAGCAGCTTTTTGAACTAGAAAAGATGAAGAAGCATTTAACACTTTTGAACTGGGAATTTTGAGACATTTATTGTCCTCCTCTAGGGCCTTTGAGTTTTCAGAAGGTAAAGTAACAATTGCTTTTTTTGTTTCTGTGTATGTACCTATGGGCGTATGAGTTCTGAGTTTGATCTTAATTAACACATCTCTTCTAATGCTGCAGGCAATTCCATTCAGCCCTAAGATGCTTGGGATTCCTCTCTTTATATACATGTATATATTCTAGGCAGAATGAATATTTTTAGATTTTTTTTTTTACTGCAACACAGATCAACCACAACATACAAGGTAACTTTTAAGACCAGTTAATATATGTGTTATCTATTCTTCTTGGAAAATGAAGCTTAGTAGTGTTTGTAGAATAAACATAGAACTAGAATTCAAGTCTGAAATTAAATTTATTTGGAAACAGTCGGCCCATTGTTTTCTATTGGCTTTGATTTTTGCAAAGTCAGGGAGAGGGGGAGAGGATGATTTCAAATTTAAAGCACGCGTTGTGCGAATGTGATGCTGATTCAGAGAGCCAGCTTATTTTTGTTTCGGTTTCTCCAAGACTTGGAATTTTCCTCCCTGGGGCCGCCCCTGCCGTTCCCAGCCGCGTTGCGCTGCGTGCCGCGGTGAGCGGGCGCCTCGCAGCGGTGACGTGCGGGAACTGCAGAGCAGCTGTGCCCCAAGGGCCGGGGGCACGTGGGAAATTCACATGCAGAGGACTCCGCAATCCAAGGAGAGTTTAAGGATATGCATTTAACCAGTGCACTGTTTTGTAGATTACCTCTTCTGCAATCTAAACATCTCCTCTTTCTGTAAACCTTCAAATGTACAGTCTGTTAGGTAAGTTACATATTAAAAGGCTTACAGCTCTCAACTGCTCCACGTATCATGGAGCATATGGTACACTGGTTAGTACTTTCCCTAATTATTTTTGCACTTAATAAAAAAAAAAACAACAAGCAAACCAAACCAAAACCTCATATTATTTTGAACTATTTGTCATCTACATTATCTAATTGGGCAATATAATATTGCAGGCTCACAGGCTTGCATCCTACACAGAGGTGCTTTCCATGTGCTGTGCAGTTTTAGTGCAAAATACTGACATAGCTAAACTCTGAATAGTGAACCAGGGAGAATCGGTGAAAAAGTGTTAACATTATTCTTTATCTGTCTGTGTCTGCTCTCCATTCAGACTCTTGAATCAAGTCCCTGTTTTCTTTGATGTAAGATTAGGTGACTTTTATATACCTACATTCAGGATCTCTGTCTGGAAGGGTTCTCACTCGGAGCTAAGTTCAGTTATGCCTGCATCAGTGTTTATTGGAGGTGCCATAGGGAATCCCATCTGGTCTCTGAAAGGCCATGGATCCATGAAAGTAGTCTGGCATTGCAGTGAGCATGTGTAGACTATCCTTGGACATGAGATAGGGGTAATTAAACTGAGTCCTAAAATTCTTTCCACACAAAATAGCTACTGCAAGTACCAGATATTCTATGACATGAACCTGTTTCTTTCTTTTTCTAGTCTTTTCTTAAAGCCTTCAGACCAGCCAAGAAACATTTGCTGATTGATTCTTTGTTATGTCTGATATTCTAAATCAAGTTTTGACTTTGGAATACCAAAATACTGAATGCTAAAGTAGCTGAGCTTTTTTGCTATGATATTGCCACAAGTTCCATTGTTTCCACAAACTTTACCGCTTAAATGTGTACAAAGTGACGTAGAAAATTCTGGTAACTGAGCTGTATAACTGATTTGAACAGCCCAGGGCTTGCTGTGTTGGAAGGAATGACTGCAAGGATCCTGTGTTTCTGCAGGCAGAGACTGAGTTGACTGTGTATGTAGACTATCAATATAGGGATATATTACCCTGAGTTAAGAAAACATAATGTTCTGTTGAAAACAAACTTAGAAAGAAAAATGCGTCAGTATCATTACACCGTCATTAATCAGCATTGAGTGCAAATGATTTAACTTAAAATTCCCTTTTGAAAAAGGGTCTCTGTTGTAAAACAGCTACATGTTTGTTACCTAGTATTTATTGTGTGGCAGCATCCAGAAGACCAAACTCAGAATGGATTCCTTTGTAGCTTGAATGGTTATAAAAAGATACACACAAAAAGACAGACACTGGCTGTGGGAATTCAACTCATTGGGATGGATGGTAGGCCAGCCTTCATCAATGACAAAAGCATCAACTTAAGGCCTTGGGAAGCAGGATGCTAAGAAGGGAGACACTGGGTAAATCTAGGGCAAGAAGCAGGGAATTATGGGTACAGTTATGTTAATAAGGTCGTTCCATATAAGGTAATGTTCTTAGTTACAAGTTTTGATTGGTTAGCAGCCTATCCCACATATGATAATGTTTTTGATTCTCGTTGTTAATTGGTTCTCTACCCCTCAGATAAGATTATATAAGGTTCTGTTCACCCCATTATCGGCGTCTTTCAAGGTCGCTCTATATAGCGTTTGGTTTATGCACTTTTGTTGGTACTGCCACAATCATTAAAGTTCTTTTCTGCATTACTCGATTGCACCTGTCCTGATCATTTTATGTGCCACTCCTGGTCCTGAGTCACCGAGCTGAACCATGACACCTGGCTGAAAAGGAATCTAATATTAAGGTTTGGATTTAAACAAAAGTTACTGGTCAGAAGCAGGAATGCATCTGAGTAGGAGGAAGGTTGGTGTTCAAGGGCTGAGCTGATGTCAGTGCACCAATGTTTGGCATGTTCTTTTTAGATCAATCTCCTGACTATTCCTACCTACTGCACTTTGCTGTGCATCCTGGAGCAGACTCAAAGTGAATGAAATTGATTCCTCTTGGGTGAAACACTGGCAGAAGTCCTCCAGGAACAATTTAATGCATGTTCTGCTCTTGAGGGAAAGTCCAAAATGAATAAACAGACAAACCCTAACCATGTCTGGTGTGGATAGCAGGTCCACAGGACCAAGTAGTTTTCATTATAAATTTCCTCCTATTTTTCCACAGTGCCTCCTGGTAGTCTACAGTGTTATGCTGCCACATGCTGTCATGTTCCATTGGTAAGTTGTGACTTCAAAAAAGGTTGTCCTGGCTGATAGAGAATTAAAACAGTGCTTGGCAAGATGTGAACTTACCTGAAACTAGTTTGGGGTAAGTAGCTTGAAACTTTAAGTTAGAGTGAAGAAGCAGGGAGGTATAGTGAGTGGGAGAGGGGACCCCTTTCAAATACTCTTTTCTAATCCACCTAAGCCTCTCTGTCCCGAATAAAAGCATTGCCATGGATTCAAAGTAGTGTATACAGGTGGACAGAACTTTTCCCTCAAGAACTCATGTCAAATAAAATAAATTTAAAAAAGAATTCAGATAGAGCCTACAAGAAAAAGAAAGATGTCTTTATCCTGAGCTAGAGCAATTTATTTTCCAGAATATGTCTGCAGTTAATCACCCTCTGCTCCTTCCACAAACAAATTAGACATTGATTTTTTGGGGAAAGATCTTGTGTACATGTTCGTCATTAAATTAGTGATGTTTCAATCCTAAATGTTTTTTTACTGGATTCAAGCAAATTGATTTGCACATGAATGATGATCTGTGACACAATAACAATGTATTAGTAGTATCTTCTGTGTTACTAGCAATGATGTCATTAGTGTAATAGGATATTGTAGTTAGGACTGAAGGCATATTTCTACTATGAGTTTAGTCGTCATATGAAAATTGAACATCTAAGAGATGTTCTGTTATTAATGTTTAATCTTGTATCAAAAATAGCTAATATTTTAGGAGCCTTTGTCGTCTTGCATTGTAAATTTTCTGCTCATGAGACAATTAGTGAAAGGATGATGACTATTCTTTTTTGTTTCTTCTTGGTTAATAGCCCTTAATGACATAAAATAAGGTTACAGACACTTGTCTCTACAGCGTGGTAGTTTTCTGCACTGTTTCAGTGCAGTGTATCATACTTCCACAGATGCCTAAAATGGAGGATCAACATGCTGCAATTCTAGAAGAACAAGAATTAAAGCTTACAAAAGTGGTTGCTCTTGCTGAGTGGCTGCTGTTGTATTCTGTTATAATAGTGAAATGAGATCAGAGGTTGTCATGGTGTGTTGTTTTATTTTGTGTTAATTCAGGTTATACCCAGTTTCACAATGGTTCATTCCTAGGTTGTACCCCCTGGTTCAACATGTTTTAGTCTCTCCCCTTCCCGCCTCCACCCTTGTCTGTTATCCCCAAAGCCCTCCTATAGTTCCAGATTCTTCCCTGCCTGTCACCCTAATCCCATCCCACACAGATGTCAATCCCCCTTGGTCCCTCCCTTTCTTCCAGAATGTTCACTGTCCTTCATCCCCTCCTGTGCATACCATTGGCTATGTTGTGTGGTCTCCGCCTATGTTCTTCCCTTATTGGTTAAGTGCAGTTGTAGCCCTGCCTTGTGTTACACCCCCGGGCTACTCTGATTTGTTGGCAAGTTTTACCCTCCCATGTGGGAGGACCCCTATTTAAGTTGTTGTACAAGCGTTCTCCCTGCTTTTTGTGGTTCCTCCTGCCCGACCCTAGTTAGTTTTCTATCCCTTTCCAATAAACCCTACCCTTGGATCTACAAAAGGACTCTCCTTCAGACTGGTGCCGCCACAGCAAGAGCTTGGAGCTCTACCTCTATCTTCAGTTTCCTGGATCTTGGGAAGAGGCCACTCTTGGCACAGGTTCGTCCCAGAGCTAGTGGGGCTGTCCTAGTCTGAGTGGGAAACGGTGAACCGTGTCAAGGGGTTATACATACTTGCTATGAAATGCAGCCCTCAGACCTCAGAGGTGATGGAGTTGTAGTAGTTCGTTGGTATGTGGGTAGGCAAGTGAATGATTCTTCACTGTACCCAAATGTTGCTGCTACTCTGTGGCCTCTGGACCTACATGGAATGCACACAGAGTCATTCTCAAACTTTCAGGGCTTGCCAAATCAGGGGAGAGCAGTCATGTGCATTTGGATTCTCCCACCAAATATGAAAATACAGTAATGGTAGGGACTGTTCCCTGTGTATGTCACCAGTGAGACGAGTGTAGAGCAGTCTGCACTTCACACACGTCCATAAAGAATTCTTTTAAGTATCCAGCAGCAACACCTCAAGCCTCCTTCATCTGTGATTCTTGTTCCACCATTAAGTTCCATAACTCCCCTCCTCTTCAGTATCCTTAGAGTTGAAGGGAAAGGCATTTCACCACAACCATTTGTTCAGAGCTAAATTGACCAGCTACCATCATTGGTCTCTGCCTTCACTGAGCAGAAAAAAGGATAATTTGGTGGGTGATTTATGGTGTCTTCTGAAGTACACAAGGAAAGACCTTCTTTCTCTTGACTCCAGAAAGTCTATAGATCAGCTAAATTTTTTCATTTAGGTAACACGAACTATTTTCTGTGATGACAATGCTGAATTAAAATTATTTATTTCAGATACTTACTAATTAATTTTGTATTTTCATATAGATTTTTTTTTCTTTTTATTTCCAATAGTTCCCTTCCCTACACAGAAAGGTTTTTTTCTCTAGTCTCACCAAAAAAAGCTGATCTTTACTGACTGAGCACTGAAGTGACACTGAAAGGAATAAACAAGCAAACTTCAAAGATGAGAAAATGTGGTAATCAGCCTGACCAGTATTCCAGGTCAGGCAACCATCACCAAAGACATGTTGTATCCCAGTGCTAAACCTTGGGAGGCATTTGTTTAAGTTGTGGTGACCCCAGAAAAAAAAAGTTATATGATTGCCTATGTTAATACCTCATACGTATTCCTAACCCTCATTTCCCAGCTAATTTTCACAACTCCCAATTCTTAGAATGTTTTCCCTTCCTTGTATCCCCGTTGGCCCTCAGTTGATGTAATGTCCCACCCAACCTACCCCATTGGACCCCACCTTCCCTTACTCTACCCCTGCTCCACTTTCCCCTATACCCATTGGACCCTAACCTCAACTCCACCTCCTCTCCTACCCCATATTTATACCCTGGACCTCCCTTCATCTTGGTCTTTGACTACTGGTTCCTAAAGAGACCTTGTTCCTTTGGTTGCTGTATTTGGCTTTTTGGGCCTTGTCCCACGTTTACTTTCATTATTTTTAAAGAGTTCTGTGTTACTAAGTTGTAGTCATCGTACCACTCTTCCTTTATTTTGCCACTTTAGCCCTAATATCTGTGAACCCTGAAAAGGATTGTTGGGGACCACCCTCGACCCCAATAGGAGAATGTGGCAACAAGCACTTCTGATGTTGATGCGATTCACTAAAATACGGGGGACCAGAAGGATGAGCTGTAAATAATTGCACACAATTTTTTTTTTCCTGTTACAGGACATGACTTTTGAGGGGAACATGAGCCCTAGATAAAATAGGTGGTTGCAAGGAGTTAACAAGAGGCCACTGGAAAGTTCAGAGCCACATTAGGTACCTACAAATCTGGCAAGAAAACTTGGCATTGGAAAATCTAACTGAGAAAACAGAATTATATTAGAGTCTAGGTAATTATGACATTGCAAAAATTCTTAAGACTTTCACACAAACCAAAAATACAGGTTAAATTGAATAATATGCCTCATGTTTGCTGCTAAAGGAAAAAAAAATGTTACCAGCAATAAGGTATACAGAGAACTTTTTTTTTGCACTGAAGAGAAAAAAAGACCACAAATAACTTCCTTCTTGTGATAATATGTTTATTTCCTTGCTATAAACTCACCAGATACTCTTACAACTAAATAAATTCATCATGCTTAGTAAATGTTTTTTGCCATATATTACCTATTTTCCAGATGCTGCAATCTTTGACAATAGGACAGAATTGGCTGAAAATGAATGCAGTAAATTGGTGGAAAAATGAAGGCTTAGAAATGAAGTTGCTGGAACCCATCATCTCCAGTATGTCCTGGGGTATCCTGAACAGGGTGTTCTGGTTCCAGCTAGCGTAGAATTAATTTCTTCTCAGTAGCTGTTACAGTGCTGTGTTTTGGATTTGAAATGAGAATGGTGTTGATAACACATTGGTGGTTTGGTTTATTGCAAAATCAAGTTTATTCTAAATCAAGGACATTTTTCCCTGTCTCATGCTCTGAATGCAAAAAAAACCCCAAAAAAACAACTGGGAGGGAGCATATCTGGAACTCAAACTGACCAAAGGAATATTCCACATCATAGAATGCCATGCCTGGTATATAAACAGGAGGGAGTTACCTGAAAGGGGGGGATCAGGGTTTGGGTTCAGGAAGGGAGGTTTGACATCAGTCAGCAGGTGCTGAACAATTGCATTGTGCATCAGTTGGTGGCTTTTCCCCCCTTTTAATTATCATTGTTATTATTACTGAGCATTACTACTGTATTTTTCTTTATTTTAAATTATTAATCTGTTCTTATCTCAACATACAAGTTTTCCTTCTGTTCTCCTCCTGATTCCACAGGGATGTGGGGGGAAGAGAAAAGGGGCTGAGTATCAGCAATGGAGAGATGGGGACATCCCAAGCTGTGATCAGAAGCCAATTTTATTGAGTATACAGGGTGTTTATATAGGGTTTTACTTATATGGCATTTATATAGGGTTCTATTTTTGGTAACAGTTTCCCATTGGTTACACATTCTTCATGACGTCACATCACCTGGTAACATTATCTTATCAAAAAGTTTCACAACATGTTTCTTGGTCACTTCTTGCCCAGGGAGCACTTACCTTGTCTCTCCCACGGTTTTTGCTCCATTAGGCCTAAGATATCAGGCCCTTTTATTAGTTCCGTTGTACTCTCTGTTTTATTCACCATAGTTGAGTGAGTGGCTGTGTGGTGTTTCATCTCCAGCTGGGCTTTAAACCATGACACGGGCTATTGGGAAAAGATACCAGAATAATTAAGGTCATGCTAGTTAGAAAAAACGAAAAAATCACTCTGATCCACATTTAATCTTGCTAAATTGCAGAGTAATGGTAATGAAGCATAAGTTATGTGCTAATAATTTGGTTGCTACTTAGAAAGATATCTGTTGGGACATGGAGGCATTTGAAGGCCCAGATAAGGAAATAATCCCCAAACACCCCTACCTAACAAAGCTTGTCTTGATTTAGTGTGCAGGGAGTTCTCCCTATTGCATGAAAATAATGATGGGAATGAATCTGCACTGTGCAATTATCAGGACAGTTGTAGAGAAGCAACTTCCTACAATTATGAAAGTTGTCATACCCTAGAAACATGCTATGCATTTACTGACCCTTACAGAAAGAGGTTAAGAAAAGAAGGTTATGAGTCTTCTGTTTATCTGAGAAAGGAGAAGTTACTGCAGAGGCTGTCTGCACCTTATCTTCTCCACAGCCAGACTGGATGTGGAATGACTTACACCTACTCTAAGTAAATTGCTGTCTACCTGACACTGCAAAGACACTTGTTTGATTTCTGGAAGCATTGTTCCCACATTACCTGCATTACTTAGTCTGGCAGATGCTGTGAGGATATTATTGCATTGCTTTTGGTACTGGGGCTGGTTCAGGGATGCATGCACTGCTAGCTTTTGTGCAGTGCAGACACGTCCCACATATAATTACTGGGAAAGAAAGGCCAGGGCTGCCACAAGAAATAACGTTCTACGTCCTATGACTTTGGCATCCAAAATAGCTGCATGTTTTGTAGAAATAAGCAATGCTTATTGAACTTGAGATAGCAGGGAGCAAAGTGGGTCACACTTGGGCATTTTGCCTGAAAGGGCACCACCTTTGTCTGGGCAGTATTGACAGAGACAGATTAGAGCCAGTTCCATTACTGAACCACAGAATGCTGCAGCCAAGGTCTCAGGCATCTGTCCCTGCTGTGACAACCAAGCCTGCTGTACCTTTGCTGTACATTTTTAGAAGTGATATGCAAAAAGCACTCATCTCTCTTGGATAATTCAAGAACTCGTGTGTAAGGATTGGAATGAAGGAATGAAAGATGATGTTCTACAACCTCAAACAATGCTATAGCTATGATGTAGTTTTGGACCAGTGATGTTGGTGTCTATCAGCATTGCTACCTTGTAGATTTCCAAATGTATTTAACCTCACAATCATTTATTGTTCTTCTAATGCTATCTTGGAATAGCTGCATATATCCATCCATTTGTATGTTCTTCTGTACATAGACATGTAATTATCTCAACCTTATTCATATATTTGACTTTACCTTTCTGGGGCATATTTTTAAAGGAATGTGCAGTGGTACTGAAAAGGGAGAGAGCATGATAGAGAGAGACTCCCAAATGCTGCCTGCAATAGATCTGTGTCTGGTATGCAGTAACTTTCTCTACAGTTGAAAGAGATTACTTTCTGTATGTACAGTTTTGGGGCAGAGGCACAGCTGTAATTTGAAGGTATGTTATTCTTAGCTAGCGTCACACTTTCTAGAAATGTATTGAAGATCAATGGAGCCACTATGCAATTTCAAAGAGAAGTTCTTTTTACAATGCATTTTGGAGGAGACACTGAAATAAATATGTGCATTGCAGCTTTGTAATTCCAAGCACCACTGTGTCGCTCAATGAAATGTTCAGTTGTGTAAGGGTTCTGTAACAGAGAACTTCCTTACGTGCTGTTGAAGGTGGTTTATAGAGCAAACAATAGCTAATATCATTGTATAGTACTGCACACTAAATCAGTGAGGGGTGCCTTTGACTTCAGGTTTGCTCAGGTTCTCAAAAGAATCTGTTTGCTTCAGTCTCAGCTGTCGACTGTGAGACATGTTAGCCTTCTAGTGAATGCATTCTCTTTTCTTTATTCTAGAATCTGTAGGTGACTTGCTGATAAAGGATGTTATTGATTAAAATAACTGCATGTATTTTTTATTTTTATTTTTATTTTTTTTTTCTTCCTGTCAAGCATTGTAGGGGTAAATGACTGAGCTGGTGTCCTCACTGAAAAACTTCAAATAATTTTAGTCTGGTTTATGAGGAAATACAGTTGGTTCCACACAGTATGTCCTGTTCTTTTATCTAATATTTTGTTATAATGGTAAAGCAAACTATTACTGATGAAAATAGATGTTTTGTGCTGAAAACCTGTAGCACTTTTTAACAATAAGTTGTTACCTTGGGCAGCACCAAACTTGGTACTGATATCCCCAAAAGTCCTCACTTATTAAAAAACGGTAGTGTGAAATATGGGAAAAAACCTTAAAACTTGCAAGATAAAGATGAGTAATTTGGATAGCACAGCTCCACAATTTTTGCCTAGGAAATGCATGAAGAAAATACTCCTAATCCCACCTCAAAGACATTTTAAAAATATCCTTGAATGTCTCGTTTGTCTGCTCATGTGTGGAAAGATGACCACAAAGGATGGTTAAAAGAGTTCAATAATTATTTCATCTGGACATAATCTTTGAAATTATTCTCTTCTCTACCTGCTGAGTTCCTTCAGCCCTCTTTCTGAACAAGTGTGTGGTTTTACATCACCCCAGCTGTGTCTATCTATTGGAGACACTCGGGATGCAAACACCAAAACTCCTTCCCTGCAGATGGGAGCGAGATGGGTGCTGCTCCACATCCTGACACCGTCTTGCTGTGCGGAGTGGCCGGCTGGTGCTGGGAGAGACCGGTGCAAGGTATAACACTCCGAGCCGCACAATGAAGAAACCAAGAAAAGAATTCAAGCAACTCTGAATTACTGTGATTTTTTCCAGGAGATCGGCTGTCCACAAATTATCTTACAGCGGGGCTTGTTCACTGGGTGGAAAAGGGAGGCTGATGCCACCATCTCAGCCAAGTGAGATAGGTCCAGGGCACTGACGCGTAGGAACAAATTCATCAGTGCCCGAGGAGGCCGGAGGGGCAGCGAGGAGCTGGGTACTGCCAAGTCCCCCCCGAGGGACAGGGGAGGTGCCACGGCCCGCCAGGACCTGCCCGCTGCGGGGACTGCCGCAGGCCCAGGCCGGGCACGGGGCTTTGCCGGCGGGGCAGGCAGCGGGCCCGCTGCCACCCTGCCCTTCCTCCCGCCTCTGCCTGCACCTGCTGCCCGCAGCAGGGCAGGGTGGGTGTGCTTGCAGGGCTGGTTTAACCCCGTTCCGGCGGCTTTGCGGGGCGCTGCAGGCTGCGCGGGGCGCTGCTAGGTGGCGATGTGCCCCCAGGAACGGCGCCTGAGCGCAGCCTGCCCCGCCACCCGCCGAGGCCTCCGGCGTGACAGCCCTGCTGGCCATAAGGGGCTGCTGGGCGGCTTCTGCCTCAAACCATACAGGCAGATAGAGAAAAATAGATACCGTTATGTACTTATGATTTTTTTAACTGCTCAGATTAAATGGCAAGAGGTTTGGGATGGATTATTAGGAGGAAGTTCTCTGCTGTGAGGGTGGTGAGGCACTGGAACAGGTTGCCCAGATAAGCTGTACATGCCCCATCGCTGGAGGTGTTCAGGGCCAGTTAGGATGGGGCTCTGAGAAACCTGGTTTAGTAAAGGCTGTCCCTGCCCATGGCAAGGGGATTGCAAGTAGATAATGTCCTTTTGAACGCAAACCTTCCTCTGATTCTGTGAAACCCTGTTTTGCTATATACCTAATTGACATGGTGAGGGGAGCAGAACCCAAATCCCTGCTCTGCCTTAAGTTAACACACAGGTTATAATTATAGGTGTGGGTGCCTTTGGAGCCAGGGAGCTGCTAAGCCACCCCATTCACCCCAGCCTCTCTGTGCCACACACCAGGGGGGGTTGGGAGCCAGCAGGAAGGGGCCTGTGGACAGACTTTAATATAAAAATTAAAGCAACTACTGTCAGAGATAGGCTACTAATTTAGAGGCTGGTGAGTATTCCTGGGTTTTGTGTGGAGTTTCTCTGTTGTTTTTTAATTTAAAATTTAATGAAATAATTTCATGTAATAATGAAAATGCTGCGAGATGTAGACGCAAGATGTCTCTATATCTGCTTGCAACTTTTGCATGTTAACAAGTGTGTTGCCTTCAAATAGCCTTTCAGTCTGGCTCTCCTTCTCTTTGTAAGAAAACCTTATGTTAATTTGGCTGAACTTGAATTACCCTGTGCTAATTGATGTGCTGGCAGTAGCTTTTCTTCAAGAAAGGGACAGAGTTCTGGGTTGAGAAAGCTTTGCTCTGTATAAACAAGCAGCATTTGTTATAAATGGTAACATGTTCCAAGTTTTTGTTCTGAGCAAGATATGCCAAGGATACATCCAGTATTTTTTTTATGCTCATAATTGGGAGTGGAAGAAAAAATTATTTTCATCTATCTGATCCTGATTATTATTTACTCAAAAATGACAATTAGGAGCATCTGGCTGGCAATGACTGATTCAAAAGCAGTAATTATTACAGGTTTGAGAAGAAAACTGAAATAACCCATATGGTTAGTCTGATTAAGTTGATCCAAAAGCCACCAGGAGTAATGCTAATTCTCTGCTTCTACTGGGTGCAGCAGGGCATTAATATCTGTGATGTCAGTGGATAGGTGTTCATGAATCAGCTTGAGATTAGAGAGTTACATCATAGCCATCCTGCTGTAAGTGAACTCGATAGACTTTTGAAGCACAGAGGCCCTGATGGTGAAAAGATGAGGTCAAAACATGGACGCTGAATGGACTCCCTCTGCCAATCTCTGGCTAAGTGGTTATTGGCCCATACACCATAAAGGGATAAAACAAACTAAAAACACAATCTGAGGAGAAGAATGAGAGCAAAAATTCAGAGTTGAAGCTGTCTGGAAAATAATCAGGACACAGTTTAAGTAGTTTTGTTTTCTATCATGCCTGCAAGCATTATTTACAACAAACACCAAGATTGTTTGGCATTAGTCTTATATGTGACTAGTTTTGGAACACTTGATGTACTCTGGCAGTGCTACCTGTACAAATGTATTAGCTGCTTCTCTATGATAAAAAGAAACACATGACATAAATGTTTAAAAGAAGTGAGGAAAAAAGAAAAAAAAAAGTGTTCATGTGAAAATGGATTCATGACTGCTAAATCTGGTAATGCTTAGGTTAAAAAGAATGCAGAAAGGACGCTTAAGACTGCAAACAATATGCCCGAATTGTCATAGATGCTGTGTCCTTTCTACAGCTAAAGAATGACATTATGGGAGCTTTTAAAATTTGCCAAGTTATTTCCAAAAAATTGGGCCACTCATGGGAAGGAGCTGTAGTAGTATCAGACAATGTATCAGTCAGGAGTCTATGAGGTTGCAGTGAAGTAGTGGTGCAGCATGTGAAGTCTATGAGTTTATACATAATAATTTGGTGGAAAAGGACATAAAAATACTTGACTGCCTACTAAAGGAGTATGTAGGTTCAATCTGTGATCCCTTCTTAACTCTGTTGAATGGAGACAGGATGGGGACAGTGAATTGTAATTTCTCATCTGTGACATTTGTTCAAGTAGAAATTAAAAACAAAATATGGCTCCATAATAAAAAAAAACAAAACAACAAATGTCTGGGTGAGTAGGGAATTGGAGATATAGATGGAGGAAACGAAGGCAAATCAAACCAAACCTTGGTATTTTTTGGGATCCTGGTTGCTACCCTTAATCGACAAAAATGAGGCTAGAAGTACCTGCAATAGAAAAGAAAGCCTATGAACAACAGGAGTGTCTTGAGATGTGGCCATTGGATTAAGTGAGGTTTTCATTCCAGACAGTCCCTTGTTCAAAAGTAACAGTTTCTGGTGGTTCCAGAAGGAAAAAAAGACAGGGGATACGAATTAGTTGGCCTGACCAAGGAATAGGTAACAGACAGAGCAGTGTCAATTTGTGGAATTGATTTCCTTGGTATCACCTGGTAACTGTGATTCCCTTATGACAGGAAGGTCACAAGAATGAAATTATGCACAAAGACACTTTGACATTCCTTTTAAGCTAATATACATATATGTGTATTTCTGGCATGCAGATAAATACTTGGGATATACTGGTAGTTATTTCTTGCTACATTTGCATGGGAAGGTAAGACAAAGCCAACTGTGCCCCAAGAGTTTCTGGAACAAGCTGCTGATTGCTGTGTGAGTATTTGTTTGTGTTGAACAGAGCTGTGTTAGAAGTTTGACACCAAATGGAGCAGATCTCTCCTTGAATTAGATTTCTAAATTCTACAGTGTGCACAAGACAGACACATATGTGACTGATACAGTCCTTTATCAGAAGGACTAAATTCCAAAATAGTAATGCCTTTTTATAAAAGCTTAATGTGAATTAGATGAAAATGTCCAGTAAATGGCAATATACTTCAAACAATTATATTGGATAGTCTTTCTTCAAATAAACTATCTCATTCTTCTCCTCTATACTCATTGCTTTAGAGCTTTGAAAATCAGCAATTGCTCTATGCTAGTAATCCCATTTGTTTCTCTATATACATTACATTATAAATATTAAAAAGTGTAATTACCTGAAAAGTCATAGTGAACAGATCTTGGTTGACAGGCTGTAATTACTTCAATTATCTTCCTGGCCATAGCACTATCTTTGAAATGAAAGCAGTTAAAAAAGTGTAATTTTGCCTAACTACTGTAAAAATATTTTAGAAAATAAGGTCTTTACACCAAGAAATATCTGTTAAACATTGACTGAGCTGGCAATGGCACCAAATCAAATGGAAGAGATAGGGAAGGCTGTTAAGAGGAAGAATTAAGTTATTCATCTCTGAATGGCGTTTCCATTACTTTGAAACTACTTGGAATGAAATGGGCAGATAGCTTTGAAGAAAAAAATAGCTGCAGTGTGGTGGTCGCATTTGCTGAGGTTATTATGAGATGACTTTGATTCAAAAGAAGGGTGAAGAAGAGTTGGAAAGGTATTTTAATCAGCGCTAGCAGCAAAAAAGCACATAATGTAAGTGACTGATGTAGAGGAGCATACCCTGGGCAACAGGCACTTACATAACTGAGCAGACTGAATTAACTTCCTTGAGTTTGTTTGTTGTGGAGGCTGAAAGCCTCTCAGCAAGAGAATTCTGCTTCTCTCCCCTGGAGGTTATGCGCTTAGCACTCCCTCAATGTAATGGTTACAAAAACGTTACTCCCAGCATGCCTCCCTGTTTCATGTAAATTGGCTGTACCCCATTGGCCCTTCCCCCCTTGTACTGCCCCTGAGCCCTCAGATGATTTGTTTGCTGCTCTACCTGGCTCTCCTGTATCAACCCTGCTCCCTCAGTCCCCTTGAGCCGGTTTGTCCCTGGACCCCTTCAAGGAAAGAAGAATGGAGCTTTGCACACAGCTCCTGGTTCTTCCTCCTGCGCTGGCCAAAGTGGAGAGCTCCTAAAGGAGCTGAAATCACTCTCCGCCTGGGAGCAAGCAAGGAGGACGTGCCTGTGCCTTGAGGACATCCTCCCCAGGACGCTTCTCTAGAAGGTCATGGCACTCCACCACCATCCCAGGGCCTGCCATGACAGCTTTCCTCTTCCTCTTTCCAGCCAGCCTGTGCATATACTGGTTAATGTTTGCCCCGTGCCATGTACAGCCTTTCCAAACCTCCTTCTATACTGTCAGTGAGACTGGCAGTGCGCTGTGTTTCCTCAACTGAGCATGGGCAAAAGAAGAAAAGAGGAAAGAGTTCAGAGAAGAGCAAAAGGGGTCTGTCTGAAGCTGGACTGCTTTGGATCAGATTGCATTATCACTGGTGACCTGAGCATGGAGACTGGATTTTCATGGCATGGTTCAAAGATTATATAGTGAGTGTTATGGGTAGTGGGAGAACCGAACACCAGTGAAGGGAACGCAATTGGAGTTACATCAGGGATAATACAGTGGTTGGTGCTACTTTGATTTATTTCCTGGAGGCACTGTAAAATACTCTAATTTGGGTTCAATTACCACAACTCCTGTGTAGAAATGAAGCAGGCCGTGGTTCTGGAAAAATCTGGAAGCTTCTCAGCCCAAAAAAGGCATATCCTTCTATATTCTGCTGTTGCAAGGAAGTCCAGTGGCCTGTGGAGAACAAGGGAGGGATTACTTTGAAATGCTAGATTGCTTCCCAGAAACCCCACTGTTGATCTCACTGCTTTTATCACTTTTTAATATTTTTTTACCACTTTTATCATTTTTTTTATCAGGAAAACTGGGAGGGCTTGTTTTTGGTTTACTTGGTATTTTTTCTTTTCCCTTTCCTTTTCCCTTTCCTTTTCCCTTTCCTTTTCCCTTTCCTTTTCCCTTTCCTTTTCCCTTTCCTTTTCCCTTTCCTTTTCCCTTTCCTTTTCCCTTTCCTCCCTTCCCCTGGTACAGATCCAGTTGCACAGAGGATGGAAATGTATTTGATTTCTGTTTCCTGGCTTTTGAATCCCTCCTGTGCTTTTACCCTATTCAAATGCATATACCTCTCAAACAGGTTGGGATAGAAATATATCGTTTTTTTCACTGGGAAGCACATATCCTAGGAAAGATTAGATTTGAGACAGAGAAGCAGTTTCTGTCTTCCCCTTTCACCCCCTGCCCCCGACATTAACGGTGTCAAAGAAAGCTTAGTAAATTGCTCAGTTTAGTAGTGTTTCCAAAAAGTGCACCTCTGTATTAGTTCCAGTTTGTTCTATTACTTCTCTGTACCATATAAGAACCCTTCAAAGCCATGATATTCTGATACATTCAGAGACACTGCTGTCTTGAGTCAAATATATTTATATTTTTAAAGAATACATAGTATAAATTGAGTCTGTCAAGTAAATAAGTTGGCAAATCTTGCTGTCCCTGTGAGCAGAGTGAGAGAGCCAGGCTCCAACATATGACAGAGGTGGGGTAGAAGGGTGATGGATAGTTGGTTTCTTGCTGCATGAATTGAAGAGGACAGAGAGAGATGTGAATATCAGAGAGAATATATGGTATATTCAGCCTAGAAAAAAACAGGAAAAAAATAATAAACCTAGGTCACAGTCCAGATATGCATGCTTACAATCATAAGCATGTACATGACTCCACATGACTCCATTCTACAATTTAGGGACAGCTTGTGGTGGGCACTTATTGCTGCCTTAGGACCTGGACCCAGAATGCTCTGGTGGCTTACCATTATGTCTACTGTTATAAGTTCTGAAACTTTTAAAATTTTTTACCTTAAAAAAAAAAAATTAACTGCTACTTTTCCATGATAATTTGCTTTATCATCTGAACATCCTCTTTTATTAAATTCAAAACAGTTTCTCTTGTGATTTTGTACATTTTTAGTAAACAGAAACAAAATTTAAAGTAGCATGCAATAAAGTGGTAAAATTAATGTAGTAATGTATATTCATTAGTAGATTCTATGCTACCATGAAACACTGCTCTTGAATAGTATATTTTATCTATAAATATAAATATACAGTTGTTCAAGTTGTCCAACACTAGCCAAGCAAGAATACAAATGGACTTTCATTCCTGTGGCTCTGCTATACCGACAGTCCCTTGGAGTTTGTTTCCAATGTAATTCAGTATAATTTCTTGCATATTCTGAGTCAAAGTACTCTTTTTGTGCAGCAAATGTTCTTCCAACTGTAATACTGTCTTTGCTAATGCTTATCTAAATTGTAATCCAAACACTGTAGCAGGACAGACACTGCAGACATATGAGCATGTGTTTCAGTATTGCCTTTTGCATTCACTTAAAGTATTGTTAAGGTACTTCAACCAGGGAACTACTGGATCACATTTTGACCCTATAGAGAAAAAATGTAAAATATATACGATGGACAGAAACACCACATGAATAGTCATACTGTTGGGAAGCAACAGAACACCTCTCTATTTACTTATTACTGAGCCAACTTTACGATAGGTCTTCAAAACAGGGATCTCTGTGTAGTGTGAGGAGGGTGAAAGATGTAATTGTAGTTTATATAGCCTCGTTCACCTTCTGATGGGACAGATAACAGTTATGTGTTTTATATTTGTGGACTTGATTTATGAGACCTAGCACATATAATTATTTTTAGTGAAAATATTAAGTTTTAAAATTTATTTAACTTTATTACATGTATGTATATTAATTTTTATTATTTATTAAATTATTAATGGTTGTAAGTTAAATTATTTCAAAGATGCCAACTTCACCATCTGCAGAAGCAGCAAACTTCTGTCATCACAGTGCTAAAAAGTAAGTTGTCAAGAATATAAGCATCTGTCTGCACTGCAGACAAAACTGTGACTGGAAGCTGAGAATGTCAAGCTCACGCTCAGTTCCTCCAGGGCCTGTTTTCTTCTTTCTTTTAATAGACCTTCTGTTCCCCATCTTTGTTGCTTTCCAGTGGTTCTACCAAGGTGTGTGCATGCTTGATCATGAAGCGTGCATTGATCATGCATGATCATGAGTAAGATCAAGATCATGTTTAGTCTCCTAGCATCATAGCACTGTGACTTTTATTTCTGTTACTGATAAAAAAATTAATCACTTCAAATTTGCCCTTAAAGTATTTATGTTGTGTTTCATCTTGTTGCTCTGCAAGTCTACCTTAACTAGTTGTTACTAGAGATGCATTGACATTAAAACTTCAAAATCTATCCTTTTCCTTCCTATTCTTGTCTACTTTGGAGGTTCTTTATACATTGAATTGATAGATCTATAAAATATTTGCTCTCATTTTCAAAATATCCAGGACTCCAGGATTTTCAAATTTTCAATATACATTATGTATATATGCTGTAAAGCCTTTTCAGCTTCTATGTTCCTGCTGATCTGTAATCAGTTTGCTCTCTTTTCTTGTTTTATGACACAGTAACAGAATATTAGATTATAGTGGTGTAATGTTATACATAATACCATGAAAACAGGTAAAACCTAGAGCTTTGCATAGCCAATATGCTTGTATCTTTAAACCCAAACTAGATTTCTTTTCAGAAGGTTGCTTCAATGATTAAAACATGTTGAGTCCTTCCATAAAAAAACCTAAATAACTTTTTTAAAAGCAGACTTTTCAAAAGATTCACACCTTTATGAATCAGACATTGTGCACTGTGGAGCAGTAGATGAATATATTAGATTCTTGCTAGAAATTATTTAGTAAGTTGGACTGGCAAGCACTGAATCAGCATTTAAAAATCTGAAGTCAGTATAGTGTTCTCTATGTCAGGCCTTGAGTTTGCTCCCTTCTTCTGTTTTTTATCTATTCCAAGTTAAAATCTCCAGAGCCACTAAAACTCAAACATACAGAATAATTTTAGTAAGATTGGGGATCTCAAGACTGGAACTAGACCAGAACCTGAATGAATTCTGCCTTTATTTTTTTTTTTTGCCTTTCTCACAGGTTTTACTCTGGTAATAAATCAGTCTTTGAACTGTGGAAAAAGCAAAGGCATGAAAATACATATATACGTGAAAAAGAACACCATGACAATTTTATAGTTAGGGGTTTGTTTGAAAGCTGTCATTTCCAGGTTTAGATGTTGTGGTTGGGGTTCTTGTTGAAGTGAAACAGGTGAAGAAACAGCCTTTGTGAGGGTTTTACAGAGATACTTATTTTAGCCACGCGTGAGCACAGTCCCAGAGATCAGAGGCAAAGGCAATGGTCTGGGTGTTTGGGTTAAGTACATGGGGGTTTTACAAGAGTGGGGTTAGAGTGTAAGGATCAACCAGGGTGGGAGTGACCAAAAGGCTGACAGACAGAGGGCAGGGGGCTGTCCCAAGGAACAGAACAAGGGTTGTCTTACCTGATAAAACAGGATTCGTTATCAAAAGGAGATAACTGAGAGGCTTCTCCAGTCTTTTAAATGGGAGTGCCTTTCAAGGTCTCCACATTTAGATACCCAAATATCTACCATGTATCCAAAATAGCTATTCTTAATCTTTGGAAGTTTTCTCTGACTAGATTTATGTTATATGGATTCCTCTTACAGACCCTACAAATATTATCACTGTGTCTTCTTTCTAATATAGGTTTTACCCATTTACAGCAATCTGTGACAGCTGTTACAGGTTTCCAGAGATTAATTCCTGGATTTCTTTCTATTTTTGCTTTGCTATCACTAACCATTTATACTACTTGCCTTTAACTTTTTTCTAAAGAGTGGAATCTGTTGATTACCTTCATATGGTCAGAAAAACCTGACACGTCACTGTAAAGAGTATCCAATGTAACGCTCCCTTAAATACATACATATATGTATTTATGTATACATAATATACATATTTAAATGCATGGCTAGATTTTAAAACTAGGCAAACTTAGCCCAAGTGATACATATTTTTGTTAAGCAAACCTGACAAAAAAACTAGTGAGAAGGTATGGGGTAAAAGACATACCCCAACTGAACTTATTGGCTAAGAGAAGAAATACTGTATTAGCCTCTGTGTAACATGAGCCTTCTGAAAAGAAACAAAGATTTCAAAAACTGCAAGGGATGGCAGAAATTCCAAGTGGCAGGCAAGAGGTAAAGTGCTGCGGTGTGTTGTTTTACCTTTGTTTCACCTTTGTTTTCCCCCATGTTGTAATGGTTTGATCCTGCGTTGTACCCCCCTGTTTATTGTATTTCTAGTTATCCAAGCTCCTGCCCTTACCCTTGTCGATCAGCCCTTGCCCCGTCCCAGTTTCTAGACTGTTCCCTGCCCGCCTCTCTAATCCCCTCCCAAGCCTATGTCAGTCCCTCCTGGCCCCTCCCATTGTTCCAGATAGTTCTGTGTTAATCATCCCCTCCTCGGTGTATCATTTGCTGTACTATATTACTCCCTGCTTATGTTTCCCCCTATTGGTTAATGATGTACGTAATCCTGCCTTGTGTTACACCCCTCGGTCACTGTAATTGGTTACTGGGTTGTACCCTCCCTTGGGGGAGGTCCCCTACTTTAGTTGTCGTCACCCTCCGATCTGTGCCTTTTGTGGTGTCCTCTCGTTGCTCTCAGTTGCCTCCCTCCTGTTCTCCTAATAAACCCTTTCCTGGAACCACAAAAGGACTCTCCCTCATCATTTACTCCTCTCTGGACGCACGCACAGCTGTAAGGGTTCTGAGCCCTAACCACATTCTGGGTTTCCCGGGATCCTGGAAGTGGCCCACTCTTGGCACTGGTCTCGCCTTCAGGAGCTAGCTGGGCGAGCCAGGTCAGGTGGAGAAGGCGAGCAGCGTCAGTAAAGCAGAGCACAGACGGACGTTAGAACGCAGACCTCTCTACATTTGATGTCATTCAGAAGAACTCAACAGGCTGGAGAGATGGGCAGAGAAGAACCAACTGAAATTCAGCAAAGGCAAGTGCAGAGTCCTGCCCCTGGGGAGGAATAACCCCCTGCATCAGGACAGGCTGGGGGCCGATCTGCTGGAAAGCAGCTTTGCAGAGAAGGATCTGGGATCCTGGTGGACACCAAGCTGTCCATGATCCAGCAGTGTTCTTGTAGCCAAGAGGCCAATGGTGTCCTGAGGTGCATTAGGAAGAGCATTCCAGCAGGTCAAGGGAGGTGATCCTGAACCTCTGCTCAGCTCTGGTGAGCCACATCTGGAGTGCTGTGTCCAATTCTGGCCTCCTCAAGACAAAAGAGACATGGAGTGGATCCAGTAAAGGGTGACAAAGATGATTAAGGGATTGGAGCATCTCTCCTATGAGGAAAGGCTGAGGGAGCTGGGCCTGTTCAGCCATGAAAAGAGACAACTGAGAGGGGACCTCCTCAGAGGTCAGAGGATGGACTAGGCTCTTCTCAGTGGTGCTGAGTAATAGGACAAGAGGCAACAGGCAGTAGCTGATGCCCAGGAAATTCCACCTGAATATGGAGAACTTTTTTACTGTGCAGGTGACCAAGCACTGGAACAGGTTGTCCAGACAGGTTGTGAAGTCTGCCTTACTGGAGATACTCAAGAACCATCTGGACACAATCCTGTGCCATGTGCTCTGGGATGACCCTGCTCAAGCAGGGAGGTTAGACCAGATGACCCACTGTGGTCCCTTCCAAGCTTAGCCATTCTAGGATTCAGGCTTTTACATATTCCTTGTGTAGGAATGACATCAGTCTTGGAAAAGAGATCCTGTAATAGTAAGTGATTCAGAGAAAACAGCTAGCCATCTGGGATTGAGACAGCTGGTTTTTTTTTGGTTCAGTGAGTGAAATGAGGGGGTAAAACGTAGGAAAGGTACTGTCTCACAACAGCTTAAAAGCAAAGTCTTCTCCCCTTAGTGAAAAAAGGCAAAAATCCCCAGAATAATTCACTTTTTCTTAGAAAACGATCCTGATCTGATTAAATGTAACCAACTTTGAAAGGAAAAAATACACATTTTTTCCCCAAGATAATAAAAATTTTTTAAAGATATGAAGTATTTCTTGACTATAAAGATCTAGCAAGCTTGAATTCACAAGGGCAAAAAGTTGAAACTACTCTCAATTTTGGCACAGAAATGCAGAATTGTCAAGTTTCAATGGCTGTTTTTCAAGGCCTTAAGAACATGCCAGATATAGTTGAGGAAGCTGGAAGAAATTAAAGCATCTGGAAAAGACTATTTAAAAGCTACCTATCTGGCCTGCATACTGCTGTCATGGAAAATCCCCTGTTGCTTCAGTGACCTCTACTTGGATGGCTGTGTGCACCCATGCTGAAATACCCATTAAAATCAAGGGTGAGTCTGCAGAGGCCTGTAAGTTTACAAGTGTAGAATTTAGTGCTGCATTATTGACTGAAATACTCCTGTAAACTATGTGTGGCTAAAAAATAGATTGGTCTCTGAAAGCACCAGATAGGTCTCAATTCATAAAGTCTTTCACCTTTTAAAGTAAGGAATGTAACCCAGAATGAGAGACTGCAGAAAAAATAGTCACGATGGAAAATTAAAATGTTGCTTTCTCTTAGTGTGAGTTAGCCCTTTTTAGAACTTCAGGCTTACCCTTAATTTGTGATACACTTTTTTTCTGCATTAAACAAAAGAGATGCCACATCATTAATTGATACGGGGATAAAAATTATTGATGCCCCTGAATATGTACAGGATGACTGAAAGGATGAATTTTAAAATGCTGTAAAAGTAACACCAAAGTGTTCATTCTTCTGATGGGTGGGATGATGTTTTCACTCAGCAGAAAAAGGAGTGTGACTTAATGCTTAACCCTGATGGGATAGGAAGGCTCTGCATCTAAGTGGAGGTCTATACAAAACGTCTGCAGCCTTAGCTGTTAATTAGTTCCAATACTGGTTCAGCAATCACAGCTATGTTTTGTGTGACCTCACTGGTGTGGCATCTGGGCAATTATCTTTGGGATAATGAGCCCCTTCATCCATAGCAGAACAACATCATCTCCACTTGGCTTGTAAAAGATCAGAGCCAGTCTGTTTCTCATCAGGGTGCCTGTCATCCCCTTTGTATCACACCTTATCTCAAGCTTAACCTTTCACACCCTACATTAATTGTTTTTAGATTAAGAATTAATGAATCAATTTTAACAGCAATAACGGAGATGTGGGAGGGCATGGGGTGGTGTTAATAAGCCCAAAGTATCATCCAAGAGGTAACTTAGATCTTAAATTTTCCTATCTGAGTTCTGAAATGAAAGAGAAACAACATTCCACAACACTGGTTACAAATGATTGCAATCTTTTTCATCTATGAACAACTGTAATTAGCAACAGTACAGTTTTAATGAAAATAATATCTACTAACTATTCATATGATGTACAAAAATTATAGAAACAGCCACAAGAAGACTACCTACTAAAATATTTTAAAATATTTTTGTATTCCCCACCATGGTGTAGAGCAAAGCCTTTAAAACACTTGACCCTTTGAGAGGTTTTTTCTCTTATTTCAGTTCATTCTTAAAGGGTAATGTGTAGATTTGCTTGATTCCACTGAAATTATTGAACATGTTGTGTCTAAATTTCTGTAAACTACTCTTTCATGTTCATTGGTAACCTATGAAGCTTTTTCCTTGCTTAGAAGAGCTTTGGGCTTTCAGAAGGTGTGGCAATCAATGTAGGAACATGATGTGAATTGCTAATGTTTTGAATTACTTGTTTCAACAAAGCAGAAATAGTAAATATTTATTGAAGCTCTGTCTCCATCCCCTAGGTTTTGCAGACTTTATGTGCTTATACCTTTTCTCTCCCACTTGCACATTGCAGTTAGGCTTCTATAGACTTTGATTAAACGAAGGGAGAGCTGTGGTTTAATTTTCCTCATGGTCTAAGGCAAGGGTGCTTCTTCCAGCAAAGAGTAGCTATTGAGTTTCCTTGAAATGGCAATTAGAAGGCTACCCAATGCCTAATACAGAGAGGGAATATGAAATTTTGTTCTGTTCTCTTTTTTAATATAATCTAATGCTAATAACTCATCATCATGTTGTTTGGCCTACAGAACTCTGATGGCTCTGAAAATATCTTCTTTGTTTTTATTGACACAGCTATCTTAAATTTGCTTTTATGTTCATTCAGTTGTAACTCTACTTAGAGTTTACCACGTCTTTGAACTGTATCATAGCTCTTTTGTTTTCTTCCCTTTGTATCAAACTAATCAAATACTATTAATTAATTTACATTTAACCTACAGACTGTTCATTATCACACTGAGAAGGTGAGAAACTAAGAGACTCACTTGTATGAGATATTTGCTTAAGAAAGTCAGAAGATTTTATTGTTTTTATATATAAAATTCTAAGTTGCCCTGATCAACTTTCTCCATGGCTTAAAAATTACTTTGAATTTAATCTAGTCAACTTTTATGAGTGCAGGAAGTTGAAAAATCTGATATGGAGTTTAAATTACACAAGTATCTTAAAGGCAAGGTATTTAACCTCAAAAGTTACTTCTGTTGGTAACAACTCAATTTTCTCAGTTGTTCACATGGTGTATTACGAGGGATGACAGCAATGTTTTGAGAAAGGCATATATCATACTGGACTCTCTGTACTTCACGAGCTAATACTGATGCCATCTGATGGCTTTCAGAACATGTTGCCTTTTATTTTGGATAGCTGGTGAATGGCAGCTTCTGTTACTGTGTCTAAATAGCCATTTTCCCGCATTAATTATCATCTGCACTGTTCCTCTATTGATCCATTCCTATATTCAGTTTGCTCTTTCAAGTGCTGCCACTGCTTTGATGAGAGAAAAATAAAAAAGTCTACTGTTTCTTGCAGCCGCTCTTCCTTTTCGGTGCATAAACAATTTAGTATACAGGCTCTTTTGCCATTAAAATTCCTAATATGAATCTTTATGAGACATCAGAAATGTGCAGAGTGCAAATACAAGAGCACAGTTTGATCAGCAAAGGTTAATGAAGACAGCCTATTAGTATCCTGCTGGGTTTGTTGCTGAATGCATTGTAGCAATGCTTGGAGGCTTTGCTCTCAAGGGAGCCCCAGGGCATGCACCATATGTGGACAGAGAAATGGAAAATGTAAGTTCATAGATGAGGCTGAAAAAAGGGTTGTAATTATATGACTAAATAATAATAAAAAAATTTAAAGAGCTTGCAAGGACCATTCAAAAGGGTTCTGTTCTCTTTACTTTGCTAAGGTGGATATGGGAATGGCAAAGTTATTAAGCATATGGTACAGGCTGAAGTACTTCTCTCCTCCCTTTGTGTTTATCAGGGGCAAGTGCTCCTCTTTGCAGCCAGGCCAAATTCAAGAGTTTGAGTGTTGGCAAAGTCATTTGAATATCACTAAGGCCCCAGATCTATCTGCTTTGTGTACCAGTCTGCTAAGAGTTGCTAGAGAACACAGCACATAAGCTGAAGTTGCTCAAAGCATTCTAGTCATTGCAGATGAGCAAAACCTGCTTTTGATTCTAGAGGCTGTTTTGGTACTGAAGGTATTTCTGAGGGGTGAAGTAAAGAGAAGTTGCTTGCTTTATAGCAAATGACATCTGTATGCCAGGGACAGGTCTAGCACATCTCTTTTTGGAGCTGACTGGCAACCAGTGCTATTTTAAATAAAGCTTTTGCTTCTCTGAGTGTTGACATATGCAAGGTTAAGTATTAGCATTTTATAACACTGCCAGCACAAAAGCTCCAACCTCACAATTCAAACACTAAAATTATGAAGTGAAATTATTAAGTTTGTTAAATTTGCATTGTTATTGAAACTTTAAGAGTTCTATTTTCCAGATTTATCTGTGTTTGACAAGAAGGGCTTGAAACACACTGCTGAAAACCCCAAAGGAAAATCAGGTTCTTCTGTAGCTGATCCACTTCAGCTGGAGAGTAATAAAAATGCCAAATGGAGCATGACCAATTGCCTCTGAAGATACCATAACTTTCTGAAGGAGAGAGGGTTTTGAGGAAAATATTTTTTATTATGGTGCCAATATTTTGGAGTCAGGCAATATCCTTCTCATGTTAGAGTTGTTTCCTGCCAAAACATGTAAAAGGGACAGTTTATGCCACATGGATTAAACATATGGCATTACCAAAGGCTGTTGCATGATGATGGATTTAAAAAGAGACAGCAGAACTAAAAGGAGCAGTTTGAGAAAAGTGTTAAAATGTAGTAATAAATCCTGTGATTTGTAATATTTCTTCCTATGACACCCCATGACAAAAATTTTAAATGCCTGTGGCTATGCATGTGTTAATATGAGATCAGTGTTACAATCCTGCTATGTTTCCTAGTTATATCAAGATATGCTTAAAGTAGGTAGAAACAATATAAGTCTTTCCTGTGAATGAGTTTAAGCTTAAGAGAGTTCTGATGCTTGATAGGTAACTGAGAATTCAACTGCTTGGGGGGGATGGTAGGCCAGCCTTTGTCAACAACAAAGGCATCAACTTAAGGACTCAGGAAGCAAGATGCCAAGAAGAGAGATATATGCTTAGGTTAGGGTGAGTAGAACGGGATTATGGGTGCAGTTATGTTAATGAAGTAGTTCCTTATATGAGTTATGATTGGTTGGCAACTTGTTCCATATATGGTGATGTTTTTAGTTCTTGTTGTCCATTATTTCCTTACCCCTGCAATAAGATTATATAAGGTTCTGTTCACCCCACTGTCAGGGTCTTTTGAGGTTGCCCCATACTGTGATCAGCTCATGTATGTTTGTTGTTTTGCTGCTTTTATTGAAGGTCTTTTCCAGGTTACTCGATCGCACCTGTCCTGATTATTTCATTTGCCACTCTCGGCTGGTCCGGTTCCACGTTGTGGAGCCGAACCACGACAGGTAGCAAACACATTTAATAAAGAAACTACTTAAGTGAATGGCTTTTGAAGAATTAACATAAGTTAATGTCATCTGAAAAACAACAGTTAAATGAAGATGGAGAAAATAAAAAATGGTGTTGCATAACTTCCTTAGGTTAAAGGAAGTTATGTTAAAGTTACCTTTATTTAAATTTCAAGAAAGGGAACATTTACTGAATATTGTAAAATACAGTAAATAATTTTCTGCTTAAAAAGTCACATGCAACTTCATGAGCTTAACAGGCGGGAAAGTTGCTCTCTCTTGAGGCATGTTGCAGGTATGTATGGGACAAATGAAATGATTTATCTTTTTCAGATTAGTTCCTTCTCTATCCACTTTTTTGATCCTCAGTGTCAAAGAAGGTTGAATAGTTTTTCACCACTCCTTTTCCCTCAAGTGGATATCTGCAATTCTTTAGTTATGATGACATACCAAAAAGTAGAAATTGAAGAACTCAACCTTCCTTGCCTTGACTACTGAGTAACACCTGTCCAGCTGATGCACTTTAAACCACAGGAGTTTTTGATTATGTGGAGTGCTCGTCCTTGCTGAACATTCTGCTAGTTAGGTCTGATGGCATTTGCAGTAAAGTAAAGCTCCAACAAAACCCACCAAGTTTTACAGATAATTTGCTTGTTTGCAGAGACGAGACAGGCTTGTAGCTATGTAACACACGGCTGAATGTTTCTTTCATGCCCTCGTGTTCTCCAGTCAAGAATTTCAAATTAATACTTGAAAAACAACTATAACTTAACCACATAGTTCCTAGAAATTTAACAGGGTGTAATATAAAATAAAGCATGTATGCACGAGCATGAGTTAAGACACTTACAGGAACCATAATTTTGTATTTCCTGACTTTTGAGTGTTAAAGGAGAGATTAAATTCCTAATTGTACTAGCATTAGTATAGTTTAATGTGTCAAATACCTTTCCTGGCCTTTACACATTTTTCTTCTAGACCCAACCACCAATTTCACTGGGAGTTTTTTGTGGAAAATAAAAAATCCCTTAGTATATGCTTAGGATCAGTTGATTCTTGTTCTACCTGAGTTAACAAATCCAGGTGATGCTTTAGATAAAATAGTCTCAGTATTCTGCTTAGTTCACACAGCAGGAATAAAGTAGAAGGTAAGATTATTCAATTGTGAGTGTTTGTTAAACAGTAGGGAATGCAAAGACTTCTAAATAAAAAAAAAATCATGCTTGTTGGCATAAAAATTGGGGGGAAAAAGAGTTTAAATAGAGCACTACTGCTTCTATTTAACATGGAGCTGATTTCGCAGTGCTGTAATAACAATTTAGAAGTTAATGGAGACCTGAAAACAAGGGGTTGTTTCAAACTTAACATGGTTTATTCTCTGTGAATTGGCAATTCTGAACAGTAACTGTCAGCAGAAGAGAAAGCCGTGTCATTCTGAAGGGCTTTATCTGAAGTATATTAAAAATTAAGATACCTCATGAGATGTTGGTTGGCCTGGAATAGAATACTGTTTCTGGGAGAGTCTGGAGACCTTGATACTGATGAACATTTTCTTGTTTACTTCCTTGAGCTAAAATAAAAAAAAAAGAAGAAAAAAAGTTTGAAACCATGGTAGTGGAGAACAATATCTTGGGCCTTCACAAAGCCTGTAACTGTCTCTAAACCATTGGTGCAGGAGTACAAAAAGGGACACTTAAAAAATAAGCCTGGCCAGTTTCTTTTCTGAAATACTGGCAGAGATGGCTGTAGAGTTCTCCATTCAAATTATCATCCTGGAAATACACCAAAAGATTGTAAAAGTATTCATCCTTCTTAATAATTCTACGGGCATTCAACTTTTTCTTTTTTTCTTTTTTTTTCCCCTTCTGTTTTGTACAGCATTCTACTGATTAAAAGGTAGAAAGACGACATTTTGTTTTGTCCTGTAAGTATTAATACTTGGCCATCTTGAGTACAGGTAGTTACAGTGGTTAAGAGGCAAGAATTCTAGGCTGCAGTGAAAAATTATGTTCAGAATATTTTTTAGTATGAAGAAAGAATTATAGCTAAAGAAAGATAATGCCCTACAGAGTACTCCATGCTAGTATTTTCTAGCATTGAGTACTAGGTTCAGTAATTCTGGTAACCATTTATCCTGTTAAGTCCATTTAATTTTATTGCATCTTCTTAATTTTGCTGCTTCTAGCACTTGTGCTTAGTGGAATGATGACAAAATGCTTATCATTCTGGCAGCTGATAATCACATTTGTTAGGAACCATGATTATACAGCTCAGACACACAATTACACAAGAGATAATATCTTTATTCTATGGACTTTCATTTTATCATGGAGTTACTCTTGCTAATTCAGTTGTTAACGTTAAGCTACATTTTCCACTTTAATTTTTAAAGTTTTGTTCAACTAAATCAGCATGTTTTACCTAGCTTCATCAAATTCCTTGTGTAAAGATTCAGTGTGTTTCATAGAATTATAGAATGTTTTGGTTTGGAAGGGTTCTTGAAGAGGCAGCAGACTGAGGGAATAAAGAGGATATGGAAGAGGAATGGTTAGAGCAGTGCATACAGAACTGGGTGCCTGTTGAAGAGCCTATTACGGAGATTATATGGTGTAGGTAAAAGATGAAGGATTGCTATACATATATATGTAGTTGCTTTGCTTATATTTGGTCATTAACTGTAGTTATTTTTGAATAAACCTGTGGTAACAGCAAAGGTAGTTTAATCAGCCACAAACGGTTCTGTTGATATAAGTAGGTGAGCAGGATTCTGAACAGGGCTTGGTAATACTAGGTAGGTTACTTGCTCTGTAAACGCCCCTCTATGGTTCAATGGAAGATTCATATATTAGGGCAAATATTGCCTTCAGAAAATCAAATTTGTTATCAAATTTATGTCAGCAGATGTCTTCACTGAAGAGTGTAAGCAAATGTGTCCTTTTATTGAAATTTTGCTATATTGCAACTGTGTGTCTTTGTGCATTTTTTTGTTTGCTTTATCTGGGAAAACTGGTGATTGTAAAACACAGCTTGTGTTGATATTACGAGTGCTACATCTTATATCTTTTCACATTAAGAAAATAGCAGAAATAACATGGATTGTTGTGAATTCCAAATATGCTTTATGGAAAAAAAATTACTTGCTCTAATTTTAGGTTTTTTGGAGCTGCAAAACTGTGTAGGTGCTAAGATCATCTGTTTATTTATCATCAAAGTTTATTATGTTTTATATTTGATGGTACAGTATACTGTTGCATTCTCCATTCATGCATAGGCCTCTGCCGGCATAGTATGCCAAATAACATATGAATTTTGAACAACTTGAGGAATTTTGGGGAAACTTGGTAGTAGTTTTGAATTACATTGCATAGAGTTTTATACATAATTCTGAAGTGTGCGAAAATATTGTCACGTGCTGAATTTGTGCAGGGACTAATTGACTAGAGAGCTTATTTAGTGGGTAGTTTTGCGCTCCAGCAGAAATATTACCGATATGGTATCTTGTAATGTGTAAACTGTTCTGAGGGCTGAACAGCGACTGTTCCTTCTACTGAGATGGTATTTCCTGGGATAGCTGCAGTTATGAAGGGATTGATACTGTGCTGTATCAGTTGGTTAGCAGCTGCCTTATGTCTTCTACTACTTTGACAAGAATTGACATACAGTCTTACAGCATAGTCAAGTTGCCCAATATCCAATTTGCTCTGTATCCTACTAATGGGAATTTCACTTTGGTAAACTGGGAAAATGCTTATGGCAACATTCTCTAGCCATGACTTTTTGAAATTGGCAATACCCAGGGGCAAAAAAGAACAGGAGTCTCATGCTGTCTAGTATACTTTGTACAGTCTGGGACTTCTTGCCAATGTATTTTCATTTGGGCAACTTTCAAGGCACTGGTGTGACTCTTGGGGATGGTCATTGCAGGGCCAGGAGTTGGGCTTGATGGTCCTTGTGGGTCCATCCTACTTGACATATTGTGTCATCTTTTTTAGGGTGCACATGGTGCTATGCCGCTGTATAGTCCATCCCTGACAATGGATTGTTGAAGCTGATTTCTTACCAGCAGAAGCAGGAAATGGAAGTGTATGCAGTCACTGTTTGAAGAAATGGTTTTTCCTGTTTTCCATGGTTCCTGTGGAAGCAGAGGAGAACTGCAGCATGCAGGCATCCTCAGTAAGTAGGCATATTCATGTTGCCTGTTTCAGTGCTGGAGAAGTTGAGTCAATCCAAGTAGTTCATTTGCTTACTTGGGTCTTAACTGAGTTTGTGAAGAGAGCAAAGACTGGCAGATAAGAATTTTGTAAAAAACAAGATACGGTCTCCACTGCAAGGAGAACTTCAAGGTATGAAAAAGGAGCATTCATGCATGCTACACCTTTGCTGAACTTTTTGCACTGGAGTAGTGATTTGACACAGCTGCCTGAGGAAGTTTTAACTTCAGCTTAGCATTAAAATCAAATTGATTAGGGTTGTGATTATAGTGACATTTATGCAACAAACACCATTTGAACTAGGAATTCTTACTTTATGCTTTGCTAAGTGGCTCCAAATTTATGTCCTCCATGGGATTTTGTGAACTTAAGTGAAGTTAAAAATTGCAAAACATTCTTTTATTTTTTTCTCTAGTCACAGGTGATTGTAAAATTTTTCTCTACAGATTTCTTTGCCGTGGGTCAAAATTCTGTTACTCCGTAAGCAAATACGCTTCTCTATAGATGGTGAGTTTAAGGAGAGTCACTAAGAAGCAGACAGTACTTCCCTGAGGCAACTAACACCTGCTAATAATTTGATCATAAGGGAAAAAAAGCTGAGCTTGATTATAGTCCTAGAGAAATATAACCTAGTTATTCAGAAATATCTGCTTCTTGTAGTATTTTTAGGTTAATGGGCTTTAAAGTTGTTCACAGGTCTGATATATTTTTGGTAATCACAGGAATTTAAAGAAAAAGCCAAAAGACATTTAGAAGCTGCATTCAATTGCATTTTAATGTCATTTTCATATAGACTTTAAATTATTCTATTTAATATTGTTTTAAGTTAGGATCAATTTAAGAACATTATTGCAATAACATAGTAATGTATGAAAACATGAAAACTGATCTTCCCCTTTCCACCTCCAACAGTTACTAGAGACATTTCTGTAAAAGTTGTGGTTACCTAATGTAAGTATTTTGAGCTAGGTGAGTGCCTTCAGCAGCAAAATTACTTGAGAGATAAATCTGAATTTAAATACACTCATAGAAATAAGAAGTAATAAACCAGAATTTCTACTATGAAAGTATGTCTAAGAATTTAATACAGATATGAGAAACAGATGTCATAATATTATTGTCCTTTTATCTATAACAAGGTTTTGCCTCTATTTCTGATATTACTTATCATTTTAGACTCAGTGTTTTGAGAACAGCTGAAGCATAAGTGTCCAATTAAAATTGATTTTGTGATATAGAATATCTATTTCCTTTAAAAAAATAGCTACCTGCATTTTCATGTCATGTGCTTTTCAGCTTAGTCTGATTTTTCCTCCATTTTAAGTAAAGGTTTACATCTTAATAAAGGTGAATGCCAGCAGTGAGGTGAGTGTTCTAAGAAGCTAAGAATAGTTTCGGTTGGAAAAGATCTTTAAGGATCATGGAGTTCAACTTAACCTACCACTGGATTTCATGCAACCATGGGTTCTGGACTAATTGACAATGAACTGAAGGTTATATTTATTCTGAACTTAGAAGTCAGAATCACACTAAGTGCTTTTTGACTATTGTAGACATGATCTGTAACTAAAATATAATTGCTTGCAGGCATTTTTTAATTATTGAAAATTACATTTGTGAAATAGTGGAAAAGATCTGAAAACGTGGAGAGAATTTGGCCAGTAGTTCTTGCAAGGGGAAAAAAAAAAGATTGGATTTGGAGAAATCTGAATCTTTAATATTAGCATTTTTAAAAATACGGTTTCTTCCCTTTTCATCAATATACAGCTATTCATAAAACAAAAAAAAAATACTGAAAATGCAGAGTTGTGGAATAGAATTTTCTCTTAAGCCTTCCCCTTTGGTAAATTATCATAATGCAGCAATCTTCTGACGGTGAGGAAAATAAAAAAATATGTTTGTTGTTTAATTAGCATAGCTAAGAATCAAGGAATGAAGTTAAAGACAGGAAGGGAAGTACAACAAAATTAAATTAAATGAAAAAGAAAAATCTGGCGTGAAGTGGCAGCAATGAAATGGAATGGAATAAAGCAAAGTGCACAGAAATGGATGGAAACAGAGTGAAATACTCAGTGAAATACTGAAATTTCATTTCTTTTTATGAAATTTGCTTCACGAAAGGAAATGGCATAAGGAAGCGAGGAGAGAAGTTAAATGAAAAGACAGAAGAGGAAAAATAATGAAATAAAATTTTAAAAAGAAGAAAATACTTAGGAGAAGTTAAATCACTGAAATGGGATTGAATGAAACGAAGTGCTTCAAAACTAACCAAAATTTAATGAAATTATACTCGTTGAAGTCTGGAAGTTTCTTTTCCTTTCATGTAACAAAGAATTTTCCTCATAGCAGGGTGGAAACATTGCCGGCTCCTCACTTTTTAATCTGTGCCACGTATGGCAATAAGGAAAGCTGCCATTAGGGTTAGGCTTAGCACTGAGAGAGTAAAAGAGCCGAGAGTTCCAGGAACAATGGGGCTGGAAAAGACATGGAAAGATAATCCCAGAAAGGCCCTGACATTGTTGCGCCTAAATCCGAGGTGCCCAGCACACGGGTAGTGACAAGATGCAGGGTGTGGAGGGAGCAATGTTGGGGCACTGCAGCGATCCCCTTGTTATTAGTTTTGCAGTTGCAGTGTTCCTGGAACTCTGGAGTTAATGCTTTTCTGAAACCTGGGTTTTCTAAACCCTAACCCTAGATGGAGCTCTAAAGAACAGAGCATTTGGCCGAGGCTGGTGCCAAGCAAAAAGACAGAGGTAGCAAGGTTGGGGCAGTGCCGTGCTCCTCTTGGCATGCCTTATTGTAGTTGCTGTGTCACTGGAGCTTTGGGCTTTGTAATTTTCTGAACCCTTATCCTAAGTGTAACCCTAACCCTACGTGGAGCAATAAGTAGATCATTCATTCGAGGCTGGTGCCAAGCAGAAAGAGGAAGAAGGAGCGATGTTGGGACAGTGCCGTGTTCAACCTGGCATGCCTCTTTGCATTAGCACTGGAGCACTGGGATTTGTAGTTTTCTGAACCCTAACCCTAAACGTAATCCTAACCCTAGGTGGAGCTCTAAAACCAGCATTGGGTTGATGCTGGTGCCAAGCAGCAAGATGAGGAGTGAACAATGTTGGGACAGTGCCAAGAAGGTATTTCTTTCATGAAACAAAATGAAGTCTTGAATACAGGAGAGAAAGTTTCACAATCTGGAAGGGAGAGATTATTAAAGAAAATGCAATAAAAAAAATTGTAATGGAGTGACTGCAACCAAATAGATTGTGATTAAATGAGGTGCATTGAAAAGGACTGAAACGTAGCAAAATGAACTTTACTGAAATCCCCAAATCAGGGAACGAAGTCAAACGAAAAGACAGGAGAAGAAATTGATGAAACTAAATGCTTAAAGAAAATAAGAAAGTTCTGCACCAAAGGGAAAACAATAAAATGGCATGTGGTGACATGTAGTGCAGGGAAATGGACCAAACCCTGACATATTGATCCTGATTGAAATTGCAAGATTTAATTTTCTTTCATGAAATGAAGAATTTCTTTTCATAAAAGGAAATAAAATCTCAAAGTCAGAGAACAAACTGAAACAAACTGACTTGGGTGGAGTTCTAATGAAATGAAATTATGTGAAAATAAATAAAGGAAAATTCTAAAATGAAAGGATTGTACTGAAATGTAATGAGATGACATGAAGTGCTCCCTTTTGCATGCTTTTTGTAGTTGCCTTGTCCCAGGATGTCTAGGCTTTGTGGTCTTCTGAAGCCTACTCTTGAACACAAGCCTAACCCTCAGCAGAACAGTAAAAGCTGCCTTTTGCTGAGGTGCCAAGCAGGTGCCACATGAGTGGTGCCACGCATGTATAGAGAGGAATATTGCATTGCTGCACTCTCCTTGGTTTGGCTTTTGCACTTGTAGTGTCTCTGGAGCTCTGGGCTTTGTGATTTGCTCAGTCCTAACCCTATGAGAAGCAGTAAAATCAGCCTTCTCTCAGTATGGATGCAAGTTTAGGAGAAGACACCCTGAAATGACTCATCTCTAAAAGCTTTCCAACAATCCCTTTTCACCAATAGAAAATGAATACATATGAATGAAAGTGGACCCCCCCCCCCCCCCCCCCCAGTTTATTAACAAATAGAATGCAATGGAAAAAAAATAATTCTAGATATTAAACTGTAGACTTAAACCACCCCTCCACCCCCCCTGGAACAAAAACCCAAAATGCCAGGGAAAATACCTGCTCATGATGCGACATACAGTCATCTCTTTCAGGGAGAAAACCAAATAAACAGGAGCTTCACACAGTAGTTCAGGCAACAGATGAAAATGTGGCATCTCTCTGGCATTGACCTCCTCTCCACACAGATGAAGCATCTATGCTGGAACCTCTTGGTGTGCTTTCTCTCCCCCACTCAATTTCCTGAGGTTTGGGGCCAGGATGGATCAGCCCCTCTCTTGCCAGTTCCCAGCGACTGCTCTCCCTCCCTCCAGACCCGTTTCTCTGCTCTACGACTAGCAGCGGGACTTCAGCTCACTTCAAAGGCAGCTGAAAGATTGCTGCTGCAGCTTCTCCAAAGCCAGTGAAAGGAAAAGCTTGACTGGGCCAACAAAACCAAGCTAGGCAAGCAAAATCAGACCACACCACACCCAGACGTCTGGGGAGTAAGGCTTTAAAAAAGGCCTGCTAAGAGCCCAACCTCCCCCAGCCCTGACCTTTAAAGATACAGCAACCATTTTTAGGCATAAAGCTGAGGATCAGAGAATAGACTATCATCATAAATCACTCAAAGACAAGTTCATTACCTGATTTCAAAGAGTGCTGTTTTGGAAATTTTTGGAACTTCTCACTGCACTGTATGTCATCCCATTCCATTTAAATGTTTTCAATTAATTTCAGAATTTTCAGGTTTTTTAAAATTGCATTTAATTTCATCATAATTATTTTTCTTTGTGTTCAGTTCACTTTGTTCCCTATTTGGAGATTTCATTTCCGTTCATGAAAATAAGAATTTTCCTCACAGCAGGGTTCTAACATTGCTGGCCCCACTCTCTGTGCCACCTATGGTGATTAGGACCACGGCAACAGTGCCAATCTGCCATTAGGGTTAGGGTTAGCCTTGAGAGAGCAGGGAGCCCAGAGCTCCAGGAACAACGGGGCTGGAAAAGGCATGCAAAGGCCATCCTACCAGGGCCCCAACAATGCTGAGTCTACATCTTCCTAGTCTGGAACCCCCATGGTGATGGGGACCTCAGCACCAGTGACAAAAGGCTTAGAGATGAGGCTGGGAGAGGAAAAGGGCAGGCAGGCCAAGGGGAGCATGGCAGGGCCACAATAGTGCTGCCTCCACACCTCTCTGGTTAGGGCCATGCATGGGGACAGGCACTTCAGCCATAGCCCCAGGCTTGTTTGAAGGTTAGTGTGAAAAAAAAAAATTGTCATGAAGTGGAAACAATAAAATGGAATGGAGTGAAATAAAGTTCAACGAAATGGACTGAAACTTTACAAGATTATACTCATTTGAATCTCAAAATTTCATTTCCTTTCATGAAATGAAGAATTTTCCTGAAAGAAAATGAAATGAGGAATCAAGGAATGAAGTGAAATGAAAAGGCAGTACAGGAAATATAGTGAAACAGAACAGGAAAAAGAGGAAAGTTTTGGCATGAATTGGAAACAATGAAATTGAGTTGAACGAATATTCGCTGAAAAATCCCGGAATAACTGTGAAAACAAATCTTATTTGTTAACCATTAAAACATTCTAAATTCTGCTGAAGTGAACATGTGCTATTTGTTTATGAATAACTTCACAAGATAGAATGTAGCAGGGTAGGAACTTCTAATAGGTGATAAACACAGATCAACAGCAAAATTTTTAGTTCAATATGTCAACTTTTTTGGAGGTGTTTTATAACTGGATGTAGCTCTGAAATTGAAAATTTAATGTGTTTCTGTCCTTTTAAGACAGTATATCTTCACTGAAGTAGTCGGCATGCCTCCCTGAGCATGGAAAGCTTTCCTGAGTGTCTATAGTACTGGACATATACCCCACGGGGAAATTAATCTGAACTTTTGAAAATGGCCACAATCACTTTAGGTATGTTAATTAGAATTTATGTTTGAAGTCTTTTAAATTTGGACTTTTTTTTTTTTTTCTTCTAATGTAATAGGTTGACTTAGGAAGAAGAAACTCAGAAAGAGGTTCTTCCTAAGGGAATTTTCTCTGTGGGGGTTAGGATACTTGCAACAGTCAATTAGAGAAAGTTAGTTCGCTCCGTGCACACACATTTTGAAGGAGGTAATCCGGAACTGGGTCTCTTTGTTTTTTCAGCAGCTGAGCAGGTAACATCAACCCGAGCTTCCCCCTCCCGCCATGGCCGGGGGGAGCAAAGGTTGTGTGATAAGACCTTCACGGCTTCCTCCTCCACGGGCCTGCGGCTCTGGCGTGAGGGGAGGCCGACTCTTGCTGCTGCCGGCCGGGCCGGGCCTGCCCGGGTGGCCATGAGCAGTGTGGGGCTGCAGCCCAGCCCCAGAAAGGCTGATTGACACCTCAGCTGCCCCCCTCACTGCAGCCTGAGCCTGGCCTAACTGTTGTAGTTGTTTTAAACTTTAACTTTTTAGTGCTCAGATAAGATTTGCAAAGCCTCCAGCCTTTCCTTTGAATATGAAAGGGAATAAGAAGATTTCTGAAGTCAGTGAAGTAAGAGCTAAGTTTTTAAGATGGAAGGAGAATGAGAAGATGCTGAAATGGCTGAAAATATTTTTGTAAAATTGTAGGGATGAACTGATGTACTGAATATTCCTATAAACCATGGAAAGAGACATGGGGGGATGGAAATGTTCCATTTAATAGATGATTTGACTAAAGAGCACCTGTGTTGAGAATTTCTGCCCTGAGAAAAGAAGGGGAATTCAGTTTTCTGAAGATGAAGCCTGAACAGAGAGAAAAGAAACAGAGAGAATCTTTGCTGTAGAACATTTCATTTTTAAAAGTAATACCCTATGAAACAGACACGGCCCACATCTACAACTTTGGGACGGCTGTAGAGTTGGGAGGAGCGTCACGGTTGCAGGTTCCTGGGCGGATGCAAATCGTGAAAGATAAAACCACAAGAGAAGTGTCTTTTTCCTTCTTGTGGGAAAAATCCCTACAACTTCAACAAGAAGAAGCTTCTCTCTCCAAAGGTGAACTGAGAAAGACTAAATTGGGGACTGACCGAAGTATTTGTTATATGTTTGCTTTGTTGTTGTGAAGATTGGGAGAGGGAGGGAAGGAGTGATCTGAAAAAATCTTATTCTGAATTTTTTTTTCCTTCTTTCTTTGTTTGTGTAGTTAATAAATATTCTTTTATACTCTCTCAAGTTTTAGGCCTGCCTTGCTTTTTTGCTTCTAGTTCTGTCTCACAACAGGAAAAATAAGTTTATTTAAATTGGCAACTCAAAACGAAGACAGACATGCTGATAAGAAATCTTGTCAACTAGTTTTTTTTCCTGGTTAAGTAATCTTTTATGATCCCTTGGTAAAAATCCATGACAGAGGCAGAATTAAAACCCCAAAAGAATAAAAATAAGTGTCGAGTACTCCCTTTACCTTAAGTATACTTCTCTGCTTTGCAGTTTCTTTTATATTAATATTAAATGGACAAGGGAAATAGCGGAAGTCTCTCTTCCAGTGCTTAATGAAATGCCAAGATAGATTCAAGGAAAGTAGATTTTTAATAGATCAGCCTGTGTGAGATGATTATTCTATGCTGTTAAATAAAATTTGGAGTTCTGTATATCCAATAGATGTATTTGGAATGTTAATCAAAGCTCCTTTGTCTAAATGAGACAAATTGCATCTGTCATCATGTGTAAAATTGTCTTGTAATGGTGCAAGGAAAATGGAAACGTCTCAAAGTGGAAAATTCATTTAGCAGAAATAGATGGAGGCAAAAGCAAGGTGGAGTAGTGGTATCTCTCCCACAGACATGCTCTAGAAGAGGATTTACTGACTATTTGCAATAACTCCATGAAGATCAAAAAAATCCCAACAAAGTAAAATAGTGACTATAAAAAACAATTCTCAGAAATTTTTCCTTCTGATTAAATGTTGTGTGCAACTTGCAGATTCTTCACACACAGAGAGAAAAAGTAACAAAAAGTTCTTTGATGTGTACAGGAATAGAAAGAAAAAATGGGTCCTGCGTCTTTGGGAATCTGCTGGATTTGCTAACATAGGAGAGGAGAATGTACATAATTCCACAGGGATTTTGAGGCACAGGTTTATCTCTTGATAAAGGGTGGTAATGAAAAAGAAAGGAGAACTGAAACAGTAAAGGACTGAAGATATTGACCAAACTCTGTGGAATGTCACTTCACATGAAGCTAAAGTGATCTCTTCATCTATGCAAAAGGCAACACATATTTTTAGGACAGTGGAACATTAAACCAGAGTCTAGTTTGATTCGATGTTGTGTTTTGAATTATCACCAATATGCAGAGGAGTGAAGGTAAGGAAGGCAAGTTTTACTTCGTGACTCTTGTTATTTGTGTTGTTATTTGGTTGTTGAGGTGTTGTGGTGCCATATTCAGTGACATGAGAATTGAAAATATACTACTAAGTCTAGGGTTTTTTCTTTGTATGTTTGCATGTCTGGGGGTTTTATTTGTTGTTTGTTTTGTGTTCATGCAGCACCTTTTCATGAACATAGATAATGTCATCTTTATGTTTGGTGTTAATTCAAATAATAGAGGGACAGAAAGTGAGGCATAACATTTACCTGGATGTTTGTAGGCTCCAAGATGTTATTTGCAGGTGTCTATAAGACTAAGTGGAGATAATATCTCTGTTTGTTATATGGTCTCTTGGCTTATTTCTAGCTTATAGTTCTAGTACAGCATTTGTGGAGGAATGAAATGCACATTTTTTCAAAAGTAAAACCAACCAAGCAAAAAATCCATCACACAATCAGATTAACCCTCACCAGTCTGAAAATGTAATTGGATTAGGTAAAGGTTCAGTAATGATCTTTTAATGTTTGCACACTCTCAGGAATATTTGCAAAAGTGGAAGTGAAAATTATCTCTATAAGAATTCTGTGGGTCAAGGATCAGTGAAGAGTTAGGGAAAAAAAGAACTGAAGTAATACTATAGTACAAGTGGAACGTCCAGCAAAAAATTTCTCTCTGAATGTGAACAAGGTATGTTGTCATTTAAATTTGACTTCAGTCAACTGTCAGTTTTGTATCAAGACTGGCACTATAAAGAGTACAAAACCAGGGGCATCATCTTCCAGCCATCAGCTGGAAGAAATGGGGGTACAAGAACTAATATTTCAGGGACAGGAAAACATTCCCCAAGGGCAATATTACTCAGTGTCAGAAAGAACTCCACATCTCTTGAATATCCCCAAAGTGTTAAAAAGTTTGTAATGTGGAGCTGATATCGCTGGTTTAAACTCACATTATTATATGAAAATGAAAGATTGAAAAGTCAGAACTCTAGAATGTATTCGACCCAGGCTTTAAAGTTTTCTGAGGGTATTTTTTTGTGTGTGTGGCTGCATACTTTTAGTGATCAAAGAAGCAGAGTACATCTCTACAGGAATAATCTGGTGCAAATGTGATATGGTTTATGCATACATTATTACTTGTTACTCTACTGCCAGTGGGATAACAAGTGTGTAACGTTAGGGCTCAGAAGTGACTGCCTGGGGAACTGCTCGCTCTTTGGGCCATATTAGAAGTTGGCTACCTTTTAAAGTTATTTTGAATATTGATGAGCATCTAAATGGGTTCATTTTTATTTGCTGGCAACCAAAGGAATGCTGAGTTGCAAGCACACCTAGGCTCCAGAGACTTTGAACTGGACTATAAAAAGAGAACTTTTAAAATTTGCAGTCAGAAAGAAAACACAAACTCCTCAAATTATTAAGTTGTTAAGAATTAGGTGTCTACTCAGTCTTTTTAAAATTTGAACTAACAGAAACATCGTCTACTGGTCAGTAATCACTGGTGAAAACTAGGCCTTACGGGTGTCAATAAGAATTCTGCCGACAGCATCAGGGGAGCCAGGATCTGTGTATTAGTTTCTGGATGTGTGTGCATTACATTCATGAATAGCTAGAGTGAAACACTCTGTCTATATCCATAAATCTGCATTTCATGTTTCTATGTTCCAAATAGGTGTGAAATTGTGTATACTATACTCTAGAGCCTATACCCTTGAATATGAAAAGATTGAGTTCTAAATATGTCTTTTGACAAATATACAGATTGCCTGAGAAAATCCTTAGATGCAAAAATTTACTGCTGGCTATATGCAGTATGCCTGCATATCAATTGCAATGACACAGTAAAGTTTATTATGGATTTTCAGAGGTGTAGTGTGATATCAAGTTTAAAAAGTGCTTGAGGAATATAAACTACCAATGAAAGTTTTAAGGAAGAAGTACACGGTGCCTTATGCATTAGAAGAATGATGCTAAGAGCATTACACCTGATGGAGTTATAAACTAGGTACACTAATGCATACATTTTACAATGTATATAATAAAGCACCATTTTTGGGAACAATGATTAGCCAACTGGAAATTTCTCAGTTTCCCTTTAAGGTCATGACTTTGAAGAGGACACAGATTGTAGCTTTTCCTGGCCCTTAATGGGGTCTTCACCCTTCTGTCTAGCTCAGCTGTTAGGGTGAAGCCTCCCGGGCCCTTGCCTCATGGACATAAATAAAAGATAACAAAAGAGGCTCTTTCCACTGAGGAAATTGCAGGGTTTATTTCTTGTGGGTAGCGAGGAAAAGAGAGCGAGGGAGAAAGAGAAAGAGGTCAGGGGGCACAGGTCTTTTCTATGGTCTGAAAAGGGGGGCGGGGAGAAATTGGATCCCAGCCAGCCCTGTATGGCCAGGAGGGGAGAGGGACCAAGCTACAGGGCATAGCAGGGGTCGCGGAATGTACCATTTACAATGTATCTCGAAATGCAACAACAGATGACTGATTTTTTTCTGGTAGCAGCAGCAGACTCGAAAGGTCATTCATATTTTTAAATTATAGAATTTTTTGTGTGTTCTCTTTTTGTGCACTTTCAATCTAAATTTATGTAATTCAGCTTTATTGGCATGACAGTTTGCAAAAAGTGAGTTTCAAAGTCATGTGTTTGACAATTGAAGAAAAATGGATATTTAAATTTACATGCATAAAGTGTTTGCACATTCGTCTGCTTGGCAAACAGGTTTAATGGTGATATTAATTTGTTCCTACTCACAGTGAATAAGGTGCAAATTAATTTGTGATGTCTTTAAAATTGTATTGAGAACTAAGGAATTTCTCAGAAAACTTTAACAGTTGGGTTTTAGGTTGTTTGCAAAGATATTGTCATTTGGTACAAAATCTTTGGAAGACTCAAAACTTCGTTCTTTATAGTCTATTAACCTATCTTCTGTTTTTCCACATTCTTTCTTTTAACATATGTATGCATTATGTTGTACCTAGATGAAACTCCAGCCTTAGGAATCAAAATATTTAAGACTCCTTGGCTTGCAAATTAGCTTTGTTTGATGTTTGTTTGTTTAAAATCTCTGTCAAGCTAGGTGTCAGAATTGTGGAAGAATTGTAGCCTAAAAGATCCTGGTAGCACATAAGTATGTCATCCTCAGCTTGAGGATGACATAACTATGTTGTGCCTATGTCATTTTAGAAGGCAGTAAATCCCAGGAGAAATCCTGTTGTCCTTTGATGGGATGAACTTGTTGATCAAAGGTTTACACACACCTAAAATGTAACTGATCTTTACACATACTCTGTCAGCAAAGACAGTGTGTGCATCCCACTTGCTATTCATTCTTGATGTCGTGCTGTATTTTTTGTTCTACTGATACAAGTACTTCTGAGTTCATGTTTCAAACCAGGTTATTGAAAAGATAGAGGTCTCAGACTTCTTCAGTGTGTTTTCCTTTAATTAGAGATATTTTAGAAAAAAAGTTTGGTTTACCAATGAGAACCCTGTTTTATATTGAAGGCAGAATGATGTAGATAGATCTGAGGTTACCAGGTCAGGAGAAAATCTATGTTCATTCTTAGCCAAGGACATGCTAAATACATGCTGAATTTTTTTGCATCACTTTATAACTGAAATGGTAAAAGAGTATATTCTTCAATTACTGTACTTTGTGTTTTTCTTCAGAAGGGTATACATTTTTGGATATGCTTATTCATTGTCTGATGGTAGAAGAGGTAGAAGTTGAGGCAGCAAGAATCTTATTTACGTGGAATTTTGGTTCTTACAGTGCCTTGCAAACCAGCCTGCAAAATCATGAAATGCCAAAATTATGCATTAGCATCCACAGCCTATGTCCTTGTGCTTATTTAGGATTGATAAAACTCATTTTTTATAGTACAGTATAGCCAAACATCAGTATGAAGCACTTCCATTCAGTCTGATAAATAGAACTAATTTAAATTTAATTAAGTCTAAAGTGACTTTAACTAAAAACATTACAGGCAGCTGAAAAGTATGTAAATAAACTATCTTTTCTTCCTTCATTTGGATAGTTTATATTCTCCTTCAGTAGGTTTTTTCTGTGATGTATTTAAAAGAAATATTTCTGGTACTCAAATAACAGAGTATTTGGCAAGACCCACATTTCTTGCATAGAAGGAAATGACAACCACAAGAAAACTAAGATACAGCACATTCTTTAGAGAGACATGCAAACCTTTTTCTGGGTGTTGTATATTTTTTCTTTAAGTATATATTTCTTCTACCCTTGTATGTATAATTAAATTTATTATAAGCTCCAATTTACTCTTTAGTAGTTCTTGTAAAAAAGTCATTTCACTAACAACTTGGATGCAGGACTTGAAGGAATACTAAGTAAGTTTGCCAACAACACTAAATTGAGAGGAACTGTCGACTTCCTCAAGTTCAAGAGAGACCTTGAAAAATTAGAGAGATGGGCAATCACTAGCCATATGAAGTTTAAAAAGGGCAAGTGCTGGATTCTGCACCTGGGACGGGGCAACCCTGGCTGTGAGCATAAACTGGGGAATGAGAGACTGGGAGCAGTGCTGTAGAAAGGGACTTAGAGGTCCTGGTTGATGGCAAGTTGAACACGAGTCATTGTGCCCTGGCAGCCAGGAGGGTCAACCCTGTCCTGGGGGACATCAGGCACAGCATGGCCAGCTGGGCAAGGAGGGATTGTCCTGCTCTGCTCTGCACTTGGGTGGCCTCACCTCGAGTGCTGGGGGCAGTTCTGGGTGCCACAATGTAAAAAAGGTATTAAATAGAGAGTGTTCAAACGAGGGCAATAAAGATGGTGAAGGGTCTGGAGGAGAAGCCATATGAGGAGTGGCTGAGGTCACTTGGTCTGTTCAGCCTGCAAAAGAGGAGACTGAGGGGAGACCTCAGTTTTGTCTTCAACATTCTCATGGTAGGGATGCAGAGGAGCAAGTACCAATTTTGTCACTCTTGTGACCAGAGCCAGGATTCAAGGAAATGTCATGAAACTGGGTTGGGGGACATTTAGGTTGGATATCAGGGAAAGGTTTTTCACACGAGAGGGTGTTGTGCACTGAAAATGCTCCCCAGGGAGGTGGTCACAGCACCAAGTCTCTTTGAGCTCAAGAGGTGTTTGGCATATGGAGTAAATCTAGGAGTATCCAGTGGAGGTCCAGGAGTTGAACTTGATGATCCTGATGGGTCCTTTCAAAGTCAGCATATTTCATGATTCTATATCTATGTCTACAGGTGAAAATTCTCTGTATCCTCTTTGAGGGGTATCAATGCTTACCAACACTATTTACACAGGACTTTTTTCTTTCATGGTGAATTACAGACAGGTTCAGACAGGAAGAAATTCAGTGGGTTATTAAAAGAAAAGAAGCTAAGTTTAGTCCAACTTCTTATTACCAGACTTGTGTATTACCTTTATCCAACTACATAATACTGGTTTCTGTAACACCCACAGCCCAGCTTTTTTGTGAAGCTCAACCCTTTTGTAAAGCTATGAAGCAGTGAAACAGGTTGTCCTGAGACAATGTCTCTCTTCTTGATTGTGTATGTGTTTGTAGGTTTGCTTACATAACCTCCAAAGATCCCTTGCAGTTTAAATTATTCCATAAATATATGATGCAGCTGAAGTGGGAAATTTGTAGCAAAGTGGTAATGCAAGATTATTTTAAATTTGGGTTGCAATAATGAGTATCCACACAAAATCACCTGAATGCCAGATGTCCTACAAGGTTCCAGTGGGATAGTTTGCAATGCAACAGTCATCACATTTTCAATAAGAATTGCAGAAAGATTGAGTATTTACTTTGGTATCTTTCCAGTAGGAGCAAAATAAGTAAAATCTGTCTCTGGAAATGGGGAGACTAGTATAAAGCATAATTTCTAATGTAACCATGTGCATGCAACCTGAGTCAGCTTGGCCAAACAAAACCAGCATTTTCAAGCTGATACATACTTACCAGGACTACAAATGTATAAATTCATTCTAAAATTATGTGAAGTTTGTTTGAACGCTCTTCTAATAAGCAATCAGATTTTACTTTACACACACCTATTACCTCTGCTATGGGTGATCCACACAGGAAAAAAATCTTGTATATAAAAGTGAGTCTGAAAACTCCACAAAAACCTTTGGTTTTTCTTGGAGCTTGAAGTGAGGATATAGCTTTGCTTGGTCATTGGATTCTGTAGGGGATTAAATGGATTCTTTAAATGATTACATGGTATCTGTTACAATACAGAGGAATAGCAATATATTTTTCTGTCAGCCATACATCTTTCTTTCATACTGTTTCCTCCTTTCAACCACAGAATGATTCCTTACCCAGTCTCCATCAGGCTTTTTCTATCAGCCAGATATGAATTTCAGCTCTTATTGTGGAATTATGATCCCTTCTTTTGGTTGCAGGAGCTTTAGCTTTCATTGGAAATGGGAATTATCTGTCCCTTTTGATGTCCCTTTTCATCTCACTCAATATTATGGCTCTCTGACAGAGTTTTATATAGCTAAAATTTTATAGCAAACTATTATTTTTTTCCTGAGTGTTCAGCAAATTTCCTTCAGGTAACTGCCAGATTATATTTTATAGAAGTATTTGAGAATTTTGCATTATTTTTCATGAGAACAACAAGCAACACCTAAGGAAATTCAAATGTTATCCTATATTAGCTTTCCAAACGTAGTAACTCCTTGCATGTTTGGTTACATACCAAATCCAGAAGGCAGAAGACTGTATGCAAGGATGTTTGGCAGAGTGATGGAAATAATGAAGTTAAGTGAAGCTAGATTTGGTCAATGCTTATTTATAGCATACTAGTTAAAGCGGAGCTAATGACATAAAATGCAATTTTAGAATAAGAATGGTTATGGTTTTAATTTTAGCCATAGGAGAGGAGAGAAGTGAATTAGCCCTCCCAGTAACCTCCATTTTCAGGCAATTCAAATGTTTTGGAGTTGTTCTTACTTGTAGCCTTAAAATTTCCTTTTTTTTAATTTTTTTTTTTTTTTTAAGAAAAGGGATAAGATTAAATATTAGTGATAAAAATACTCAGCATCTGGGATGAATGAATTTGTTATGGATGTGTATGCATGTACTATTAGAGTGAGGTAAGCTAGTAGACTATATATTAACCAAAAATGTAGTTAAATCAATTCATGTTCATTTATTTACTTCCTTAAAACTTAAAGATGATATGCAGTCTTAGAATAAACTGGTAATTTGGTTTTGCTTAATAAAACTGAATTGAAATAAGTTATACTCCAGCTGAATTCTGCACGGTATGTTGATTTTTTCCAATTCCAGAATAAGTTAGTGATCCAAGCTAGCTTGGAAAAAACCTGCTGTCTAAACCACAAAGCTGTCTTACTCTTTTTTTCCAACTCAACATTAAAATAAGTACTCATTCTTTCAAACAGACCATTAGAGAGCTGAAGTGTAAATAACTATTTGTTCCAGTTCTCTGGAGGAAAATGCATCTAGTTTAGGCATTGATTTAACCCTGAAGATTATTTGTCTGTAATTATAAAAGACATTAAAAAAGAAAATTAATTAATCTGAAAGTCTAGTAGGAATTTATATTTGTCAATGTCAATATAGTAGGAACGAGTTAGAGGAGTTAACAAACTATAACTTGTCATGAGGGAAATTCTTTGACATGAAACATCTTTTGCTAATGGTAGCATCCTAAAAGAATTCAGCCTTCAAAAACCATGTGGGATGGAGAAGCATGTCAAAAAGTATGCAAACATCACCAAGCTGCTCAACATTTAACTACTCTACACAGAAATTGTGCTGGTGGCAACACCTGCTAACTGGCTTAGATGTGACAGGGAAGGAAAAAGCAGTTTTATCAATGTTAGGTGTTTGATTTCTTCAGTGGGAATGGATCTTGCTTGGAATTTCAGATAATGTGAAAATACGTTTTTTGGAAAAAGCAGTAGTCAGGGAACTAGTGACTCCTGCTGATCCATCACAGAACGTACAGTTAGTGAAAACAGAGGAGCAGGTAAGACCAGTTAACTTCAGCCCTTTGAGCTGTGTAATTATGAATGGAAGCACAGAATCCATTTTCCTGAGACCACAACAGCAGTAAACAGGCACTCCATAGCCCTTAACAGATTTCCGTGTGGTTGGTCTCTGATAACCCATGCCAAGGCCTCTAGGAAGCTGATGGTCATGTTAGGCTGTGGTTGTATCACACACAGCTGACACCATCACAGTTGAGAGGGGCAGCTGTCCTAGGCTTGGTTGCTATGTGGTCCTGTCTTGTGTGGTCCCCTCTCAGCCAGCTGAAGGATTTTGCCTTAACCACACAATCCTTACATTTTTCCTCCTCCCGTTCTGTACTGGAAATGATGAAATGATGACTGGAGTCTCAAGGTGCCTTTAGGAATTGGACATTTACATCCTTGTCTGAAACCAAACATTACTGATATGTAGTTGTCGCAAGGAGAAGAATTACCTTTTTGTTCTGAAATCCCAGGTCAATTTTTCACTACTGGCAAACTTGAAAGGAACAGGTTCAAGATTTGTCTATTTCAAACCTATCTCAAGCTTCACCTGGTCTTCTCTCTTCTTTCCATATGTAAGCAGTCATGTCTGTCTCAATAGTATGTAGAGATGACAATTTATTCAATAACGTTTTGTATTTGTTTGGTTTTCCAGCTGATGTGATGCTGTTTGAATATAGTATTCTGTAAAACTAACAGGAAGGTTGGTTTCTACCTTTCACTGAGCATTTATAATCTCTCTCTGAAAATAGACCTTGCAAAAATGAAAAAATGCTAACAGTGGGTAAGAATCATGGAACAAAGACTAAATAGCTGGATTACTTTCTCAGGGCTGCTGCAGAAGTACTGAATTATTGACCTTGAGATGTGACTGGTCAGAATGCAGAAAGTCATATTACTTCAGAGGAAATAAATAATAATTAAATTTTAATTGAAATGTGTGTATCTGTCGTTATCTGCTCAGTTTTGTATTGTGATCTACTGGAGTAGTTAATTTGTTTTCTGGGACAAATGAGTATCAGTGTCAGCTGTGCCAAGAAAAGGAATTACTTTTGAGGCCCAAAAAAAGACTTTTGATTTTATACATTTTTCTTATATTCCTAGCTCTGTAAATTACTATTATATAGCTACATATCTTGTTAATTAACTCTAGTACATTTCCTACCCTTTTACTTAGATTTTTGAATAATCTGACTTTCTAAATACATTCCTGAAATATTGCATAGTCTTATTGTCAGGAAGAGGACCTATAAGAAGAACATTTTGTCTTCCAACCAGAATCTGAGAAGTCATAACAAAAAGTGGGGCAAAGAAGCCCTTGGACTAACTCCCAAAGGGGCTGCCCTAGGGGTGGGTTACTGGGTCAACTGAATCTCCTATTGGATGTGCCTGTTAGATATACTAATTAGTTAACCTTATAAAATTGTGGAAATGGAATACTGGGTGTTCCTCATCACTACCAGGACACCAGGAAGCTTCCAAATAAAGGTCTGCTTTTTTACTTTGCTATTCTAACAGCACTGCAAGAGTTTTTTTCCTCTTTTGGTTATAGGCAATACTTTGATGAATGGGCCTGTCTTTCAGAGATTATTCTGTGCTTCTGGTTGAACAGTTAGTAAGAGTACTTACGTACCTGTTTCAACTAAAATGAGCTGTGCTTGTGTACACCTTTTAAATAGTTGATCTTTGATAACTTGGCTCAGTTTGTGGCTGTGGCTTTAGAGGCAAGGATGGCAAGAAGAAACATTTACTTAAAATTATGAAAGCTGTCAGTATCATCTGATTGCAGATATATGAGAAGCACAGCAGCAGGTCATAACTTTTAACATTGGCAACTAAAGTCTGATGCAGAAGGAAGACCAACAAATTGTAAAAAGGGCAGAGAGATAACTTGGTGCAAACAAAGCCTCCATAATGTAAGAAAAAACCCACTCTCCTAAAGCCAGTGGAAGAGAAGTGCTTGAAAGTACCTTGGGCTAGAGGGTAGGTAGGTTTACTAGTGCATATCAACACTGCAGCATCATTTGCCTTTTTAATTTAAGAAACTTAAACAGAGTCTGCTGCATGGTCAACAAAGATTACTCATCCTAGCTCCTAGGAAAGATAAGTCTCCAGGGTTCCTTTGGTGCTGAATGGAGGATGATTGTTATAAAAAGAGATGGGAATGTTGAAGCTGGTAAGACAAATTTTTGTAGTTGGAGTTTTGTGACCTAACTTCGTATTTGTAATATACGTTTGTAACTATGTTAGATGAAATTCTTATCCAGATAGTATTTAAACTGTTAAAATCTTAAATCTGGAGTCATGCTGAATATGCTCATGCTCCAGGTCAAGGACACACTGATATTGAAACAAATGCTTTTGCCAGTGTATTTAAACATCTGTTTATTCAAGTTTATCTCGTGCATGGGTTGCATCAGGATGGTTTTTTCCATGCTGCAGCGCTTTACTCTTGTGCAGTTCCTATTTCTGAATGAAATCTTTGCCATTTTACACTTTCCTACATAGCAAAGCACTCTCACTCAAACATTAAAAATCCTAAATAATCTCCTTGTCTAATGGCTGTGTGTGCGAAAATTGTCCTTTTTCTCTTAAACATGCCAGTCTGGCTATGAAAAAGAGGGTTACTTATTTTTGGCACTAATAATGATTAACAAAGCATGTCTGAAAAACTTCCCTTCTTCACTTCAGCTTTTCACTTTGGTCACTGCGGACTACAAAGTTATTGACCTTTTTGGTAATGCCCTAACATAGGATTTAGAAAAATCAAGGAAGTAGAGCTTCCTTGAACAGAAAAAAGAGAACACTATGTTTCTGTTTCAACAACTCTACAAGTTGTGGACTGTATTTATTATGCATAAATTATTTAATCTTAGAGTTAAACTAATAATAATCTTCCCCAGGGAAGTAGTCACAGCACCAAGCCTGAGTTCAAGAAGCATTTGAACAATGCTCTCAGGCTCAGTGTGACTCTCAGGGCTGTCCTGTGGAGGGTTAAGAGTTGGACTCATTGATCCTTGTGGGTCCCTTCCAACTCAGCAGATTTTGTTAATTTAAATTCTGTTAAATTTACAAATTATTATCAGTAATAGTTTTGCTGTCTAGTTTCAATTTATGTTATCAAAGATGAGTCAAAGTATGAATGCAATTCTGTATACATGTTTTACTAAATACATCCCTTTAAAAAAAGCTGCTTTCACTGACCTGCTGTGAAGCTTTGGACAAATCACTATTCCCATACTCTATTTGATTTTAACTTGATATCCAAAATTTAGGGATAATTTTTCCTTTGTTTAGATCTTTTCCATAATGCTCATGGAAAATGTTAAGTTTCAGCCAAGTACTGAAATCTTTGAAGTAAAAAGCAGTACATCTCCATATGCTTATTAGTGGTTTCTTATTGGTGGTTTTCGTAGTCTTTCAACATAGATTAAGTCAATCCAATGAATTGTAATGAATCTTTTACTTCCTTGTTTTTTAGTTTGATTAAAAAAATGGGAATGGAATTGTAAGGAAAGGCATTTGCAGTCTAAGTTGTTGAGGTGTTTTCTTAATATAAGACCTGTAGAAGAGAAGGTACCTGGTGGCTGTATACTCACAGCTTAAATGTGGAAAATCCAAAGGCATAAAGAGACTGATAGGAACTTTGATTTCAGTCTGCTTATTTTGGGTGTAACTGCTGTATTTCAGGTGTTTTAAGGTTGAATATTGCTTATTTTTCAAAATGAAAAATTGGGTTCTCTAATCTTAAATGCTATAACTATCAGTATGATGCTAATAATTTGTAATACATATCACTATAGTGAAATATTTACAGCAGTTGGAAATCTCAACTAGGTTTTAGGATATTTGCCAGATGGATTTTGTGAAAAAGCAGACTAAAGATGCCTTTGGGAAGACTTAATTTGTTGTAAAAATGGTAGTGATGTTAGGCAAGCTTTGCAATATAGCAATTTCAATCTCTCTTGTAATCATGAGAAACTATGCTTAAAGCATGCAAAGAGATAGCAGGAGTATAGAGCTTGCACTCTAACATTTCTGCATGTGGCTCAGCATCCTGTTTCTTTGCCTGCCATCAGTCACTGAGATGGCTATTTTGTGGGAGATATTAACCAACTGCCAGATAATTATAGTCCTGGATGAATAAAGAAAGGGAAAACAGAATAGTTAAAAGGAGCCGTTATTGTGTTATATCCTTAATACACTGTGAGCAGCTGATAGTGTTATTAGTCATTGCCTTTTTTAGTTTCATGAAATATTAAGCAGATTCAGTCACACAGCAAATAAACCACTTAGACAGCTTGAGACTTTCATTGCACACAGTCTCTTCTAATATGTTATCTCTACAGCTTTGTCAGTAAAAATAGAGCAGAAGACTTGTAAAGACCCACCCTTCTAGTGACTTTGTGAAAGAACTCAAATATATAACAGAGATTAAAAGAAAAAAAACATGAAAGAAAGATGCAAGCTTCTTTTAGAGCTTCTTCATTTATCTTTAAGCAGAGGAGGGGTTATTTGCCATAATGATTTTATTTATTGAAGTACTGGGTTTTGTTCTAATTTGGATTTATTCATGTTTGGTTATGAGCAAACGCTGATTCTCTGACTCACTTGAAATATTAGGAGAAGTAGCTGCAGTCTTTGCTCAGTTAAATTATATTAATGTAAAACTTCTATTAAACGATTGGTTTGTGGTTGGAAAGATGTCACTCTGATAAAGTTGGTGGTAAAATTTGTTCCTGATTTTGAATGAGCTGTGAAATTCTCATATATATACAATGCTTTTATAATTGAGACGGTATAAGATAATAGAAAAATTATATAGCAGCTCAAGAACTGCATTCTATAATTTTTCTGATCATGACATGTCTATGACAACAAAGGAAAGAAAAGCTTCTATTAAGACACATATGTTCTTTTGTTGTTAGCTCTCCATCACCTAGGATAGCAAAACTGCTGAGCTAGTAACTATATTTGGGTAATGGCTCAGACAGCAGACACTGTTGAAAAGTTCTGGTGACTCACATTTTTTTTCTGTCACTGACTGTAGCTATAATCCTGTCTCATAAAGAAGTGAATAAGCAGAAAAAAATTGTATGATTTATTCTAGCATTCAATATAGCCCTGCGCGTCACTGTTCATTCCTATGGAACAGTAGGTGAACTCAAAGTCTGGATGAAGCAATTCGTGCTGTAGATGGGGAAAATACATGAGCATGACACATGCAGAGACTTTGTACACTTTGCCCTGTCAGCTGCCCATGGGATTCAAATGCCCATTACCGCAAGAAATATGTCAATCCTGGTTTGCTTTGTATTTCCTATTGTACTGATCATAGAATCAAAAGTGTTTGCCTATCCAAGCCGTTCTGGTAGAATTTTCTTTTTGATTAATTGGTTGCAGCATAAATTTTGTCTTCAGCCTTCTTCGCTTCTCTTATAGACCACTTATTTAAACTTAGACACTTCGGCATTTTTGCCTTTCAGTATATGAAATTCATTACACTGACATTAAATCACTTCAAGATTTCCACACCAATTTTTCTAATGCGAGTAGACTAACAGTAGAGCAGAGGTGCACTGCAATTTGGTTTGCAAATGAAGTACTGGAAGATCTGATGAATCAGAGTCCTTAAGCACAGAGTTAATTTGAGCTGATGTCCTCCTGACATCAGAAGGAGTACCCCCTTTTAAAAAATGTTTCATCAGGTCAATAAAAAACATCAAATGTTGGCCTTTTGTGCGTCTAATCAGAGCTTTAGAAGACTGATGCGTGATTACCAAGTAACCTTCATGTCATATTAAAAGGAGCTCCCCTGCTCCCACTTACATTAGAACTGAAAATCTTTCAAGATGATGTAAGCTATTATAGAGAGAATGGGAACAGGCAGGAAGAACCAAAGAGTGAGTATAATGAATTGGAAATGATAAAACATCCTCCAATATCCTAAAATTCCCATTAATTATTGTAATTCCTTTCTTGATTGGGGCATTTACATCTCTGATTTTTCGTAAGGTATCTGAAGGAATTACTGCACCACCTGCTATCCACCAAGTACCTAAAAATATTACTTTACTTGGTCTGTGACATTTTCTGGGTGGAATACCAATTTCTGCTTTATTGAGTACTTGCCATGCTACTCCTCTTGCTTTCCCTACCTTCTCAAGGGAATTTCCACCAATCCAGATATCACTGATATATTGGTACAATTTCTTATCTTGGGGGAATGAGACTGTCTGTAGAAGTTCAGCAAGTGCAGTGTGAGTGGTGGTGGGTAAATGTTTATGCCCTTATGAGAATCTGTTAAGGCATATTGTATTCCTTCCCAAGCAAACTTCTCTTTATTCCTACCACTTCAAGGGATCCATAAAGAGCATAACTTTTGTACTGAACAGTGCCCATCCAGGGGTGTGCAGCTGCTTGCAAGATAGATGCTAAGTTTCCAATGTTTGGTACAGCAGCTGTTAGTGGGGCTGTATTGTCAATTGCTCAGTCACCTTGGTGACCAAGCTGGCCAGACAGGTGAGATAATTGGAAGTGGTTCTGAAGATGATTGTCTTTTCTCCACACCAGCTGTGATTTCAGAAATTCTATTTCGTGCCACAACAGAGATTGGATACAGCAATGTGTCAGTAATTTTTGTGTGGGGTGGTGCAAGGGCTGTGTGTTGTAGCCATAAAGCAGATTCCCTCTTTCTGTCTGAGCAGGAGGAACATGCACTGCCTGTCACCGTGTGCCAGGTTTATCCATTTAAAACAAAAACCTAAAATACTTTCATAATAGTCTTTAATTGTGAAGTGAGCAATTGCCATGTGCCTCTCATTAGGGAGCCATAAACTGCCCTTGGCAATTTAATGTACAACACTTGTGCCGTTCACGCTGCTCGCCTCAGCTGTTTGCCATATGGATCTCATGTCCTGCTTCTTGGCATCTTGTGTTACCATTGAAATTTGTACTCCTGAATTTATTAAAAATGTCGCCAGTTGTCCCTGAGGACTAACTGGAGTTAAAATGTACGGGCCATCATCACCCATCCACTGATCAGCCTCCACATCCTAGACAATCAGGACCAATTACTCATTTTCTCACTTAATGGCCTGCAGTTTCTCCCTAAGTGGGAGGAAGGCATTGCCTCCCTTTTTGGGGGTTGAAATATGCTTCTTCCTTTCACTGTTATCTTTTTTCTGGAATGCTTTATTTAGACTGTGTAATGCCAGTAGGCTGACCTTGAATTGAGGCTATAGGAATGTTCAGGAATCCAACCATAATTAATTTCTCTGTTCTTATCTATTTTTAATCTTTGGTCTAGTATTTCTTCCCTCGTTCTCTGATCTTTGTAATCTCCTCCCTTGGGGGCTTTGTTTTTTAGCTGGTGCATTGTCCCAGCCCATTTCACAGCTGGATTTAGCAATGCCTTACCTTGATTCGACCCATTTAGGGAGTTGTTTTTATTATATTCATTATCTCTTTCTCTCTCATCCCATTTTGCAGCTAGCTAAGATTTAAGCATTGTCATGGATCCTCTAATCAGTGATTTTAACATTGTGAAATGTACTGTAGCAGATAGTGGGACATCAGGGGATCCTCATTTGTGCATGATCATGCGCACATGGCTTTTGTGACAGATCTAGAGAGGTCACTTAGGGATTTAATGGGGATTATGGAGTGTTCACCTTGCTCCGTGGTATCTAACCCTCCAGCCCAATAAGCTACTTGTCTGGTGATAGAATGGAGGAGTTTGTTGCCTCGGGTCCTAAATTTAAGGAAACTCCTGGGTCCCAATAGTCATTTGCTCTCAACATGATTCTGTCACCATCACTTAGACATACTTGCTGCAAGTATTCAATTTGTTTCACCAAGGATTTTGCTCTATCTCCCTTGCAAATATATCAATCACAATGGAGCCCATGTTTGTTTATGTGTCAGACAAATAAAATGCGAACTGTTTCCTCACATACTATACTTTTTAAAATACAGTGAGAAATGTATGGGAAGGGCATCAGAAATAACAGTAATTCATAAATGGTAACTTAAAAAATAAATTCGTATAATTCAGTCTTTTTTTTTGTCTGTTGCCAGTCATAAAAGCAATGATGGGAGTTTATGCAGCTTTTTCCCATTTAGTGATGGTGAATTTCCAATTAATTCAATGTTGCTCATTTTCCTTTAAATTTCCTGACATTTTTTTTCCTTTACCAATTCCCTTCTTTTGCCTTAATTTAATGTGGAATATACACATACATATATACATATATACATATATATGCACATACACACACACACACACACACATATATATATGTATATATATGGCTTGCTTCTGTTGTATTCAGGTTTGAAATTCAATGTGATCTGGGCTCTCATTCCTTTTGATCATCTGTCTGATGTTGGTGAGTTGGATAGTGTTTTCTCTCACACTCCACCATTACACAGGAAGGTGACATTTAGTGATATGTCCAATCTGAAACAGCTGTGTGCGACCATGCAGACAGCCACTACAGTGAGATTTGAAAATGTCTACTAACATGCTATTATGTTCCACTTGTACTGAAATGTTTCCCATGACCATATAACATTAAGGTTTGTATTATGACGGCAAAGGCACAAATGTAACAAGTTTCAGACAATGTGAATGCTCATTTATGTCCTGTTCACTGCACTAGCATTCTATTAGAGAAATGAATCATAGTTTAGTCTATGCTGCATGCTGTGGTGGTGAACATGAAAACAAAAAAAACATCGAAAAGTCAAACACTGAATTCTGCAGACCCGTCATAAAAAAAGAATTCCTTTCTATATACGCTGTCTGGTGATGATTACCAGCCCTCCTGGATAATTGATTTGGATAAGTCCCATATGTGTATTTAACCTAGACATATGTAGCTGTCTAGGAAAGCTTGTCAGAGGAACAAGAATTCTTATCACAAAGAAATCTTCTGTCTACTCATACAGCATTACATATAAACTCATAAGTCTTTGTCTTGAAATAATTGAATTTTCTTGCTGCTATCATTACTCTATTTGGAAGCCCCCTGATTTTGTTGTAAAAATGCATTTATAGTTGACTTATTATCATTTGATCTTATGCTGATATTGCCCTACTTTTCTTTCTCTAATAATTTTAATCATTTTAGCAGATACTCCAATTAAAGTTGGACTTCACTGAAGCTAGTTTGTCTAGAACCATACACAATAATTCTGATTAGGCCTTTTGCTTCCTTTCACAACAAATGTATTTCTCCATGCATTTGTGAACTCATTAGCCCATTCATAACTTCAGTAATTACTGTTCATAGTCATCTTCCAGTGGCATAAATATGCTTTTCCTACTGTTAATTTGTATTTCATTCTGGCAGTTAAATCATAAGTAATTTAATACTTTTAAAAGATGTTCTGGTCTTTGTAATAATGGTAATCCTGTACAACTTTTTATTGTCTGCTGATTTCATCTGTACTTTTCCTGAAGATCTACTAGCAACTTATTACACAGGACTGATAAGACACCAAGTAAACTATCCTCATTCCTTGCCTACCTAGTCAGTGTAAGCTGTTGATCCCTCTAGCTGCTCTAGAAACACACATCCTTAGCTACGTTAGAAATTGAGTATTACCACCTGGCTTCTCCACCTTTAGCAAACTTTCTCTGCAGGGAGAATGAATCAAATGCCTTATTTAAATATCTAATAAATAATATTCTCCTGTCTAATAAAGTAGATAACTTTTGAAAAACGATATTGGATTGGTTTGAGATGATCTACCTTTGATAAATACACATTATAATTTATACTGCCTTTTATTTATCTCTTTGCCTTTAATTCTTCCTTCAAATGGTATTTTGGGTATTTTTTGTAAATCAGTTTGTTAAGTCTAGTGGTTCTAGAAGTTCTCTTTGTTCATGTTCTTGTGAATTTAGTTCTACTTTTACTGTTCTCCAGTTATGAAAGACACTGCCTCCAAAAATTCTAGAAGTTGGAGTGTCAATTTCATGTGACAGTTTCATATTTCTATATTCCACCATGGACTATCCAGCCTGCTTTATTTTTGCTTTATGAAGTATTAAGAATGTTAACATTTATTTCTCCCTCAGGTGTCATAATTTCTTATGCACTGACTTCATTTTTGCTCCTTTCTCCACTAATGTCCTCATTAATAACTTCATAGAAATTGGAGGCAAAATATGAATTTAGTATGTGGGTCAGAACTGTAATCAGATCAGAGTAATGTTAATCTCTAATAAAAACTCTTTTTAATAATAAATTCTATATTTGCACATTGTAATATTTTTTATTCCCCATGCTCCTTTATTGGTTGTAAGGAATTTGTGCTGACTGTTTTAATGGTAAATGAAGTCTCACACACACACACACACAAAAATTAGTTATTTTCCTCTTTTAATATCCTGTAACTTTTTAGAAACAGTGCTCTCTCTTTGTTTTTAGTAGATTTGCATGTCTACAAAAGCAGCTAATTCACGAAGTAAGCCTCATAAGCTTTTTCTGTTAGCTTATTTTGGTTTTGCTTCCTTGCAATTTAAACCCTAAATAGTGCCTGCTCTTTGATTTAAACTAATTCCTTACTTTCTATGTTTTAAAAGCTTTGCATTCCTAATTCGCTGTGTATGGTTTCATTAGTTCCTTTCTAAAATCGCAAAAATTAGTCATAGGCAAGCCTGTTGTGTGTCCTGCAGTTTGATAGAGACTGATTCAATTTATGATCACTACGGCCAAGATTATTTTCTATGAAAAGCTGTTCTCTAAGACCTTGATTCTTGCTAAAGCTGTGTCCAAAGCAGTATTAATTTTCATTGGTTCGCTGGGTACTTATTGAGGAAATCTGTACAGCAGGTTCAAGACTACCTAAGCCTTCAGTTCCTAATGATGGCATTTATATTGCATCCAAGTTTGGGTGATTAGTTTCCCAAGCTCTCACAATCACTACTCATTATTTCTTAATCTTATATAGATTTCTTTTCATATTCCATCTCAAGCTTAGTATTTCTGTGACAGTACTCCAAAGCTTTCTCTTCTGTCGCTTTTCAAATTTTATCCTAAAGAGACAGATTTGTTTCACTGCAGGATTAGTTTTCAACCCATGGTCCACAGGCCCAGGGAATTCCAGCGTCTATGTCTTTAGGATGAGTAGAGGGTAATTAGCAAGGCAAGTTTAGCGTCAATGGGCTTAAATACCTAAGTTCTCCCTTGATAACTTCATGCCGTTCTCATACATTTCTATAACAATGCAGAGCTGCCCAATCACCTCCAGTCTTATTTCTGTCCTTGGATAATTGAAAGGTTTAGCTCTTTTATCCAAATCAGAAGTAGTTTTTCTGCCTGTTTCCATTACTGCAATATCCCGTTACATTTTATGCTTGATGTTAGGCTTGCAAGAGCAGGTTGAACATGTTTTACTAAAACATGTTTTAAATTATCATGTTTTACTAATAAAGTAATTCAACAGAGGATGAACAATTTTTTTTCCTTTGGAAACCAAATCAGGAAATATTTGGGGTTTTTGTAAGTTTTCAGTAGCTTTTTCAGTCTTCCAAAATAAGGTTAGAACTAACATAATATTATTATTATCTAAAACTTGTGTATTTTCAATTTTTTCCCCTCAGAATCATAAAATCTTCTATTTAAAATGAAAGTGGTTCTAATTTAAATATTTGTGTGTTACAATAACAATACTTTTCTGAAATAGCTCCTGAGTAAGCTCTCCATCAGAATTTTGTGCTTTGCTTCATTATCTGAACACTAAGTAGTAAAGTGACATTAAATGCTTCAGACATTAATGAAACTCCTTCTTGAAGAGAAGAAACAAAACAAAACTACAATAGGCTGCAAAGCATCAAAGTTTTCTTTGTGACAACTGTGCTTTTAAATTTTAGCAAACAATAGCAGAGCTAGATGAGGTTAGAAAATTGTCATAATTAAGAGAAAAAAGGCCCCAAACAATCCTTCAAGCAGCTAGAACTAATTAGTGGAGACATTTTAAAATCCAGTTATTAAAGGGATTGATTTAGAATAAATATCACTGCATATCCCCACAAGAAGATAGAAAATTTCACCTGTTGTACTTTATTAGGATTATCAGGAGTATATTACTGCAAAGCCATCAGGCAGGAGTGCAATAACACACAGTACACTGGTCAGCAATTACTGCCAGCATCCAAGTATGAAAAGCTGAGTAGAGAGAACTGTCTGTTTCACTGGCTATTTCTTCCATATGATTTGCTACCCTATGTGCACCTTGTTCTCAGAATTTCCCATGGTGTTCCAAAGGCACCTTGTGACTTGCACAAGGACAAAGAAATCATTTCACCCCCAAATAAACCAATAAATGGAACTGGGCGGAAAATAAAGTTTTCTACTGTCTGATACAAGTAGATTCCTAGACATGAAATAATCAACAGGATTCTCAGGAAATAGAAAATTTCTAAAATTCAATATTCGTCAAAATATTAAAATGATTGTCAGGATTTACAAATATTCCTATTGGGCAACTGACTGCACTAGTGTTATTTTAATGCTAATATGAAATGCACTCCTATTTTAAAACCGTAAATTAACTACTTATGATCAGTGCTTGCTTTCTCTTGTAGGATCTAGGTATTTCATTTTCAAATATTAACTGGTGATAGCTTTCTATATTTGTTATTTTTCTATCTGAGACCATAAGTGACTTAAGTGTATTTTGCAAAAGATTTGCTCAAGAAATGAAAGATTAATGGCCATGAGCCCAAGTGACTTATTCCATCTTTGTTTCCTTACAGATTTTAATTTTGGTATTATTTATAACTTGGACATTAGCCTTAGGTGCCAGATCAGCAGAAGTATTAATGCACAGGGCTAGTACTTTGGCTCTATGAGTTCTTTCTAGTCTAAAGAGACAAAGCTTGAAAAAGAGATGTTTATTTAGTTGTTTGCAAAATTGAAAATTGTATTTCTCACAGGTGGGAAAATGATGTGTAAAAGTTTATAAATTGGCATACAATACATTTGAGTTCTATTTAAAAAGACAATGCTTTATTTTGCTTTTATGAATGAGATGTTATCTCTGTATTTGTCCTAATAGTCTTGGGGTGCCATTTTTATAAGATCTAGTATAGCAGCTGTAAAAAGTATATTTTGTATGTAAAATAATTTTATGGCTTTTTATCAGAATGTGAATGAAAGGACCAGCTTCAAGAAGGTTCTTTAGAACTAAAGTGAATAGCTGACTCCAAAGCAAAATTTGAGATAGCTGGATGAAATTTTCAGGAGTGCAATATGATTTTTCCCATGAAAATAATATTGACTATTACTGAATTAGTTATTAATGATAGCTACTAGCTGCAAGATATTAATAAATATAAGAGATTTAAACTGGAATTGCTTACCTTTTCTAGGGGATCTCAGCTCACATATTGTGATTTGACAGTTGAATTGCTCTGCAATTAAAAAAAAAAAAAAAAGACACCAAAGACTAAAGGCTGAGCTGGTTCAGTACAGAAGTAATTGTTAAGAAAATACTTCTGGATTTTGAGGTGAAAGTATCACATCTTGACATTATTACAGATAAAATAATTTAATATGTCTGTCTGGCTTGCAGAAAACTTGACATTCATTGGTACCCATTGGTTGAATGAAGAGGAGCTGGAGGCCTGTCCCAGTGTTGGCCAGGATTAGAGTTAATTTTCCTCCCAGTAGCAGTATTTTGTTTTGGAATTAAGATGAGAGTGATGTGGATAACACGTTGATGTTTCAGTTGTTGCTAAGCCATGTTTACACAGCGTAAATAACTTTTCAACTTCTCATCCTACCCCACCAGGAGGAGAATATGCAGCCAAGTCTGCTGATACACACTGTCCAAAGGGATATTCCATACCATGTAATGGCACTCTCAGTATATAAACTAGGATGAAAGCTGGTCCAGGGCCACTGTTTGGTATGGCTGGGCATCATTCGCAGGTGGTGAATCACTTGCTTTGTATATTCTATAATCTTATTATTAGTAGTATTGGTATTACTATTATTATTTCCTCTTTCTTTTCTGTCCTATTAAATTGTCTCTTTATCTCAACTCACAAATGTGACGTTTTCTCCTCCAATTCTGTCTCCCATCCCTCTGGGATGGTGTAGGGGAATTGAGTAGTGAGCAGCTGTGTGGTATTTCACAGTCTGCTATGTTAAACCACAGCAAGACCTTATGCTAATAAAGTGCTGTAAGTGTTTGCTTTTTAGTTTTATTTTTTATATCCAAGTTATGTTCTGATATGCATGTGTGTGGTCGGAACAACTGTATGAGAGCAACATCCTTGTAAAGGCACATAATCTAAAGAAAATATGTTTTAACGACGAGGATTCAGGTAAGATTCAGTTCAAGAATTAGAAGTAGTCAGAAATAGAATCATCACTCCAAATGCTAGTAACTATCTTTGTATAGTGTCAGAAGGAGTACTACATATAATATGTGGGATTTTATAGGCCCTTATATGAGTTTGAAATATGTTAATGAGGGCTTATGTGTCTTAGCATCATAGAATCATTTCGATCGAAAAAGACCTTTAACCTCTCTTGAATTTATTTTTGGGAGGAGAGAATAAGGCTTTTATAGCATTTGTATATATTCTGTTTTTTTCTTTTAGGGACTGTAATCTCTCTACAGATATGCCATTATAATATCTTTATGTCCATGTGTGTTAAAAGAGATTAAATCTCTTCAGTACTCTTTGTGAAAATGTATCCTTCAGAGTCAATTATAATTAAGGCTGGGGTAAATACTGTGAAGTGTTTTGAACTGTTAAATGAATTTGTTTCAAACAAGCTTCCTTCTTCTTTCTACCTCTCCTTGCTGTCCAGATAGTCTGTCAGTCTTAAACGTTCACAGAATGCAAGCCCCAAGGCTTCATGCACTGGGGGAAACAGCTGCATTTTCCTTTGAGTTGGACAACACTTCTTGGATATGCCTGCAAGTGCATCCAGTTGGGAGCATATGCAAATATCCTGCAACAGAAGTGACCAACTGCAGCTAAAAACTGCTTGGAATTTGGCTATTTCAGTTAAAAAACAAGATCAATATATGAATCTAATCTGAGCATTTAATTCACACAAATGGCAGCCTCCTGGCAGCTTGTCCTGAGCACCCACTCTGTCAGGTTCACTGAACAGACTGTTCTGTAAGAATTACTCAGCAAGCATTTTGCAAAGTACAGAAATATCCAAAACTTTATTGCACTTGACTGCTAGAAGATAGCCCAACTTTCTGACCTAATATGATACTGCTCCACAGGTTGTATGATGCAGATGGTGGCAGATCTCAAACATTCATGGCTCTGAAGTTATTGTGTGCCCATATTGCAACACTTGTGTATTTTTGAGGCTTCTGATCCATTCCAAAGAAGGATTTTTGAAACCTTTGAAGCAGAATTTTTGCAATTCACTATTGGATCTTATTGGAGAGCTTGACAGTATCAAAATAATTTTTCAATGCCAAGAATGGCTTGGTTTTAGCTTCAGCTGAAATTTCTCCAGAATGTCTACTACCTCTATGGCAACGGGGAATATGCTTGGAAAATATTCAGTGAACTGCAGATTGTTGGGGTTTTTTCTGCCAAAAAAATCAAGATCCGTTGAAGCTCTGACAGCTGTACCTTGTCACAAAGAAAATACTGCAAAGAAAAAACAAATGACCATTAAACTTGATAGCACATTAGTGTCTAATGATAAGTTATATTTTATAAATCAGTTTTTATCACCTACATATTGCTGTTTCAGCTACCCTGAGGAATGACCAGGACTTCATTTCTCGGTGCAAATCACTCTTGAAGCTTCATATCTTGTCTTTTACTTTTAGTCCAAAATTACCATTCAGTGTAATAGGAATCTAAGGGGAATTTGTCTGAATAAGAAAAACAGTAGGAAAATTATTTTGAGAACAACAGTGGACCTGAAATACTAGGGAAATAGTTGATAGCAAGTGGCTTATTGACTACAATTGAAAGGACCTTGCAATGATTCTCAGCTGTATCTCAATGTCACTATTAACCTTCATACATTCATGTGGTGTCTGAGAGCTAATAATTTAATTAACATTTACAATTACCACTACTCAATACTGTTCTTTTCTATGCAGGCTTATTGGGAAATTTTCTTTTGATATAATAGCTTCATGGCATGTAGGTTAGATTGACTAATTTTTCTGCAGCTATGGAAATGGAGCCAATTTCTTGATCCATATTGATAATAAACTGAATTCATATCATCTTCCTGTTTCTCTGAAGTGCACGGAGTTGCAGAGAAAGTGTTGTTCTGAAATACTGGTGTGTCCTTGGAACGAATGCCAGAAATATAACCGGAGCTTTTAATGCAAAGTAACATTATTTAGTTGTCAGATATGGAAAGATGAGGTAAGTGGATGCAGTACTGACATGCCTGCTGGATTAGGAAAATCTGTTGTAGAAAAAGGGGCATGTGAGCCCTATGGATTTAGACCTAGGAAACTTTAACCTTTGTTGTATTTAAAAGATGGTTTTCATTCAATTTCTTCTGCCTTTTCACCACTTCTTGGCTCCACAGTTCTGCCCGTCCCTCATGCCAGCTTTGGTGCCTGTCAGACATTTGTGGGAGCCAACTGAGTTCTATAAGCCAAGATAAAACACTCCCTATCCTAGTGGGGGAGTGGGGTTTTTTTTGGAGCTAATTTTCTGCTAGATTAATGCTCCAGCTTCTCTTACATGGAAGGCCCAACAAATGCTGTGGCTGGTTAAACTGATACAAGCACACAGCAGCTGGGTGGTGCAGAGAGAGGAAGCCAGCTATCCTGTATCACTGGAGCTATCTCTAAATCACTAGAGATTGTGAGCTTCTGGATATTAGTATCATCCAACTCTATGGGGTTTTTTTTAGGAATGAAGAGTGAGAACAGTTTTCTTAAGTGCTTCTAGTAACCCATGAAGAGCTAAACAATTCTAATAGCTGGCAGCAGCTCCCTTCCTCCAAAGTCAGGGAGTAAGTATAAATACTTTCCAAGAGGATCTTTTGCTACTTCTCACTTCTCAGCCCTAGAGTTGCTGAACCGCTGCCATCTCGGGGTACCAAGGAATTTGAGAAAAGCTCTGACAATATAGAATAACTTTTCCAGTGATTGTCTTAAGTATCTGAAACTACAGCTGACGCAGTTTCAGTTGAGTTCAGTCCTTAAAATAATGCATAATATGGGAGTGAACAATCAAGTCTGTTAGATCTGTTGTAGAAGGTAAGCCCCAGGAGGAAAAGTCAATGATAATGCCAAGTATTAAGATGTATTGATAAACAGATAATCCTGCCATTGAAATTCCTCTTTATGAACCAATACTGTCTGTGTCAGAGAATATAATGACCTCATACTTCTGACCCAAACAGTCAATTTTACAGAGGCTTATGGGTTCTTCCCATGAGGGGAATAAACTGATAATGGAATCATATTTCTTTCATGTAATGCTGATAATTTCAAAGAAGGAATATTCTGTTGTCCTGAACACAGTGTGAAGCAACAATGAAAAATAATTTCCTTTTTCACAGTTCAGAGCATCTTCCTGGCTGGTACTTTATCCAGTCTTTTTCTGGCTGTTTGGTATTTGAATGCAATGATTTTTTTGTTGCTTTTCTTTTTTTTTTTTTTTTTTTTTTTTTTTTTTTTTTTTTTTTTTTTTTTTTGTTTTGTTTTGTTTTGTTTTGTTTTGTTTTTTATTTTTTTAACTTTTTGTAGCTATCTGGACTGCATTCTGTGTCTCATGTTTTAAGAGGGCAACTTTGTTTTCTAGACTGCTTATCCAGAAAGTTATGGTCAACTGAATTGTCTTCTGCAGAGAGAAAGTCAAAAGCCTTTCACATCCGTAGCTGAATAACCAGGCAGTAAATGCAGTCGCAGTTCACTTTTGGGAGGCTAAGGAAGTGAACAAAGAGCTGGTCTCAGTCTTGATGGTTGCTTAGGCACATATGATTAAAAACACCTGATAAGGAAAGCAGGACCTGAACTCTTCAGCAGCCTGACTGAAGATAGAGAAGAGTAAGTGCAGCTAAAGTTCTCCTGACAGCAAGTGAGGTGGCTGTCATTTCAAGCTCCCCGTGCAAAAAGGACAGTTTCTTATGCATTTTTAGTGCTGTGAAAAACATAGATTTCATGAGAAGGGTATTTTTTTATGAGCCTGTCATACAGATTAAGTATTGCAAGCCAGTAATAAAGTTAGATGATATTCAAAGCACAGTGTCATGAAGAGGCTGCAGTTCAGTCACAGCCGTCATTCCTATCTTGCACTTAGCCCTCTTCTCATGGAGGATCTTTTCCTCCCCATTCAGTCTGCTTTGTGTTTCTTCTTCTCTCTAGGACAGAATTTGAACTGAGACACATTCATATCTTCCTTTATACATAGTTACTAAAAGGGCCAAGCTGAGTAGCTAATAAATAAGCTTAATGTCACATGCAGAATGGAGGCAGTTCCTGTATAATGATTGCACTGAGCTTCCTTGTCCCTGTATAATCAATGCGTTCTGGATAAATCAACGCGTTCTCTGAAACTTGCTGAAGGTTCTCATCTGTTTCAAACGGGGATTAAACTGTTAAAGAGAACTTCTGTTGATTTTTTTTTTAAGCAAGGAAAAGAAACAACCTGGGAGTTTTAAAAAAAGGAATATAAAAATGGGAGAAAAAGAAATGGAGTAGCTGAGACATTTCAGAATACACTTCCTAATAATTCTACTCTTGATTGGCTTCCAGTATCCTCTGAATAACCTCTTTGATAGTTTTATGGAAAATCCTGCATGAACTGGCTGGAACATGCATAAAGACAATGGTCTATGAGTGCAGTCCTTTCTTTTTGGTTTCTAGGAACCTTGACACTCATTCTAGGCAGACTCTTTGGAGAACTGAACTGCTAAGATCTTTGAAAATTTCTGCTGGACACATGCAAGTGACAGCTTATTTCATGGCTGTAGAGCCTGGCTAGATGTAGGTGAACTCAAGTCTTTCCAACAGTAGACAGGGTAAATGATGATTCCTTAGCAAATTTAATGCTCCTCTTTGAAGTTAAGGAAGTACTAGAATTTATTAGTGCAGCAACTAAACGAATAGTTTTTTAGGACCTTTCTAACACCATTTCCTCCAAACTCTCTCAAGTTTCTTTACAAATTGTTTACTTAACTGCATCAAAGAGGAAGGCTGAATATTAAAAACAAAACTTCCCCAAATCCGTTAGTCTATGCAGACACTCAGCATGGAAAATTTCAGCTAAAATGATAGCATTATAAAAGTTATGGAAATAAATGAAAATAGAGACTTTTACTTAAGCATGTCTAGAGTTTCTTCATAGCTATGTGTTTAAATTATTTTCTCAAGCAACATTTCAACACTCAAGAAGCCAGAAAGCATTTTAATGTAGCAATAGTGGAAATAAAATTCTGGAGACTACTTTGAAATACTTCTTGTCCTTTTATTAAAGACTAAAAGGTGGGATCTGTATTACTGGTTTCAGACTGTCCAACTATACCTCCTAGATGTGATTTTGCATCTTTGATACTCTTTGATTAAAGTTTTACGTGTACATGCTTACAGTTACCTCAAATTTTTTGCCTCTGAAGGAGATCCCTATAGTGCAGGATGTCACAGTCTTTGGGCTTAGTTACAACACTGTTTGTAGTAGAAGGACCTGGATATTTGGCTGAGTATTAGCGAATACCCATTTTCCATAGAGCATTGATTTACTTCATTGCCTGCTTAACAAACTTGAGATTAATCTACTTTATCCTTGTAACTCAATAGAGAATATCTGCGTTTTGAGCATGAGAACCAGGAAAGGTTTTATCTGATGGTAAGAAAGGGAATGTCTGGATTGCCTCTAGGTGGCAGCGAGGCATTATTTATTGATATTCACTGAAGTGCCTGTTTCGCTGTCTGCAAAGAAAGGCTTGCTTAGATACAGCCAGCCCTGTCCGGTTTTCTGACCATTTTCGATAGATCTTGAAATCCTAAACTCTGTATTGCAATAAAATATACACGGTTGCAAATTATTTAGTCCTGGAAAGACAGACAAAACTACTATGTGATATGTGCTGTGCATCAGCAGGTCTCTGATCCATGCTTTCACGTGACTGTGACCATTGGTAACGTTGGGGATCCCTAGCAGATCCTTATTTTTTCAGAAACAGATGGCTTCAAATGGCTTCTTTGCATTTTTGCATCTTTTGTGTGCTGGTGTGGCTGCCTTCTACAAACTACTTTCCAGGTGTCTGTAATGAACTTCGTCTGGTAAAGGATATCCCTGCCCATGGTAGGAGGGTTGGAACTAGATGATCTTTAAGGCCTCTTCCAACACAAGCTGTGCTGTGGTTTTATAATTCTACATTTGGGCTCAGTATAGCGATGGTACATGTGATATGCTGTTCAGATAAATGACTGATTTTATCACTTGAGCATGAGCAATGGACCACACTAAATGCTGCTAATAAAGGGATCAGAGACCCTTTAGTAAGACCTTGCTGCCTGACAGTATTAATTGTAATGCTGAGGAGATGGAAATTGGCTCTGCAATTGCAATTCAGGCTCTGATTTAACAATGTGTTTAAATCAATTACTTTTAGCATGTGCTTGTGTTGACTGCATTTTAGCAGTGTAACCACTAACTTTCTCCCATCTCATCTGGAGTATGCTTTCACTTTTATGAATGTCCTTATTTTCAACCTAGGAAAGTCCTTTTTGTGCATACACAAAGAAAAGCATGTCCTTAAATGCTTTACAAATTGGGATATACATTGCCATCTTGGATACTGTGGATTAAGAGAAAGAAGCACAATTTTGAGCTGGATGGGGTTCCACAATGATCATCAGAAAAATTTTTTAAAAACTGTTTTGATTGTGATCAAAACACATGTCCTTTTGAATATCAGTAGTGTCCTATTCTGGATAAAAATGCAAATAAGTTTTTTATTTAAACAAGCACCACTTTTTAACTCTGTATTTTGCATGGGTAGGACTAACCTCTAATATTTCATCAGAAAAAGTATGGCATGAGAAACATGGTGGGTCTCAATTGCTTGAGAGCCGAATATGTCAGTAGAAATGTTTTGTAGATTGTGCCAACCAAAGGAAAATGTAGGATGAGTAAGCAATTTTAAACTGACTGAGAAGAAAAGTATGTATTTGTGAGAGGTTTCTAATGCAATATACTTTGGCATTAAAATTTAAAATTACTCTGAATACATTTCTTTTAGAAAACACTGGGGCGATCAAAGACTTAGCAGCTTGATGGATGTGAATGAATGAGTCTCATAAATTGAGATTGCAGCTGTGATCGCTACATTAATAAGAATGAGATTATTATAGTGTTAAATCATCCAGCTATGCATTTAAAAGTATGTACTGGGAATAAATGCATATTATGCAATATGTCTTTGTCTTCTGTTCTCAGGCCAGAACTATCATGCTACATCACAAATATGAACATTGATAGACTGGCAGTCTCACAACAAGGAGCAGTTTTCAGAGGAAGGTTTATTAAATGGTTGCATAATTGCAATGATTATTACTTCTGATACTAATGTAAAAAAAAAAAAAGTAGGATTTGGCACAGAATATTCTTACCAGAGATGATGTAGAAAATAATACGAGTTTCAGAAAAGTTCACATTGTAAACTGGGTTCCGTTATAAATGTACTGTGTTTTGAAGACATGCCACATTTTGCTTGGAAGGCCATCACACTGAGATAGGCATGATTTTATGATCAAATTCCTAAGTTATTAAAGAAATTTGTGTAAATCCTTATTGTTTTGATTAGTGTTGGATTATTTTGCATTGTTCTTGATAAATTACATTTCTGTATCAAGATGTGAGGTGTGCTGCTTTTTCTCTGTGCAAGATTTTCAGAGTTAGGACAGCAGTGGCTTTGTGAAATTCCTGGGGAAGCTCTGTGCACACTGTCATCTCTGGTGGTCATAGGAGAGACAGTCCTTCAAGTCTCCCTAGGGTCATTTACAGGCTGAAGCCATAGTTTCCTTATGGAAATATATCTAAAAAGAATCTAATGTCGCCTAAAACTGTTGATTAGGTCACACTCATGGGTGCTGTCTAAATGGGACTTTACCCTGTGTCTGTACTCAAGCTGTTCAATATCATGTGTGCTCATGAGTTTAAAACTTGTCAGGGCTGTCTGTCATCTTTGCAAGTGGTAAAAAATTACTCTAGCAAGTGTTACTGGTTTATTATAGGCTTCTTTAAGGATTGGTGAATTGATTTGAGAGAAGAAAATAAAATCTCCTGTACATTTACATTGTCTTGTGAGAAGGATTTAAATGAGAACCCTCTCAGAAATCCCTTTCCACTCAATGGGATTGTCAACAAAATTGACAGAATGTTTGTCAATGATGCTTTAGTTAAAGATTGCACTTATCTATTTTTGACCTTTCCTTGTGCAAACTTAAACGCACATTAACAGACGTGCAAGTAAAAAATTTAGATATTAAATTAAGAAGATTTTAATTACATATATTGTCTTCAAAATATGCTGCTTCAAGGACATGGGTTAATTCTGATAACATTTGAGTATTTTTGGGATTTCAAAGTTCTGTTTTTACTTTTGACCAGAAAAAAGAAAGTGGATGGGAGGAAAGAGAAATACTAGTTAAAACAAAAACAGCCCCAAATTTGAACTCATATTTGGAATACAGACCCTGGGACATATTGTAATAATATTTAAAAATTCGTTGCTTTTGTCCCAGTGAATGACAAAATGCATATTTCTAAACTTAAGACTTAAGATGATGCTGTCTACATAAAACTAGGTTAAGATGTTTTTTACATAAATTTGAGTCTGCATATGGATGTTATTCCCTTCAATGTCAGTAACTAGACCTTAATACTTCCATCAAGAGGTATCTTTTTTTCCTTTTTCTCTGAAAATTCACCAAAACTAATGATGCTGAATGGTCAGTAACTTCCTGCTTTGATAAACTTTCAAAGATGAATCATTCAAATGCATTCACTGGAGATCTGTGTTCCTGACCATTCATCCCTTCATTACTTGCTGCTCCTTACTCTTATCAAGGTGTATGAGCAACATCAACTGCTTTGTGTTATCTTTCTTTTTTTGGCTGCTTCTCAGACTGACAAATGTTTTTGATTTAATTTTATACATTTATTTATCTATTTTATTTAAAATATTGTTTTTATATAAAATAAGGGAGTTGGTTCTGAATTAGATAGTTTCTAAATACCCTGGGATTCTGAGGATGAGCAATGTGGCATTATCTTTATATTTTTACAGATAAAACATATTCCCATTTTCTTTCTTGCCAGAAAAAACATTCAACTTTCCTTGAAGGAGTGTAAATTCTTCCAAATTAATCCAAGTGGAGCAGGTCTTACGAGATCAGGTGAAGCTGGAAGATCTTGACACCTATTTAATCTAAATCAGGACCTCAGGTATGGCCTCAAGTCCCAATGTGCAGTCTAAAATCAATGCTTTTATAAGAACAGCCTTTCCATCTTTCTTTTTTTTCATGGTTATTGTATACTGAAAACACTACTGGTGAAATAGCATAATTATATATGCAATGCTCCACTTTACACTTAGGATGAGAAGAAAAAAATATTCCATAATGTGTGATAAGCAAATAATGGTAGCATTCCCGAGTTGGTTCACCTGTATTGTGTTTGTGTTATGTGAGCTTACTGTGGGCCAGTCCCTAGAGTACACCAAGAAAACCAGCAAATTTGGTGTTGCTGATTATTGCCTTACTGTACATGTCCTGCTTTTTTGTTACAACAGAGATACAAATGGGTCCCCTCTGGGTTTGTGAAAGAGAACAGCTTTTCAAAACAAACCGCTAGTAGCTGACAAATAAGCAGCTCTGCAAAGATTGCTTCTAGTGAAAGTTGCATTTTGATTCCACTATTTGAATCGCTTAGTAATGTTTCTTCAAAAGTATCTGTTAACTTCCTTGGTATCACCCTGAGCAGCTGGCTGTGCTACAGCTGGTTATTTGTAAGGAACTTCTCCAATGAATGAATTACCAAGAGCATTCTTTTCACAGAAAGGAAAACCCTTACATTCTTCAACTTCCATATTCTGTTCTGAGTCTTGAAACTGTTGTTCTAAAATCAGGATAAGAGTCTGGAGCAAGGGTCAGGTTCTTTCCTTCTGTAGTTGCAAATAATTCAGCTGACAAGGTGAACATGTTAAAAAACCCAAACAAAGCCCCAAAACCAAAAGACCACAGAAAAAGCTCTGGAATCCATCAATTTTAAATTGCTATTAAAAAATTAAATGTTTTATGCCAGTGATTTTTTTCATTAGTTGTTCTGCAATAACTTGACATGTAGGTAGTTGGCCCATAAGCTCATGGTATTGTAATTTATAAATTTGTCAAGCTTTATTTAAACCATGCCTTATTTCATACTTTAATGAAATATATTTAAAACTATGCCTTTCAGGTATGTCTACTCTCATAGAGGCTGAAAAGCAGGATAGATTAGTCCTCACTAATCATTGTGTCCTTACATAGTACTGACAAGCTAGACTGATCATTTGGAAATTAGTTTAGGCATTTCTATATTGCAAGAAGATTGCCAAAGCTTACTGAGAAGGAATTAAAGCCTGTCTTTCCCCCTTCCTCCTCCTCTTCTTCATTGCTTCAGTAGCTCTGACAGTCTTGCTGTGTAGTTCCCCTCCTACCTCCCCTCTGCCTGCATCTGTTTCAGGCTGCTTCAGTCCTGGGTATCCTTTTGTTCTCATTTTGCACTCTTGTGGTTTCTTTCCTTTTTTTTTTTTTTTTTAATACCTTGCTTAGTGAGCGAGATAAATACAATCTCAAGTTACCTGAATAAGCATAGGGCATATGTTTTGCCTTAGTGCTGGGATTTCCAGAGTAGCTCAGAATTGCATGTCCAGCTTTCACTGGCCTCTGTCTCCAGACTCGCATGCAGAGAGGCTCCTTTGCAAACATCACCCAGAATTTATATGCTCACGTAGTATTCTGTAGTCAGCAAGTCCATGAAGGACTGTTTCTCACTGACAAATTGTGCAACCCCTAGTCAGACTCTTCCAGGGGTAAAGGTGTTCCCATCCAAACACCTTTCTCCTTGCCTCAGTTCGATGTGCTGCTCTGATTCTGTGTGGAGTCATGCTCTGGAGCAATCTGATTTCAACATGAACAATCTCCACCGTTGAGTTGTCTTGCTGCATAATGGCAGGTGCTGGCCTCAGGCCTGGAGAGAGCAGGTGTTATCTTAAAATTGTTTTGGTGTTGGAGAAACTACAATGTAGGACAGTGTCGTAAGAGGTTTCTCAGCATAAAATGACTGCCTGTGATTGCTGTTCAGAAAAATGCTAGGTATAGGTTAAATTATCTCTTTACCCCAATATATAAAGATAATATATCAAGAGAAACTTGAGGACATTTTAATTATGCCAGACGATTCTGACCTGACAGATTAATATAAACATATTATGGCATTTGCAGTGTTGGGGAATGAAATCCGATTACTTTTCTGTTTGCTAAATCTGGTTAGAATTATGGTAACACAGACTATATGCAAGAAACATTGTGGTGATGACATAATATATGTCTGAAATGATGTAGTGTTTTCACAAATCACAAGGTGAAGGGATAGCTTATCTTCAGATTTTAGTACTTGCTACTGCAGTTTGAATTATCTTGTATAATCTTTACTTCCATTCTGAAAATTGTCTGCAGTCACATATATTCAATTTAGGAGAAAAGCGCATAAAGTAAATGAGGTTAAAAAAGCGAACTCTGCATTTCGTAATGTTGATTTAATAGAAAGCAGCCCAAAAAAGAATATAGTAATGACAGGGCATAAATGTTAGCATTATGTATAAATAAATGTCAGGCAATTTTTCTTAAGAACTGAGTTAGGATGGATGTCTCTTGTGACAATAAGTACAGAACATCTGACAAATGCCTGGCAAACAAGAAGTTTATCAGAAAGCAGGTTATAGGAAATGATATAACATTCGACACAGATCTCTTGAGTCCCTCATTTTCCTCCACCAGCTTAGTGCAGATGAGATTGATTGTAATGATGAACATTTTAGGCTCCCTGGAGAGAGAGGGATGGGAACTGGAGAAAACACACATCTGGGAAGTTTCTAAGGAGCCTGGAGAAAAAGAAAGACCAGATGGTGCCCTGACTACCAGATTCAGAAACTGAAGATTTTCTGTTTAAATAAAAATTCCATTTTTATATCCTGATAAGATCCATGAAGAAGTTAGAGGTTGCAGTTACTTGATACAAAGTAGATGTACTTCTTACATATTAATTGTCCTTTTCTTCTTCATCTTTAAGAGCTTCACCGTGGTGACATTCTTGAGATGATTATGAGGTGTAAAACCATAAAGAGCTCATTCAGCCGTAAAATGTGAGAACCTGTTACACTATTATTTTCTGACTGAATTATGGTAATAAGTGTACAGGTGACAGTTTTGACAAGTCTAGTAAATAGAAAAGTATTATATTATTTTTCATTATCCCATGAACTGTGAAGGTACTTCTTAACTGTAGTTCCCATTTGCTCTTTGAATTATTGTTTAGCTAGACTTAAAAAATACATATTCTGATTAAAGATAAAATATTAAGGAAACAATAAATTATGCTTTTAAATTACAGTAAACCAAAATAAAGATCAATGATTTAATTTTCAGACGTATTAAAGATGTCTGTGAAATATATGTGATTTTTCCTGCAATTTAATCTGTATTTTGAGGAAATTTTAGGGACAGTCACATAGTGATGCTTATTGCTATATCCAATAGTAAATTAACGTATGGAAATGTGGTTTTGTGAGGGATGGATGCTTTTGTGATTGAAAAAGCCGAACTCTGATCATTTAATATTTAAAGAATTAATCCTCTTAAGTTTGTGATCAAAACTGTTAGTGAAAATTGTAGTGTTTATATTTTCTCTGTGTAGTGGTTATATCTTCTGCAAATTTTGTCTTGGGAGCAGGAGGAAAAAGCTGTCCTAGAAGGGAGAGAGGGGCTGGGACAAGCATCCACAGCACAAATGCAGTCGTGTTTGTTCAAATCACTGTTTTTGGCAATTAAATACTGGGGTCCTGAGAGCAGCTTTGGGGGCTACAGCCTCTCCCCTGCCCTGATGACTCTGCACAGTGTTTCTACTTCTTTCACAGAGTCAATAGACAAAAACAAACAAACAAAAATATTCTAATGCTAGGTTTGTCCAAGTTCACACTTGCCATGTTTTCATAAACATGCCATTTGATTCTCACAAGAAAGGAAAAGTTGAAATGTGGGTGGGCGGTGATGGGGTGGCTTCTCTGATGGATGGCTGGTGAAAAGCTTGAGAACACCTATTAAAATGTATGCTCCTGAGTGTTGCTTACATTTGTGAAATTTTAAAGATAGATTTGAAGTTAGCTGACTGTGAAATATGATTCTGAGGTGATTCAATTTTTGTGAACCGCAGCAAAATTGGCCAAGAAAATGGTAATAATAGTAAGAAAGAAAGTTACAAAATGCTTGCTAAAAGCATAATTCAACCCAGAAAATGGTTCTTACAAATCTGCAATTGTCTTCTACATGGTTTTTAGGTGTAGTATCTCAGAATAACTAACTCGGAGTATTTTTAATATACTGAAAAAAATAAATTATTTTATTATCACCTTGTGGTATTCTACACATTGCTCAAATTTCATTTCTTGCCATTACTAAAAGGGGCCTAAAAGAAACTGAAATGGGATTTCATAGCTACCTGTATTTATCTGTGCATTGAACCAGGCATGTATGTCTCCAATTCTGTTAATTTTTATGTGAAATACTTTGTGTGTATATATGCTATTTATAAGTACTATACTTTGTTGTATAGTGAGAAAATGGCATGCCAAGATTCTTCTTTCCTTAACTTCTAGCCCTGCAGATCTTCTTGGGAATATAAATAAAAAAAAAATTCTAATCATGGAGATTTGTTTGGTAAATTTTAAAAGCCCCTAATATACAGAGTGCAATACCCTGAAATGTCAGTTCTTACCTGCCTTTAGTTCCTGTGGTACATTTGAATTTCACACAGTGGATATGTTTTGTTATTTGTTTTGCTCAGGCTAAACATCCAGACAGCCTGTTCTATGTGCTTCAAACATTGCTTGCATCAGTGAAGTTGTGAAGTGTAAATAACAAATACTATTTAAAAAATTTACATGCTTTTAGAGTATTTTTGTTAGGTGCATTCAACAGAAATAGTGGCCCCTAAATTGGTAGCATTACTGGTAATTTTATTGTGGTTTAGAGTTTGGCAAGTCTGTGTATGCTTCTGCCAGTTGGGCTTATAGGCCAGGCTGTTTAAGGAAAAAGCTACTCTTCTTTCTAAACATCGAGTTGTATTTTCTATGAAAAGCAAGTTTTTTATTACAAGTAACAAGGATAAAATAAAAGGGACTATTTTTTCTAGTTTGCCCCTTATTAATGCAGCCAATTTTCCAATGGTGGAGTGTTCACATAGAAAAGTGAAAATTTTTATTTGGTTGGAAAATCTCATTTAAAAAATGCAAAAAAAGTCAGAACTAAGTTGTTTTTGTTTGTTAGTTTTTTTCTTTATTTGTTTGTTTGGGGTGGGTTGCAGAGGGGAAAAACTTCAGATTCTTAATATTTCAAGTTGGCAGCATCCTGTTAAATTGTTTTGTGAGAGCTGGGACTTTGCTGGCTCATGAATGCATGCTCTGTACTGTGTGATACCATGCATATAAAATGGTTTATTGAGTAAAATAAACAATTCTCTGCAGTGTCCATCAGACAACTTACATTTCTCTGCAGTCTCATACTGACAGCTATGACCAGCTAAGTAAACTCTACCTGTGCAATTGCAATGCCTTCTCTCTATTTCATACAATTTAACCTTAAATGCCTCCTTAGTAGTGCACACCTGTCACTTGTTTTGTTAGTTGGAATTTTTGATACTCTAATTATGTGTTATGTTATACAGAAAGTGTACTTTACAATAGGATTTACCTGTGAAGCTTGGGCTGTCATAGACCTTCTGCTTATTTAATATCTCATGTGAAGCAGTTGTTATTTCCTAGTTAGTATGCATACAAATTTTCTAACCATTATTTTCAGTTAGCATAGGGAGGACTGAGGTAATGTGTGTTTTTCAGTTGTTGCCTTTAAAGGAACAAAATCCATGCAATTTATTTTCATAATCCAGTTTTCTTATTTTTTAAATGCAAAAGTGGCAAGTGGCACTTACAGAAACATAGGGACCCTAACTTAAAAAAAATTATATTCTCATTTCAGAATTTATTTTTTCTCTGCTAAGTGCATCCTTTTATTCAGTACTTATTACTGATTTTGTGCCTTTTATTTACTTGTGTCAAAATGCATAGGATGAAAATAGCAGATAGCAGAGCCACTGTATTTTCATCCAATATATAAACTTTAAAATGGTCTTGTTTTTCTGGTATACAGTTATTAAAAAGAAACGATTCTGCAGTCTTCCAGCATCCTGTGTTACTGCTAAGTATCCTGAAACTAAAATGAGCAGAACCTGTACCTTGATGATAGCTCTGTGATTCTGTGCTCATTATTTTTGAAATCTGCACAGAGTCAATATTCAGATGGAGATGAGAGGCTGATTAAAATCAATGTAGTCTTTTTAAGGTATCCAATATAAACAATAATCTGTTGACAGTTGCTTGGTAATTTTGTGATAATGAAGTAAATTCAGAAGTTAAAAAAGAGGTGTACAAGGATGAGCATGTTCAAAGCTGTTGTGCCATTTCCACAAGGGACCTTTCTGTGTCATTTCTGGTTCGCCACTCATGAGAAGGAAAAGCTCTTCAAAGAGTTTATCTTATGACAGTTAATCTTATAAATTTGAAAACATTTTGAAAATGGGAGAAGTAGTCTTATTCCTGATCTACATCAAGACAATTCATAATCAGACAAATTTCTTGCTTTTAGATGACCTGTTTGCAAAAGCCCACTGAAAAGGGTCATTTTGTTTAAGAGAAACCCAGAGCCCATGCAAAGAAGGACACTGTGCAGAGGTACAGACACAGTGATGTCCTTTCCTTTATTGCTTTTGAGGTAGCTGTGTAATGGTATCCTGGATTAGTGATAGTCGGAAAATGCCAGCAGGAGACTGGGTCACCGTTCTATTTTCTTTATTCTTTGATGGTATTAGGAAGAAAAGCTTCCATACAAAAAATTTAATTTAATGAGAGGAACACTTGAGTTTTTGAGGTTTAGAGTACACAATGTTTTTCCATGAATGAGATATTAAAATCTTATCATTTCCATTTGACAACCTTCTCAACAGCCTGCTGAATTGAAATCCAACTCTACTTCTCTAATAAAATTGTTCATTCATGAGTATTGTGAATTTTTATAGCATGGATCAATATTTATTGTCTGAATTAACATCCCATTAAACTTATTAAAATAAGCAATCTGGTCATAGAAAACGTATTTAGATTTCAATTGAGTAAGAAGCTGATTTAGTCTTACTGCTGTATTTTGAGAATTCAGGGACTCCAATGAAGACTAAAACAGACTTTGGCCTGCATAAGGCAATTAGTAATAGTTTTATGCTTTTTTGTCAAAGAATTCAACATGAGGAATAAGAATATTTCAGTTATTCCAGTCACTAAGAGAACAATTAAGTCTTTCAGCAGCTCCCTGTTCTTGGCTCCTAAAAGCAGATTATTTAGACCTGTTTTGTACACTTTTAATCATATACTATGTGCAGAGAGCTAGACTATGTCATGGCACTGAATGATCAGACATTGACTGCAATTCATTGCCTGCATCAAGTGTCTAGCACCATGTGAGATGCCCTCAGGGTATCTAAGACCTCTGTGAAGAGCTGGGAAATATGACACAAGATGAATGGGAGACCCTTGCTCTTCTAGCACTTCATCTGAAGGCCAAGCCAAAAGCCCTAAAGCATCTGAAAGTGTACTAGATACCTACGTATGTATGTATGATACCCAACTGTATCAACACCTCCAGACACAGAGTTTAAGAATGAACATCTCGCTGTTCTTATTGGAACCCTAAGCGGATAGATAGTGCTTTTTGAAAATTTTGTTTTCACACTTCCTTGCCTATGCTTTCCTTCCCAAGCTTTCTTCTCATTATTGACCCTTTTTCAGTTTTGGGTATTTTAGGGTTTTCGTGGTTTTTTTAATTTTAAATTTGGATGTGGCATTTTGCCTTGGCAGATGCACATATTAAGTTCAATCTACAATATTTCTTTCCTATATTTCACATTTGTAAATGTTTTCCAACTTCTGGAAGATCGTTTTGTTGGTTTATCTATTAGTTGGACATGAATGCTGTCCATAATTGTAAAAGGGGAGAGTGCTCTGTGATGTGTGTTTTGAATGTAATAAATTAAATAGGCAACATTTGTGAGGCAGCTGTTGAATGTAGTCATGAGTGACTGCTCAGAAGCACAAGGTAAAAGCACTGATCAGAAGCAAAAGTTTGATTTACTGCAGGAGAAAGTCACTAAAGGAAATTCAAACATTAGTTGGTGCAGTGGAAGGTTCTCTGTTTTATATGGTAATGAATAGCTCTCTCCAAACACAGCCCTTGCTTTCCTTACAATGAGCACAGATGGGAAGGCTTAATAGCTACAGGAGAGCTGCTGACTGTGCCTCCCTAAACTAATGTTGTTTTCTGATCATGGCTTACTATCTGAGTACATTTTCCATAATAGAACATGTAGTCTAATTAGAAACAGGTTGCAATGAAAATGTTAGAAACATTCCCTCCTTTTTTTCAGGTTTTCTTTTCTGACACAATTGATGAGCACTCATGATACAGAATTTGGTCTACATGTCTGCAAGAAGAATTTTTAAATCAGCTGGCTCTCTGGGGTAAGGATCTCACATGGGAATTCCATGTGAACTATTGCTTATTAGAGCCTTCCTGATTTCTAGTGTCACTTTTGCAATGTTAGTATGTGCCAGCACACAACTGGAGAAATGTTGATTCATGGAAGCTTTATGGACTAATCAGTATAAGAATCAGTACCTCAGAGACTCAGAAATATATGCAAACTCTGCTGTTCCAATGCCCACAAATCTCAGACAGATATTTCAACAGAAATTCTTGTGTGTTTTTTTTTCCCATTGAATAGCTAAGTAGAAAGTGAGAGATTGTTGCAGAAATTAAAGTGGTTTATTTTCAGTGCCAGAGAAAGTGGGAAAGGAGGCCATAGGGACTGTTCTAATCTCTCCTGCATGGTTATAAGTGAATACATCAATTTTTGTCTTTCTCTTTTTTTTTTTTTTTGTATTTTGTCCACCAGAAAAAAAACCAAGTGCTTTATCTATTGTCCAGTAGTTTCCTGAATTGAGTCTCTCTCCTACGGACTTCTTACAGGCAGATTCAATTAAAAAAAAATGAATCCCTATTGGGAATTACCTTGCTTTTCCTGATTTTGATTTTTAAGTAAAGATTATTTGCACTAATCAGTGCAAAATAAGGAAAATGCTAACATGTGATGTAGCATGTAACATCTAATAATCTGCAGGTGGAACAGATGTGTCTGAAATTTACTCTGTTGCCTGTTTTCTGCTATTCAAGAGCTGTACATAACAAACCTAATAACCATGCAGTTAAGCTGTGTTTGCTTTTCTCCTCATGAGAGGAAGGTGAGGATGCTGAAATATATAAAGGGTTTCCATTGCTTCACTTGCTCTCTCACACATTTCCCAGTAGACTTGTGCACCTCCTGTTACCCTTTGCTTCCTACTGTCTCTGTGGACAAGATCTGCTGAAAAGAATTGCTTAAGCAAAGAAATATTTATGATTGACAATTCATTCTTCTGCCCTTCTTCAGAATTGAAAGTTTTGGTCTCAGAGAGAAATAAGAATACAGTTGTCTCCTTAGAAAAGACTTGCAAAGTGTTGGGCCTTTTTCAGCATGGTTGTTACTTCATTTAGTCTCAGTAGGAAGAAACAGGATAGTAGTTATCCCACCCCAAAGGAGGAGTAGGAAATAGAGACAGTAAAAGACCTTTGGTTGAAAGTCTCTGAGACTGATGGGGTAAAAAACCCATTTGTACAAAACCATATTAAACAAAAAATATAAGTTTTTCAAATTACTTTAATGAATATTAATGAAAAGTATCTTAACTGGGAAAGAAATTTTATTGTATGGAAGGGGTATTAATCAGTATTAGAAACAAATCTTCCATATGTTCCAATTCCAACAGTTATATCTGCGTTCTTTTACTGGGGAGCTGACCAAATTCTGAGTTTTTAAAAACCCAAGCATTTTTAAAAATTTTAGCCTGTGTTTACCTTTTGTACACTGAAAAATAAAGTACAAGAGGCTTGTAAGCACTATGATTTTTGAGATGATCATATGAGTTAAATGATTTGGTTGTTTTTGAACCAATCTTCTTTTCTTAGATCGTTAGAAGCCTATCTGTTTAAATGCCAATCTAATCCACTGGAGCTTGGTTTCATACATGCCAGGGACAACTGAAATCCTTGGAACATTTGAGATAAATACAAATTATGTAAGAAATTTTTTTAAGGTTTTAAAGGAACTATTGTCAAACTAATTTTATTTCTGTGTAACAGTCACTTTGTTTCTTGGAGGATTCATTTATATTCAGGGATACTTAACATAAGTGCTTTAAAACTAGACAAAAAATGCCTCAATGCATTGTAAAGATCTGGAATTTCTATTTTAAGCACGAAGCTCATCTTACCCTTAACAAAGGAGCCAGAAACAAAGCTCCATAAAATACAAAATTCTACTGTTAAATAAGTGCCCTATCTTGGTGTGGTGCAGGTGTGTTGCCTGGCCCTTGTTCTTAGTGAACAGGTGTGTTATGATCCAAAAGCACACGGAAACCATGGGTCCTCTTTGTGCTAGACATAGTACAAACTTGTAAGAAAAGGGTCAGTCCCTGGATGAAGGGTACAGGTGTGCTCTGCTTTGCATTTGTGCTATTTCAACCTAAAAATCCTTTAAACTTTGTGTTTATTTACCTGTGTTATCTGATAATATACCAAGGAGTTACTGTTCATTATCTTTTAAGTGAGCCATACATTATCTTTCAGACAAACTTTGTGTTATAGTAGTAGCGGCTGCAATACCACTGAAATGCAAATGGCATCTGGAGAACCCTATTTTCTGCATGATGATATGGATCCTGGTTTGATTTTGTGCTTTATTTTCATACCCTTTCAAAATCTTTTCATTGAAAGACACTCTGAGTGTAAATTACCACTCAAAGAAGGGCTGTAAATACATCTTTGTCCTATTCTTGGGAAACGCTTTTGTATGATCTTGGTACCCTTCATTTAAAAAACACAACAAAACAAAACAAAAACTTAAAAAACAACTTTGGTACGAATATCTTTGATAATGATGCTTAATGTTTTTCTATGGTATAAGAGAAAAATAATGAAGCCACCTCAGGAACCACAGCATTAGCAGCAGAAGTACAGCTTCTGTAGAGTTTGCACTTTGTATTTATGAGGTGCTTTTGGTGATAATCTTTAAAAATTTATTTTTAGTTCTGTTTTCTTCATACATACATTGCTGGGGGCTAAAACCTAAAGTCTGGGATAATCACTGTTATCGTACACTGATCAGCCCCTTAAAGTAAGAGAGCTTCTTCATACAGTGAGAAAAAGTCTTGGGGTTGCTACAGTTTTTGATTAATGTTATTATAACACTTTTATTCTCTTTGTTTTCCTGATTTTTTTTACTTCACCTCAGATTTTATCTTAATAGGACTTAATGCGGCTCACATGTTAACACATAAATTGTCAAATAAAGAAAGGTCAAGACTTTTTGCATACAGACAGATGATATGAATGCCTGTCTGAAACATTTTTGCATTCAAATTGTATGGGAATATAGTGCAAAAAGAGTATCAGCTCAGATCTAGTTTTGACACTAGACAGATTTTGATCTGAGTTAAAACATATGTGTTTGAAACTAATGTCGGTGGCACTTGTCTCAGATTTATATCCATGTAATTGAGAAAGTAATCTGATCCTCCACAGCTGGTCTGTCCCCTAAGATTTCCTTTACCAGTCTCATGCACCACAGAGATTGTCCCTGTTGCCTCATATATACACTATTAGATACACGTCTTTCTTTAATAAAGTTATGTTTGCCATTTTTGTATCAATCTTTACTAGTCCAACCCTGCTCATTGCTCTAGTTTATCTTAAAATTTTTGAATGACAGAGCACGTGAGAGAAATATCAGGATAATTTCATCTGATCCATTCAAATTTGAGTACCTATATTCATCACTGCTAAAAAAATATATGGGTTGAATTGTTATTGTTGTTACCATTCCCATGGTCAAAAACGTACTGAATAGGAGTCAGAAGTCTTTGCAAAATAGAGTGGTATCTGGAAAGAGTACCTTAATGTTGAGAGTTCTGGATCAACATTTCATAGGTGTCTGAGAGATAGGTAAGCTGTGAGAGGAAGACTGCTCAGCTGTCCAGTCCTTGTTTCCACAGCCTTTTTCTCTGTGCTTTAGTGAATAATTCAGTCATGCTGAGAGGGGTTTCCAAATGAAGCATAAATGATCACTTTCCATGATGTTTTTGTAAAGTCCATATTGAAAGTAGGGGTGAGCTAGGCTAGTCTAGGAAGTTGCTGAACCATCTTTCTCTCTTCTGTCAAACATGAGATATGGCTTTTATTCACCCACTGTGATCTTAAAACACTTAACCTATGTATCCTTGTTACAATAAATTACTGGTAAAATTAGTGGAGGATTATAACATTTTCAGATTACAACTCAGTTAACTGAAGATGTGAACTGTCTTCTGGACTAGCCAGTTTATCTCTGTTTTAAACCAGGAGCCCAGACTAACTTGGTTTCTTCCCTGAAACATCTTGAATTCTAGAACTCATGTCTCAGTGTTTTGCAGTAAAAAGAGGCTAATATGGCATTTCTTTGTCACATACAAAATGAAGCAAATACTTTTGAAGTTGTGGAGACATCCACATATCTAGGATTGATGGGGCTATTTTCTTCAATTTTAAATCAAGTGCTGGAAGTACTTTCTAAAGAAAAGAGTTTCTGAATATTAATGGTTGTAGAATATTTGAAGATGTAAAACAATAAATGATTCTTCATCTTGTGTTATTTTTCTACTTTTTTGTAGAAAAAAGAAGAATTTGCAATATTCTGAACAAGGTGAAGTAATACAAGAGTGGTTTTCAGTACATTGATATTGCTTTATGATAAAGGAAGTGCCAAATGGTTCAGTGCTCCTAGGTGTACATGAGTCACACCTCTGTTCGTCTCATTTTGAAGTGAAATGCTCTGGAAATTGAGTATATGAGCAATGCTAGATAGTCAAGAAGATACTGGTAGAATGAAGTAAGTTGCTTGAAATTAATTATTTGGGAAGTGCTTTGCAAAGCAGAACTGTAAAGGAGGTAAAATTTTCAACTGGCTTATTAAAATGTGAGCAAATTATATTAATCAGTGAATTAGTGATTAATATCCCATTTTAATTTCTTGTAAAGTACAAGATCTGAAAACTAAAGTATATCTATCTCCAGCATACATAGCCTTCAAGTGCTTTGTCTATCAAGATGTAGTTTGGTTATTCATTAGGAATTTCATCCTTTTTTTAAACTATGAAAATTATTCCACTGTTTTGAGCTGCCTGATATTCTGAAAGTTGTGTATTTTCCAGCTAAAGTTCCCACATATTTGTCTTCTGCATTTGTCTTCACTTTGCCTTCAAATGAAGTTTTGGAAAATAATCTTTATTTCTCATTAATTTGTTCCTTCTGTGCCTTTTTAAGATATCCGAGTACAAGCTACAAGTACAAATGCACAGAGGTATGATCTTTGATAGCATTGAAGTGCCTTAATGTTTGAATAGCTTGCTTGTGTGTTTAAGAGAGATCTGAGTTAAATTACTCCTTTAATGGTTTCAGACACTAAATATCAAAACACACAAAACAAACAAAAAACCTGCCTCTTACTATGCTGTCCTCATGATATTAGACACCAAATGCAATTTTAAAAAAGTAATTTGGTGTCAAAGTTATTTACATTTGTTGTACTCCAAACGCCTCCATAATTTCTACAATTCAGTATGTATTAAACTTAAATGCTACACATAGTGTGTACATCTCTTTGGGGAGGTTTTGCACTGGAAGGTTAGCAGGGTTGGAGATGTGGGGTGCTCCCAGGGGAATCTTGGTATGGCACAGTAAACAGGCCCATGGGGTGCACTGAGTGTATTTATCCCACATTATTAAAAGTCAAAGTTAATGTGAGCTGCACTCTGAATAAATTTGTCTCTGTAAAAACCAGTGAGTTTCTAGGCATTAAAAAACCGAAAACCCTAGGGTTAAGCAAGCAACCAGAGCAGGGGATCTCAGCATCATGCTTTGTGTTCTGCCTTTGCTCTAGACTTATTTGTGCCTTGACTTGTACTCAGGTACTAGAGTAAGTGGAAAAGATAATCTCTGCCTCATGTGTCGCTTGCAATGTGAAGGGTATTATAAGCTGAGGTACCAAACATTTTGGGTGTGCAAATTGCAACTGCATTGCCTAAGCCATCACCCCTTAAGGATGTGTAGCAGTAGAGATGCCATGCTCCATGGGGTCATGCTGGTGTGCTATGCTGTGCCCAACTCTGTCTTCAGAATCCTGTGGTCCATTTGCTATATATTTATCCTCCGTGGTAAATTGTGCAGTGCAGCATGGAGCAGTTATCTTCAGGAGAAATCATTTTACTCTGATTCAAATTTAAGTGAGTGGTGGCAGGAGAAACAGTGAGTTCAATCAATAACCTCCCTGTCTCCCCCTTTCCATACAGGGAATGATTCATTGTGTGCCCAGATTCTCTCTGTTTCTCAATTAATAAGCTATGAATTGAAAACTGGCATCGACTTTTCACAGTAATGCAAGGTCTAGATCCCCTTGGGTTTTCATCCCTCCTGCAACTGAACACTTCAGCCTTCAAAAATTTGTTTTGGCTTTTGAAGTAGGGATGTCATATCATTTTACAATAGTGAGTGTTTCTTTCCACTTGCAGCTATGTGGAAGTCACCACAGGGACCAAAATTGTTCAAGTGTTCAGCAAGAAAAGCTATATCACGTTCATAAATCTCTAAGTCAAATCTGAAATAAAAGTCGTGCAGCAAACTGGAAAATGAATTTTATTTTAAATCGAAACGAGGATCAGCAGATACAGCCTGGGATTTGGAAATGATTAAGTGTAGAATTCAGTTAAGAAGTTTCACCTCTCAAGAAAATATAAAGCAAACATTCTTATTCCTGACTTATAGATCTTCACTGTGTTCAGAATAATAAAATGACTGATCCAGTCACATATTGATGCAGAAGATCTTGGAACATTTGTACTGTGACATGAGTCAGTAATAGATTTTGTGTTTTCAGCTTTTCTTTCCTGGTTAGACCATGTTTGAGTTTCAACTCCTCTGCCCCTGAATTGTAAATCCTACTGGTAGATGTTGAAATGTGCTGAAGGCTGTGTTTCACCTTGTCCTTGCTTACATCAATGAGAATCTTGTGTAAATTGAGATTGTGGTCCTGAAGGTCCAAGTGTGCTTGCTTTATTTTTTGTCCTTTAGACTCATGTTCAGTGAAAAAGCTGAGATTCAGAAGGAAATGTATTGAGCGAAATATGTAAATTCAATGTCCTAAGTGGATATAATTAGAAAACTAAATTAATGATGTTTCTTATTGATTCAATTCAATGTGTACTTGTAGTTTTCAGCTTTGAATCCTAGGAAGATTTTCAAAGCCTACTTAATCCTGTCTTCTAGAGACGCTTCTGCACCATCTATTAACCAGATTTTCCTTCATTGTTTTGTCCTGTCACTCACTACTTGGCTTTGAGGTTTGGATCATGGGTTTCCCTACCATAGCCAAAATGACTTATAGATCTTTTCCAAATTTAAAAGCCACTCTACTGGTAACATTGTTGAATCTTGACTAATGGTACAGATAACTTAATCATATTTAGCTCTTGTTTCTCTTTACTTTGTTGTCTAAGGAAATGACTGATACTATGACTTAGCCTGTAGGGTATGACGAGATGGTAGGAAAAGTATTTTGAGCACTACCATATAATCCCAAAATATCCCTAATCTCATAGTGCATGAATTATGCATCTGCACAAATTCTATTGATTCCATCCATTCAAATTTGAATTTGACAAAAAACATGACGGAGAGTAACATTTAGCATTTCCAGATGGTGATGCTCATATTTTTGATGTGAAACTTTGCTTCTTTCACTCCACAGAAGAATCTGATAGATTGGAGCACTCTCCTCAGTCTGCTGCAAAAGACAGAAATACACAACTGAACTGTTAATCGCAGTCTCCATCTGCCACTGGAGATTTTTTCACTGACTGGCCCTCCTCAGAAACAAATTGATATGAAGCAAAGTTTATATTTTTAGACATTTATACACAGACTGCATGGGGAAGCTTTTCTCGTCGGGAGACAGTTTTTTTGAGAGTGGTGTCAAGGTCAGGCATTTTGACCTTTGGGAACAGGAGACAAGATTCCTCCCTGTTCATAGGATCCCTATGTTTTTTCACAATTTCTCCATGATCTCTCTCCTGCCTTTAATTTTCCTTTCGTGATGAACTCTTATGACTAGAAACTGCATTTTATCTGCTGTCATGACCCACTGAAGGAAAGTACAGGAAAGTTTTTAGCTCACATTTCACCCAGATGTTTGGTGGGCAAAATTCTCCTTGCTTTGGCATTTTCCTGTGAATTGGAGCAAGGGATGCTGCACTTGATATTATTTCCGTTAAGCTTTGTAATATTTAAGTCAGAATCACTGAAGCAGCAACCTCTAACTCTGACAAAAATTTTTTCAAGCCACAGCTCTTCCCAAGAGCATGATACATAGATTAGCAGGTCTGTCAAAACTGGCTTTAAACCATCAATGGCCTTCCTAAAATTCACGTGTGTGTTATTTACCTTTCATTGACCTGTTATAAGTACCTCTCCACTGAACAATTATACCAGAATCTAAAATTCAGGAAATAATGATTTTGTTTGTCTAGAGCATAAACCTAACATCATGAGAATGTGGCTTGGAAACTACTGCTGGTATTTGTGAGTTCTAGCTAGCTGTGAGATTTTGTCTAGCTGTGTTGAAACAATTTACTGAAACATTGATGTTTAGATTTTTTCCTCCAAAATAAAAAGGTACCGTAAAGTAGTGTCATAGAAAAGGAAACCAAACAGAGATACTTGTTTTACCTTAATCTGAAAAGTAATACTACTAAAACATCCTGCTGCATCAATTCTGCCCTTAAGAGACTTAAGCATCTGAAAATGAAGTTGTGCTAGTCCTAAGCTTTTTTAATAGAATTTGGATCCTAGAACCTGGAGGATATGAAAAAATATGTTTACCTTAGCTTCCTGATAAATAAAGCATTTGTTATTAATTAATGCTTGGGAAGATAATTATGTGGTGATGTCTTGCAAAGATCAAAGGGCATGAATCTTTCAGGTTTAAATTCACATGAAATTTATACACATACTGAACTTTATCTGAAGAAGTAATGCCATAAAACAGTACTGTTGTTGGATTGGGAATTCTGAAAGTAATTCTGGAGATAATATTTCAATATAAACTACTGTTTGGATTAAGAAGAAATATGAGTATTATGTTAACCCTGGTTTTCAATGTCCTTCATCAAATTATCAATTTATTGCTTTTGCTGCAGGCAGTTTCTTCTTTCATCTATACCCAGATACCTCAGGAGGAATGCTGCTGAAATTGGTTTGAGCAACCTGGTCTGAGTCAAATAAATTTGACTCTCCACTCTGAATGGCAGGTTACACCAGAGGATATCCTGAAATCTCTTCCAACCTGAATTCTTCTACCATTCTGTGTTATGCTGATGAGACACCAGAACAGGGCCCAAGTAACCGAGGATGTGTTTGAAATTTCAGATATACTGGAAATGCAAACAGCTGCCACAATACAAGAAGTAAAATTGTACCTTCTAGCATTAACTGACTTGAATAAAATCTCCTGCTTTTCTAAGAAAACAAAAGAGGAGAAACAGATGGGAGTGAATTAAGAAGATAAAAATCTATTATTGTGATGCTTTAATCCATTGAAATATGTGAGCCTGAAAATGTAGTAATAAAAGTTCAGGGAGTTTATTTTAGAATGAATTAGGTGCTAGCAGGTATTTTCTAAGGGTGGACGTTACACTGGCCTGAAGAATGACAGCAGGGCAGTCAGCTCTGGAGTGTTGCATCAGTGATTCTGAACACCAAAGCCTAAGCCAGAGCTGCTGAAATGTGTTCTCATGACTGGGAGTCCAGCTGCTCTCTCTAGGATGCAGGTAAGATTCAGCTGTGGTTTCATGTCTCATCCTCTTTTTTCCCCTCTTTCTTTCTTCATGATTGGTATTGATGCCATAGCTTAGTAAAAGGTAATTCCAGTATTTTCTTTGCTCAGCCTGACTGATTCACTCCTTGGTCAGCAGTCATCAGCACCTTTGCTTTGTGCAGTGAACTGAATGATCTTTTGTACCTACTCAGGACAAATACTTTTTTTTCCTTAGCAAAGATAGGCACTTTCTTCACCAAGAGTGAACATGTCAATTTAAAGCTAAGTGGGAAAACCAAATTCTGGTATCTTAGTTCCTGCAGACAGCCTTAGTTTATATGCAAGCAAGTTGCATGGCATTACAACACATTTTTATTCAAACAAAAATGAATAGTTGCCATGGTTACCAAAAAAATCATAAGATGCTATGTAAAACTGGGAAACGAATGCATTATCATTACAGGACACAATTTCTAATGAATAAGAACAGCCCTTTCCTTTCGTTTTAACCTACTGGGTGGTGACATCATGCCAGTTGCTACTATATGCAGTGCAAAATCTCAGAATCTCAGACAGAATACTGAACTCTTTATGGAGTGAACATATAAACATGTAGCTAGTGCATTTGCAGGTACGTCTCAGATATATATATTATTGGAATCTTTGTAGATACAGTCATTAATAGAACTGGTGCCTTTACTTTTTCTTATATAAGAGAATGTTTTCTTTCTGTTGAGGAAAATATATCTGATTTTCATTACTTATTTTTAAAGCATGAAAAGAAACATTTTCAAGATTCTGATAGACACATTTTGACTTTGTAACCTCTCTTGATAGACTACATAAATGACTTGACTTAGTTGAGAATTGCACTGCTGCCAAAATTGGTGAATCCTGAATTTAGCGAAACTTTGGCAATCTAGTTAAAGCAATTGGCATGCTTCTGTTAGCTTGTGTTGATGGGAATCAGGTATCTATATATAGCCTTCTATGCTTGTATGGCTTCTTTCCACAGTACATGAGTGACTTGGATTTGGGTGGTCAAGAGTTACTGGAGAGTCTACTGCCAGAGTTACAAAAATATTTCTGTAGGCAGAAAGAAAGAAAGAAAGAAAGAAAGGAAAGAAAGAAAGAAAGAAAGAAAGAAAGAAAGAAAGAAAGAAAGAAAGAAAGAAAGAAAGAAAGAAAGAAAGAAAGAAAGAAAGAAAGAAAGAAAAGAAAGAAAGAAAGAAAGAAAAGAAAGAAAGAAAAGAAAGAAAGAAAGAAAAGAAAGAAAGAAAAGAAAGAAAGAAAAGAAAGAAAGAAAGAAAAGAAAGAAAGAAAGAAAAGAAAGAAAGAAAGAAAGAAAGAAAAGAAAGAAAGAAAAGAAAGAAAGAAAGAAAAGAAAGAAAGAAAGAAAAGAAAGAAAGAAAGAAAAGAAAGAAAGAAAAGAAAGAAAAGAAAGAAAAGAAAGAAAAGAAAGAAAGAAAGAAAAGAAAGAAAGAAAGAAAAGAAAGAAAGAAAGAAAAGAAAGAAAGAAAGAAAAGAAAGAAAGAAAGAAAGAAAAGAAAGAAAGAAAGAAAAGAAAGAAAGAAAGAAAAGAAAGAAAGAAAGAAAAGAAAGAAAAGAAAGAAAAGAAAGAAAGAAAGAAAAGAAAGAAAGAAAGAAAAGAAAGAAAGAAAGAAAAGAAAGAAAGAAAGAAAAGAAAGAAAGAAAGAAAGAAAAGAAAGAAAGAAAGAAAAGAAAGAAAGAAAAGAAAGAAAGAAAGAAAAGAAAGAAAGAAAAGAAAGAAAAGAAAGAAAGAAAGAAAGAAAAGAAAGAAAGAAAGAAAAGAAAGAAAAGAAAGAAAGAAAGAAAAGAAAGAAAGAAAAGAAAGAAAGAAAGAAAGAAAGAAAGAAAAGAAAGAAAGAAAGAAAAGAAAGAAAGAAAAGAAAGAAAGAAAAGAAAGAAAGAAAGAAAAGAAAGAAAGAAAAGAAAGAAAAGAAAGAAAGAAAGAAAGAAAAGAAAGAAAGAAAAGAAAGAAAAGAAAGAAAGAAAGAAAGAAAAGAAAGAAAGAAAGAAAGAAAAGAAAGAAAGAAAAGAAAGAAAGAAAGAAAAGAAAGAAAGAAAAGAAAGAAAGAAAGAAAAGAAAGAAAGAAAGAAAAGAAAGAAAGAAAAGAAAGAAAAGAAAGAAAGAAAGAAAGAAAAGAAAGAAAGAAAGAAAAGAAAAGAAAGAAAAGAAAGAAAGAAAGAAAGAAAAGAAAGAAAGAAAAGAAAGAAAAGAAAGAAAGAAAGAAAAGAAAGAAAGAAAAGAAAGAAAGAAAAGAAAGAAAGAAAAGAAAGAAAGAAAGAAAAGAAAGAAAGAAAAGAAAGAAAGAAAGAAAAGAAAGAAAGAAAAGAAAGAAAGAAAGAAAAGAAAGAAAGAAAGAAAAGAAAGAAAGAAAGAAAAGAAAGAAAGAAAGAAAAGAAAGAAAGAAAAGAAAGAAAGAAAGAAAGAAAAGAAAGAAAAGAAAGAAAAGAAAGAAAAGAAAGAAAGAAAAGAAAGAAAGAAAAGAAAGAAAGAAAGAAAGAAAAGAAAGAAAGAAAAGAAAGAAAGAAAGAAAAGAAAGAAAGAAAAGAAAGAAAGAAAGAAAAGAAAGAAAGAAAGAAAAGAAAGAAAGAAAGAAAAGAAAGAAAGAAAAGAAAGAAAGAAAGAAAGAAAAGAAAGAAAGAAAGAAAAGAAAGAAAGAAAAGAAAGAAAGAAAGAAAGGAAAGAAAGAAAGAAAAGAAAGAAAGAAAGAAAAGAAAGAAAGAAAAGAAAGAAAGAAAGAAAGAAAAGAAAGAAAGAAAGAAAAGAAAGAAAGAAAAGAAAGAAAGAAAGAAAAGAAAGAAAGAAAAGAAAGAAAGAAAGAAAGGAAAGAAAGAAAAGAAAGAAAGAAAGAAAGAAAGAAAGAAAGAAAGAAAGAAAGAAAGAAAAGAGAGAGAGAGAAAGAAAGAAAGAAAAGAAAGAAAGAAAGAAAAGAGAGAGAGAGAAAGAAAGAAAAGAAAGAAAGAAAGAAAGAAAGAAAGAAAGAAAGAAAGAAAGAAAGAAAGAAAGAAAAGAGAGAGAAAGAAAGAAAGAAAAGAAAGAAAGAAAGAAAGAAAAGAGAGAGAGAGAAAGAAAGAAAGAAAAGAAAGAAAGAAAGAAAGAAAAGAGAGAGAGAGAAAGAAAGAAAGAAAAGAAAGAAAGAAAGAAAAGAGAGAGAGAGAAAGAAAGAAAGAAAGAAAAGAGAGAGAGAAAGAAAGAAAAGAAAGAAAGAAAGAAAAGAGAGAGAGAGAAAGAAAGAAAGAAAGAAGGAAAGCAAGAAAGAAAGAAAGAAAGAAAGAGCTTAGGGACGAGTTTCATGCATTGATTTGCATTGTGGAAGAAGTGAAAATGTTTGTACCCTGTAGGGCTCTAACACAGGAAAAAAAGGAGTCAGCATAAAATATGTTTAAAACACCCGGATTGCAGAAGAATATGTGGCACAATTAGATGGAAGGAACCCCCCAAAATCATCAGGTTGGGTAATATTCACATACTAGTTCAGACACAGCTGAAGTATGAAGACCTTGCACTTGTAGGCTCCCTTTGGAGCAGCCCTAGTATCCAGAGACAGAAGAATGGCAACTCTTACATCCTAAATAAAAAATTGTTAGGGGAAGCAAAGTGGGGAAGCATAGGCTGGCCATTCTGAGTCTTGTACTGGGCAGATCAGCAGAAACTTTGGTGAAGGGCATATTTCAGCACAACTCTGTTGGCAGAGGTTGTGCCATTTTATGACTTCTTGGAGTGCTTTCAGAGCAGCAGTAAGCATATCAATGGGATTATTTGGTCTGCTAAAATAATGTACTGAAGTTTCCAAAAGACAAACATTCTCCTAAAGCTTTTAAGGCATTGGTGAGCGAGAGGAAAGATCATAACATGGATGAGTCATTGGCTGAAAGATAAACAGATGAATGACGTGGTAAGAGACAGTGAGAAAGTGTGCAGATGCTACTGTGTTATTCAAGATGTTGAGGGGGTCAGTAGCAGGCAGCACAGACTCATAAAAGGGCTCTACAAGATCCAGGTATGAATGGAATATTAGGCAAAATCTAATACAGAAAAATGTAAATTGATCCACTGGGAAAAACAGTCTAAGCTTTGCATTAAAGTGGTAGGCTGTGAGCCTGCCATCTCCCAGCATTTTCTCATCTGATTATCTTAGGTTTTGGCAGATTTAAGTGGGATCCATACCTGTTTGTAATGAAGGACAGAAAGCAAATCACTGTCTATATGTGCATTTCAGGAGAAAGAGATAATTTTCTCATTCAAGCCGTAGTCATTTCTGAATGAGAGAGGAAGGTCTTGAATTGTACTGTAACTTGTTCCATTAACAGAGTAGCACAGCATTTTCCATTTTTTGATCACTTCACAGTGTGCAGCAAGGGAGCAATTTTATTGCCTTCCCAATACAATCTGGGCTTGACTGTGTATATGGGCTATTTAATTAATTCCCCCTCCCCTGCACACATATTTATGCAGGGAAATTTATCCAAGAAAATGCACTTTTGGGTACATTTCCAAGTTTTGTGTGTAAAATAGCATTAGAAGTGAAAGAAAGCAGAGCTATTTCAAATTATTATGTCACCCAGACAGGAAAGAAAACAACATGATATAGAAAAAAACAAATGATTGAATATTCATGAGAATAAAACCTATTTAAACCAAACTTGTTACAGTCAGCCATTTATAAGCAATCTACAGGTTGAAATTTGTGTGCCGTATATATTTGATAAGCAACTGGAAATTGTAAACAATGAAGTAAAAGCCAGTCAAATCACAGATTAGCAGCAGTGAAAAAATCCCCAGCCTTTAACAGTGCTTTCCTGAAATTGTCTGTGCTGCTTTAATATATCACAAGGCTAGAATATTACCTGCAACAGAGCCCTTGTTTAATAAATACAGGATCTTGTTCTGGAATCCAAATTTCTGATGCCTCTGGGAGTTGATGGTGTTGGCAGGTAACTGCATCACTGATTATTATAGCAAAAAATAGTCCTGCTCATGGCTCATACCAGGGGCTAGGGATATACGTGACTCATTTGGAGACATAATCCTGCACTTAAACACCACACTTTAATTCCTTGCTTGGCACTGCAGTTCTATCTGAGTGAATTTTGTTGCTTATCCTGTAAATAATTAATAAATTTTGTCTGTCTTCTATAGAAAAAAAAACATGACACAGCAAGAAAACCAGTATACGTAGGAGCTGTGATTGTGCTCCCATAGGAGTATCAAGGGTAGAATAGAAATTGCTTGCTTAATTTGTTGGGGTATAATCTTCTCTCTTGCCCTTAGCTCCTTGTAAACAATTTATGCCTTTCATGTGGCTTAGGAGCTTGCATGGATGGTCATTATCCCTCACACATAGAGCTATCTATGTGCCTGTGGCATTAGTACATTAGAGCACTACCTGAAAAATAGTAGCAAATTTGTAATGGGAATAATAATTTAATATCAGACAATGTGGCAATAGGAAGATGGATATAATGATAGTAAATGGCAGATAGTCACAGAAATGAGACATTCTTCTTATTCTGAATTATTTGACTGGAAACATAACTGTAATTTCTTGTCACCGAAGATTTGCTTGAAAAAGTTAAAATCTTTAATAGAAGGCTGTAAATAATATTGCCATACTAGACAGATGTTTCTTTAAGCTGTGCTCCTTACAAACATAAAGATGCCCTTTTGGTCAAGGATCAGAGACAATGCAGTGTAATTGCTCATCTAGCCAGGAGCCTGAGGTAGGGTAGCGTGAATGCTTAGAATGACTAAATGTGTAAATCCAAGCCATACTGGTAACAAATTGTTGTTGAATAAAAAATATATGTGATGGTGTAAATTTTTTAAACATTTTAAAACTACAGAAGACAAATTTGTCTAATAATGCATTATCTGAAGACATATTGCATCTAGCATTTTGCAAAGTGTGTAACATCGTTTCAAAGTGGTGGGATAGTATTATGATTATTATCTGGCAAGCTACTAAAGCCACCTAACTGTGGTGTCTCTTAGATAAAGTGCATTGTGTACCCAAATTGTGCAAAAATAAACTTCTGCATATAGTGTTTTCAATTATGATTATCCAAAATAGTGACTAGATAAGATTATCTTTGATTATGAGGACTAACTGTTGATACCAAGCTACTATAACAAATTATTGCAATCTTACACTATTTACAGATCTTGGAAGGAAAAGCTCTCAGCTCTTTCCAGCACAAAGCATCTTGGGGTCAACAGCTGAAAAAATGAAATAGTAAACTCATTGCTTGCACGAGAAATTCACTACTTTTCCTTAATAAGAATTTTGGCCATTTCCATTTTTAAGGACAGGAGTGAATTTCCTAAAGATAAAAAATACTCTAAATTTATTTGTAGAAACTCTATATTTTATCAATGTAAGGAACAGAAAGAACCTCAGACTTATTGGCTCTTGAGATTGCCTTAGGAAGAAGGACAAATAGACTTGGTGCAGATATTTGAAAATATGAAAAGGTGGTGTTATATCAGAAGAAAATTAAAAGCTGTATTGATGTTTCAGAGCGTGCACTTGCTGACTGATGAATGTGTGTTGATACACTGAGGTAAACTGTAGAACATCAAATGCACTTACCAAGTAAATTTTATTGCATTCATTTTTTTTAAGATCTTCATTAATAAGAACCATTATTTTAGTAAATTTCATTGAATTATAGTGTCTATTCATCTATGCAAGCAAACTTATAAAAGTGATCTTTATAGAGCTTATATATACCTGATCTTTTATGTTGTATAATGCTGAAGAAATTGCTTGAATATCTAATTATATTTTCTCCTTTTGTTTGTCAGCCTCTTAATTTTTGACAGTTTTGTTTGTTGAGATGTTCTGCTTTTTAAGAGTCATTAGATATTTCCTATCATGTCCAAAGAGGAGAAGTCTAAACTAGGGACATACAAATAACGTTTGTCTTTGTTTAGGAATGGTATTCCCAGTCTAGTGTTCCCCCTGCAACACTCCAAGCTCTTTGTTGCAAGAATCGAAATGAGGGATGCGGGCTCCAGGGGGCTCTTTAAAATGCAGTTTATTATATCCAAATGATACAGCACAGCCTTGTCAGCCACAGCTGTAGGTTCGTCTGAAGCCATCTCTAGTTCTGGTTACAATGCATTGTATACTTTTCATTACAAAGCATCTTAATTCATGACAACCAATAAGTACCTTTACTATTACCTATAGCCCATCCTAACTATTAACATTATCATATTCATGTTACTATATTCTAATCACAAAAGGTTAATATGTTGCAGTTTCAGCTAGAAGTTGTTTTTCAGTTTTCTTGCAGTGGAAAATTCCGAGGTCTTTTCTGTACTTGCAACATCGGCTTTCTTGTTTGTCTGTGAAAATCTTTTTGCTTGGTAAAAACATGTTTTGTTTGAGGTGGATGTATCCTTTGCTCTAAGTCATAAAAGCCCCTTCCAACTAATTTGCTCTTTGCCTTCTAGTTACCCAGTAAGACTGACTCAGCAATTCTTTTCTTCTATATCAAAACTTGCTATCATTTCTATTCTTTCTTCAGATTCTACATTCAAAGATCTTTCTGTTATACATACATATCTGTGAGACGTTCCTCAACAGCTCATTCCCTTCCCTTCCCTTCCCTTCCCTTCCCTTCCCTTCCCTTCCCTTCCCTTCCCTTCCCTTCCCTTCCCGCCACCCCCCACCCCGTGTCAGGCTGGAGAGGGGATTTGGAGGCACAAGAGTTTAAGATCAAGGGTTTGAGATAAGAACAATTTACTGGAAACAGCAATGAAATAAGAAATGAACAGTAGCAGCAAGCACATTAATAACAGAGTGTACAAGGAAGGTGAACCTTTCCCAAGCAAGTGGTCACCATGTCCTCAGGAATAATCAGTATTAATACATATAAATCTGTTTAATGAAATCTGTAGTAGAAAATAGCAGACACTGGGGATTTTGTTAACTGACATTCTCTTGAAACATATGAAAATTTTTTTATGTCATATAAATGGCACATAGTTAATATAATTTTAGGTGAGAAGAGACACTAGTAAAAAATAAAAGCAAAATATTGAACAATCTACTGTGTTAACAACTTGATCTTGGAATATAGTTTTTCTTATTCATACAGATAAAATAAGTGCCCGAAGGACAGCATCCTGTGGCAGAGTTCCAGCAGTTTGCAGAGAACTGTTGCCTGTGGGATGAACTCACATTGGAGAAGTTCATGGAGAACTGACTGCCATGAGATGGACCCTACACTGTGGCAGGGGAAGGACTCTTCTTCCTGAGCAGTGGCAGAAACAACGTGTGATGAACTGACCATAAGCCCCCATGCCCTACTTTCCTGCATCTCTGAGGGGGAGGAGGTAGAGGGAGGAAGGAGGGAGAGGCAGAGGGAAGGTATTTTTAAGATTTCTTTTACTTCTCATTATCCTGTTCTGATTGTTTTAGCAATAAATTCAGTTAATATCCCCAATTTGAATCTGTTTTGCCTGTGGGAGTATTTGCTGAGTGACATCTCCCAGACCTTATCTCAACTCATGAATCTTTATTGTATTTTTCTCCCCTGTCCAGCTGAGAAATGAAGTAATAGAGCAGCTTTTGGTGGGTGTCCGGCATCCAGCCAGGGTCAACCCACTCAAATGTCAATGACTTTTTGGAAATTCAAAGTCACAGGCACCCTGTACTACCAAACCTCTGTGTGTAAGTTATGGAAATGGATTTGATTGGTTTGCTAGCTAACAAAATAGGTCACTTGATTACTGATGATCATGAGTGAAGATATGGAAGAATGAAGATATAGAAGAGTGAAGATGTCAAGTAATGCCCAATTAAAATGATAGATTCATGATCAAGGCACTATTTTCGCTTCCTGCACTGAGGAATCCTTCCCCAAGTACTACTGATTCTCGGTTCAGGCTTTGACTTCTTTGTACAGCTCTGTAGCTCTAATATCTAGAAAGGCAGGTGCTGCCATTGCATACCAAGGAAACATCTTGCATCAGGTCAAGCGGTGTCACATTAACAGGATCACCTTTTGTTGCTATTCCAGTGCCCACAGACTATTTTACTGTCTCCAATAACTCTATGGAAAGAGCCTGGGTCTGCACTTCAGCCTACACACTGGTGATATAAAACAATTATTCTGCTAAGATGAAAACAAATGAAGAAGAAGAGTGAAAGCATACACAGGCATAAATAAAACTTTGTCTTTTTGCATACCGAGGCATATATTTTTGTGAGGCCTGAAGTCACACGTACCCTGTTGTAATTCATATTGTGCTCCAGTGAATTAGGAATAATTTCTGCAGTAAGCCCAGGGGGCCTGTGGATGACCCTTCTGCAAAGGTGAGTTGAACTCGCAGAACTACTGATCACACTCCTGGGGAAGTGAGGGAGTGCTGGGGTACTGTTGTGCCTTTGAAGTTCTAAGAGTCCACCTCTTGAGAGCCTAAAGATATTTTGTTGCCTGTAGATTTCTATAAAATAATATAAGTTTTTCTCTAGGATAATGCCAGATTAATTCCAGAAGCACAAAACTAAAAAGGTGAACAGTTATTTTCACAAGGGCTAGAAAAGAAGCAATAGTCTTCTGAAAAATCCAGGAATACAAAATTAAAATTAGTAAAATAAATACAGGTGTGACTTACCTTGTTGGCTGATAAGTATCTACTTTCTTACTGGCTTCCTTCTCGCCATTTGAGGGCTGTCTTACTGCTGTGCTGATTTAATTCCTTTATGGAAAGATTTGAATATCCCTTCTTTTGTTTTAATACTGCCTTGCTGCATGACTGGCCAAAAAGAAGGTATCTATCTGGTGAGACTAAGGATATGAGAACTTGGAGCTTAGTAATGTGTTTTATACACAGTGTAACTTTGAAAATTACAATTTATACAATATCAGATTATATTTTGATCTAGGATTTGCAGGATATTTCCAAGTAGAAAAACACACCAGAGACAATTTTTTGAATACAGACAATATAATTGACTACTGTGCAAAAAACACCTGGTGGTCTGTGATTTCCACTGTGCATTTACTGCCAGCTTGCCAGAAGTTGCATCACAGTTTTAAAAATATGCATTTTTCTTCTTTTAAAGCAGAATTCATGGGAATGCATTTACTATTTTTTTAATCCTTTAATACCATATATAGTTAGTCAAGGATAAAAAAAAATCTCATAAATATGTGATTGATTGTTTTATTCATTCGCAATTGTATCTTACAAGATACAATATATATTCCCGGGACTTTGGAGATATTTTGCCTTTATGCAATCAAAACAATTTAAATAAGTAAATTTCCACTTAATTGTATTTCTGAAAGTATTTTTAAAAATCTAGTTATGATTAACAGGCTGAACATATTTTGTAAATGTTTTATGATTTTTTTTCTGAAATGATTGTGAAGTACATAATTAGGTGTAATGTATACCAACAGGCAAGCTATAACTTCTGAGTGTTAAATAATTTCTCATTTTTAGTTACACTTTTGGCATTTAATTGACCTTGCAAAAAAGAAACAATGTATGCATAAATGTACTTAAAGTGTACTTGAAGTAATAATTTTTCCCAGCCTTGGTTCAATTTAGAGATGTGAAGTCAGCAAATTTTTGTTTCCTTTTATGATTTTGTTAATTAATGGTACTGTTTGGATGGTTTTTACCCGTTTTCTTTTCTTTTCCCTTCCCCCACTTCCCGCCCTTCCCGCATTCTTCATTTGTTAAAAACTTAAAATTATGAGCGAAGAATGATTTGTCAGAAAAGCCAGGGGCCATTCTTGGAAGCTATATCCACTTCCAGGGTGTGTCTGGGCATTTCATTGAGCTCTGGGCAGGCACATGTATTGTGAAATTCATGTTTATACACAAAAAATGAGGTCTGGATTAATATAATAATCTTGTCTGGAAATCGGGTACTATAGCTGGAGTTTGGGTAGAAAACATGCTGATATTGATAGCTGAGCTATCCAAGTACATTTTGCACCTCAGTACAACTGAGGCTGCATATTGACATGTTTGTAGGGAGGCAGTGTTGTGTATCACACTTTTGGAAGTTGTCCACTTAAGATTTCTGACCGCTTTATATCTCTCTCTGAATGTTTTATGGTTCTGCACTCTTAGTGTCATGCAAATCTTTCATCCTTCTAGGGGAAAAATCATGTAGCATCTCTGACCATTGCTCCTAATCCTTACATGCTGTTTGGGAATTATTTGTGTCCATCTGGTGGTTTTGCATGAAGTGTCACTATTACATAGGAATACATGTTCTAGTCATAGATTCCAATAAATGCCTTCTGATTCTTAGCCTGGAACTCTTGAGTTTTGTCTCTTCCTACCCACTTATCCTCAGTATTATCATTCCTGAGAGGTTTTTAATTCTCTGTAAATTGAATCTATAAAACTATAAATATATATATATATATAAATATATAAAACTACTCTTTACTGGTCACTGAGGTTTCTGTTTCTGCCGCTCCCTTTCTTTGTCTAACTACAGTGTAATCCTTATTTGAAATATAAACTATTGAAGTTAGAAAACAATTAGGTTGTATTACATTTGCCTGGTAGAAAATGGGCAGAGAAACAGAAATGCTGAACTTCTCAGTTGTTGAAGAAAACAAAGAGAGAGAAAACATGAGAAGATGACAATGATCTTGTGAAAATGTTTTCAATATTAGTTCCATTATTGCAATTGACAGCTAATCCTCTGGTGCTACTTTCTTCTTTTTCCTGTTTGGTATCTGGAACTGGACAATATTTCAGTAAAATATTTCAAAATTTTCCATGGAGAACATAGACTTTTTAGTAGTATATTTAAACTTAGCAGACAATTCACATGCAAATACATGTCATCTAAATGTGCATAGTTTTGTTTCCATCTTTTTAAAATTTTATGCTATGTTTACCTGTGGACATGAGTAGAAATATAGTTTTTTGTTTTATTTTTTGTTAGTTATCTTTTACAGCCACTTTTAATTTGACAGCTTTATGTTAACAAATTTTTCAAATACTATTTTCAATACATTTTTAATACAGTATCCCAGATTACAAGCAATTTGGTGAAATGTTTACAATGTTTAACAGTGATCTTCAGTAAAAGTGAAGGAACCTGATGTTAATGTTCTCAACCCTTATTTAGAAATGGTTTAAGACTTGGTTTGCTGTTGCTCATAGCAAGATTTATGTAATTTTGATTTTTTTTCTAGTGCACACTACAGAAAAAGTTCTTGGAGAAGCCCCAGTTTCTCTCACTCTGTGTGCATGAAAGACAGGACTAGTCATATTCCCCTGACTGGCTGAATTAACTCGTCATTTTTCCATGCAAAATGTAAACCCTTTGACTGAAGTTATTGATCCAGACATATTTCATAGGAGTCTATAGTTCTTGTCTCTTATTTGGACCAAGAGCTTGAGTTTCATGGTCTGAAAGTATACTGAGCATCAATAGCACATTACTCATCCTGTTGTGGTCAAGAATATCTTGGAGACACAGGGTGTTTATTTCTGGCACAAGATTTTGCAATCTTTTTCTTCTAAGGAGCTTCTGTTTTCGTAAATTGTGATTTTGCTTTGAAAATTTCCTGATCAGGTTTAATCTTGCATAATTTAGAAATTATTAAAAATTCTTTGACTAAAAGCAAAAAAAAGTTTGTTACATACTGTTATAATTATGAAACAAGTGAACATGGCAGTAATATCTGGACCAAAGATTTAGACTTGTTATCAGTATATAAGGTTAAATAATTCTAAAAGTTTCATCCTTTTTATTTACTTTGATGTATGTTTCATTCCTGCTCTCAGAAATTGGTATTCCAGAGGAAACTGGCTACTGGAAGCATGAAAATGTCTAAAGAAAAAGCTACATCAGCTGAGGTAAGATAATCAGCTAAGATACATATTTTTTTAACATAGATTTTTGCACCAATTATAGAAAGGGCAACTTCTGGTTGAACTCTTAACAGCTCCTAACCTCTCTCTCTCTCTCCTGACAATGAGAAAGAGAAGAAGATGCCCATTCAGCAGGCTAAAAATGTTTTTCAAAAAGATTAAAATAAATGCTGCTAACCTTCCCACATATACCATTATCAAAGACCTAACATTTTGACACTAGTAGTATTTAAATGCTGTCCTGGTTTGTTTTTCTCTATGTAAAGTTTAGAAGGCTGTTCCACATTAGTTTGTTTTAAAACATGTTTTACGTGTGAGGCTTAGTTGCATTTTTCACTCCTATAAAATGTGCTCTAAAACCATAAAACATACTGCTGTATGAAAAAAGCTGTTGTTTTTCTGTAGGCATTTTCTGAAGATATTTTCTTTGAGTAATGATGTAAACTTTAGAATTATACTGACTTGTTTAAAAAGATATCAATCTGTTTATGTGACTGCAATCATTATTGATATTTGTTTCTTTTTTGGAGTGTGATGCAAGACTGAAACCTTTCATCATCCATTTCACTATCATATGGCAAGGTACAGGGATGCTCCATTGAAGCATCTGCTTTTCTATATAGATTCTATGAAAGGAGAAATTCTACCTGAATGTAAAACTTCATAACATGGGAAACTGAGATTCTGTAAAATTTTCTAGAAGTAATTTTAAGTGTTGTGACTAAGGCTGTTTATAATATTAAAAAAATCATCAAAACAGGAAGTCATTTATCTTGCTCTACACATAAAATAGATATTCTGCAAATGGCTGGGATAGGAATTCTAACCTCTGTCTGAAATTAAAGTAAGATTTTTTGAACTTATCCTATCTTTGTTTAGAGCGTAGTTTTGCCTACAAAACTATATTCACAACACAGAAGATGAACACAGCTATAAATGTATTTTTAATGTCAGTCTAGATTTCTTAAGATTAAATCTAGGTTGTTTAAAAATTCATATATAGCAATTCATTTGCTCTAAGTATCAATTTAACTGTGGATGGGAAGTGGTGAAAAATTCCTTATTTTGCTTGACTTCTGTGTGTGGCTTTTGATTTACCTGTTAAATTGTCTTTATATCAACCCATGAGATTTCTCACTTTGACTCTTCCAGTTCTGTCCCCCATCCCACCAGTAAAGTGAGTGCAGTGACTGGTTGCCAGCTGGGCCAAGACACCATCTAAGCAGGAAAGTGCATTTGCAGAACAAAGTACCCTGAAAGGTTTAGAACAAATGATAACAGGACAATGAACTATAATTAAATCTAACCCTAATATTATTATTTACATCTGTAGTTAGTTTGCATAAGACTATGTTTCCTCAGCTCTTTTCTATATTAAAAACAAGACAGACACCAAGATGGAAGCCAAGCCAAATCCAGGGCATTGTTAAATGTATCTGCTTTCAATTTCCCTGAAAGGAGGGAGCCCCTCCCCTCTCAGGTCACTTCTTTTTTTGTCTTAAAACTTCATTTAGGAATAATTTGTAATAACTATTGTATATTTAAAATCAAGTTAATTTCAGAATTCAAAAGGGAAACGCTCTTTGTGCACTGGCTGAAAAATTCTCTCCCGACCTGTTATTCTGATGTTCTCTGTACTGGAGCTGTGCTTTCATGCTCCTATGGGCTAGACCTTAAAAAAATCGTTTTAAAAGCCCTGAAGACCTGTATTAACTTTATCAGCGAACTATTTCAATAACAACATTCAGAGTATCTCTCCTAATAAATAGTACAGGGAGAAACAGCTCTGCTAAAAATCCACCTTTGGGCTGTAAGCAGATAACTAGAAGCAATCAAAGCACAAGAGGATAAGCTTAGTCATCATTGCCCTATTTGTCAGTGGTTGCCCAGATGTATACCCAGGGCTTTCAACAACTACATCAGCTCAGATGGGGGGTTAGCAGGGTCCAGTTTGAGTTACTGGTTTCCAATCACACCTTAAAATTGCCTTTTCTAAGCAAAGCACTTAGATTTAATACATGTCAACACACCCTAACACACTAGCAGAGCTAAACGAGCTTGTCACACATTGCCTATACCACCACCACAAAAAGTGGCTGCTTTTTTTTGCAGAGTCCTTCCCTCAAAAAAAGAGGTTAATGTGTAACTGGTCAACCAGCCTGCAAATTTTGCTGCAGATTACAGTGTTTCTCAGGTTTTCTTCATTTCTCTGCATCCCATCTGTACAGTTTGTTGAAATTAGAACAAAATAAGGACAAATAACGTTCTTGATATTTATCATTCTGTTTTTTTTTCTTTAGTTAAGTAATATTAGGGGGATATACAGGGGACTGTGCAGGCAGTTGTGTGAAAAATTTATGTGATTAATTTATGTTTGTTTTTTTTTAAATTTTGTTTCCCAGCTGCACATCTATTTCACTTTGAGTGCCTGTGCTTTCAGACTTCCAATAAATTCAGCAATTTTCTTTATGCCTCAGAATGGCATAGCAATTAATTTATATAGTGGGTAAGTGATTTGACAGAACATTGCTTAATTTTAAGGAGAATATACACCATTAGATAAAAGCTAAACAGCAAAGTTAAAACATTCAGTTGTTAAACATCATTATTGTCCTGAAATCTCAGAATGCTGCTCTGCTTATAGAAACAGGGTTGTTATAATATCCCTTGCTCTCTTTAAGTCCAAGCTGCTTTAATTTTGTCCTGCGAAATCCTGTTTCATATCTGTCTGCAGTCTCACTCTACACATGATAAAAAAATTGTATCTTTTTAATGATGAGTCTTTCTCTGAGTCTACATCTTCATTTTGTTATTTGGACTTTGATGTTCCTATGTGTGCAAAACTCAAAACAGACTCCTCAGGAAATTGTGCCTTTGATATAAAGCAATTTAATATAAAAGTAATCTAAAATTTATTCTGTTCACTAATTATATGTAGCTGCCTTGTGGCTAGTTAGAGCAAGATTAAATTGCTAGGCAAAAATCCCATCAGTGTGATTGATGTACTTGAGGTTGTCACTGTATGTATCTATTTATCCTTCATGAATATCAGGATGAATTTTAAATTCAGGTTCTAATAAAGTAGTAGCCACAAAATAAGTGAGGAAGGACAACAAAATGGAGAAGAAGGGGAAAACCCCAACGTTCGTTAACACTATTAAAAAATGTTGGAAGTGTTTTTCATTTGAACTGACAAGTTGGGAATCTGCAGTTCATTGCTGACAAAGAGATTTACTAGTGTTTTAAAAATAGGTAGGTTTTGATATTGTTGATTCTCTATAAAATTCAGTCTGGTTTGTTTGTAGCACTGAATAAATTCATTATTTACTGCTAAAAACCATGTCGGCTGACAGTTATTTTTATCCAAGAAAACTGCATCATAGAAAGTGAGTGTTACCCTTACCATCTGGCTTTTTAAATACTGGATAGTAGGAGCTACAATAAATGCCCTACAGGCAAAATCCAGGAGATTTTAATGGTTTAGGGGATAGTAGGTATAACCTGAACTGTAGGGCATAGTAAGAGAGGAGAATTGAAGACTGGAGGTTAGCAATGGTGCTTTGTGGCATTGCCTGTTGACAGATGGGCAGAAGAAAGAGGTCATTGATCTAAAGGTCAGCCTGAGACAGGAATGTCTGTATTTTTCTATCATTTGCTTGTATAAGATTTGTCATTTTCCTTCTCCTGAAAATCTAGCCTCCTAGCAGAAGTCAATACCCAACATGGATATAGTTAAGCATATATATTTAATAAATATCAATTTAAATTCAAATACTGCTTTACATAGAATATGTAATAAAACTATCAGAGATATATATGTGTAATATTCAGAGTACAAACATGCTATTTTATTTACCTGAATTAATTAGAAGACAATGGAATTTGCTACATAAGTTCCTTTAAGAAGGGGGTTTTTAGTTTATTGTTGTTGCATGATTATTTATGCAACAACATATTGGCTTTATAGTTCTTGGTACAGTGACCACATGAAGACTTATCTCTGCCTCCTGCTGTGATCTTAGATTAGAAGCAAGAGGAGAATGAAGCATATGTGTGAAGGTAACTTGTGGGACAGGTTTCAATAAAATTGAAGTGATGCTATTTACTGTAAAAGCTGATAGAAGAAGGATAGATGGCAGTTTATTATTTTTTAGTTTGTAACCTGAGGACTGAAAAGAGTGTTTTCATCCGAAAAAAGGAGAAGTAAAAAGAAGATAAAATGAAATGATTTTGAGGTATTATATGAACAAATTTGCCTCAAAATAATTGACACCAATTTTAAAAGCTCTGAGAAAAAGATAAAGACTGAAGGAGCACAGTCTTTCTGGCTCAAAATCAATATATTTCTTTTGGTTTTCGTTTTTGATTTTGTCAAAATGACACTGATAACTGGTACATGGTCAGCTTTCTGTTCAGCCTGTGGGCAGCCGTGAGCTTGCTCCTTCCTTCTTTCGGGCTCTGCAGTAAGTACATATCTATTCCTTAGCTGTGTTTTCCCTGGGGCAGCTGTTGAATTATATGGAAACTGCAGAATTTCTAAGCTCCAGAGCTTCATGGAATATCTGGTTTGTATTTTCCTGCTCTTCCAATGTTAGTATTAGATCTATGTTCTGGGACTCATGACTTGTTTCTCCACTGAATTTACATATTTTTTCTTAGGAATGCAACTTCCTGGAAGGTAAAAATTAAAAAAATAAAAAAAATTTCTACTTGGGAAACAAAGATTTCCAAAAGGAGATATGGAAATATTCAGGGAAAAGAATATTTTTGTTGTTCTTCTTTGTGAATTAAACTGGCTCATTACTCATGAAGTAACATATGATCCATTAGTAAGAATATTTTAAGCTTCTAGAATCATGCCTGTTCTTTACTTACCCCATTGATTTTTACAATCTATAAAATTCATGCTACTCTGATACCTTTGATATCCATACTCTCAGCTAGGAGAATGATATTCAAAGAATATGGATATATCAGTCACAGCACCCCACCATTTTATCTCAGTTTCTCTCTTCCCTCTTCATCACTGGCTGGCAATGTTTCCTACTTTAATTTTTGAGCATACGTTATACCTCAGACTTGATAGGAAAAAAATTTTGCTAGGTCATATGAACTTTCTTCATATATGTTTTGGCAAAACAGTGTTTTTGTCCTTCTACCTGGTAAAAATACATAGTGACATTTTTGTGATGGTGATATGAGTAACAGTTATGTATCTTAAAACCTAGTACTCTCATACAGTTTCACTGTCACTGATATCAGCTATTTTTCTTGTGTCACCTGGGTTTTCTTCCTGGATAGACTCCATATTAAGCTCTCATATTAAAGTGCAAGAAGAAATATTGTTAATCAAAATGCTTTCTCATATTCAGTACCTTCAAAACTCAAGCTATACTTTTATTTACCCCAAAATCTGTAATCTAAATTATAATGAAGAAGAAAGTAGGTCATGCTGTACACTCCCATTGTTTCCTTAGCAGGTGTGTTTTGCGCCTCATTAATGTGAGTACATGTCTGCAATTTCTAATTCTATGTGATGGATCACAGCATCCTTTCAGTGCAACTGAAGCTGGTGAAGAATACCTTTGGATGCTGAATCTGGGAACACACCCCTATTTCAAATTATTTTAAAATTAGTCAATAGATTAAATCACTATTCTGAGGTGACCTGAGTGACAGACCTTCATGCAGAGGTAAGAGAAAGATGTGCCTATGAAATCTGTGAGCTGCATAAGCCTTTATTCCTCAGGCTATCACGGTAAAAATGAATTGCATGCATAAATATATTGAGAATGACTCTTGTTTGGCTCTCAACATACAGCAGCATATTATTCCATGAGCAACAACAACTCAGGTACTAAAGGGATTTTAAAAAAAAATGCTCCATCAAAAAACTGGACTGAATTTCAGTGTCCAGTGTATCAGCAAAAACCAGATCTTTTATGCTTAATTTTCTCTGAGAAACAGATCCTGATGTTTTAGGAAAAAAGGGACATGTGCAGGTGACCCTTCTTGCTGGGACAAGGAATCTGTTTGCAGTCTCTTGTATCTGTGGCAGCCTCTTTGTACCCGCTTGTCCTCTGGCTGGGCAGTAGCTGTGCTGTGTCGTGCACCATGGCCCTGCTGCAGAGGGTTCAGTAGCAGCCTAAGCTCAACTTATGTGCTGGTTTCAATACTCATACTCACCTTTTTTCCTGGTCTGGCAAATGAGTAAGTCTGGTTCAGTTGTCCTGCCAACATAACACATATAGGATATGACTTTAAATTAAGATTGATGTGAATATTGATGGAACTTCCCTTCATTTTTTTCTTTCTGCACATTCCAATATTTTTACTAGGACAAAAACCCCCTTTTCATTGTGAGTATAATCTGATGATCCCAATGGATTGGATTGGTTTTGGTATTTAGAGCAGCAGCTGCCTTATTTCTTCTATATGTTGTACAAATCTCATAGATGTTGAATCTACAGCCAGCTGCTTGGCCTCTGGCTATTACCAAATTGAGGTTCCACTTGAGCTTTAATTTCCCTGCAGCAGAGGTAGATATTGTGTCCTGTAAGTGTGGTGAGCTGGCAGCAGAAACAGGTGGCCTGTTACCTGTTAGTCAGGATCTGGGATGCCAAAAGGCCTGTGTTTCCTCATTGCCCATTCCATCCCAGCTCCTGGGGAAAGGGCAACTTTAACAATCTCAGCTGCTGAGATTGTTGCTGAGTGGTGTCAGCCTTGCATGTCAACTAAAGTTGACTAGACAAACAGTGTTTCTACTGAAGTTCTTCTGCTTAAACAAAGGAGAACTAGTGTCATCCAAGTTCATCACCTCCATACAATCCAGTATTTTACTCAGTGTGTGAGCAGCAATTCTGAGTATGGTGTTTGAGGATAACAATTTCCCATACTTAAATATCCATCTGAGTTTTTTTCTTTTCCAATGTTTTCACCTGACCTCTAGGTTAGAATATTTAGCTGAAGGTGTGGCTCTCAGTCCTTTGCAAGTCTTTAGAGCAAGACTTATCTTTCAATTAAGTATTTTTGCAATCAAAACTCTGTAGACAAAAAACAACAATCAAGACAAATAAATGCATGTTTGGATTGATATTTCTGAGGCAAGAGGGAATAAAAAGTTTACTCAGTTACCTGTAAAATGCTGCCCTCCTCCCAAGAAGGTTTGACATTTTGCTTTTTATTCCCTTAATTGAATGGGAAGTTTGAAATTTTTGGGTAGAGAATTATGAACTGTGGAAGGTAAGAAGATTAAATTAGGCTTTGGGACTTCAAAAAATAATTATTTTATTTAAAAAAAACGGTTTAAAAATATTGCCTTTCTGGAAACAGTGCAATTTACCATTTGGAGACAAATAGCAGAGCTATACCTCTAGAAGAGAAAGTGCAACTCTGGAAAGGTTGTTGATTAACTTCAGATTTCTGAGCCACTTCAACCATTCTATCACATTTTTATTATAAAGTAAACTACTTTTAAAAGCATATTGCTGTCAAACACAGTATATTCAGTTAACTGTGCAATCATGAACAATTATACCAAAGCCCTTGAGGTGTAAATCTTTATGCCAGTGATGGGAAATCTTGTTCTGAGAAATCATTATTAATGTTTTGTTCCACTCATAAAGAAAAGGCCAATAAAAGTAAATAGGACTCAAAGTATGAAAGGCTTTCTAGCATCATTTAAATTCACCACAAAGAAATTTCTGAAAGGCTTATCTGACATGATGATACTAAGTAATCTAGATTGTTGTTATCTGCTTTATATTTTATACAGTGAGGCAGACCCTGTAGAAGCAGTGAACAATGTCAACAAGTCATGGATCTCAGCCCAGCTGTATAATTAAAGAAATCTCGTGAATAGAAAAGCATCCATCTTGATTGTGTGAACAAGAATAGCTTTCTGAAGTCAGTGAAATTGCAATGTAGAATTTTTAATTTATTGTAGAAGGATGACACTTCCACACATAGCTATACAACAGAGAGAAATTCAATATAATTTAAAAAAATATTACCTGACTGTATAAGTAATACTGTTAACTCTAAGTAAAAATCTACTCACAACTTACTGAAACTACCCCTTCTTCCTAAACCTGGGTATATCCACGCCACACAAAAACCCCAAATGAAACTAACCAAACAACAACAACAAAAAACTATACAAAAAAGAGGCTCCTCTAGTCTTCTTTAACAATATAATTAGAGAAGAATCTATTTTAAGAATTTTTGTGAGATAACACGAAAAGGCAGAGAAAAAATTGGTAAGTGTGGTGCAGATTTACTGAGAGACTGGAAATGTAATATGGATTGTAAAAGAATGAAGAGAATAGTGACATTTTAAAAGCTAAATTTGAGTGACAACCTGTAAAGAATAAAGAGAACACTGGTTAGTGTTACTGGTATTTTTAAGAGCATGTTTGTTGGAGTAGTCAGGCTTTTTGTATATGTTGTCTGTAACAGATTCAAGGAATGATATATAATGAGGCAGGTGCTGCAAGTACAAACAGGAAATAATATTAGGTTGAAAGAACATAAATGTGTTTGTTACTCAAGAAAATAGGCCCCGTTTTACCAAAAGATTTGGGGCTTTAGCAGTTCTATGACAGAACATGAATATTGCTCTAGTATATTGGTCTTTAAATCCAAGTTACAAAAATGAAAGTGAAAATGCAGTTAGTTATTCTTCTGCAAACCCTTTCTGAAATCCAAGTTACATTGAGATTTATGTTGTTGTAGTGAATATTTACAGCAATAAGAGAACAGATGTATTTCTTCTCAGAGATTTGCAAATCTTAGCATTTTTCTTAAATTAGCATATGAATAATTATACATTGAATTAAATAATCTCTATAGAAGGGTTAAAAATTAATTCAGTGGTGACTAAGTTACATTCTTATTGTTTTTGTGCAGAATGCTCTTAGAATTATGGGTAACAGAAAAGTAGCACCGTAGAGGAAAAAAGGTCAAAGTTGATCTTAAGCACAGTGGTAAAACAGAGAAATCTCACTTTGACTACACTGAACACAGCTGATCTTTTTGCCATTATTTTTATTATTATTATTCATTATTATGATGATTATTACTAATATATTGTTTGGAGTCAGAATGTTTCTGCAGCCTATAAACCACTTATTCCTTCTCATTAACACATTTCCTTGCTACTGTAAGAAATATTGCAAAATTTTCATCTGAAGTCAGGTACATTATGTAAACCTATCTGAATGTGTTCTTGTAAAGCTAGAATGCAGAGTCCTGCAAATAACAGCATAAATATTGCTTATAATGTTTTAGATGTTCTTATTTAACCACATGTGCCAAGATACATATTAGTTTTTGACTCAAAGAACTCTCTCATATTTGTGTGTTGGTTTGTGACAGTGTTTTGGTCTGTTTTTTTCTTTTTTTCCCTCTTTTTTTTCCCTGTGAGATTTTGTTTCTTCTGGAAAGAAAGTATTCAATTAAGAATAAAAGAGGATCTAAAAATAGTTTATAAACTGCCTGAATCTACTAGCTTAAATCTGCTGTGGTTAAAAATATAAAACCCCTGCATCTTCTCTATGTGTGCATATGTGTGTGTATCCCTTCCTTATATGTTTACAGAAGTGATTAACAGTAAAATACTTTTACATAGGTTTTACTGTAGCAACATGAGAGAGTGTACTGATAATGCTATTACTTTTTTTTAAAGATCTTAAAAAATCTAATTACACTGGCACCATTTCTATGCTAATTTACTGCCACTACAGGCATGAAATTGTTCTACTAGTTATCTTAAGATGTTTTTGTAACTTTGGGAGCAGTAGTATTGGTGGTCACATCAGTTGTGATCAATTTACTAGACAATACAGTGTTGTTATAGACTCATTTTAATAAAATGCTAGTAGATTGCCCTAGATATTTATTGAACATTACTCACACTGCAAGGTCAGCAATATCTCTTATTGATTGCTGTAGCTCATCTCTGGAAAAGATGGTGCAATAAAACTGTCTCAGTTTTCAATGCCTCCAGTAATTATGCCATGCATTTGGTTTTATTTCTGTATCTTCATCTGCTGATCGTTACAATTAAAATTGCATTTTGTATTGGCATTTCTTCTCAGCAAATTACAATTTAACATAGATATTTTTTCTGATATAAGCTCACCAAATGGATAGAAAATATTATTGTTACTTAGCTTTAAAGAGTGGTTGCTTGGCAACTTCCTCAATGATGCTTCCTACTTTTTCTGAGATGTATTTTTATGTGTTGTTCTGCCAGATTAAATAAGAATAAGAATGTTTTGAGTAAGAAGACTTCTTGTTCAGAGTAGGTTCTTTCTTTTTCAGATATCTCAAAATGCTGAAAGGTCTGTTTGAGGAAAGAAAGATAATATTTAAAAAAATAGTGGTAATACATACTTGAATAGCGAAAAAACCCCCAACATTTTTTAATACTTTATGCACCAAATTTTTCTGATATTACTCCACGTATTAAAGATGCCTATTTTGCTTTAAGTAAGAGTTCTGAATGGGACAGAATTCCAAATTTTGGGAGTATATATATTTTTAATTGCTACTCTGCCTTTTATTCGTGAAGATATCCCACAAAGAATGATTCTTTCTCTTTTCATTGGTTTGTTGGAGACAAGCATGAGAGGCAAACATTTTCAATCTACTGTACTTAAGTGGGCTTTATATAGTACTGAGGAAATCCATTTCCCTTCTGAGACAATATGTTTGAGTTTTACAGGGGGGCACATGAATGAGCACTTGAGAATACAGCTAAAGGAAAGATCTTGTGTTCAAGGTAAGAACAGTAAAAACAATCCTTTGCATTATGTTAAAAAGCGTCCAAGAGGAAAACAAGTTAATTTTCAAAGAGGATACTATATAATAAGTAAAATAGGGACTGAGTCAGGCAGTGATTTGTTTATTATGTTATATGTTCTGGAGATGTGAAGAGGAACTGATAACTTATTTCAGTTTCTTCTTTCTTCTGTTTTTTTTTTTTTTTTTCCAGTGGTTTGGGAGAAAGTCCTTCAATAAGACATCTGTTATTCCTATAATTTTGATCCACCACAACTAAGTGGGAATGAAAATTTTTCTTCTTAGCTACTTGGGATGTTCAGGTGCATAAAGTCACTTTTAACTATCTGGGATGATCAGCTCCAAGGAGGCAATCTTGATTTGATTAACTGTATAGGTAGAAAACTGTCCAGTTCAGTATTGAGAGCTAATTAATGCAATCATGAAGGATGCAGTAGATACAGGAAAAAAAAATTGGTGTCTCAGTATTTTTTCTTCTTCCAGGCATTAGGAGTCTACTCTGCTCCAAAATAATAAGACTCCATCTCTCCCTGTGAGCCATCAATTTTGGCAAATACTATGGCACAATTATTTTCTGACTCTTAATTTATAATATCAGACAGTAAGGTGACAGCCAAGTGGCTTAAAGTCTGTAGCACTGTCATGTGCAAAGGTTCTGGTGTTTTCTATGAGTATGGGACAGACATTGAATGCTTTGTTTTGGACATCATACAAGTGCTGCAGTGTCTGAATATAAAATATTCTGAACTTTGATCCAGTTTGGAATGTCAGTCTTTTGGACTGGTGAGATTCAAAGCTTGTTTGCTTTTTTGTTTTAGTGAAAACTTGAGTCACCAAAGCAGATCTGTGGCTGTTCCCATTGAGCACTTACACAAGCAGCAGAACTTGACAGAAAAGGTGGTGGGAAACTGGGAACTCTCTGGGGCAGGCTGCCAGCCACTGGCTGTAGTACAGTGACGTGTGAGTTACTATCCTTCCATCTGTGAGACTACAATAAAAAATAAAATCATCTTGACAAACGTGTACTACCAATCTCGTATCTTAATTCGTTTCTGCTTTGTGACCATGTTTCCATCACAAATGCTGCCGTCTTTTATAATCCAATAAATTTCAAGAATTTGTGGAAGTAGAAAGTGCTCCACTCAAGTACTGAAATACTGAAATACCAAAAAAAGGTCCTTGTTACACCCTTGACCTTAATTCTTTGTTCAATTCTAGTCATCTAGATAAGTCTAGGCAGCAGCTGCTGGAGTAATCAGAAAAGTAGGGACTTCATTTTACCAGAGTGCTGAAAAGCTCTGTCTTTTTCCTTCTAGCTCATAGATCATATAATTGCTTGCTAGAAATTTATCAAAAGAAAAAACAGTGCTGGTCAAATGCCTCAGAGAAATTGCCCCACTCAAAGAACAAATGCACACGAATTAAAAGACCAAGGACAATGGAAACAAATACTGCAAACATTAGAAGAGTAGTGATCTGGTAGCCATAAGAAGAATTAGATTTTGAAAAAGGCTGTCTTTTAAAGTTTTGGCTATATCTTCTACCCAATTTGATAAGACAGCACTTCTGAAAGGGACTGGGCTCTATGATACACATTGCCTCAGTAAACAAGGAGTTAGACATGATGACAGTGGAAGTTGTTTTCATTGGTTTATTCGTAAAATAGTATCTTAAGCACCTTGTACCGTGCCTAGGTATGATTTACAGGTAACTGCTCTGATTCTCTTTCAGCTCAAATATATAGCATGCCTTATATACAGAAAAATTCTAGATGTTGTCAATGTGGTTGCATTATATTGCTTCGGGGCTTATCTTGCTCCAAAGCTTATAATTCAGGCCTGGTATGTTCAGAATGGTTGTAGGATTTGGGTGTCTAAATCACACTCATGTCAGACATAAATAATCATCAGGAGTTAGATATATTGGTTTGAAGTCTGCACTCCCTAGCTGTGAATAGATTTGTGACTTAACAGTGAAGTTCGGGATTTTGAAAAATGTCTTTTCAATCTAAGTTCTGTATTTGAGTTATATTTCTATGTATTTATTAGAATTGCCTATTAATTAACTTAAATAAATGATGTATGACCACACTGATCTTAATGCTTTTCCTGTAAACTAAGGAGTTGGCTCATGCATTTGTCACATTTCAGCAAGGGGGAGCCAGTTTTCCCCTGACGTTGCTCCAGCTAATTGGCATGAAATGGTCAAGATTCAATGCATTAGCTCTTTAATTTTCATTCCCTTTTATGCTGCTTTTTTTTTTCCACTTCATGACCACAAAATCTTGTTTCATTTTAAAAGGGTCCGAATTTAATATGGTGTTTCTGGTATAAAGCATATAAAACATAAAAGTGTATATTTACCAGAATTAGGTTCTTACAAAAATAATCTCTTTGACTTGAATAAGACTATTTAATTGAATGACTGTATTTATAATCAGTAACATGGATCACTTCAATTCTATTTTCCAGGGAAATATGCTGTTATCATGGAAGGTTGCTATGGTCATGTAAAGAAAATGTTTAACAACTCCTTGTTTTATATTTACTGCAGGGAATAAGCAAGCTGAAGAAGAATCTGACTACTAGAATAAGAGGTGTCTGCTGACATAAGACATAAAATTTTTTTCAAGGAGGTATGTCTTCTAGTTTCAATTAACTTTAATTTCAGTATCAGTTCTCTAAAGTGCTTTATTTTCTAATGTCAAAAGGGGTTAATGAACAGTAATTTCAGTAAAGATAATTGCTCTTTCATACAGTTTTTTGAACACTTTGGTACAAAAGAATTCAGGATGAGTCTCTGCACTTAGCAGGTAAAAGGGCAGTGATCCTGGTCATTATTTTAATTCTTGTAAATTAATTTGTCTTGAAGAATTTCTGTCTGTGCAGCATTTAAGCTGAATCTAGTGGTAAAGAGTTTTTAATTGATCTTCCTGTGAAGACTAAAAATAACTTTTCTCTCTATATATATCCTAAAGAAAAGAGTGTTTGCCCACTTGCCATTCTCTGTGCCAACATGTAAGATGTTTTTATACAGCTTTTTAATTTGGTGAATATTCTACTTCCTCCACATGTGGAGTGGTAGGATGGATCATGCTGGCTTGGCAGAGAGCAGCTTCAGTTGCCCTTTCATCCGTGCTTCTCACCCAGGCCAGTGTGGATTCTCTGACATGTCCTTTCTCTCTCTCTGCAAACCTTTGTGTCTCCCACCACTTCATCAGCACAGTTTTTCATATTTAGTTCTGCTTCATGGATAAACATGTCGCATAGTTTTGGAATTGATGTGAATCCATACTTAGTGTGGTTAGCAGTGTAGAACTGCACATATAGCCACAACTGATTAATATTTCTGATTAAGGCTGTTTTTAATCAATTAACATGTGCTTCCAATGCATTCTACACAGCTGCTTTGGATTCAGTGGTGAATGATAATTATTAGCCAGGCAGCTACCAGAATTTACATAACTCATAGTAGGGTGTTTTTTATATAGACCTTTCTTTTCTTGTAGTCTTTTGCAAATACTCAGATCTTCAGAGACTTAGCTGCTCTTGTGCCAGTATTTTTAGATTTTTGTACCAAAAAATATTAAAATTATTTGTTGTTAATATTATAGTGATCATCTTTGTGATTTTACTTTTAAGTAAAACCAGTCACAGTTTTGAACCAAGAAGCTTTTTCCTCAGGAAACAGCACTGAAAGTAAAAGTCTATAAAACCTCATCTCCCTTATTTTTGCCCGTGGAAATAAAAAATAATTCTGAAAGAGCTCTTTTTTAAAAGCACTAAGAATGCTATGCCTATGTGGCATAAGCCAAAATATAGTAACATTACTGGAATTGAGGCAGTGATAAAGAATCTGAAAGTTTTGAAAGCAAAGATGAAAAGACCATCAAGCTGCATAACTTTCCCGTCATTCTCTGGAAACATCTGTATATATTTCTGCCTGTGTGACTATATTTATTTATGTGTGACTGTATATTACATAGATAATTATATGGATATTTGTATGTGTGTACTAAATATCTTAAAATTTGTTTTTCTTTTTTTCCTTTTACTTATCCAGGACACTTTCAGATTATTTTATCCATTTTCTCTCCTCGGTTTCCTGTTTGATTATGACACAAATCTTTCAAAAGATCTACTTCTTGCACTTCTAATAACTGCTTGCAGAACAAAGCTTCACTGAGAACGTAAAAGTGCCTTCAAATAACCCAAAAGAAAGAAGAAATCAGAATAACTTTTGAATAGCTCTACCTCTGTGTAGAAGTGGTTGCAAAAATGTTTCTCAGGTAAGCAACAATTCTTTTACTGTTCTTAATTCTAGGTAGTCTTTATGCATAAATTTGAGCTACATCAACTAAACCCACATTCACATACTGTTCAGTTTAGTCAGAACTATGGGTTTAAGCTGCCTTAGAGAAAATAAATGGCACCTAATCCAAATGACAATCCAGGAGAAAAAAAGCTACAAATGGAAAAGCTTCTAAGCAATTATTAGGTCATAAATGGTTTGCACTAGCTCACTACATTGGGAATAATTTCTCCTTCCAATCAATCTTTTTGGCTAGAAGAAATAATCTAGGAAACAGAAATGACATTCCAATTTATTTTACTTCTAAAATACAATAGATCACTAACAAGATTGAATTTGAAAAAGTGATTATGTTATTCATGTGACAACATAGGCAATGTGAAAGCCAGATTGCTGGGTATAACATTCACCTTCCTCCTCAAAATGAAGAATTGAATAGAAGTTTTATGCGGCCTTGGTAATTTTTTCCATTAATGTCGTGTAAATAATATTCAAGTCTAGAAATGCTTGTTTACTTTAGCAATGTATGATTTTGCAATTAATATTATAAGAATGAAATATTTGTAGCATACTCTAATTGAAGGAATTACCTTCTTGACATTATTGCCTTCTAGGCTATGGTTTAAAACCTGATTAAAAAAACTCCAAAACCTCCCTTGTTTTTTTGGACTGCATTTAAAAAACTTTTAAAAACAAAATATTTTTCTAAATCCTCAAAAGATTACATTTCTGCTTCTAATTGTTATAGCAATTCCTTAAAGAAACAAAAAATGAATCTTGAGTTTTCACGTATCATAACAAAAGTTTATTATGAAAATCTTATATGTAAACTTGGAAAAGCCTGAAGAGAATTTGTACAGGAATTTTTTCCTATTTAAATGTGGTTACAAAACCAGAGCAGAGATAAAGAATTTTTAATACTATAAAGTATATTGAAGTGCATAAAGTTGCTTGAGTTAAAATATTATAGTTGAAGGACTATAGTCTGACAAACTTATACAAAGAATTACACATCTAAGGCAGAAGGAAAATAACTATAAACATCAAAAGGGCTCAAAGAAAGAGATATTGATATGGGACCAGTAAAAGAGCCATGGTTTATTATTATTGAATGCTGTGAGCAATACAAATTTGGCAACATATTTAGGCAGTTGCACACGAACAAAAGAAGCCTTCCATATTTGTGTAGCTCTAGAAAGAATCTGATTTCTCACTAGAATGTTAGAATAATGCATTCATTGCCAGGAGATATTGGTAAAACTACAATCTTACTGTGGGAGAAGAGGTAAACGTGTCTGTGTGGTAAAGTTCAGCACACTTATACCTTCTGGATAGACTGGAAATAGTTGCTTGTGGTTCAAGATAGTAAGGCAAATATTTTTAAAGAAATATTCTCTTAAGACGTTATCATGTGCTTATCCAGTATTAATAAATCTTGTGCTTCTTTTGCTACACTCAGTACTGAACACTGTTGAAGACAGAACACCAAATTAGAAAGTCAGTGTGGCTAATCTACCCTTAATGTGCCCATCACACAGCTATTTTCTGCAAACACGTTAATGATTTTATACAGAAGCTAGTCTTGATTATAATCTAGAACACAGACGAAGGGGGGGGAAAGTAGAAAGATTTCCTTCATATGATTGTACAAACTGTATATAGCTATTTATTAGTTATACAGGTTGCTCCTTCAAAGAGGAGTGTAGAAGAAATTGCTTTATTATTTTTGGTGATTTACTGATCCTGGTAAGGTCCATTAAATACTAGAAAAAAAATCAACCTGATTCATTAGAATAAATTTCTGTAAACATGATTAAATCCTGTCCTAGATTTGTTCATGTATCATGTAAACTAATTCTGTATACTCAAACATTCACTTTGAGTCTGAAAATAATTAATTTCCCTAGCTAAAAACTATAGGAAACAACATATAGTAAATTGTTAAGGCACTGAGATTATTGACTTAAAAGGCAGAGTTACAGAAGAAATGTTGATGTATTCAGTAAAAGGAGTCATTAGAAGAATTAAATTTAATTTGAGGAACAGTTAATTTTTGGTTATATATAAAAAAGTAGAAGAATAAAAGAATTTTTAGAGAAAGTTTAGTTTCATCTGCCTTTGAGGGTTTTAATATAAAAATTTGAGTTTTCTCCTCAAATTCCACAGGAATTTGTACAGTTGATAGATGAATCAGAATTTGACAGAACAAAGACATCCCTTTTTGCCTCTGTATGAGTGGAAAAATTTAAATGGAAGGCATCTCCATTGAGATGGGCTCGGAGAGGACTTGCAGAGAAGCATTATTGCTTACACAAGAAAAAGGTTTCCAAAAGTCATCATATGAATTTTCAAAGGTCTTGACTCGTAAAGGGTTTGTGAATGGAGACGAGCAAATAAAAATATTTGGAACAGATTTTGAGCAAAGTCCCATTCCATTTTCATTAAAGGTTTGCATCTAGAACAGGAACAACACAAGTTATACCTACAGTCTCCTGTTCTGCTCTGAGCCAAGAAGAGGACCTATGAACAAGCCCAGTGCAGAGCTGAGCTTGCCCTGCAGTGGCTTCCCAGGGGCACGATCTCAGCATTGCTGAGTAGCTGCGTCCCAGCTGCACACTGACAATGAGGAATCTGAGCCCATTTTAATTATTGATATAATGTCATAAAAAGAGACTGAATACATCATCTTCCTCTGAGTACCCTGCATTTGTGAAAGCTTGAACTCAGATACTTTCCCTCTTCATGGACTAACTCCTGAGGTCCTGTGGCAGCCATTCTCCTTCCAGTAATGTTGTGAATCTCAGCCCTCTATTCCATTAATTTGCCTACAAATGAGTTAGAAACCAAAAAAATCAGGGAAAGAGTCAGAAATTATTAATCCTGATATGATCTGAGGTGACTTTTTTTAAACTACTGCACCTAAAAAGCAATTTCTCATGCAACCATATTTTAGTTAAGTGCGAAGAATATCTGGCTAAGTTTCTGAACTAGAGGAACACTTATTCTTTCTGAGTCTCTGGTCAGAGTCCTTTAAGATTTAATCATAATTTCATATTACTTTGAATAAAAGGGATACACCCGTGAATGCTGAACATGAATACAGAATTCATTTTCAAAATGTGAGTCCCACATCCTCACTCAATTTATCTTTAAACTACTTTATTACTGGTATCCTCGGGCTGGCTCCTTCACACTTCTTGATCTTGTATTTATGGGGGGTTTAATATTCACAGCACCCATTCAACTAAATATAAGCACAGAAAGACTGCCAACATCACCACTATTGCTCAGTTGTGTGCACATTTAGTTGCACCAAATCATAGACAGAATAAAATATGGGGGACAGTTCTTCAGTATTTCTGGAGTACTAAACTCTATGTGTGTAATGTTTAAAGGAAATCTTGTAACCAAGATTAGCTGCAGAGCAATGTCCAGTTTAGAACAGCACATAAAACACTAAGAAGTCTGTGAAGATCTGGCTGACATGAAGAATCACTGGCAGATTAAACAGAAGTGGAAACAGAATATATTTATCACAACATATTGTTTTTTGGCACCTGCTAACTGGATCATCACAAGAGTACTGAAAGTCTTGCTTGAAATGGTAACTTAAAGAAAATGCTGGAACAAATTTTTCCTTGTGAAAGCTAAAAGCTGTACATGATTATGAAGTGCAGTAAATCATACAAGGTTTAGAGTCTGTCAGTTTATTTGCATCAGTACTATATAAGTCATACTTATTTAAGTTGCATAATTTATGATGCAAAAAGTAAATAGTTGATTCACATCTGGATGAAAAAATGCCTGTGAAATTGATATCCATAAAGAAAAAAAAATCATTTACTTATATGGGTCAATTTACATTGGTCACTGCTGTATTTTCTAGAGAGAAATTCAATTCTATATACTACAACATAAATTTGTAAGAATAAAAGGCTTTTCTTTTACTAGAACCAGACCATCCAGTTCTGCCTGCAAAGTATATTAATTCAGTTCAGCTATACTGCCCTATTTTTCACCCTATGGATCTTAGAATAGAACTCTTGAGAAGCTGTTTCCTTATAGTTTAACTAGTGACTACAGTGTTAGTAGACTTTGTATGTATCAGTTAAAAAATAATTTTTTACGAATTTGGTATGGATTAAAACAGTCCATTATGGTAAAAAACGTGGTGTGAAGAAAATCAAATCCTAGAAGGAAAACCAGAATCCTCTACCAATTTTAGTAGTTTATATTCTGTTTTTTTTTTTCTTAGTAAAGCAGAATAGTATGCCAACTATTTTTGTTAGAAAGAAAAAAAGCTTTCAGTAAGACTTAAAAAGCCACAAGAAAGATAGAAACCAAGCCAGAAAGGAGAGAAGACTGACAGAAAAAACAAAACAGAACTGTAATAGCCTGAGAACAGAATGTGTGAATGAGGCTATGAGGTGAAAGATGTAGCTGAGGCTGTAAGTACTGCAGAAAGTCTGCTGCTGAATTTAACTTTGCATAAACTGTACAGCAAATATAAAATGGAAAAAAATATAGCTGAGGAAAGGGTCAGCTTAGAATCTGTTATTAAAGTGATGTGGGCTACAAGAAATGCCATTGCAAAAACAATCCAGCCCTCCGTCTACTCTACTATTCTGTTTTTAGCAGTCACTCTCAGTGCCATAATGTGTTTTAAAGAAAGCTGGAGGAAGACATGTGCTAAACAATTATAATTGCCCTGAGGGAAAAGTTTCTTTCTTTAACCCATCAGTTAGACATTTTTTATGCCTTTAGGCATGGGTTTTAATATTCCTTCCAAATGCTTTTGTTTCGTAATATTTATATTTTTTCATAAATTATTATTATTATTATTATTATTATTATTATTATCATTATTATTATTATTATTATTATTATTATTATTATTATTATTATTATTGCTACTGACCCTCTAGAAATCAAGGATGTCTGCAACAATAAATTCCACCATGTAGTTATTTATTTATGTGACAGAAATATACTTTATGACTTTAAAAGGCATAAGTCTGTGCTTTCAAAGACTTACTAATGTCATCATTGACATAACAGAAAGGTGAGAAGAATTATAAAGGCAAATGTTATTTAAGGGAAGAAATGAGATGGAATGAAAATAGATAAAACAGCAGCTTCAGCAGACAGTTATAATTCATATAGTCTTTGTGATTGCCAAAAGTAAATGTGATAGAAATTAATTTTAACCAAGTTGTTACTTAAATTGTTTAGATTCCATTTACCCAAACTTTCTAAGAGTCACCAAGACTACCTATTCACCTAAGCTCATTTATACGTCCAAGTCTCTGTAAACTGCAGTAATATCTACAGTGAAAATTCCCTTTCCCCTATAAAGAGACATTTATGAAGATTTTTTTTTTACTGCTTTGGGGAGCTATATGCAAGACAATTCAAAATAGATATTACAGTGCCAATAAGGCCCTAAGAATTAAATAAAGCCTCACAAATTCTCATTTAAAAAAATACAATATGCAAGTATTTGTGCTTCACTTTCAATACCTGAACTGTTTGGAGGTACTTGAGTCTTTGTAGTAGATAAGAAATGCTCATATTTTCTACTTGTAAAATGATTAATAGATAACATAAAATATGTGTGTAAAGAATAAAAACCATCAGGTAAGTATCAAGTCTCCCAGGAATCCTGGAGAAAAAGCTGAAACATTGTGAGACCAAGTAGTTCTGTGGTGACCCACACCCATCTAATATGATCTCAAATACATATTGGTTGTAGAAATCCCTCCTACCACAAATCTTCTGCATCTATAAAAAGCAAAGTGAGAGAAAGAACAGGTCAGATGAGGATGGATGTCAAAGACAAATCAGAGGAAACAATAATACAGTGACAAATAAAGGTCTTAGCTGTGGCCTTTAACCACAAAACTACAGTGGATGTAATGAAAAGCTATCTTCTGGTGATGCTTAGGGAGCAATTAGATAAAGATAACCTTCTTGAGTTCCTGATGCCAAAGAGCTCTGCTGCTGATGTCAGTCTTTTAAATAGCCTGTGTAGCCTCCAAGCTACTGATCTAAGAAGAAAACTGCTATTTTGCCTTCTGTCCACTTTCTGCAGCACGGCCAATCCCCTGGCTCCTCAAAGAAGTCCTTCCTTTATTCTCAAAACCCCATTCAAGATATAAATAGCTATCACAGGAGATACTCAGAGGAAGAAGGGCTAAGAAAAAGTTAAAATATTAAGTCGTTCTGAATCGTTCCCTCTCAGCTCCCACCTTATCCAGTATTCCAGAATCAGAGATACTTCCAATTCTCTTTGCCATTCTATTGTTTTTTTCCTATGCCAAAATCAGGACTGCAAACTGGCTGGTAAGATCTTGTAGTTTAGGCTGTTGTGACAGATGAAGGACTTGCTTGTAAACTGATCCTTATTCCATTTTTACTTACCCTGGTAACAAATAGCACTGAAATGTGTGTAATATGGGTTCTTTTGTGCCTATTTTGTAATTTTCTATTTTTCACTCTAATGACTTGAGCAGAATTTTTCTGCTGATTACATGACAGCTGGGAGAATCTGCCATTTTCTTTGTATAAAATTTCAAAGAAGTTCAACAAACAGGTAATATTTTATAACTGATTGTAACACTCTTTTAACTCTAATTATATTAACAGTTTCAATTACAATAGATGTAAATATTATCTAAGCCTTGTAATGGGTAGACTTTTTTGTTTTACCTAACATTTTATACAGCATTGGGTTTCACTCTGTGAGGCAGATTTGCCAGAAGAAGTTTAACTATGCAAGCAATGAAAATGAACAAGACAGACTATATTCTAAGTCTGATAGATATCCAGTCATGAGCTATTGCCTACTAACTTCAACTTGCATAGAAGCAAGTTCATTTCTAATCTTGAGATCTCTTTGGCACCTGCATCTAATTATACCTTTAAGACCCACTTGCAATCAACCCTGGTCTTAAAACATAGGTATAATACCTTAGTGCAGTACAGAACTATACAGGAGGTCAGGACTTTTTCTTACCACCTGTGTTAGCTTTTATCATCCTGCAACATGTATTTCTCCTATTATTTGTCTGCAACTGACTTATGTAAGTTTTCACACATATCTGGATTTCTTGATGCACCAGAATATCTTTTCCCCCGGTAGGTTGACACTTTTATTTTGAATAAAACTGAGTAAAATTTCAGTCAAACTTGCCCTGAAATGTCAGAGAAAGTTAGATAAATTGGTTAGCTTTGAAACACATTTGTGCTTCCCATATATTGCAGCCTCCCAGCTCAGGTGTGGGAACTGATCTCTTGCTGACTGACTGTAACTCATCTGGCCAATGTAATAATACAGTGGTTTAGGGTTGAAGAGATGTGAATATTGTAAAGCAATCAGGTGTACTTGCAATGAAATAAGCTTTTAAAAAGAGTGCAGAATTTTTTATTCGGACAATATGTTCACACAGCACAGAATGGATGACAAGAATATTTTTCAGGTAATACATGGATTTGCAGAACTACAAAAGTAAGTGCAATCTCATTTTCCAGAGTGGATGAGTGGGATTTAGACTGAGAAAATGTGCAGGGCCTGCTGTCTGTGCAGTGGGCAGTGTCACTCAAGTGGTAAGTGAATGTCACCTTTCTTTTACAAAGTTATAGCAGGATATTTTGGTGCGTAGTCCACTTTCATATGTAGGAGCAATTTCTAGTCCTTTGCCCTTCTAGTCTCCTTGGGCATTGTTGCCTCTGTGGTGGACATGTGGCCCTTCCTAACAGAAGTGTTGACATCAATTGCAGTGCTTGTATCAGCTCTCTGAGAAAAGCACATTGCTCTCATCTCACCCATGTTGTGGGTTTCACCACTTACATAATTATCAAACTTTTCCGTCTACTTTTCCCAAAGAGAGAAATAACAGTGCCTCATAATTTTTTGGCTGCTCAAATTCTCTATTGAAGTGGTAGAAGTTACACATCAACCCTTGATTTAAATCCGTCATACCAAAACAATCAGGGATTTTGTCTCTGAAACAGTAGCTTGGAAACACTGTAAACGTGAATGCTCTTAGGGATTATTTTACTTAGTAGCTTAATAAGAAGGGTGGTCATTAAAATAATTTTCAGTCAATTTTCAACAAAAGCCAGAGATTTTTAAATAGTCATAAATATGGCACATGCTGGCCATAAAAATACGCACATCTTTAGCAGCAGGACACAGCCTTCCTTGAAATACTGATTTGGAGACTGTGACAGAGATGTTGTGATTGCAGTAAAAATGGAATTCTGCTTGAGTTTAAGACTGTGTCAATAGTAATATAATCCACAATGTCTGTAAAGTGCTGCTTATTATGCTACCATCAGCTGCCACTTTGCAGAATACCATTAGAGAGTGATATCTACTATAGGAAAAGATTCTCAGGAAGCAGAGTAAGCTGCAAAATAAAATCAATGATAGCTCAATTTCTTTAGATGAGACCAGTTTTGAGATGCAATTGTATCTGTTTTCACTGGAATTAGCTGTGGACAGGGAGCATTCACTGTATATGGCTCTGCCTTAGGATATTGTATAATAAAACACAGTTGGGCTGAAATGCATGAGAATATTGGTACAATGCTTAAACAGATAATAACATTTGCAGATCTCTTGGGACTATGGTTTAGGTGCTATATTTGTTTCTTCTATGCAGTAATTTTTGACCACTAGATGGAACTGTGCAACTTCATGCAATTGTATTAGCAACAATATTTGAGAGGTTTTTTTATTTGCAATTAATACTACTTTTTCCCCTGCTGAAAGAGAGCTTTGTCCACAACCTTTGAAAAGAATGAAACCAGCAGAGCCCCTTGTAAACAAGGATCTCTGTAATTCTAGTGAGAACAAAAAAAAATAACCAACATTACCGTCCATCCAAAGATCTATTAAAAGTATGCAGCATGCATTAAAAACCAGTTTTATAGTTGCAACAACTCATAATTTAACTGTACTCTAGTACTACTACATGTTTAATCTTCATCATCTTTCTCCTTGGTATGCAATTATCTTGGCTGTTAACAGCTGAGCCTGACTCTCTAAACTATGCCTTATACACATTTCTTTCTAATCTTAGGCTCAGCCAGGGTTCTATAATACTTTATTCAGATTAAGATGCTGTAAGGAGTAAAATAAATGAAAACCAGTTATCCCTTTCCCAGCTAATTCATTGCATTCGTCTTTTGTTTCCCAGTGATTAGATTCACAGTGATCTGGAGCTGTAGCAGTAAAACATTTTGTACTTTGATGAACTCAGCAGGTTTTATTTCATTTTGAAACAATGTATGGGAGATGGAAGACTGAACTTAGTTATCTATTGTGATTTTAATGCTTTTTTTTTCCTTCCAAAATATTTTTGTTGGTTTGAGGTTTTTTTCTTCCCCCCCCCCCTTTGTTTAGATTGTTCTCCAGCTTAGAATAGTAATTGCTCCATGTTTCTTTTCATTTGTTGTCTAAGGAGGTTGACTTTCATCAGCATAGAATAACACATTTAAATCTCATGGCTATTTTAATCTGGAATGTTCAGGAAAGGTCTTTACTATGTGATACGGGTTGCTGCTGAATTTATTTTTGTTTCTTGTTGGAAATACGACTTTCAAACTCTGTGACTGTCTTTTAAAAACTCTAAATAAAAGGTAACAAAGTGAAACTTTAATTTTTGTTTGTGTGCCGGGCATATTTGATAAGAGCATCTGGAGCACACTTACAGATTTAAGGCTAACTCTAACAGTTTTACTCATCCAGTCCTTTTTGTGGCATATAATATCTAATTTACTCGTATATCCACAAGGCATGTCTACCTTGTCTTTCACCATTTAAGCTCAGGCTCTGAAAGCCATCTAATTTTTAGTTTGTTGTTCCCCACAGAGAATTTGTACTTTGAAAAAAACTAGCCAAAGGATAAAAATAGTATTATTCCGTTTTACCTAGGCAGCACAGGATAATGACAATATCATTCACATACTGAAATAACACCCAGCTGACATGACCATTGTCATACGTTGTAGAACAGTGGCTCCTTCTTAAAATGACATTTTGGTAGATGAACCCGGCATGGTTACTGAGATACTCTTAACAAGATGAATTCCCATGTTCCAGTAAACATCCTTTCCCTCTAGGGTCCAGACATGTCTCAGAAATGCCTTACAGCTATTAACACAGAGAACCAGAAACAGAGGAGGCAGAATGAGCAGGTTGTCTTTTACCATTGCCAGGAAGACAAAAATATTTAATAAGACAAGGTAACTAATATGGTTTCTATTTCATTGCTGTGTAAATGGCATGTGCATGCCTGTATGCCATAGATATCTGGATAAAAACATGCATTCTGTTTATTTAATGGCAAATTAAGTGTGGTTGCAATATATTCATTTATATTTGAAACTAATTTTTTTAACCTTGACTGATACTCTTGTTTCATTGTGGATGAGGAAATCTGACTGGCAGGGTTCTTGGACATTTTCAAAGATCTACAGGAATGTCTGACTCAGCAGAACTTAAGAGTCATGCATACGGAGAAAATGCAGGCTGTTCTGTGTGCATTGTAGAAACACATCATGGATGGTACAGTCACATAGGTGTGTGTATAAATACATATAGATGTTTGTGTGCTCTCTTTCATAGGTGCATATTGAGGGCTACTTCTCCTGTCACTGTCCCAGGTGTATTTAGAAAAGTTCCTGGTGTGTCAAAGTTACCTTGAAAAAGTGACAGAACTCTTCCAGCAGTGGCACCCTTTTTTTGGTCAACTCTGCATATCCTGCTTCGTAATTGGCTTTGTAGGCTTGCTTTCCAGCCATACCCCACAAATTGGTATGTGTCATGAAAAAGGAAGAATATACAACAGCTGCAATTTCCTAAGCAGAGATGCCTGGAATTGCAACATGTGCTTACCTGTTTCCCATTTTCTTATCACTGACTTACAGTGGGAGGAAGAAGGTCATTTGTGTGCACAAAGGGAGAGTCATCACAGGATGAGATTGTTTCGTATCTGAACATGGACAGGATCAGGTCTACCTGAACTCCTAAGAAGCCAGGCCAGTCTCAAGAAAATTCTTCAGTCTTTCCCTAAGCTTCATTAAGCAGGTATGGGGGAAAAAAAAACAACCCAAGAAGCTTTTTCCCACCTTAAAATACCCTTTTTAGAAAGTTTTTACAGTTCTTTTCTTCAAACAATAGCTTAGAGTTTTACAGTTTCCACCACAGAGAGAGATTATGACTACTGCTCCTGTTGTTTAACTAAAGTAGAATGCAAGCACTGCTGCTGATTTGGAAATGAGACCTATTCTTCCTTATCCTTCATGTTCGCAGGTGCATGGCTGTTTTATTTAGCCGTGTTGCTAGAGAGAAAATTCTGTCCTTAGAGAGACCTGCTTTTGCATTAGAAATCTTGATTTTCAAAAAATACATGATTACTGTTGCTTCTTAGAAATCACATATTTTTATGAGTAAAGCTGAAACGTTATCTGTTCCCATTTGTGTATACAAGCTTGAGGTTACATGAGATTCTATGCAAATTTTTTTGAGGTTACATGATGTTCTTGAATAAGATGAAAGCTGTATTTTGAGCAACCCCCCCCCCCCCCCCCCCCAATATTCATGTGGAGGTTATTTCACAGGATGAAATTAGTTGTTACTCCTACTCATCAAGTTTAGGCAGTGTCTAGAGGCCTAGCATGGACATTTGAGTAACATTATGTGCAGTATGCTTATGGAATCCAGCTTGTCTCCACTGGGGGAGCTGAGCAGGCGTTTTGGCACCTCAGTAACGTGGGGTATCGATGAGACCTGCCTCCAAACACCAGTACTGCAGCCTGAGGGGCTAACAGCTTTAATGGTTTCTTTAAAGGAGGGCATTTATAACTAATTAATTTTATCTTATGCAGGGCAAGCTAATGAAAAGTGTTTGATAGCAGTAGTTTAGATGACAGTAACTAGGTTAACAAGGTTGGTTCACCTGTGTAGTGGTTTACACTTTCAAACCTTTCCTGACTGTAAGATTTAAATCAGTGTCCAGAGATGTGAATGTGGACTTAGAGAAAGGAAGGAAGAATTTTGAGATTTGTTTGTGTTGCAAGTGGATTAACCATGGATTTAATTAATTTTTATAGTTTCAGAACCTATAACTCTACAAACCCTATCTGATAGTGTGGATTTTATAGAGAAATACTTATATGACTTGAGTTACAGGCTAAGAGAAGCAAACATCAATATGTTGTATTCTCTGGGGTGTGTAATCATTATAAATTGGGTACTACTCACAGAAAGGCCAAAACACTGACATGTTTCTTCCAGAGGGTAAAAGGATACATCTTCCCATTAGCTTCCCGAGCCTGTTTGGAAGTTTGCAGTGAAAGGACAAAAATAGTACCTGATAGCCTGTGTCAATCAGGAACAACTTTTGGACTTGCAGGTCCTGCAGGGTTTTATAAAATGTTATGTTTTGTAATAGTAATCAGGGCTAAAAAATTAAGACATTTAAGAATGTATCAATATGTGTGGTCTCACTGAAGACTAGGAAAATCAAAGTTGTTGAGGAATTGTTTGAAGATATCCCAGAGGATAAAGAACTTCTAAATTGTGTGTAGCACAGAATCTGTAAAAAGTGAAGTTGAGGCATGATTCATGCCCCCAGTTCTTTTAATCTTTATGCAGAGAAAAAAATCCCCGAACAAACCAACAAGAAAAAAAACCCAAGTAAACCAAAATAACCCAACCCCAAAACATGGATAGCTCTGAAAATAATCAATAGCAAAACTGTCAGACAAGATGCATTCTTTGTGGTTCTAGAAAAAAAACAGATACTTTTAAAGAAAATAATATATATAAGAATTAGATAAGTGCCAACAAGAGGAGAAGACTGATAGTGATATGGGGAGGGCTTTCTTTGCTTTGGTGTGGGTTTTTTTTTTAAGGGGGGGGATTGATTTGGGGTTTTTTGTGGTGGTGGTGGTGTTGTTGTGTCTGCTTTATTATTATTGTGATGCCCTTGGGTTTGCAGCAGATTCCTTTAGGAATAAAAAGCTTAGTACATGCTCTCATTCATATAGTCATTCAGCGTGCTTTTTAGGAGACACTGTTCTCTCAGGCTACCACTGGTCATGTTAAGACTTAGCCAAGAAAATGCTAAAATGTGCAGATGTCTGAATGTGATGAAAGAATGGTAGAAAAGTGTGACTCCAGACTCACTGCAGCTGCAGAAGAGGTGGACCTGATAAATTAAAGCATGCTAAGTAAAATGTTAAGTTGAAATGAAGATAACATGCTTGGAAAATCTTGTAGAGAAAAATGAGCAAACAGGCTGTGTAGAAAGGAGTCTGATGGGGATGGATAGGGGAGTGGCTTCACCTGCATATGCAGGAGGCATCAACCTGAGACCATGAAAGTTGGTATGTTAATGGAGTTACTCTATAACAGGTCATGTTTCTGGTTCTTGTTCATCTGACTGGTTTGAGACCAGTCACTTATAAGAGCATGCTCCTAGTACGTGTTTGTGATTGGACCTTTGGCCTCAGATACCCCTGTATATTGTTATGTTTGACACACCCCTGGGTCTTCAGATATTGCCCCTTAGACTGTGCGGTTTCTACGTTTATTATTTTATCCATTAAAGTTCTTTATTTTTCGGGCAACTCCATCATTCCCATGCCTTTATTTTCGCCATGTGTCTTCCCAGCTGGACCGGTCTCGGTATCTCTGCCAGCAGCGATAAGAGCATTTAACAGAGCAACAGGTCTGTAGTTACAGGTGTCTATAAGGAACTTGGCTGGTACAGTCCTTTTCTCCTATGAAAACCCTGGAGATCTGTGTCCTATGCATCACCATCACTAAGGAAAATCAAACAGAAAAATGTCTTTGGACTTTGTCTTTGAGAGCAAAAAATAGTTTGATTTTTTTATTTACAGAAGGTGACTGTTAAATGAAACTGACTGTAAGCCACTTATTGCATGGCTGAAAGGTGCCTGGCAAACAGGATCTAGTGAAGAGAAGCATCATTTTCAGCAGCAAATACATGCTTTTGCAGGATTTGGGGAAAAACTGGGTAGTTTGAGATACAGATTCTCATGCTGTTTGACAAAGGTGAGTGGGTAGTACTCCAGAGGTTCTATAGGTTTTATACCTGCCTATCTCATACAAAGCAGGCAAACAGACCTTCCCTGCAAAGGCAAAATGAGGGGTCATTCTAGTACCATGATGTCTTATAGGTGGTAAAACAAGACTGTTATCCTGAGGCAATCAAGTTTTTTACTGAAGAGGATTCCGTTGAAAGAAAAAATCTTCAATTCTTCCTTCTCTTGTTTTCCTTGGCACTGTGAAATTATAGAATGACAGAAACGGGATGTGTGTTGTTACCTGTTGGCAATTTTATCAACCTAAAACTGCAAAGTAGAACACCTTCCCTTGTGAAAAAGTGATATTACATAGCACATAGAGATCTGCTGTTATAGGTGCAGAGAAGCAGATATGGAGATATGGAAGCTGCTGAAACAACCTCTCATGCTAACAGAGTTTATCAATCCAGAAGTACATGTACTACCTAATTCTGTACTTCCTAGCAGAACTTCTATGGAAGAACCAGATTAATCAGGTACAGAGACCTTTTTATTTTTCCTATATAAGATGGGAGCCTGAGTGCTGATGAACTTTTGGTATCTCGCAAGCCTTTTAGGATGACCTGTGTGGTTACTAATCCTGAAAGATGGCATGGCCCTCCCCTTAGAAGAGTAGCAAGAAAGTGGACTGTTGGCCATGTTTGGGATAGAAATAGGTACTCACCAAACCTTCTCTAAAATCTTGTTTACCTATAGCCCCTAAACAAGTGCAGGCTTTTATCTTTGGTAACTGTAGTGGTTTTAATTTGTTAATTTGATTTTTTTTGACTAATGTACTAATTATTGTGTTGGGTTTAGCACTGGCTAAATTGCCAGTGCACTTACTAGACCTATTTATTCATTTTTTGTTGTGAGACAGGATTAGGAGGAAGGTAAAATAGACTTAAACTTTGACGGGTATAAAGAAAACTTTATTAATATAAATTAAGAGGAAAAATAATAAGAATTAGAATAAAACTTTTAGAACACTTTTCTTCCTTCTAAACTTCTTTTTTTTCACACTGACAACGTATGGAAACAAATCAATCAGTTTGTCATCTCTAAAATAGTATTTTTCTAATATACTTAGGGAGAGGAGTATCTCTTGCATAGTTTATGAAGACTTCTCCACAAGAAGATGGTTTTCTTGTGACTTTAATGTTACAGTCATCAGCCAACCAGGAGAAAGGAAATTTGGTTATTGTGTAAAAATCCCTCTTATTTTTTAGCTTTTTTTATAGCTGAATTATGGGCTCTGTTAATTTATGGATGTTAATTTTAAACTACTCATTTAAGGATGAATAGTTAAGAGAAAGGTTTCTTTTTATTTAACTTTGGGAACAGAGATATCTTTATCTTTGGCGGCAAAGGGCATTATACTCTTTTTTTTTTTCCTGTTCAAACTTTTTATGGGATTATCGTTACTTTAACATTTCCTTACTTTAGCAAGAATGCCTTTGCTCATATTTCAATATGAACGCTTTACCACCCTATAGGGATTTTATAATTTATAGGGAAATAAGAGAGTCTATCTAGCTGGTTTCAAGGCCCTGCAGATCCCCTGGCCCAGTCCGGGCCAGCAGCAGGGCTCAGTGTCGGCCAGATGTTTTAGCAGTGGCAGCATGGAAATGCTGTGCAGGGGTGGGGTGGGGAAGCTCTCAGCAGCCTTTTTTGAAGGAAAAAAAAAAAATTTGCATGGGTGTCTCCTTCCTTCATCATTAAATATCACATGTGCAAAACCAGCACATTAACATAAAGTTTCAGGGTTTCTTCCTGCTCTTTCCAAAATGACAGGCTTAGGCTGATGAATTGTCAGATGAGCTCTTGCAGCTCTCTCCATAGAGAAGCTAGATAACATCTGGAAGACAGGGGGTACTCTATTTTAGGATTGCCAGGCTGCAGGGAGCATCCCTAAGGAAGTCTTGAAAAATGGTGTGCTGTCAAGCATTGTGAGCCTGCCTGTGGCTGTCACTGCTTGGTAATGGTGGATAGCTGAACCGAGCTTCCCAGGGGAAGGCAGTTCTCTCCTCTGGGGAGAGTGTGCACAGAACACCTGCAGCTCATGCATCCCTCTCTAAGGAATCCTTCACAGCAAGACAATTTTGCACTGAATGCCCAGACCATCCTGAAAGGGGCTTTGCATAGGGTGATTGATAAACAGAAGTGAAGCTGGAAGGTGGAGGATGACAGTAAATACGAAGGGATTTAATGGGCATAGACTACAGGCTTCTGCTGTATGCATCCCAAAGCCACAGATAGACTGTCCTGGGACAATCCAAAATTACTTTCTGTGTGTTTTTCCATGTGCTCTACATACAGCTGCGGCTACACAGTCCTGGGGGAGCACAAAGTGACCAACATGGTCAGAGTCTCCTGGATGATACAGGGACATGTGGCTAGGGAGAAGAGTAGCCACAGCCACATGGCTGCAGAGAGGTTCTGGAAAGTGATATTGGCTGGACCTCATCCAACCAAAGTCTGGCCAGAGGAATTTTTCATTTTGTGACTGAGAAAGCTGGGCTTGGGATCTAAGCCGAGGGGAATGTTGCCTTCAGACTTCAAAGAGCTTGGTGGGTCTATAAGTTCAGGAGTGTGGCTCCATCCCTGTCATCTTCAGGTTTTAGGTGAGAGGCAAAATGTTGCTGCACTCATTTTGTGCTATTCTGGCAGTAGGGCATGGATAGTGCTACTGGTGTGTGTAGCCATACTATCTGGTGAAGTATGTCTTAAAAGGTATAAATAATTCCTAGTGCAGGGAGCGATCAAAGTGCCAGAAGTAGTCCTCCACAGCATAAATTTAAAGAACTAAGTGCTAACATTCATGCTCAGGCATACCAGGATGCCCACCGTAGATGAGAGATTTGGCAGTAAGATGCAGCCAGGGTTAGTCTAACGAAGCAGTATATATGCAAGCTGTAGTAGAGCTACAATGTGAAAAGAGAACTGAGCTGAAAGATGCCAGTGCCCTGAGTGTTAAAGGTAAAATCTCCCAAATTTGCTTAAATACCTGGATGCTGAAGTGAGTGGCTGCAGTTCCAAGATATTAAAAAATAAAATTACACATACTGCCTATAATTGCTCAGTTTTGGCTTTTTTCTAAGAAAGTAGGTGAAGTTTATGTTGACTTGATTTATCCTTAGTGCAGCTCAAAGCACGGTATTTCACTTCAGCTGGTGAACATAACTTCTGCTTTTTCTGCAAAGCAGAAGTGAAGCACATTTGTGATATAAAAAGCCATGCAAAGATGAAATGATTAATTTGAAAATGCTAACATAATAGTGTCCAACTTATTTATTATTATTTTAAATATAAGAAAATATTATTCATTTGGATCATATCATGGGCATTCTTTCATCTTGTTCAGTTCTGCATATTTTGATGAAAAAAATGAACCAAATATTGAAACTTGCCTGTACATTCATAGAACCACAGAACCATTTAGATTTGAAAAAACCTCTAAGATCATCAAGTGCAACCATACTCCTCACACAGCCAAACCCATCATTAAACCAGGTCCCCAAGTGCCATATCTCCACATCCAGGAGTGGTGACTCAACCACTTCCCTGGACAACCTGTTTCAATGCTTGGTAACATTTTTGGTGAAGAATTTTCTCTAAATATCTAACCTAAACTTGCCTTGTGTGACTTGAGGCCATTTCCTCTTGTCTTATTGCTCGTTACTTGGAGAAGAGACCAACACCCACCTCACCCTAACCTCCTTTTAGGTAGTTGTAGAGACTGATCAAGTCTTCCCTGAGCCTCCTTTACTCCAGTCTGAATAACTCCAGCTCGCTCAGCTGCTCCTCATCAGACCTTCACCAGCTCTGTCACCCTTCTCTGGACACACATGAAACCCTCACTGTCTTTCTTGTAATGAGAGGCCCAGAACTGGACACAGGATTCGAGGTGTGCCCTCACCAGTGTCAAGCAAATGGGGACAATCACTGCCCTGGTCCTCCTGGACACACTTTTATTGATGTCATTGGCCTTCTTGACCACCTGGGCACATGGTGGCTCATGTTCAGCTGCTGTTCACCAGCACTCCCAGGTCCTTTTCCATTTGGAAGCTTTCCATTCTTCACCCAGCCTGTAGTGTTGCATGGGGTTGTTGTGATACAGATACAGAACCTGTCACTTCATCTTTTGAACCTCTTGCAATTTGCCTCAGTTCATCAATCCAGGATCCCTCTGTAAAGCCTTCCTACCATTCAGGAGATCAATGCTTCCAGCTTGGTGTTGTCTGCAAACTTACTAATAGTGTATTCAATCCCCTCGACCAGGTCATTGATAAAGTTATTAAACAGGACCGTCTCCAACATTAAGCCCTGGGGAACAACACTAGTGACTGGCCAGCATCTGAATTAAACTCCATTTACCACGGCATCATTTGATCTGAGGAGCAATTTAAAATTGGAATTTATATTGCTTAATAACTTGCCTCATCTGTGAAAATTTTGTGTTAAAACTCCTGTGCAGCCAAGACTTAACATGAGACCAAGGCAGTCTTGTATCATGGACGATGTGCTCCAAGGGTATATATGAAAAAAGAAATTATGATGGGAAGAAAAAAGGATTATTTATTTATTATACTTTGGTCATCTTGCTTGCTGTAGACAAGTTATATTTACTTTGCTCTGACCTAAAGCAATTTCTTTGGTAATCAACACTGAGAAAAGTGTAAGGCAACCATGAGCATAGGATACACGTGGTAGCACAGATGCTGTTCCCAGCAGGTTTTCAGTGCGTGAAAATTCTGCTCATCTTTTATATCTAAGAGCAATCTTCTCTAGCTTTGCCATTCAGGTATTTGCTCTCACAGTGTCTTACATAACAAAATAGTGACTATGAGGGTTGAGAAGTGTAATCACAAATTCTCTGCATCAGCAAGTTTTCTTGTTATCAAAGGAGCTTATGTATTTTCTGTTCAATACTGAAACTGTAATAACTGCTTTTAAAGAAGTAATTTATCACCGAGAAAGTTATGATCTTATTTTTAAGTGTTTTATGTGTGTTCTTAATCAAAGTTCAGCTCTTAAATTTGATTAAAAACTAACACTTAGCCCCGTGCTTCATAATGAAGTTGAAATGACACCTAAAACCTGCTTTTTAAATTTGCACAAAGTAAGTTTTTTGGGCAGGATTTCAAATAGAATAGAATAGTTCATTTCTGAAATCAAGAATTTTTCTGTAATGGCTGGATTATAGCCTATGATGACTTCTAGGACAGAATTCTAACATAACTAGGTTCTAGGTTTGTCCTTAATACATTCAAGCCTCATCAATTTTGCTTAAATGATATTCAGGCATGAATGTTAACTAGTAGAACTGTAGTCTTTGGATTGTAGTTGTGGAATCGTGGTGGAATAAGGAAGATGAGATCCTTTTATGGTTCTGACTGCACTGTTCAGCAGGGACATTGTGCAAATCACTTGATTAACAGAGACTGATTCTGAACTGAGTAAAAACAAGAGAAGTCTCGCAATGAACCTTCCCAGCATAAAGTTTAAAGGAGGGTAATTTACTTCCTATGATGCTGATTTTTCATTAGTAATATTGCCTCCTCCTTGTCTCACACAAAATTGCACAGAATTTGAGGAAGAAACAGAAAGGCACATATTGATGGCAAGTAGTATAGCTTTATGCTTTTTATCATCAAAGAAGGAACTTTCTCAAGATCAGTCCAGAGAAATGAGCCAGCCAGTGCGTGGGCTGTTCTTCACATACAGCTTCTGTTCTGATTTATATTTGTATATTTGCATGGCTTGTTATATATTTGCTGAAACTTAAAACATGCAACTACAGTTAGTTCTGTGTACTGTTTGTGATTTATGCAGGGGAGGGCCTCTGTGAAGGAACAGTAGGAAGAGTTTCTCAATACTTTGAGTTAGAAAAGTCTCAAGATTGAATACATCCTCTCTATTTTGACATGTTTTTGCTCTTTGGGGTCGTGATCTTTTTGACTTGCTTTTTTCATGCTTAATAATCTGTTCATAAGCTGTCACTCTTTTTATTAGACTTTTCCCCTTTTTTTCAATAGCTTATATAGTTGTTAGTTCTAGACACTTTTACAACAGCTGAGTTCAAACAGTGCTTCTCTGCATCCCTGCTGCTCTCTTGAGGCACATCTTTTAGTGTGTAAGTGGGCCTGCAGCTTCACTTCCCTTTGTGGTACGCCGTGGAGGGTGCCAGGTCTGAGGTGCTTTAAGAGGCTTGCTTGTTCCCAGGAAAAGAAGTATGAGCTACTTGTATTTGAGTTTAAATTATACCATCCAAAGATAGGTTAAGATACAGGCAACTTGCTTTCCGTGCAGCAGTTTAGCATCTCAGTCTAAATCTTTTTTTGCTATTAGTTAATGATCAGAAACCAATGCACTGATTGTGATGATACCATGATATAAAGGCCTTCCTTTTTTTGTTGTACCATAACCTATATAATCTAAACCATTACCTAACTTGGCTGATATAATCAGGCAGAGCAGTTTGAGTCACGATTTCTGACTAGAAAAAAATCAGGAATAAAAGAAAACTACAGAATATGTGCTTAGTTTTTGTTTGTTTGTTTTTGTTTGTTTTTGGTTTTGTTTTGTTTATATCTTTTTTTTTTAACATTATGTCTTGTTGATGACAGAATGGAAATAAAATTATATGGAGAATATTGCATTAAAAGTTGAGAAGACATACAAAAAAGACCCAACCCCAAATACAGAAAGGAGAATTCTGTGAAAAAAATTGAAGAGATAGTGAAGGAAAGGTCAGGTCTCAATACATAAACAAAGAAAGAGACCTATGTGTATAAAGGGTAGGAAATCAGAAGATTGTCATATATCACTTGTTGGGCAGTAGGTTTTTATCTCAGATGTGTAATAGTTTGAAATCAGTGATAGTGAGACTAACATAGATGCACATCTGAAATGGCACTCTACCAGTGTGTCTTTGGTATAACTTCAAACTTCTGAATCTTAAAATTCCATGGGCTAAATTGTAGTCTATTATGATACATCTAGCAAAAGCAGTCAAATTCAAAGAAATTACAATGGCTACTAATCAGAGAAAAAACTTCTGGTTTGAGATCAATATTATAAAATGAAATAAAACAACTGGCAGTTCAGAGTACAGGAAAGCACGGAAATCCTAAACCCCTGGTTTTTATTACCAAAGAGGATCTATGAATGCTCTTCGATAGTCATTAAATGAGCAAGAAAATCTACCTGAGAATAGAATTCTATTTTGGTTAAACACAAATCTTTGACCTTGTTGCATTATTCACTCTCTGAAATTGAGGAATTCAGAAGTATTACATTATATATATGCCACTCTTAATTTTTTATTGGTGCTTTTCTCCGAATGTTATTTTAAAGTCAACACAAAAATAACTAAGCTAACAAAATACTTAGTTATTAATAATAATTTTTATCACATATTTGTGCCATAATCAAATGCTGTTAGAGATGTGATATGATTGTCAATTATTCCATTGGTATTGGGAAGAAAATGCATACTTTTCTAAACTCATGAAAAAGTACTATTCATTAATGATAAAAGATACTGTTGCTGTCCACATTTATTTTCCTTGTAATCTGAACTTTATTAAAAATTAATAACAACAAAAAATAAAATGAAAGCCCAGCACACATTACATATTGTATTTTCATTATTTTACTATTTGAGAAATAATAATGAATGGATTCAGATTTCATATACTTAATAAAGTAACTGTCACAAACTTTGAAAATTTAAACAACATTTGGCATTTCACCATTTATTTGAATAAGGGCTGACATTAGCTTTGGATTACTGATTTTCCCATATAGCCAAAGCTCTTCTTTTGAGATGTAAATTTCTTTTCAGCTTTACTTAGCTGTGAAATTTCCTTGACAGTCTTGAACCCTCTCCTGTCTTTCAGACCAGTCACATGAAAATTGATAAAAACTCTGACCACTGGAAGAATGCAGTATATGGCAGTGAAACACCAGGCAAGACTTATATTAGAGTACAAACAAAAACATGTCATCATTGTGGATGCAAGGTATTCTCTACTGCCAGTAGAGTCTAGTAAATGTAGGTAACTATGAGGAGTTCACCGAGTTTGGACCATTAATGGTGACCCCTCCAAGCAATTGTGTTATGAATGCAATTGCATTTAAATTGCTTTTCAAATGTATTGAATTAGTGTAAATCATACTGACAAAATGATGGCTCTTTCTTAGTTAGGTTAATACACATGCAGTACCAAAATATTTAAGTTATATCTGGTTTTGCGATTCAAGTTGCACTAGTTAATTTTACTCATGTTCCTCAGAAATGCCAGACTTCTTCAAATAGCTAGCTAGCATCCTCTTCAGACAGTTCTTCTCTCATTCACAGCATCATATGAAATATTAAGTGCATACTTCAAAAAGTTTAATATTTATCTAATTTAAATTTATTTAATAATATTGAGAGTGCCAAATTTGATGTATTTTGCTTCCTTATATCTTTAAAACTGAGAAAGTCAAGTATGTGGCTGATTTTTTAATGGCTTCAGTCTCCAAAGTATTGGGATAACTATAATGTTGTTAATTTCAGTCATTCTATGATTTTACTGAAGGCTATTTGAAAGCTACTTCAGAATTTCCAGAGCAGAATTCTGGTCTGGAAAACTTGGAAAAAGTGGCACAGATTGCCTAAATGTTTAATAATTTTATGAAGACTAATGCACAGCTAACATGATCTTCAATGGAGCCTCTGCACAGCTGTGCAAAACAGCTACTACTGATGGGCCACCAAAATTGCTTTAGGTGTTTTTCCAGTAATTAAAAACAGACAGTCAATAACATTTTCCACAGTTTCTAAATAAATTTAGTAGCAACTAGTTGTGTAATCAAATGCTGATATACTAGTTTATAAAATGGCTTTGTGATTGGACAAGGACAGAAAATGAGTAGGGGGAAAACTGATCTTGGTAACATAATGCTATTCCATTGAAGAAAATAGCTAGTCTGAATTTACAGCAGGATAGAAAATAACGTTAAACCCACCATTCATAACTCTTGATTTTGAGTGTTAAAGAGAATGAAGGTCTCAGTCCAGAAGCTCCAGAAATATTCTCCACCACAATTTGCATTTATAATCAACTTTTCCTGCATACAGTCTCTCCTGATTCCTCCTCCCACCCACTTCACTAACAGCCTAACTTGCAGTGTTGTAGAAGAAATGCTGCAGTTTTGCACAAATCTAGCTGTGCTTCTTGATTAGATCAATACACCCTCACTGAATAATTTTAGAGCTTTTGACATCATTGATACCCCCAGATACTATAGTGAGACAGGTTCTGTTTGCTCCAAATCCATGAATAAGTGACAAATTAAGGGAGATGTTTGTAGCAATGTTGAGTTTTGAAGGACTGGATTTTTAATATCTTGTCTTTGTCACAGAATCTTTACATTCTCAGATTAGTGTAAAGTTCTTCAATGCAGGGTAATAGGAACCTGTATATATAACAATTTTAAATTATTAAACTATCCTTAAGAAATGATTAAATAAAGCATGTATAATTATATCAATTTTTTATTTTTATGATCTGTAAATGCCTCCTTTTACACACAGTTAGACACTGCATTTTTATATTCCAAAAGCCAATGTCTATACTTTTTCATTTGCACAAAAACGTATTGCTCTGTACCTCCAAAGGTAGCAAATACAAAGTTTGAGGAGGTTATGAATCTTCAAGTACTTCATAGGCAGGTGGATGTGGGGAGAAACCTCGAGCTCTGTTTAATGATGTGACTTCTATAGGAGAGGTTAAAAGGCCCTGCAAGCAACATTTTCAGCTGACTGCATATTTTCCTGATCCTGGCAGAATTCAGTGAAAATTTAGTCAGATTTTTGTTTGGTATAACTCTCTGTTCAAAACACTTCTCTGGATATAACAGACATGAAACACCTAAGTTCATGAAGGAATTTAGTAATTAGAAGATTGTGATTTCATTAGGCATTTCCTAACCAGAATATAGAACTATAGATGGGTGTCTTTTTGTAATTTTTTCTATGTTGCTTCATTGCCTAGGAATAGCCTTTCAGAGGCCACTGTGTGGAGATGAATTTGGTGGCTGTAGCTTGTTCAGATGTTAGTATGCAAAGCTACACATTCTTCATTTCTTCCTCCAGGATGATTTGGGGTAGAAGGTGGAAAGGGAAATTGAATTGGCTTGGTCCCCATTCTGAGTTTATATGAGTAATGTCAAATAAAAATGAGACTAAATGGAAAGTAAGATGTCTTCCCCTTTTTTTTTTTTTTAAATTAATATTTAAAACTGATTTTGGCTGAATGTGAAGTATCAGTTGAATCTGACACAAATTTTCCACCCTTAGGTACTCTGGATAACTTCACAGTCTTAGTGAAACTTCAGTATCTAATGGCATTCAATCCGTCTAAAGGATGGAGTGGTGTTAACAGCAATCATGGTAATTACACCCAAAGGGTTAAAATCTATTTCAGTGATGCTCTCTGGTTAATGGAATTGATCTTGACCTTTCTCTTGCAGATATCCCTACACAGATTTGTATATAACGTCAATGCTGTTCTCAGCATGTGTTTTGGTTAGTTCTCCAGCCGAACATATGCCCCTGCTGATACATTTGATGCAGCACATGTAGAGATAAGGAGTTCTAATACAATAAACTGTGGTAAGACAAACATAAATTGCTTCTGTGTGTGTGTGCATAAACTTCTGCCTTCTATTTTTTCCAGTAAAATCTCTGAAACCCAAACCCACATAAATCTTCATCCCCCTGTGGAAGACACACCTGATTTAGAGCTTATCTTTATTGAATAACGCCTCATTTTGTCTATCACCTACATGATTTGTCTGTGGAATACCGAAGTCTCCTTATACTACAGAAAAAAATATGACTTCTAAGTTGGACTCAACAACTGGGCTGCATGCTGTATGCAAGTTCTTACTGAGTATTTTGTTCATTTCCATGGGTGTAAAATAGTTGTGTACAAAGTGGGGATTTTATCTTGGATATAGTTGTTGACAATTTTTTTTCATTGTAAAATTCAAAGGGTCATCTCATAGGCTTTATCATCTTCTGCTACTTCTGGCTCATTTTTTTATTTTAGACCATATTTCTGATTCATGCCACATTCACTTAAGTACAGCTAAACAACTATTGTTAAATACATCATACTACAGGTGAAAAGGTAAAACTGTAAAGTGGTGCCTTATGAAACTAGTAGAGCAAGGTAAAGGTTATCTGTACATTGTGCACTAATGGAAGCAAGAAAATGAGAAATATATAGTGATTTTTTCCTTGAATGGTTCACTGCTGTAGTATCTTTAATTTCATTTTAAGGTGATGAATGTAAATCAAAAGAGAAAAAGATTGTTTCAGTCAAGCTAGGAAAGAGGCTTAGGTTTATTTGGATCCTCCAACCTACTCTTTACTAGCTCCATAGTACAAAAAATATCTGTGATTTATATTCCAGGGTTTAAAGTAATAGTTGTAGAAGTTACATTGATGTGCCAATTGATATATTTTTTATTCTGGAAATAGAATGCGAAGGACAATGACAAGTGGCAGAGATTTAGAATTATTTTAATATTTCTTTCTATAACAAATATTTCCCTAAAATCTAGAATGCAAGCCTATCTGTTTTGCTATAGATTTCTCTCAGATCAGTTTTGAGTTTAGGAAGGTTAAAAGTCATCCTGAAGTCTTTCTCTGAGGACAGGTATTCTAAGGAACTTTTGCCTCCATTTTCGTTGAAATTGTGGAAGTGCAATTATTTTTTGAGACTGTTTCACCTGCGTCAAATTCTTCTTAAATAATTCAGTTCATGTGAAAATAATTGAAGACGTATTCAGACACTGACAACAGCACAGAGAAAATTAATGAATCTGTTTGGTGTCCATGGGAAAAAAGCTGGAATAAACCAATGGACAATTCATGATAAAAGATCTGCATTAGAGTGTAGAGATAAGGAGGAGGCTCCCTACATCTACAAGCTGAATTTAGTGCATCAGATGTTCCTATTTGTGTAGTCACATTAGTTTATATTTTAAATGCACTGTAATGTTTACCAATAGGTTTCAGTATTGCCATTTTATTTCCTTTCTTGAGACCTGTTACTATTCATGTTAATGCTCTTGCTTTTTTAAGAATGAGAATTGATGTTACTATCATTACCTGGTATCTAGAGGTCATCCATTTCAGACTCAAAATTGATGAAATCAATTTCTAGTTTCTACTTGATAACAGAAAGAACAACAGGAGATAGAAAGAAACATAACTGACCTGAATCATGTTAGTTTTCTGAGGTGTCTCAGAAACACTCTTCTGCACTCATTTTTAAAAAACCCTGAAAATGTTGCGAGATTTGCAACAAACTCTTCTCTCAAAAGACATTTCACCTACCCTCTCAACTTCAAAAATATTTTTATTTTTCTATTTTGTTGTGCAAAATGTGTCACTGTTTTCAGTGACAGTGTTAAATAATAGTCTACAAAAACCATTTTAGAACATAAACGTTAATGTGCTACTGTCATGACTCTGAATTATAGTGATCTTTCATTTCCCTTATCTGTGTGTTGTTAGAATGCTTTAGTTTAGCCAAGACATAAACAGTGCTGGAGCCACATTGATTTCAAATGAAGGGATGGTAGCAATTCCTGCAGTTATGAGTTACCTTTCTAGGAGTTTCTAGCTAGTGAGATGGAAAAAGAATATTACAAGTAATAAATAATGAGCCAGAGAACCACTCATCCATCACTCTATTTTGCAATGATAATTTTTTAATAAGTAGGAGTCTGCAATGCCTCAGAACTCTTCCCCAAGTTCCTTAAGACATCTAATTATTCAGTATGATACTTTATTCAGACATGACTAAATTCAAACATGAAGATTGTTTTGAGACTGTGGAATACAGTAATAATCTTATCCCTTAATTTTCTGAATTTTTTTTCATTTAATTTAAATTAATTTATTTAATTAAATTAATTTATTTCAATTAATTAACAGTCATGCTAAAAAATAACAATGGATAACAGTCATGGTAATTATACATAATTTGAAAGCCACAATCAGAAAACTAGTCCTTTGTAGTAGATAACACAAAAGTACAAAACAAAAACTAAGTCTAGAGACATTTCACTATGAAATTCCAAGAGGGAGGAAAATAAAATAAGTAGAAGTGTCTGAAATACTGTAAGAGCAAGATCTGAAAGAGGAATTATTTTTTTTTCTTTTAGAAACTACTACATAATTCTAGTGAAAAGAATTGTGATAGTAGTCTACACCTTCTGTATTGGAGCTGTTTTGAAGCTGGAGTTGATGCCCACGGCTTTTCTACTCATCTTTTCTTGTCCTCTGGCCAATGGAACATATGAAGAGAGGGTAGAAACCAGAATCCAGGCAACAAACAGTTATCTTTCACAGCCTAGTAAATACAAATTTTACCATGGTTAATTTAAGTAGATAGACTTTGTATTGACCTGACAGGACTTAGGCCTGAACTGATTTTAGCTTCTTTTAACAATTTTCTAGGGTTGACTTTTGCTTATCTGCTTTAACTTAGCCTCATCCTCGATACCTGACACATGTAAGGGAGTAAATTAACAGGTCTAGCATACCAGGTAGTGTGGTAGCCCAGAAAACAACAGCCCCTTGTGCCAACTGACTCAATGGCAGCTTATTCTGCAGCTTTCAGAATTTGTATGCAAGCCAGGGTGGAGAGCATAAGGGAGGGGAAATAGACTGTGATGAGAAAATATTTAAAAATAGATTCACGGGAATCCAAAAGTGAGGGGGAAAAGACCCCCGTCAGCAGCATTGTGTTGCTCCTGGTGGATAATTATGAATTTTGGTAACTCATAGTGTCATGTCACAGGACAGCTCTGTCTGGAGAAGACCAGGAATCACCAATCTTTTGACTTCAGAGGGCATTGGAAAGGAAAGTACAACATGAGAGAAATTCAGTGGACAGTATTTTTTCTTTAATTACAGTTTTAAGGCCTTTTAAAATTATTATTAATAGACTATTGATCTTATTTTATCTAAATTGAGAAGTGTGGTACTTTGAATAATTTAGATGCTATCTGAGCTAAGAGTAAATTTTTGGTTATACTTCAAAAGTGTTCTACTTTTACCAACAACACTTAAACCATAACAAGCACTTTCGGTAAAGCCTTTTTGGAGACAATGTTATCCTCGGACATGCTGAAAAATATTTCTCTCCCATTTTTTTCCCTTCCAGGTGTCTGACTTTGTGAAAGCTGTGGGTATACTGGGCTGAGAAGCAGCGTAAGAGATTCCAAAGCTACAGACTCTGGTGCTGCAGGGATGTGAAGAACAGTTCCTGCTGTTAGAGGAGCCTCCTGGTATGGACAGTGGGATTCAGACACATGTAAGTTCCTCTGAAATACACCGTTTTGGAGAGGGTTGTACTCTGTATCCAGGAATTAAAGAAAACGCAAGAGCCTTTGGGATTAGACACTGGAAGGCTGAGGAACAGGTTGGCATTGGTTTTCAGTCTTGGTTTGGGAAGATGCAGAAGGGGACACAGGGAAGGCAGGAGAATGTAGTTTTATGCTAAATGGATTTGGGCTGTAGTTACTAGAGACTTGGATTTTGACCAGTTGAATGGCATAAGTTTTTTTTCCCAGTTGTTTTCTGGTTAAAACAAAAAGGAAGAAAAAAAGTTGCATTTATTTCTTTGCAAGTCTGGAGAACCAAGAAGTTTTTAAATGCTTGTACTCCACTTATTTTATCTTTAGATTTGTGTAGGAATCTGAGACTGAGCACCATGTGCTTGTTTCTTGCTACTCTTTCTGCATGTGTAACAGTCCTTTGCTTTTGAGCTATTTGCATGTCTCAAAGGAGAATCATTCACAGGGTTTTGTTTTAGGAATTGCCTGATTTTTCGAACATGCCAAGTAGCCTTTGTGAACCCTCTCCAGACCACCACATTTTCTTCTGAATGTCTTTCATTTTTGGTGACATAGTCAGCTCTAACTGGGTACTCAGTGCTTTCCAGGTGGAAGGGGAGCAACACGTCCAGCAGTCAGTATCACTTATTAAAGTGCATACAGCTCAATCATTTTCTGTTAAAGTGTTCAAAGTAGCATTTCTCAGGAGGATGCACCCAAGTCTGTGACTCCATTCACCACGAAATCTGAACGTACTCAGACAGGTATGTATTGCTGGCTGTACTTGTTATCTGCCAAGAGCAAAATTCGGTAGATGTACCTAAGATGCTGCAATCACAATATATACCCTTGAGCTGTGTGATTGTGAGGTGCTGGAAATCCATCTGGCTTGCATACATACATGTATTTTGAATCTTTCTAGCAAGGGAGCATTTAACATATGTTGTTTTAGAGATCTATACTCTCCATTGAAATATTTTCTCATTTCCTGCCTAAGGGAGCACCTGCATGTATTACCATATGTAACCATCACACAACTGGTCTTATGGATTAGTGGGAAGGAGAGTGTCATGGTAAAATCTTTATAATAGGGTTTAATTTGAAGTATTTTCTTCAAATAGACCGGGATTGATGCACTATTATTATTCATCATCTTTAGATATGGAAAGGTTTGACATGGTAAGAATAGCTATGTAAAATTTTAAAATGAGCTTAGAAAATTTATCTCTTGTCAACACCAAACTCGGTTTAAAACCAACTGTAGTTCAGCTGGGTTGCTGTATTTTTTTAAAATTCTGGTCTGATAGTGTTGCATTTTGAACAACTGAGCTGGAACTTTATTTTTTTTGTATGTGATTTTTTTTGTGTGTGTGTTATGAAAGACTTTTAATATAGGAGTCGTACATGAGACTTTCATTTCTTGGGCATGTAGGAAAGTGTAGATTTTTTTTTCACTGACTCACAAAGCTCAAGTAACATATTCTTCCATGACAGACCACCCCAGAGGACACAGTGCAATATGCTTTCCTGACTTTGTGTACATTTGTCTCTCCAACAGCAGAGTTTTCCTGAACAGAAAAGGTTCACATGAACTCTGAAGATCCATTTTTAAAATTATGGTGAAGAAAAAAACCTCATGAAATCTGAATTTGAGGACCTGGAATTTCTGATTTCAACTGGAATGAGAAAGACAACTATTTTAAATCAGTAAGTAGTTTAATAATTTCTACTGACAGAAAATATATGTGAAATAGGGTCCAGATCCTGTTAAACTGTTGGATCAACAAAATTAATTCTAGTTTCTCATTGTATTTATCAAAATCCAGATACTATGAAAGTAGCAAAAATTGGCATGAAGGAGCATATTTAGAGCAATTAACAGAATTTTGAGAAAAAACGAGGGAGTTCACATATTTTCAACATTTCAGTCTTGAAAAGCATTTTTTCTGGCGTTTTCTCTCAGTTTTGACCTGAGCTGGATAGACATTTGTGTATACATAGCTGCAGAGAAATTTTTGAACCTTAAATAGTTCTTTGAAATAGTAACTATTATTTTTGCACTTCTAAAAGTTTTTTAGAACTATACTAAAACCATCTCTATAAACACCTTCCAGAAAGAACGATTCAGTGCAGAATTTCAGCAATGATTAAATCTTCCGGAAAGAAGTGTTTGTTGTGGAAATGCTGACACAACATTAAGAGTAAAAGTGTGTGTAGACAAAATGAACAGTTTGATAATGGGTCTTAAAATGAGTGAGAAACTTTTTTTGTGCAGTAGAAGTGATGGTGATGGCATGACTAATTTTATTTAACTTTTGTAACTGTAGATTAGCATGTACATTTGTTCAGCTGTTAAAATTCACTTACAATTGTTTTAGCATTCTAAAATAAAATGCGTTTCTATTCCAAAGTTATAATGGACCTGCTAATGGAGTATTGACTACTGCTTCTTGTCATCCATCTCCTGGTGGAAAGGTGATCATTGCTTTTTACTAAATAATTCTCAGTTTTCTACACATTCACATAAAATCCGTTTTACAAGGAATTCATTCCACTCGCATTTGGAGATAGCTCCAGCTAGTGTTTAATAGTTATTTTCTGTATAGAATAAAAATACATTTGCAGGGATTTGCCAGGATTAAGAACTATCTTCTTAACTTTATTAGATTTGTCAACCATATGCATGTCTTCAGACTTGAAATTTGGGTGCTATCAACTTTACATACAAGGAAAATCTTATATAAAATTGATTTTTAAAAATATGTCTTTGTGGGATGTTTCATTGATATGAACTGTGGTTGAGAAATTATTGAGAAATAGTGAAGTTTAACCTATAATTCTTTGGATTTCTACATTCTTGAAATTAAAGCCAAAGAAAAGTTGGTTCTATCAAGCTCAGCACAAGAAGATGAAAAAGCAAGAAACCTCCACTTCCCCACTTTTTCAGTAGGTCCTTGGGATAGTTTCTGCTTTTATTAGAGCTCATATTGCCTTCTGTTTCCTGGAAAATTCCAGAAATTTTGGAAAATTTATCCGCCTTAAATGTATGTGCATGGTTGAATCACCAATTACTAAAGTCAAGCTGCACTTTGGAAAGTAATGCTTAGGAATGAGCTGTGGCTCTCTCTGAGGTTAAAACATTATTTCCCTGGAATTGTACTATTTTCCTAAATTCAGGTGTATGAAATCCCTGCTTCAGTTAGCAAAGAGTGGCTGAGCACAGAGACACAATAATTTTATAATATTTTTAGATCCTCATAAACGTATTGATTTATACTGCAAGAGCATTGTCAGAAAGTTTAAGCTTTCCAGTTTATATTCAGTCCAGTTCGTATTCTGCTTAATCTGCCCTTTAGCTTTCTAATGAACAGCTTTCAACAGGGCTGTAAAAGAAAGGATGAAAATAGAGAGTAGAGGTTTTAAAGGTTTCAGTTACAGACAGAATCTGTTCAGTGTTCAGAAATTTCCCAGATTTCTAGACAGGGTGGAGAACCTGTAACCAAACCAAAGAAAACTCTTTGCCATGCAAGTTTAAAGTTAGCTTTATCTATGATCCTCCACTAAAAAACATTCCCAGGTTTTGACCTCAGTTCCTATGGCAATCTGTGGCAACTCCAAGTTAAGAGTTAAAAGCTTTGTGAGCATGCTTTGAATGTGAGAGTTCAGCTATGAGATACTCTCTGTAGTGACTGGCTTTTGTCTTGTTACAACTCTCATGTCCTGAGTTTTCTCAACAGATATGGGTGTGAAAACTGGACATATAACATAAAAAGTGAACTTACTAAATAGACATATTATTTTTCTTTTGTTTTTCTATGCGGGGATTGTCGGAGACTTTGGTGTGGTCTTCCAGCCTGCCTCTATGGTAAGCTTTGCAGATTTTTTTTCTCCACTTAAGGAATTTCTTTCATGTTAGAACACAATGAAAGGAGTCATGATGTGGTGCAAATAATAGTTCCTTATGTTTGATCAGCTATAATCAAGTAATTCTAGTCAATACTGAGAAACAGACTTAACAGTGGTTACCATGTACTACTACCCAAGAAACACTGAAAATATATTAAGATCTGTATTCTAACCTTACCATATAGGTAGACACTAATGTTGTCACTTTCTGATTGCCTCTTCTTATGACCCCACATAATAAACACATGTAACATGTAAATATAGAATTTGAAGGCACGGACATTTATGGATAGGAAGAGCAAGCAAAATTAGCCATCTGCTGAAGAGTTTTTCAAAGACATTAATTTAGAATTGAGTCATTGATTTCTTGTAAAAGGTCATTGTGCCAGCAAGTTTGCAATAACTGGGAAGATGAAATATAAATTATCAAATGAATGAAATTTATATTTAGACACAATTTTATTTTAAAAGCCAAACTGCTAAAAATGTGTCATTTCACCTGCACTACATAAATCAAAGCTATTGATGTGTGTTTGATCTTTTACTCCCCTGTGAGCAAAAGTCATAAGGATAGCACTTTGAAATTCATAGCTACTCTCTCTAGAGATCTTATTTCAGAAAATCGAATATGCCTCCTCCATATAAAATTATTTTCATAGCTAATTGTAAGACTCTCCATTGACCTCCTGAGATCAGTCAATCAGTGGGGTGGTGTCTTAGTTGACTTCAGAGGTTGTAAAATTTCCTAGCACCCAAGTTTTCTGATATGGTAGTTTGAACTTTTCATCTACTATCCTACACCTGAAAAAATGTGAGAGATTCTCAGGCATTAATTGCATTAATTTTAAGCCATGTGGTCCTGCATAAGGAAACTGAAAGGAGCAGACTTTGAAAAGGAGCACAGCAAGAAAGGTAAAGGTTCTCTTACCTTATCTTGCAGCTCTGGAGAGAAATCCAAGCAGGGGGAAACCGTGCAAAGCATGAACTATGTGGGGATGTCTGGTTACCCTGTGCATTATTCCCCTAAGAGTCATAATTCTAATAGCAGTAGATTTTACTACTCTAATAAGGAGCAAGTTACTCTGTATAACTTGTTTTGCTACATGTTAAATACATCACCTACATCCCAACATGACTCACCATGCAGAACTGTCTAAGCATGAGGGAGATTCTAAAGAAATGTGGAAATAATTAAATTGTCCTTGTCTGCCCTTATTATTAAGAAGTTTTTATTCAATTCCTCCAACACTTGCTTTCTTTCTTGATTAACTTTCAAGAGCAAATGGTGTGCAGTAGAACAGCAGAGTCATCACAAAATTTATTCAAACCTTAGGGATAGAAGATAAAGGCTTGATTTTATGGAAATAATTGAAAATGCTTTGCAAATGTTCCATGGACTACAATACTACAATGCTTTTACAGTATAAGCAGATTTTAAAATGATTTTTATTTTCTGTGAGAGGAAGAAAATTATCATTCCATTTACATTCTAGCAAAGAGGAGAATGTAGTAAGGTTCAATAATGCTGTGTATTTGCTCCCAACAACAAAAAAAAGGAGTTGGCTGTTGGAATGTTAACAAAAATTATTATCACAGTTGTCATTTTTAATAGGAACAATATCTAGGTCTTTGATCTGTGACAGGGCATAGAAAATATTGTTGACTTGGCTAGAAAAATTAATAATGCATGTTATGCCACAGCATGTAGTACTTCAGAAAGATATTATTTTGAGAACCATTTTGGTTATCTGCTTAAGTAGCTGTGCTTCATGTTTTGATGATCCAGCTTTGCCCATGGTCGTCTCCTGCACGTTGTTACCTGAAAGCATTAAATATTACTTGGTTTGCTGCTTGCATTTGTCTCTGTCTCTAATAACTTGATTTTCACAAGCACTGCAAATTTATGCTGTCTCTGGATGGAACACTCCTTTCTGCACGTCTCCTACCTTGCACCTGTACCTGCAGTGGTACATGAAGGCAGCAGAGCAGTTCTGCAGTGCAGAGAGCAGGCCTCCATGGTACACTTGAGGCAAGCACTTCATCTTATATCACATAAGCTCCAGAAAATTATACTTTTAAAAATATAGTTCACATTCCCTCCAGGACTGCAGAACAAACAGATATTGGAGTGTTTTATTTGTAGAAAACATGTTGAGTACCCTGATAAATAAATGAATAAATAAATAAATTCTTATGAAATTTATCCTTTGCCTAGCATTTTTCACTATTGTATATTATTCTTCCAACACTGAGGAAAACTTCTGCACTCTTAAGGGAGAGATAAGTCCCTTGAGGGTGGTCAGATGTTTGTAACTTCCATTATTGGAAAAAAAAAAGCAGGAAAAAAACCAGTTCTGTAGCTAAGTTTACTTTCCAAGCTCCATGTACAGAGAGGAGTTTTGGACTGAATCTTTGTTTGAGAGGAAAATATTTATACTAACATCTAGTCTGTCATTCTTATTCTATTAGTTCATTTGGAACTTTACACAGAAGAGTCTCTGTGGGGCATAGGATTGTGTGGTTTACAGATAAAAATATGTTTGAAATTAGAAAAAGTACAGCATAAAGTGTGATTGAGGTACACCTTTTCCATTGATTTATAAGCAATAAATCTCAATATCCAATTGTCTCCTGTGTATCAGAGTTCTGAGGAACATAAATGATATCAAATTTTGTGTGGTTCAGCTTGGGAAATCTCAGCCTGTTCCCATAGACCACCTGGCCATGGAACAAAGACTTTTTAAAGCCACTACTTCAAAAATTTGGTTTATTGTGGTTATTCTTTTTAAGTGATTGTGGTGAGATGATGAAAATATCCAGACAGTTCTGTCAAAAAAATTATGTCTACATTGTTACTTCTGTGATGAGAGAAATAGTGGCAAATCCAAGTCTGGGCAGATCAAACTGTACTGAAGTCAGACTTCACACAAAGTCTGCACATTTCAAAGCAACAGGAAGATTATCCAAGTAAGATTTTGGAGCAGGTACAGTCAAAGCATTGGGATAGTCTCATAGGGTCCATGGAATATTTGCAAAGCATTTTCTCAGTTATTTTTGCATGAAAACAAGCCTCCCTTCAGACCCTGGAATACTGGTATTTCTGTAATTCTTGTGTTAGCACTGCTCTCAAAATCTGTATAGTACAGCTTCATGACTGACAAGTGCAAAAGAAAGATGCCAGAGGCATATTTCTTGCTGCTGAAAGAAGAAATTTGTGTTTCCACATTTGAACTGTCAGCTGTGAGCTGTTAGGATACTGAAGAACCAGATACAGTACTACTGTGTGTAGCCTGCTCCTTTATAATACTTGAACAGATCATCCAGGCACGTAACCACTCACACCCGCTTCCAGCTACCAGGGGAAGCAACTAGGCATCACTAGATAGATAACTGTGTTGGTCAGAAATCACAATACATTAACATAATTTTCTAATATATCTAAGCCATTAAAAGTCATAAGTATGAGAAGCTGTTAATTGGCCACGTAAGAAGCTTATTTAGATCCACAGTGCTTGGAAACACTTTATAATTTAGCAAAGAGCCAAAATGAAGGAAGTTGAATTTCTCCGGGGCTTGTGGTTTTGTACTTTTTGTATTTCATATTTTTGGAACTAAGTGGAATACTGTGAACAAGTACAAATGCTACTGCTTATTTTCTTCTAAGTATCACTGAGTACCTAGTATCATCACACAACCAGAATAATTTGAGCTCCTAGCAAACCTTGAGGAATCACTCTTGTAATTTGGCCTAGACCACATGGGTTGTAGGTCTCCTATTTCCTGTAAAGAAGTAGGAGTGCCTGTGTCAGGAAACGTGTCAAAGTGGTCAAAAAGAGAAATAATGTTTCAACACCACGAGACAAAATTAAACAGAATATTTATATCCCAGGTGCTGGCAACTTGGTTTGGCCCGAATTACTCTGTTGCTATTGAGTACTAAAAAGGACTGCCTGACCAGAAACGTGTTTTACAGTACCAGAGATAGCTGTGCATCTAATGTTACTGATCTCAGAAGCACACAAAATTGATACTGCTCGTATTACATGAGTTAGAGTGAGGCAATGATGCTACTCTTTTTATTTCTATTATTAGAGGGCATTATATTAAAGGACATAGAAAAGTTTGTGGTTTTTTGATACTGTATTTTATTGATGTTTCATACAGCAAATAAAAGTCTGCTAACTAGACAGATTTTGTAGAATTAGAAATCTAGCAAGCAGTCTTCCCTCATTCTCACTTTTATTTGTGCTCTGTATATGTGGAGAGATTTCAGGCCAGCCTAATGCATTATTCGCTGTAGAATCTTTCCAAGAAATAAATTCAATAATGAAGTAGTTGGAAGCCCTGTATGTTCACATTCGTAAATGGGAAAAGTATCAGCAAAGGCATGTTGTTATTGATTTTGTAATAAGCTGCACTAATTAACTAACTAATAGGCCAGCTGGAAGTCAAAATAGATTTTTTTTTTTCACACAGGTTGAGAGAAGCAACATTACTACTAGAAGTATTGGAATTTTGTTTTATTTCAAAGGCATATACTGGGAAAATTAACAAGTCGAAGCGATTGTGTAGTATGGTCTTCCCAAGAGGAAATAAATTAACAGAACTAATACAAAAAACTTTTCTCCGCAAAAACATACTTGTTTCTACCTTACTTGTTTAAATTAATTTTCTTTACTGGGAGTGCCATCTATTATTTTGATGTGCTTTATGGTAAATATTCTTGATTGCATCTACATACCAAAAGAAGGAGTTTTGACACTTTACATTTAAGAAATAGTCTTCAGAAATGTCAGAGACCATTTTAATGTCGTTACTTGGGAAAATACTTCAAGAATGCTCCAAAATGAGCTTTTTTTGAGATGTCAGTTTTTGAAATAATGCCGATAACAACAACAACAACAAAATAATATTATTAATAATAGTAAAAATATTAATATTATTATTGATAGTAATTATATTAATATAATAATAATAATAATAATTATATTAGTCATGTTCTCAAAGCCAGAGTGACCCCACAAGTAAAAACAGTGGAACATTTCTCACAGAGGGAAATTCACAGGTTAATTCCAAGTAAGATTAATTGGACTGATTTCAGTTTGGCAGGTTTCTCATGGATAGAAAAATAGGACGCAAGAATTGCTGTAATTTGTTTCATTATTTTTACTAAATTTGTAATATAAAACTCTAGTACTCTGAAGCACAGGTACTGAACCTCTATTACTTTGTAAGTGTATAGTTTACAGGGCATTTTGGAAAAGTAACAGAAATTTACACTATCGTTTTGTATTGTGGTATGCATTTGCATATTATTCTGGAGACCTCAGCAAAATTTTAGATGTTTCTTTATTGCTGTTTAGGTGTTTCAGTTCTTGACTTTTGAGGTGGGATGTCAGAACCACCATGGTCATCTTGTTCTGACTTCCTTTGCCACAGAAGCTGTAGAACTTCTGTGAATGATATCTGACTGGAAGATGCACAACGTTCAGTAGTCATTGCTCCTAGAAAAAAAACCCTCAAGCCTTTATTCTCTTACTTTTATTGATAAACAATGTTTATTATGTTATACCAATGGCTAATTTCACTCTCTGTTCTAAAGATGGGAAAAAAATTATATTTAATTTATTAACCTTTAGTCTACAACTTGTACACATCTTAATTTGAGAAACAGAGGGGATAGATTAAAAAATATACTTTCTTTGTCTTTTATATCCACGTTGTATGCTTCTTTGCACTGTATTACATTGAATTAACTTTTTAACTTCTCTATAACTCAAAGACTATGATTCTTTGAATGTTCATGGGAGTTTATCTTTTTTTTCCAATTTATTGATATTCTTACTAAAATCTGAAGGTCATACCTGGATATAGTGCTCTAATAGTGGTCTTATCACTAGCACAGTATACACAGAGATAATGTAACCTTTCTTCTTCTGTCATGGCCTGTATAATAATAAAGTGAATAAATAATCCCAGGATGCAAACTCTTTGTGCCACGGTCCTGAAAGTTCACTGTGCGATGTGTTGTCTTCAGAAGTCAAGAGTTGTGCCTCATAAATCCATTCCCTATTTTTCAGAAAATTCACTTATTCAGAAGCCTGTGTTAGTGGACATGGAGATATTCCCTGCCTCCGAGACACTTGGATGAAACCTTCAAAATGTCCTGAGCGCTCCTCAAGCTCCCAAGAAATGGTGAGAGCAACAATTATAGGCAAGTAGCTGATCTTAAGGAAGTAACAGGTTTCCTAGTAGCACAGTGCAGACATCCTCCAAGCTAGCTGGGGTTTTGTGCTTCAAGACAACTCTCTGAGTTTTGTCTCCACCTAAATCAACAAAATGCTCTATGGCAAAATTATCTGTTGCTAGTGCCATGCACTGAAATGGTGCTGTACTTCCAGAGCAGGGCATCCACCTCTAGTCACAGTTCTGGCAGTGAATGCACAGTAGCGTTGGTTGGTTTTGTTCTTGTTAGTTTTGTTTGTTTGTTTGTCCTTTAAAAATTTTATTTAAACTTGAAATAGCATAGCCACATACTATGACACAATATCTCATAAGATATAACCCATATATAATCCAAAGGGTAGGGAGCTGAATTAGAGAATTTCAAATAGTCTCTAAGCCTGACACTAGATTTTCTTAATAAATGTAATTTCTGGACCTCAAAGTTTTTTTATAATCCCTATTATTACACCTCAACATGAAAGCAGAGCTTGCAGGAATGCAAAAAGAATTCAGTCTTTTGACCATGGTTCATAGATTGATACACTGACTTTAATAACATACAATTAATTCAATGAATTTAATATGGTCAGAAAATGTTTCTGACCATATTTATATTTTACAATGTTGATGCATTTTCAGAGAGTAAGGGTGACTGTTGCTGTGTTACACTTTGCAATTACTTATCTCATTGCAATCAACAAACTGCCAACTGATGATGATGATTTATCTGTAATACATCTATTGTTTTATTTTGGCTGGTGGATGTCATTTTTACATCTACACTTTGCTTCCATTTGACCATACTCCAGAATGTAGTGAAATGTGGTTACTTTTCTGCTGCATGACATAGAAATATGATGTATATGTCAGGAGTAAAATATGAAGTGAAGGAAAATGTTTAATTGTTTTACAGGTCAAGAATCTGCCTCACATTGTTTGCTTTTATTGCTACCACTATTGTTAACTCTGTTGGCTTTCTGCTTTGGGGGTGACAGTATATAGCAAAATCTCCTATGCTGAACTCCTGACAATATACACTGAAAGAAATATAATGGTAATGAAGGAATAGGGAAAATATGCCTTCTCTGGCAGAGGTTAATTAATTTGTCCTTTCTGCTTTTCTCTAAATCTCAGTTTTGTTTTTCCTTCCTTTTCCCCAGGAGATATGAGTATTTGTGAACAGGCTGCAATGTTGTCCTTTATCATTTTTCGGAATATGTTTTCATTTCACGTTATCTCCATCCTGTGTGGTCTTCATGTCCTGCAAGGGTGTGGAATGTTGTCATGCATTTCTGCATACTTCATGTTTCTTGAGAGCAGATTTCTTCTTTATGAACTCTGTTGTAGACTCTATTGATCCTAATATTTTATGTTCATTAATCCGGCTGGAAAATATTAAGAAAGAATCAAAATGGCATTATAGGCAGAGCTGTCCAACTTATCAGGTGTATAGTAAACTTCCTTTTCAGAAAGTACTTTCAACTATTTTTTTCAGATTTTTTTGGGTTTTGTTTTGGTTTGGTTTTTTTTGTTTGTTTGTTGGTTTTTGTTTTTTATTTTGTTTTTTTGTTTTGTGTTTTGGTTTTGGGGTTTTTTTGGCAATAAGAATCTCATAGCTTTAATCATGAACGTTTTCTTTCTGTGAGAAAACATTCATTACTGCACTGGAATTTAATTTGGCTTGGTTTACGATGTTTTATGATTACACTGACCAGAAAATTGGTATACCTACATCTTAGATGTGTTTTCAGAGGTATTTAACACCACAGATTATGTCAATCAGTTTTTTTTCCCCAATTTAGATGTGTTATCACTTTACTTAATTTCATCATGTGTGTAAGCTCAAAACCACTCAGTAGTGCCTCTGAGTAGTTAAAGCAAACCTTCTAAGGATAAAGTAAAAACCCATCAATTTCCTGTAGAACAAGACTATTGTGAATTGTCAAACTGAATCTTGCAGTCTTTTAATTAGAGATAAACTGGTTGTAATTGTTATAGGTATATTGTCTTTAAAAAACACTTGATACCAGTTTTACTTTTTTGATAACAAGGATGCTAAAGGTGCTAAGACTTTTTGAACTAGAGGTTGCACCAAATACCTGTTTGCATGGTGCCCAGTTCTCACAGCACAGCACACTTTACTCACATGGCTCTAGCAATAACCTCACCATGTACGGTATCAGTCATTCACCATAGATAGTTTTTAGCAGAAGGGTAAAATGAAACACTGACCCTACTTCCAGTTCCATAAAATCTGGGACAATTCAGATAATTTCCTTGCCTTCTGTCCTTCCTTTCAGATGCAAAGTTTATACTAGATAAGTACAAGAGTAAAAGCTGTGACTGTCTTTAGTCATTATTGTTTCAGTATGTCAAATAAAGGTTTACAGACCCTGCTGAGTGGTGATAGAATGACAGATGGATCATTAATGCATTTAATAATATATAACTTGTCATATTTGCTTTGGAAAGTTCAGCCAGTTTTGGTCTTTTTACTTTCCTATGTCAGCTCTGACATAGTTTTCCATTCTTATGTCACTTTTCATTTTGTTGTTCAGCTTGGATGTAATTTATAATTAAAAAGCCCCCCAGTATTGATTCACTGACTTATTGATCTGTTCACCAAATAGTTCAAATGAAGTCATTACCCTATTGACATCTGCATTTGCTATTTGCTTTGCTTTCATTTTACCAGCCTGGATACTGCAGAGTTTTATTTTTAAGAGGTGTGAAAACAATGGGCTTAGCAAATTGTAAGCATGCTGTGATTCTTTATGCTTTTTAAAGACTTCTCATTTAAGCATTTAAGATTTCTCCTCCCTCCAGGATAGCTATGTTGGAAGAGATTGTTGATTTTGTACAAGTGATATAGCCCTCCTAGGGATTAGTATTCCACTAACTTTGTATGGGTGTTCAACTCTGTAGCAAAAATTTACATTTCCCTTTCATATTTGCAAGGTATACAAAGATATTTTTCTTGTTTATATTGGTTGAAATATAATAAGGTAAATAATTCTCTGTACTCCCTAACAAGGTAAAAAGACTTTCCTAAAGGAGAAACAAATTTACTCCTTTGGTCTTCACTCATATTTCTCCATCAGAAATGACCACAAGTCTGAGTTCCCGGTTTTGCCTGTTAGTCTTGGAAGAATATACATTTTTTTCAGATGAAACTGCGTGGTAACCTGCCATTTCTGAGAAAGCCCCTTTAGAACACCACAAGTCAGTAATTGCTCTGCAAATATAGATCAAAATGGACCAAAATATAAATTTAAATCAGATTCTGTGACTAAAATAGGGAACAAAAAGGTACCTGTTTATTATGAAAGCAGTTTTTAAAAATATGTCAGATTCTTTGCAAAAGATGGAACAATTTTTACAACCAATGTGTTTAATTGGTTGTTTGCGTTTGCTTGCTAATATTTTCAAAATGTGAATACTGTACTTTTCCTCTTCTATTTTTTTTAAAGTTATCTCATCTTTAGTTGCTATAGTAAAATCTGTGAAAGAAATATAAATAAGAAATTAAAAAAACTCTCCATGTGCATGGATGTCAGGTACTTTCTGAACTTTTACTACTTCTTCTTGTCCATTTCACAGGAAAGAAAGGATTTGACATCATATTTGTGTCAGTGCCTGGAGTTAAATCCACAGTGTTACTGTGTGTCTGAAAATGCTAATACATCTACAAAAGCTAGAGAGAGCCAGGAAAGATGAATGTAAAGTTTTTTTTTTGTTTCATGTTCTGCCAGTGAGGAGGCACACAAAAAACCCAAAATACCCCAACAACGCAACTAACAGAAAACAACAGAAAAAGCCACCCTGCAAAAGCCCTCTGGGAGGGTACATCGCTGAGACGTATTACCTGAACTGATCAATGGGGTATTTCCCACCATAGAACAGCATACCTGCTGCTATATAAACCAGGGGATTTACCTGGAAGGAGGAGCCAGTCTGGATTTGGGAACGGGGAGTCTGGCATCAGTCAGAGGGTGGTGAGCAATTACAATGTGCATAATTCGGATTTTTCTACTACTACTACTACTATTATTATTATTGTTGTTGTTGTTGTTGTTGTTATTACTATTATTACTGTTATTACTGTTATTATTATATTTTGCATTCTTTTCAATTCTTAATCTGTTCTTATCTCAACATAGAAATTTTACTTTGATTCTCTTCCCCATTCCACCGAAGTGTGGGGAAGAGCTTGAGTGAGCAGCTGCGTGTGTTTCATCTCCAGCGGGGTTTAAATGACAGGCAGAAATATTTTTCTCAGTGCCACAGCTCTTGAAATTTAACTAGATTATCTATACTGAAAGTAAGAAACCTGGTTTCCTTTCAGCTTATGCAGGGAATCTGTCTTATGAGTTCTGTGTTTTGGCAGACTTTTCTGCCTTTAACAATGCATTATCAGGTGATATCTCATTTCCTACTTAATACTTTCAGCTATGTTTGACAGTGGAAGCAGGTTATAGTACTTACTGTGTGCATGAATTATACCTTTAGCTGTACCTAGAAATCTAGATGCTTCTTTAATTAAAGTTTCTGCCAGGCTCAGAGCCAAGATTTGATTTGTATGATTAGTCTGCATCTTAGATTAATATCCTTCATGCCATGCAATTGAATGTATTGCCATGAGTTGCTTTCAATCTATTCTTTATATTCTATAAGTAATTAAGTATCCATAGGTTCAAAGAGTAGCTCTACTTACCTGGAATATGCCAGAATCAACCAAGTTCATACCAGCTTCAGTGCAGATGGACGTATCTGAGCAGTCCTTGCTTTGTTTTGAAATTATGTATGTAGAGAGCTTGGTCTAAGCAGAAAGCCTTCCACAGAACATTATACTTTTTCTTCCTTTTTAATTTTGCAATGGAAAAAGGTACTGTATTCTTGAAAATTCCACATATCTGTAAGTATTGCTGTGCCACACTTGTACTTGACAGTGATCAATAGTTTCCCTTGGTTTGGTTTTGATGTCACAGATATGCTGACAAAAGAATTTAGTTATGTGGAAAGCTACAAGGAAAGAAAATAATGGGGGTATGTTCAAATCATCAGTGTGGTTGTTTAAGTTAGGCAGCTCTCCTTATCCTTCCTGCACAACTGAGGCTTGCTCTTCATTTCTCCAGATGTTCAGGATAGGTGATTTGTTTGTTTTTTTTTTCTCTCTGAATTGCACAGAAAAATTCAGTCTAGATCTGAGTCTAGATCTGGGGTCTGCAGTCTAGATCTAAGGAAACTATCATATTAGCTTCAGCCTAAAAGAGATTGTTCAGATTAGAGTATGTGAGTATTCATTATTTCAATGTGTGAATTTCTCTTATTTCTGTTTCAGTGCCTAGAAAATGGAAGACTTTGAAAGGGGAATCCATATGTTACTCAACTATGGAAAGCAATGACCTATAAAATTACACTTAAAAATATTTTGTTTTGTTATGATACTTTTGATTGACTTTGGGATATTTTCTTGCCCCTCTGTGAGCTGTTGAAATGCAAGGATTAAAAAATTTATTATATTTCATTCACTTTGAATGACTGCTCATATAATTAAACAGAATGAAATCTTGTGTCTGATTATATTTTGAGAATCTCTTTCCATTTGGACAATAATACTGCATTGGTTTACTCTGAGATAAATGCACGATTAAATCTAACAGGTGTTTCCTTAAGGGAGAAGGTTTTGCAGTCCTGTTGAGTCCTCAGGCTAAATGACCACTCCATATTTCTCAGGCAGAAATAATATTTTTTTCACACAGTATAGGAAATCAAGTTTTTCAAACTCTCAAGTCTGTTCTTGAGTTTTAACTACTGATCAGTGCTGCTGTGATTTCTTTTAAAATATTAATTTGGATTGTTGGGAGTTCAGGTTAAATGTAGCTTTCTATGTTGAAGATACAGATGTCTAAACTACCTGGAAATGTAGAATTTTTTTTTATTATCATCTAGTTGTTAAGACTATGCACAGCCTTGGTCAAAATATAGGCAGTACAGGGGTTAAAACATTTAAAATAAATTATTGCCTGTGAATTAGATTAGATTGAATGTTAGAAGATTTGTTATTACACTTACATATTAAATGGCATTTTAGTTAGAAACCAGTAGAAATTTCATTGTAAACCAACAGCAGTGCCACAAACAATAAAAAAACCATTCTTATTCCTGTAATTTATTTCGTCTTTTGTATTTATCCAGAATCTGTCCTTGTGAAGCTTCCTAGGAAAATATTTCTGAGCAGAAGAGGGTTTTATATGTGCTTGTGTACGTGTGTTGGGAGGAATGAGAAGAAGCTAGAAAAGGGAAGACAAGTGAAAATAGATGAGAACATCAGTATGGCTAGGGAATGCTAAAGGATCTCATATCCATTTTTGCACTGTAAATGCTACACTATACATTGTGAAAAGCTTCTCTGTCTGTAATACCTTAGCAAATGGTTCCTTGCACTGTCCTTTGCAACTCTGCCTTGTTTGTAAGCTCCTATCATTTATCATGGGAGCAGCTGTCATGGCAGGGCTATAGGCAGAGACAATCTGCCAGCCAAATGCTGCTGTTGTATGCTTCTCTGAAATTTAGCTTAGGTTGTTTGTATCTGATCAGGATAGAATCCATTCGGAATAGAAAGTAGTCTTAACAGGAAGAACTTGCTGGGAAAGGATCAGCAATATATTTGTAAAACAAAGTGAAATGGATTCAGCAAAAACAAGAACAAAGTCAAGACGGTAGGAATTAGTGAAGGCCAGTAAAATCTGAGAGGAATTGAATTTGAAGAGGAATTGCCATCTACAGTGCCTAGGTTTTATTGCAGTAGTCATCATGATGTATGAAAGGAGGAAAAGTCAGCAATTTTTGCTTTCCAAAAAACTAGATACTTTTAAAGATTATGCCTATCTAAGCCCCATCTTAGAAAAATGTAACTCCTAGATTATAGACAGGGGTGTACTTTTGTTGTTGGTTATATGGATTAGAGGAACCTAGAACTTTTTAGACTGCCTCAGAATCACAGCCTCCCTGAAAGCAGACAAGTTTGTCAGACAAACACTTTGGGTGTCAGTTTTTCACTAGTTGATTCAGGAGAAGTTACCACATCTAGATTCAAATACTTTCTCTTAAAAAGTACTAGCATAATAAATTCTTTCCTATTACAAGGTAATTGTGTCTTTTTCCTTTCATGCCGTTACAAATTTATTTTCTCTTTGTAAATTTTTTGAGTCAACACTAGCAAATGTGCAGTGGGAAGCAAAAAACCCCACAAGGAATAATGTTTATTTTTCAGAGCTTCACTGATTCAAATAGAGTGAAATCTGTGCTATGCTTATTTTATGAGCATGTGCATTTTAAGTTCACCATAAATTAGTTGTTTTAAGACCAATGAGATATTTTAGGTTACTGATATGCAGCCAGTGTCATAAAAGGTGCATGGTGAAAGGGGTCAGGGGTTTTCTCCAATCCACCTCACAAGAGTTGGGAAGCAGTCTACAGTGATGTAATTGCAAGCAATATTTTGATTGAGGTCCTGTTTTCATGCAAACTCTTTAAAGCCACATGATCTCACGTATAAGCTGGAGGTAGTAACTAGGCCTGCTACTTTCAGTAACAAGAAGAAATTGTCATTAGCTCAAAATTGCATTTTGTGGAAAAAATAGAATGTAGGAGAAAGAATAGAAGACATAAATCTAACATATGCGTTTTTTGTCATGTAATGACCAGAACTAGTCCAAGAGCTGGCAGTCACTAGGGTAGAAGTGAAGTAAATCAAAGAAGATGGTTGAAGTTACTACATTTGCAGTTATTTATAACCCTAGAAAATGGAAAACCTAAAAACTTGGCTGGAAACCTAGATGTATAGCTAAGTTTTTAGCGTGATGTGCCTCACCTCTGAAATAAATGTTTAGCAGCTGATATTGTAGAATAAAATAATACAGGCGAGGAGAATATTTGCAACCTTTCTGTGCCCAGGCTCTTAGTGAACTCTGGTCATATTAAAACTTGTTGGCTATGTGCAAGAACATATTTGTATTCGTTGCAGTATTTCCTTGCTACAGGAAAACTGGTTATTAAAGTAAAAAAAATGATATATGCTGTACTAGGTATCAAATATTTTACTTAACTAAAATTGGAAAGTTATATATTTTCTAATATTTATTATTAAATATAAAACTTCTACCTTTATAACCAGTTTAGTTTGCTTTAAAGAATAGATTCGAGAATATCTTTGTATGCACATGGGACTGTTAGTTTTAAAGCACAGTAGTTCAATAGTATTACAAGCTTCTTAAAAGAATCTTCCATGCTTCTGTCACCAACAACCTGAGTGTTGTGGAATGCTCAGTCGGAAAGGAAATTTTACTTTGAACTCTTTCTTGCAGAGCCGTTCACTTTTCTGAGTGTACTATCTCTCTGCAGGTAAGAATCTATATTTATATGCATCATAAAGCAGAAAAGCATGATTTTGTAAATCTTAAATGCTTACAAACTGAATATCTATCTACACTTTTCACCATGAATTTTGAATGATTCAAAAGTGCAAGTCATCATTCTCTATTGGCTTTAGTTAGCAGTGTGGTCTTACTGACTATCTAGTAAGCACAGATTTCACATTTAGTAGGGATTTGGAAGAAAAGACTCATTTGAACTGCCATCCTCCTTGACCAGTTGAGTTCTGGAGGGATGGAAAATAAGAAAATAATTTATGCAATCAGACTTTTCTAATTTATTTTTACAGCTCTACCATGGTAGAGGAAACAGTATGAGGCTCTTATATCATTATTCATAGTAATAGCTCATCCTTTAGAGAAGATGGCTGCAATCTAAACCAGCTGTACCTTTTCACATTGCCAAGAGAAGCCAAATCCTAAACTGAGGAGGGCATATGCTCAGGAATCTCACAGGGAGAAAATCATCTGCCATTAAGTCAGTGGTACAACTGTGAGTTTCCCCTAAATGATATTACCCACCGATAATTATTAATCTGAATGAGCTGTCAGAGCCCAATGGGAAAGGAGACTAATATATAAGAAAAGATTTGTTAGGAAATAATGTCTTTGATTGCTCTGTTCTGTGTTTCACCATAAAACTGACAAGAAAGGTGTATGTTAAGATGAAAGTCTACTGAACATTTAGGAGGTGATTCCGTTTTGCTCTGCTTTGCTCTGGTGAGACCCCACCTGAACACTGCATCCAGCTCTGGGGTCCTCAGCATAGGAAGGACACCGACCTGTTGGACCGAGTCCAGAGGAAGGCCAACAAGATGATTAGAGGAATTAAGTACCTCTCCTATAAGGAAACGCTAAGGCAATTTAAATTTATCAGCCTGGAAAAGAGGAGGCTTCAGGGTGACCTAATTGCAATCTTCCAGTATGTGAAGGGAGACTACAAGAAAGATGGAGAGAGACAATTTACAAGGGCCTGTAGTGGCAGGACTAGGGGGAATGGCTTCAAAACGAAAAAGAAGAGGTTGAAGTTAGATGTTAGGAAGAAATTCTTTACTGTAAGGGTGGTGAGACTCTGGAACATTTCGCTCACAGAAGATATGGAAGTGTTCAGGGGCAAGTAGGATAGGACCCTTGTTGGATCCCAGAAATCTGGAGTTTTTGAGATTTCTGTGCCTGAAAGCACAGAAAACTCAAAAACTCAGATTTCTGGGATCCAGCAGACCCTGAGCAACCTGGTTAAACGAAAGATGTCCCTGTCCATGACAAACGGTTTAGATGATATTTAAGGTCCCTTCCAACACAAGCTGTTCTATGATTTATGAGTTATTTATTAAAGCATCCTAGCCATATATGAAACAGAAACAGTAGTTCGTATACTACTAAATATATAAACTGCTTGGATATTGTTCTTATGTTAGAAAGACATGGTCTTCTGTGATGCAACAAATTAAAATAGGGTAAAGAAAAGGCTTTCAAGGAGGTCAAGCATGCCATTGTGATCTACACAGATACTGTTGGTGGAAGATATGGCAGAAGAGAAAGACAGGTATGACTTCTCAGTGGGAGCGTCTTGCCACAAGTACTGGAGATAACACTTTTGCAGATAGTATTGATGGAGGAGGTTTCTTGTGCTTCCAGATAGGTGGAGCACACTGTCCTGTATCTAGTGGAGGTACCTCTAGTAGTTTAATTTAAAGCATTAGATTTGTGACAGCATGAGATTCTGTTTTGCCTAATTTTCCTTGCTGAGAAGACAGATGAATCTGAACTCAGTATTGTGCTACAGCTTGTGCACATTGCTAAAAAAGACATCCCTGGACTCTCTGCAGGTCAGCATACATGCTGTAATCTTATATTCTCCCTTCATCAGAACTGGGCTGAATAACTTCCCTTTCAATAACCTGCTAGACCCTGTGGAAGCATACTGTTATTAATGTGCGTGTTCACGTGTGTGTAGAAGTGAAAGTATCACTGAGGCATTTCTTTAATGACTTGTTATAACTAGAAATGGAAGTGAGGACAAAAGTACTGGTTCAGCTGAAGCAATTTTAACTCAAAGTAATAACACAGATGCACTTTATTGCAGGATGTTATGCTTAGGTCATTGCTTTTAGTATATCTGTGCGCTTCCAGATACTGTCAAACTTGTCACAGACAATAGTGTATTTCCTTTTCTTTTTTTGATGCTGATCTGCAAACTTTTTACCCAGGATAACAGAATAAGAATACAATTAGAAGATGTTTTGTCACTGCTGTTAGTGCAATTCTTGAGGCCTTTTGCAGTCATTCTGAAAATTTTGAAATAACAGCACTTTGGGATGCTTGCCAAAGGTTAAGTGCTACAAGGGAAACATGCATGTGAGAAAATTTTTTATTGGCTCTTTTCCTAGAATCCTGTTTCTTTTTTCAACTCCTGGTAGTGTTTTGGATCTACCTTATGCCCAGCTAAGACTTTTAAGGTGAGGTCTGTAACTTGGTACATAAGGTATTAGATATATTAGATATTACATATATTTCAATACAAAAACTTGAAGTACCAGTACAAAATAAAGTGCCATGATTTCCAAGGGGGGATGAGAGAAGCGTTTTTGATAATGTCTAACTGAAAATAGTACCCATTACTTAAGAGAATATTGCTGTGCAAGCAATGAGAAAGCACCTTTTTACTTGAACTGTTATGTGTAATCTCTGTCTTATAAATATGCATTTTATTTCCACTATATTCTTTGTAATAGGAAAGTAGTAAACGTAACAAATTTTGCATCTTTGGGCTCTATTTTTTTTTCTGTTGAATTTGAAATATGCATTGAAAAGACAAAAATTGTCTCAGAAAATTCCCTTTAAATTCTGACATAAAGTGAAGGAGTGTCTTTCTAATCCCACAGCTCTTAATTGTCTTCATGGGATAAAAGAGAAGTGGAATTTATACTATATTTGAAATATGCATATATAAATATATATATAAAAATGCATGAAACTGCAGAAGATAGAAGCTAGCCTCACTCAGAAATCTTTACTGGAGGAGTGGGATGAAATACACTAAAAATGTTGTGCTTGATCAAACAATTAACTGTCACAATTTAGATGAAGGAAAACAGCTATGCAAGGTGGGATAGCCAAAAGTGAACAGGTTAGTGAATATATTTTCTGGGAAGAAACCACAAAAAAAAAAAATTATCCCCAAATAAACAGCTTAATTTTTACTAAGTATGTGCCATTTTATTATTTCTATGGCACCAATGGCAATGATTGTCTCCTATCCTGCTTCTTCCTGCAAGCATTTCCTTCAGTTTCTACCAAAAGTTATTTTTACTACCTCTGTGTGCTTAAGCAAATGGGGAGGAAAAGAACTAAGCTAGTAGACAAAAAGTACTGTTGCTCATAAGGCTCTGTTTTAGGCAGATTTTCTGTTGGAATATCTGGTGTTTGTCAACTTCTTAGGCTACAAAGTGTGTTGCAAGAGCCATTTTTGTCTTCACGTGCCCTGGGCAGCTTTAAATTATCTATCTGGCAACCATCTATCTTCCCTACCATCTATCTAGCTGTCTTAACTAGAGAATGTACTATATGGTGGTCTCCAAATAATTTTGTTGAGATTTTTCTTTTGTTATGCCCAGTGAAAAACACTTTTGAAGAATATTAGGGCATTACTCAGTGACTGGTTTGCACTCACATGAAAACAAAAAGCCATTTTCTAATCGTATTAATCCAATGCAACTTCCAAAAAAGTATTTATAATTACAACTCTGGTAACACTCCCTCTGGGATGATTAGAAGGAAATAAATGAGTGTCCTTAATTTTTTTTTTAAGTGATCTTCAATATATGTCATGTCATTTCTGTAGCTGGACAATCCACCTCTAACTAAGAAAGAGTTCACCCCTCAGATGAAGGTTAGAACCTGAGAAATGTCACTCCATAAAACATTAGGAACCTTCAGGAAGTGGAGCCCTAAAACTGATGTAAGAAAACTGGAGAATTAGCAAGTAAAGCTCCTAAGCCAGAGGCAGAATAATAATTCTTAATAGGAAAAAGGACCAAATAGAATAGTTAAAACAATTTATGATACAATTGTCTATAAAAGAGCCATTAAATCTGAACGAAAAAAAGCTCAGCTCAGGAGCCTGGGTCTACCCTAATAGAAGCACTAAATAATGACCTCCTCCAACGACAAAAAAAAAGTGAACTTTTGGAAAAAGACTAGTATTAAAATGTTATATCATTGCAAATACCTATGATTTTATTCCTTAATAGTGGTATAAGTCAGACATAAACCATGACAAACGACATTATCAGGAAAACAAAACAGATCATTAACAGGATAGTAACTTTGTCTTGTAAAGGACACTCCAGCAGTCTTTGGTACTGCTTGAACTCCAGCTGACATTGCTGCAGGAACTATTGAAAGGTTTTATGCTCACTACCATCTCTGTTAGTAGAAGGAGATGATGGTAGTCAAAGCAATTCCCCTGCTTAGCCAGCTATAAGAACATTTTCTATCCCCTTGAGCCATGTATTTTACATATGAACTAATGATGATATTTTTAACTAGTTTCTTTCTTCTACCTTTATACCTACATTTTGCAGCCCCTGAAAAGATAGAATCATACTGCCATGCCACAAACTTAACACAGTTATTTTTGTTAATTCAATTCAAATCTCATTAAAAACCCTCCTTAAATTCTGGAAAGACAAATTTTACTTAAGATTTTCAAGGACATGCTAAAAATTTTAAATCCCCAGCTGATTAAACTCCTTGTGAGTTTAATTAGGTCCTTAACCCAGTTTTTTTTTGTTGTTAATACTGATACTTTCCCCAGGGTCAAGTTCCTTGTATTGAGTAAGGGTTAGATCTGGTTCTTCATGATAGAGAAAAAAAAAGCCAGAAAGAGTGGAAGATTTGCTTTATTCATGTATTTATTTAAGTATAAACATGGAAAATATAGTGACTTCTGCACTTCTTCAGTATGGAGTTAGAGTTTTATTAAACTTAAATCTGAATGTAAGAGAAAAAAGTGACTGAATAGTTTACTTGGTCTTCAGTGTTTCAGTGGAGACACCAGAAAGCAGTATATAATATCAATTTCTTCTTTGTTCAGTCTCATGTGACATTATTGACACCTTTGTGTAGATGGTCCTGCATTCATAATGATGATAGAATTATTTAGAGTTTTACTTCAATTAGTTGCGGCTGGTATCAAAATACCTTCCCTGAAAGATACTTATTACTGTCAGTCTCTATTGCACTGAACCCTACACATGTACACAATACACCAATACACATATAACACACATAACAACTGTTTCAGCAGTTATCAAAAAGGCATTTAATGAAATTTGGATCTCAAATTGCTAAATATATCAGTGGACCAGAACAAAAGGAATGGGAGACAAAATGAAGGAGAAGCCAAATTTTGTGGGGAATTGTTGCCTCTTGAAAGAAAAGAAAAAAGATGGTGCCAAGATTCAAGTATTCAGGGGCTGGATTTTGAATGCAGTTCTTTTTAATTTTTGTTTTTTTCCCCAGTACTTCAATGATATGCAAAGACATCATATATTTTCAAATAAACTAGCAAATATTCCTCAAGAGATAGTTTTCAAGCACTCTGGGTATCAGCTAAGATTAATGATCTAGAAATCAGCCTTCCCCTCTAGTAACTCTCTCCACTGATCTAACCTCTCTGGAATTAATTTTTTATGGTCACATTAGAAAGATTAAATAAAAGAGAGCTGAGTGTTGAGTGGTATAATTTTGTAATATAAAAGAGAATATTTGAGCTCTTTCGTTTCTCTAAACCACCTATGCAAACATGATAGAAATAGATAGATGCAAATATGATAGAAACATTCTGTCCTTTTTGTAAAGGAATTCTGTCCTCCTAATGTAGAGCCTCAGTTCATCTGAAGCAGCTCTCAGACCTTTACTGAAAGGATTACCTCTTTGAATTCATCTCTTTTAGAGATGAACTGGTTGTTACACAGCTGGCACTGTTATTGCACAGTCCCATTTTAGTAATCTGTAATAGCCATCTGTGCACTCTCAAAATCATTCCAGATAAAACCCAAGCATTTCTATAGTCCAAAGGTGTATACTAATGTTCAGGGTGGATTTAGGATGAGTATTTAATGAGAACATAAAATCATGTTATAAGGAGAATATTAGAGGAATTGCTTTTATGTATTAGGAAAAAAGATCCAGCTCTTCACATTAACCAATTTAAGCATTTTTTGTCCAAACTAATTTTATTTTGAACTGCTGAAAACCAGAAAATTCTTACATTGTAATGGTTTTCTAAGCCTCTTTAAAGAAGAGGCTTTATCATTTCATAAGGACTAAGACAATTCATTGGATAGTTAATTGAGCTACAAAATATATAACTTTTAGAAGGAAACGGAAAGTCTGATCCGCTAAGTCTTTTATAAACCTTTTTATAGATGGAGAGTATAATTGATATCTGTTTACCACAAGTAATTTAGTTTATTTTCATTCAGGTGAAAAAGATGAGTCAGCAACAAGTACATACTGAACTTAACTGTTTGGGGCTTTTTTCATCTTCTTCTTTTAGAGATTATTTTCTTTCCTAAACTAAAATGAATTTTAACTTTAAAAAGGGGAAAAAAAACCCAACACATTTTCACAGTTCTGCCAAGCTTTGTGTATTTTGCCCATAGGTGAACTTTGTATTGTACATTCAACAAATTTCTATATTCTTTTGTTTTGTTTGCAGGATCATGGTGATAACATGGTATAAAACAGAGTTAGAGATGCTTGCTTCTTGTCACAAGCTAAACATTTTGGGATAGAGGACTTTAGTGTGCTATTGGTCCTTAGATTCTTTTAAACACCGAAAGGCAGTGGAAATTCCATTGCAGGTGTAACTTAAACATTTCCTGACCCCAGTTATACCTAAAATATGACGTATCTTGGAGACCATGATCTACTCTCGTTGCTCAGATCAGTGGGTAAATCTAAAACTACACTCCCACTGAAAGCTGTCAAAGGCAATAAAATGTTTTTTGAACATTTTTCTGCAGTGTATTATGATTGCAAGCTTTGTGCAAGCAGCTTCCTCAGGGGAAGACAGTAAAAGGGGAGGGGAATTACCCTTGCCCCTTTCCTATGTTTTACTACCTCTGTGTCTCAGGCTATTAAAGCACAATAGCAGATTCTGCAGGGTGAGAACAGGGTAATAAGGGAAATATGAGGTGTCTTAGTACCTTCTAGCCTTGCTCATAAAGGAAGAATTTGTTTTTTTTTCCTCCAGACAGATAGATGGATTGTTACCTGCTGAAGCTTCTGTTTTCAGTGTGTTCTTTTCTGCACTTTAGAATAGCAGGCCTTGAAGAAGTCTTTCTACATGTTATGCAAAGTAAACAACCCGGTTCATTTCAGTCTGAGTGGTGGCTTTTATTAATGTATGAATTGATTTCCAAAAATTCAGTACTTCAGAAAGTAAAATATGATTGCTATATCTGGATGAAGTAATAGTGAGTCCTTTTCATGCTTTTTTGGTCTTTTCACATAGTAGTGAACCCAGAGAAGTTACTTTCTGTTGCTGTTGCACATGTTGCATCATGCACGTATGTTTGCTTCTATGGCTAAAGATCCAAATATGTACACATCATAGAAATGATATCGAGGACTTTAATATTAATATCTGCTTCTATTTTCAGAAGTGAAACAAAGATACAATTCTCTTTTCTTATAGCTTGATGATAAACCCAGAAAAAATATTGGCAGCTAAATATGTTACTGCAAACAGAAACTACTGTGTTTTCTAAGCACAGAGAATGTAATTCTTGGGAAATTTATTTTATTTTATTTTATTTTATTTTATTTTATTTTATTTTATTTTATTTTATTTTATTTTATTTTATTTTATTTTATTTTATTTTATTTTAAAGAGTAAGGGAATGAAAATGAGCCATGGAATAGTTCTCAGAGAGGTGTGGTTATATGCAACAGGAAAATAAAGGTGTTTTCTCACAGTTATGTAGAACTTTCTGTAGTGTAGTTAATTACATAATGGAACAGACAATGCTTTCATAACAGAGTAGACATCCCATATAGCCATTAACCATATTGGAAGCTCAGTTCAGGGGAAGCCTCAAAGGTGTCTGAAGAGTCTGATTTATGGAAACTCTGATCCTGCCATTAACCCTGTCACAATCTCAAATAACATGACCTTGTAAAAGCCTTTCTTCCAATCATAATAACAATGTTGGAGTGATAGTAACTTTCTGTGCGATAATAAAAAGTCTTGTTTAATTCATTGTTGAATCAGTCATTATGACATGTCATTTATTTTAATCCCTCTAAAAGATAATTTTATTTAAGAATTGCAACAGGATTTGAATAACATTCAGAGACAGAAGTGAAATGTCTATTTTACCATAAAATATTTGTTGAAACTCCTATTATACTATTTCAGTACCAAAATTAAAAAGTGACTCTGCCTACACTGGTTTGCTTGATTATAGAGCTTTATGTATTTGAAATTAATAGAAAATGAAATAGGAAATGAAATTTAATGAGATAAAAATTTATTAGAGATACACATCTTCATTAAGATTTCTGTATCAAAAGATTTGTGGTCCATAGATTCAGTAAGAAGCTAAGAAAAATAAATCACACTGTTTTCAGAACATTTTGATTTTACTATTCTGGGAATTACTAGCCTTATTTATAGGTAGTATTCAATTTGATTTATTAAATGATTCTACAAAGAATGTTTTACAGTGCAATAAAATCATAGAGCTTAACACTAAGGTGACCTTCAGCTGAAATATGCATATGAAAATACTCAGTTCATGTAAGGATAGCCATTATTATCTTTTAGCTACATTAAATAATCATTCCCATTTGTACAGCAGATATCACTGATCTACCCCGATAACTTACCCAATAGTTTATCATCTAACTTGGTGCTAAAATCAAAAACCTAAACCATACAATCATTGCCATTTGGCTTAGTGATTTGATGAATCAATATTGAAACAGCTGAGAAAAATAGTTTCCTGTCACTGAGATTGTCCTTCTGAAACTTTTGCCTAATTAAGTTTTTTTAAATTTCACTGTATTTTCTGAGTTCATCTAATTTTTTGCTGCCCATTTTGGGTATATTTGGGCATGAATATATTTATCTGATTTTTTTACATCACTACAGATCAACAAAATTTATGATAATCATTAACACTGAGAATTCCACTGGTATCCACTCTTCATTCATAAAATAATAAGAAATGAAAAAGAATTTTCTTGGGGACATAGAGCATAAATCTTTAGATCTGGTGGTGTAGAGACCAGGAAAAATGTGACAAAAGTCAATACTGTTATGCAAAAAAATGAGTCCCAACAAAGAAAAGAGAAAAAATATGTCGAGAAATAGCACCATGAATTAAAAAAGAAAAAAAAAATCAATAAAAGAGTAGGGTACATCTGTAGGCACACATATTGAGAAAGCAAGAAAATTACAGCCTGAGAAATATTCTCGATAAGCTGGTCCAGCTGAAAGCTAGGGAGAATTCTCCCAGGGTGATAATTTGGTCAAAATAAAAAGGAATTAATAGCAAAGCTAGAACACCTGTTGTGCTGTGTGACCAGGCCCTGGCAATGGGGTGCCTTCTCTCTGAACCAATCACCTTTTCTCTACTCTTGGAATTGCGAGTCATGCTATAAAACCAAGTTTGTTTCTGAATAAACTGGTCTCTTTCTTCTTGTCATGAAAGATGACCATGTAGCTGTGCATCTTATTTCCACCGCACTTAAAGGGTTAAAACCCCTTTCCATGGCTACATACATCCTCAAATGTTTCCTCTGGAGCAGCACTGCTCTGAGTATCCTTTCATCTTTTCCTGCGCTCTGAACACACTATATAGCTTTGTAGGGACACTCTTCAACTTACCCTGAGGCAAATTACACAGGCTGGCAAAGTTGCATATTTTGACTTTTATGCTTTATTATTTGGAAATGGAAAGATCAGTTGCTAGTATTATTTGCGTAGGCAAAAAGTAAGTATTGCTTCATTTGCTTTAGAGAAAATACATCTACAGATGTTCCTTCCAACCCTAACTATCCTGTGATTCCATAATTAAGATGCAGTAGGCAATACTTTGATGAAAACTGTGTTTTCTCCCTTTGGAAAATGCTGATGGATTGACCCTAGAAGTAATGACTGTTAATTAATTTTTTATAGTGGCTTTTATTTCAAATAAGCCTTTCAATGTGGGGACGTGTTGCACACTTTTTGAAAAACATGTTCTCTTTTTGATGGAGACAGAGGGGAGAGTTGAGAATCATAATATTTTTGTCCAATTTAATGAATGAATCAAAACAATTTTTTATTGCTAAAGTATGATTTTTAAAATCTCAATTTTTTAGAGGCTTATTTTCACTTAGAGTGGATATTCATATATGACCTTTTTTTTTCCTGATTGTATAGGCTTTTACTCTTTGTGCTAGTTTTCTTACAATGTAGTAGTGGCTTTCTAGTTTCATCACATTGATTGGGAGAAGATGTCATCATTTCAGATATAAAGTAACTTCTATCAATTATGCTATAGGGACACTCACCTTCGCTCATCATGTACAAAGAATCTCTGTTTAGCATTTAACATGAAGATGTTGGGAATGTTTGCCAGATTAAAAAAAATGAACCCAACAACCCACAAACAAAACACTCTCAAAATACAGAATGTTGTTGGTTTTTTTTTTTTTTTTTTTTTTGAGGAACTGAAATCTCTCTTCAGTGGTTCTCAGGGCAAATTCCTAGGCAGCTCCTAGTCAGCATGTTGCATATCGTTGGTATACACACAAGATCATATGGAAGCTTGTTAGTACTACACCTGTAGTGTAATATCTACAGCAGAAGTAGAATCCTGGTGTTCTGCTTCTGGGCAGGAGCTTGATTCTTTGAAATGATTGAAATTTAGCCTATTTGTGCAGCATGGATTTATCAGCAATGAGCCTTGCTTCCAGGTTTCCATTTCTCTCATTCTTTCCCCCCTCTGTGACTACACATGAATTTACAATATAGTTCACAGTTTCTAGCAAAAGCTTCCTTTATGAATAAGACAAGAAAGAACTTGTTTGTGCAGGGCACAAGGTACAGTAATAAAAGAAGGCAGCTATTTAAATAGTGTAGGGTAGAGAAGGTCTCTTAAACAGTCTAAATGTTAATATAGAACCGATTACAAATGCAGTAAGAACCTTCCAGTACTTGTACTCAACCTGGGATGCAAAAGGTAGCAACATTCCTTCATTCAATACTAAAAGAAAATACTTATTTGATAGTTAATCAACATAGAGCTGTACTTAATAGGAAGTAATGAATCATGCTACAGTCAACACTTTAATATAATTAATAAATATATAAAATTACTAAGTAAGCCAGAATCACTTCCTTCCTTAGCCTAGTGAAATTCTTTGATTTATATATCAAGCACTTCAAGAAATAGAATATATTTGCCTTTGATCATACTATTGCATGAGAGAAGGCCCCAGTCAATGAGAACAGTAGAAAAAAAGTGTGTTAATAAAAAGAGTCAAGCAACAATAAAATGTAAAGAATAAGAAAGAAACTTCAAAATACTTGTGTACTAAAAGTATTTTCTTTGTGAACCCAGACACTGAAGCAACTATAGGGAAGAAAAATTCTATTAAGCCAAGCATTTTCTTGTGCACTCTGATATTGCAAAAAAGGTGAAATTTTGGCATGCCCAGAATCTAAGATGCTCTTTCTCTTCTCATAATCTGATGAAGCCTTATGTGCTCATCTTTTGCTTTTAATTCATGATATTTGGGTTATTGTGTAATCCAAACAAACAACCAATTATGTGAATTTGGGTCCATTATCTTTTGTTTCCATTTAATATATTTTGGGTCTTTTGGTGTCTGACTTTGCCAGCAGTAAACTCATTGCTTTGTTTAATTAATTTAATTTTTCATAATTTAATGAAAATAATTAAACAAGGATTTTGTGCATTCTCTATAGTATTTACTTTACCTTTCACTAAGCTGTTTAGACTTAGATTCAAAGTCCTGCATCTTTGCTTTCTTCTTAAAATGAAATAAATTTGAAGTACTGTTAGCAACCTCTGTAGTTTGTTTTTAATTGGGGATGACCTTTGCTAACTCAAGTAGGAGTCTATCTACCAGCAAACATGATTTTAGAAGTAATACCTATAAGAATAAGCTAATATTAGTATTCTGCTTATAGGACCTGTTTTAGCATCTCCAAATTCTACTTCTCTTTCACAGCTAGCTTAAATATATGAAGACTGTTGGTGTAACACAGTCTGTGTCCCAGAAATAAGCTATGTTCTAGCAGTCAGTGAAAAATGCTGGGGGCAGAGGTATGTCTTAAACCTAGCTCCTACAGAAGCCTGTGGAAAATCTCCTATAGAGATTTAGCACCGACATAAGACTCTAAGAAACAGCGTACCCAGTCATAACTACACTGTGGCCCATGAAAAGAAAAGAAATTGACAGATATGTGTGTAGGCTATGTGAATTGATAATAGATTCATAGGAAATTTTAGAGAATCAATATTCTGAGATGGAACTTGCAATTACAATTCTCATGTAGCCATCAGGAAGTTGAAAAAGAGAATCTAGGCAATGCAGCTCAGGTAGTGTGCCCAAGTTTTTTGACATTAGGGATTCCCATTCAGGAGACATTCCCACTCAGGATTAGGGAAGACTGGAAACATGGGAATATATGTGGGATACCCATTGACTCAAATTTGGCCAGTTTAGTCACTGTACCTGTCCAGTGTCCAGTAGCTTGTCCTGCTCTTTCTGTGCCAGCAGTACTGGGAACCTGGCAGAAGGTTTCATAGCTATTTCAAAGACCAGGCACAGCTTTCCTACCCTTGGAAACCAAGGTAAAAAAAGGACACATTCCGAATTTTGATGTGTGTTATTTCTCTTGCCCAACCATGCTGGGCTATGTTTCTAAATCTTTTATGTTAGACATAAATTTAGAATGATCTAGAGAGAGGTCAACATTTTCATTGTACGTTGACAGATAGCTATATTTTAAGAATGGTTAAAATTTATTTTCAGCAGTTTTTAGCAAACAAAAGAATAATTTGCACTAAAATTCATTACCTTTTAATTTAGGTCAGTAAAAATAGATGTGTTTGCATCATAGTACACATTAAAGATTCTGGAGAAACAGTTCCTGTATATTGGAAAGCTATCCCATATCTTCAATTTAACATTAAAATATTTTTTAAAATGCAGAGTACAGCAGCATGCATCAGATTTAAAAACAACAATTCAGATTATATGTTTTAACCACATTAGTAACAAAATGTTTTATGTTTTTTGCAAAGTTTCAGAAGTCCAGTAATCTGGCAGAATATTAAGATTTTGAGGCAGTCAAGCCTAAAATTTTAAACTGACAATCAGAAGAGTTTGGACAAAAGCCATTCCCTCCATTCTCAAGGACAACAGCACTTAATATGGGACCTTTATTTGCTGCTGGCATTACACTAAAATATTTCAAGTGTGATTGTGGTCCATTGTGAAGACTAGGTTTTTGCTGTTAATCCTCCTATGAGGGAACATACTACCTTGCAAATCTTCCTTTCAGGAAAAGGGAAGGAGTCTTGAAATTCGAGAACAGAGTGTAACAAACACTCTGACAAGAAGATATGATCAAATGAAATGCAATTGAAAAAATCCCCAGAAAATTGGAATGATTACAACCAAATGTACTGAGATGAAATGAGGTGCAGTGAAAAGGACCAAAAGGAAAAAAAGGTAAACAGAGAGGAAACAAAATTGAAGAAATTAAATGCTCAAAAAAAATTCTGAAACTAAGTGAAAACAAGAAAAGTGAATGGGGTGACATGAAGTGCAAGGAAATGGACTGAAGCTTACCCAATTGATCCTCATTGAAATCACAAGATTTCATTCACTTTCCTGAGAGGAATCACAAAAGTGTAGATTCACACAGATACCCAAACTTGTAAGTATGCTGGGCTTTCAAAATAGAATACATTAAAAATATAACTCATGGTGATCCCTGTTTCTCTAAATATATGCCTATGTTTCTAATTATATTTTACATCTCTCTAAGCTATTTAATTGCAGAGTTCTTTCTCAGTCCAAGAATTCTTGCTGTCAGAAAAAGACACCTTTGACATAGTGCTCATTTAGTGCTTAAATATGGAGAAATTCACCATATCAATGGAAACATTCTTTTTACAACATATCTTGCTAAAATAATAGTAAACATCTGTGATTCTGCTCGCAGAAATAAGAAAAGGAATATAAAAAAATGGGATACAATTATTCCTTCTTGATTTATTTAAATACTGGTGCCATAGTGATCTTCTAGCCATGCTTCTAAGGTAGTTTTATTGCAGACTGTTTCTGGATTTATTTGCTTTCAGGTTCTAGCTCTGCTGTTGTGTCCTTTCCTTGTAAGCACCTGCAAAACCCTGCAGTTATGAAGTGTTATTTGTTATTCATCCCGTTTTCTGGGGCAAGTGGGAGACAAGAAGGACCATAGGTCACTATAAACCTTTCAGGTCAAGCTGTTTGGATTTCAGAATCCCTCAGAGCTGTCATCCTCCTGCTTTCTCAACAGCTAACAGCATATAATAAAATGTCACTGGTTTTGGTGTCAAGAAAGAAGTAAAAAGCAAATCCAGAAAATAAATTTAATTCCTGTTTAATCTGAACAAAGGTCTTGACTATTGTTGCATTTATGCAGCAGTTTCTTAAATTTACTATCCAATTTGCCTTAACAACAGTCCCTTAAGATATGCGGGGAGATCATTGCTGTCTAGAATGCAATACCGTCAGTGTTTAACAAAAACATGATGCAGAGAGTCTATTGCCAGCTTGTATTTTGCCACACGCTTTCATTATTTGTTTGCTTGTGAGTAGCATCCTCCTCCACCTATTTAGTGACTGTTCTCAAAGTCCACAAAAGCAAGAAAGGAAAGGAAACTGTAATAATTCAGAAAAATATCAAATATTGGATAGACATTTGTAAAGGTAAGGTGTAAAAGTAATTTGTAAAGGTATAAGCCTTCCTACTGTATCTTCTTCCAGCCTTCATATTGTTGTATTTTTACTATTGTGAAGGACAGAGAAGTTCAACATAGAAAACAAGATTACAATATAGAACTCTAAGCTTGTTTGTATTGGAGAATTTTTTTAACCAGTCAGTCTTCAAGCAATGTGCCTTTTTTCTGTATACCAATTTCAGCCACATTTTTTACATCACGTCCATATTAAAGCTGAAGTCTGTGAAACATCAGCTGCTGCTATTTTTTCAGTTGCATGGGGAAATTTGAGCCTTTTGTAAAATATGTTCAGCAGGTTACAGAAAATGTGGGGGAGAACGGCACTTTTTAACAAAAATGCAAACATCTTACTGTTTTTCATGGCAGCTAACAGAGATCTAGTTTATTTTACCTTCAATGGTAAATTCTACTTTAATTAAGCAGAGCAGTAAATTAGCTTCTGGCATTTTGTATACTGGACAGCTGCAATGCTCAGAACCACAGAGATGACAATTAGAAAAGAAATTACATGAATAGTGTGGTAAACCAAAGGGGGAAGAAAGATTGTCTTATCCAAATCATTTAACCAGAAAAGATTTCATCAGGCTAATGTCAAACAATGTTCAAAAGACAGGTGCTTTCTCTTTCCCTGGAAAAAAAACTTGGCCTAATTTTCATCCTTTCCTGGTGTATTTGCCCTATGTGTATGTATTCCATCATATTCCCTGTTAAAGTAAATTAATTACCATTATTTATAGACTAAGTTGGAAAAGTAATTTCTTCTACAGTAAACACTATAAGCTGCTATAGCTTCTTGAAAGAAATTAATTTTAAAAGTAATTAAATTATTTGTTTGGGTTTTTTAAAAGAAGTATCTTATGGGAAAAGAAAATATTTCCTATACAGTTGCATGAACAGATAAATCTATTATTATACCTCGAGTTTGCTGAGACCCTTTTAGAGAGGAATTTTTGGTTTGAGTTGTGGGACTGTATTATATAAACAGTGTTTTTGAATTACTATTTCTATTTCTCCATTTGCTGTTGCAAAATTAGAAATGCTACTTCATTAGTCTCTAATGGTAAAAAAGTAATGATTTCAGTACTTCGAATTGACTTCAGTTTCCAATAGATAGAGAATATGGCAAGAAAGAGACTGATTGCATGGATATCTTTGATAATTATTGTATTGAAGAAGTCAGTTATTAGGCCAGACTCAAAAAAACCCATTTTCATTTGACTTTCCTTCTGTTTCAGTAAAATTACATACTAATGCTTTACAGTGGTTTATGTCTCTCAGTTTCCATAAATTAGTTTGTGCAATCTGTCCCTGTGACCTCAGGAACAATTCTCCTTCTGTTTGTGTGAGGCATATGAACAGGGATGCTGAGACTGGAAAACTTAGTAGAGCTGATAATTGATTATTTGCCCTGTAAAGTAAACATCAGCTGTGGATAACATTGACTTGGATGGGTAACTTTCGTGTATCACAGCCTCCCACACCTCCACACAGCAGGAGGGAAGGGAGATTTGTCAGCTGCTCACAGATTAGAAGGAAAGACGGATTTTTTCCTCCTTGCCAGACTAGCAAATTGTAATGGATTTCTAGCACTGAGTGTGAGATAGGGACTGATTGTGTTCTTGTTGGTTCTTTCTGTAGCCCTGACCCCCTAACATCAAAACAAATCTTTGAGAGCATGCATGTTGGGAGAGAGCAAGGGTTGGTGATTAACATTACAGATTGAGGTTATACAGCTAAAAAAGGAGAAAAAAAGAAGATGATATCAAGAACAAAGATAGAGTGGGCTTCTTGAGGTGCTTGGGGCTCCATTTCCTTCCCTACTCCTACATTTTCACATATATTTATGTTACTCAATGTTTACGCCCCCCCCATAACAGTTAATAAAATGCTTTTCTGTGCACCTTGATAAATCTGAGATCTACAGAAAGAGGCAAAAACATCAACGGTAATTTTCCACAAGATTAAAGCAGAAGAGATCAGACATTCAAACAACAGTTCTGTTCCGACAAACCTTACCTTTGAGGTCAAAAAGATGGCTAGGAAAGGTTTTTAAACCCAAGCTTTCTCTTTTGCTGCATGCTCCCTTGCCAGGTTTTCTCTCATTTGCAAAGAACATGAGTGCTCCCTCCACATTTTAATTTCCATTTTAGAAGTTCTGTCTGTGAAGGCCTGGAAAGCACACTTTTTTTCTATTAAGTTATTACAAGCCGAATTTATTTTAGCATGACCATAGACAATTGCTTCTCATAACTGAAATAATTCTTCTTTCATCTTAATATTTGCTTCTATCCCTTCAATATTTGCAGACTTTATCAGCTTCCCTTTTCTGTTTTACTTCTGTAAACTAAACAAGCCAGGTTCTTTTAATCTATTTTTCAACTACAGAAAAAATTTTCCAGTCATCTAATCATTGTATTAGTCCTGCTATGGAATCCATTCCAATTTAAATTAACGTTTCTAAAATAAATAAATAAATAAAATTTTAAAAAGGGACCAGAAATATATGCAATATTCTGAATTTTTTCCAGTTCAGCAACGGATTCTGAGTTAATTTACCAGTATCTTTAAAACACTAAGGCTCTTAGCCATTCTAGTATTTGTTAAGTTATAGCATTGCCTTTAATTCCTTTCTTGGAATTTCATGTCATAAAAAAGGAATCCCAAAAGCATTTGTTTCCCAATTATCATTTGCTTTTGTTTCCTTTCATTTTATGTGGTTTTTCCCTTCTCATTTATAATTTTAATAATCGTAATAAAAAAATGAACTGGTGTTGACTTTGGTAAAAGGTGTCATCATGTGCCATCACAACCAGAGAATCTATTATAGTGATAAAAAGAAACTTCATATGAGCATAAATGTATTATTTGCTTGTCTCCTTTTAAATATTACAAGTAACTTTGGAACTAAAGGTCAAGGTTTCCTATGTCTATAAAATGCTCTAAATGCTACATATAAACACAGCTGAGAATATGCTACTATTTGTTATCCAAATAGAGAAATGTCATATCAGTGGAATATTTATTTAAAAAGGAAAATCAACAAAACTGGTGTATCAAGTGTTTTCTACTGATCTGATACTGCCTGTGGATTTAAGCATCTTGCCTGTGGCCATCCTGCTTTAGAGGAAAATAGCTAGCGGTGATAAAACTGTGATGCTGTAGCCTTATTGAGTAAGACTGAGCAAGCAAGAATGGGAAAGAGAAGGTATTTGATCACAGGAAGTTGAGTTTCTATTATAGTTATTTTTCTTGCCAGTTTAAGAGTTAACAGAAGAAAAGCAATATAATGAAAACATGAAAACATAAGGTAACAACCTAATCACAGACATTCTCGAAAGAAAAGATAACATAGAACACAATGCAATTGCAACAACTGTTAGAAAAAATGACACAGTATGTGTGGAAGATAAGATGCAAACTCCAAGCTTAAGCCTTGATCATGTTTCCTTTGGGATCAGTAGTTCATTCTATGTTACAGATACAAGTGGAAGTGGGAGGGAGATATAAACCATTTTTAACTATGAAGTATGTACTAGTCATGATGACAGATTTCTTATTGCTACTGACAGGAACGCTTTTCAAGATATTGCTAACACTTTCCTTTTACTCTCCTGTCAAATACCAAACATGCCTATTTAAGCATTTCATTTGATCATTGTTATTTGATGCTCTTGGTCCTAGATTATCCTGCTATATGAATAAACATGACAAATTCTATATTTACTTTTCAGAAAAGTAGATCTCTGAATATATGGAGAGAGAGAGATTGGCAGGTGATGGTGGGTGAAGAATTTGCATTTCTACAGGAGGTTGTTAAAAGACCATTTAGGTTATAGTGATATTTTGTGTAGGACTCAATTCATAGACTTTGTTTACTACTGTGCTGAGGTGACTTTTATTTAGGCAGTGCAGATCTGTAAAAAAAGGTCAAGAACATTATAGTTTAATATTAAGAAGCCATATTCAGATGTGATATATTCAGTGGATCTTTGCTTCCCCAGAAGAGTGCTTAAAATACCAGGTTTAAATTCAGTCCAAAGAATTTGAACTGCAGTCTTATTTGTGTCACATCTGTCATAGAATCATAGAATGATTTGTGTTGGAAAGAATCTTAAAGATCATTGAGTTGCAACCCCCCCTACCACGGGCAGAGACACTTTCCATTAGACCAGGTTCCTTAATGACCCATTGAACTTGGCCTTGAGCATGTCCAGGGATGTAGCAATTTTCTGCTGCTGTTGTGCTTCATCTTCAGTCAGTTGTGTAAAAAAATAAATCCAGAAGTGCTAATCAGCTGAAGGTAATGACAACAGAATATGTCATTAACAATTGAAATATAGCCTGGGAATTTCAAAAAATAATCAATAAATCATCAGACTTTGTTAAATCAAATTAGTCACTATAATAAACCAATGACAGTGCAGTGATGTATAGAAAATACTGAGTACAAAATATCACCTATCATTGTACCCCAGACCATAATTCACCAGAAGATATGATAGAATGTTGTTTAATAAAGTCTGTCAGTAGGTGCCATTATACTGAGGAAGACTGACTTGATAGAGTCTATGCATCCAGTGAAACTCCTAGCACTTCTAGAGGCTATTGAATCTTATGCTGATTGCAGCCCTTTAAGTTGAGTTTTCTCCATTTTTGGGACTATACCTGTTAAAAACCGAATTACACAGAAAACAGGAATAGATTTTTTCATATGTGCTCTTGCAAATATGAAGATACTTTGGCTTCTAATACCATGTTTTTCCCCCATAGTTTGATAAATAACTCTTCTTCAGTATTTTTAATTATCAGAATCAAATGTTGGTCATTTTCCATTCACTATGAGTTTCCTCTATTTGGTTTCTTTCCATGTACATAATGAAAAATGTAATTTTTGAAACTGATTCATGAGTAATTGCAATCGTGATGCTCTGACTTTAATTTCTTCAGAACGGAATGAATAGCTGCTATATTACTTTTTAATTTACAAGCTGGATGTCCAGAGAGTATAAGGAGGTAAAACATATTTTAGAACTTAAACTCTGGATGTTTATGAGTACAATAGTAATTGTAAGGAAAGAATTAATAAATCAGGTAAGGCACAGTATAAATAATTCTAAATTTAATCTGAAGATGGTAAGCGTATATGTGATGTGTCTAAGAATGCAACAGTCTTCCAAGCTGTTACTGCTGTGGTAACATAGATTTTGTCAAGAACACATCCAAACTAGATGTTGTACACATTCATTAACAGCAAGACACAACAAAAGCGGCTAATGTGTTTTTTTGTGCCATCTGTGATACTGTTGGTGTCAACTTGCACTCTGCCTTGTGCACAACAGGAAAGTATATTTGCAACAGAAGATCAAAAGGTCACCTCTCCTGGGCTCCTGGAAACCTGTGTCCCACAAAGTAAGCCTGTAGGTTGGTCCTTTACATTTTACCCTTATTTTGTGTCTAGGGATTTCCTATCTAAAAAAAAGGTGTCAGTAATAAAATGGGGTGCTTTTTTATCAACTCTGAAAAACCTGAATAGGTTTAATTCAATGCAGTGATTAATTTAAAAACAAAATGCAGATTAAGCAATGCTGCCCAGCTGTCTGTGGAAATATTTTCCTAAGATCTAAAAAAGATTTGTAGCATTTTTAAATTTCATACTGAGACGGCCATTGGCATGGCAGCAAAGGGCAACTTCCAGCTATGATGTTTCTTCTCAGTGGTCACCTTGCTTCTGAAGGAATGAGGTGTAAACCCACAGTGCTGTCATGCTGCTGGGCACCCCCAGTCACTGTGAGCAGTGCTCCCCTTGTATGTGACTTTCAGACAGCACAGAATATGCTGGAACATTGTTAAACGAATGGCTGGTTTATGAGATCAGTGGGAGAGGTTGCTAAGCATTGAACTCTCTAGTTTAAGATAATAGTTTAGGTCTGGGAATTAACATGGTATGTCTTGGATTATTTTAATATATACATAACTGTAATGAGAACCCTCACTTTCTGCTGGGTCTTGCTGAAACTTGGAGCTCCTGATCCTTCTTCACTGGATTTATACTGTTTTTTTTTTTTACTTTTGTTTTGTATGTGATAATCATACTTAACAATGATTAGTCTAAATGGTTATTTTGGCAGCTTTGATTAGGTGCCAACTACTGTGAAGTTAATGTGTAATTTTGTGGTCTGGTGTACTTTGAGTATCCTTGCATCCAATAATGTCTAAAATTACTTTCTATTACTTCTGTAGGTCTTGGGTTTATGTAAATATTCCTAGGAATCTGCCCATGACATAATTTGTCAACATAAGAAAAACACCTTTGTAGACTTTTCCTGAATTTCTTGTCCATTCATAATTTCAAAAGCATATGCTTTTGGTCCAATTTTGGTCCAATTGAAGAGAAAGCATGGCTAATATGAGGTATTTTGCTATCCTCAATACCTTAAAAATAGTCACTCCTCTACCTTGACAGCACCAATTTACTGATTAATGGCCCATCATCTTGCCTTTGTATGAAGCAATTGCACTCAGCTCCTGCTGAATTACCAAAGGAGCTGTATAACAGACTGCTGCACACTATAAATGTTTCTACCATTCAAAACTCAGTGAGAACCACCAAATCATATTAGGACAGCAATTCCCATTTCCTGCTGTGTTCCTGAGGCAGTTGACCTATTGTTCCCAGTAAGGACAATTTTGTAGCTTGAGACTGTACACATCAGTAGGCTCCAGTGTACTGATCTCTGCCCCACTAAAATAGTGTATTCACACTTTCAGTTTTCATTTCTGTTGTGGGAGCCTCACTGAGAAACCAACTTAAAAGGATTTTCACATCTCTTATTCCCTCTTTTAATTTCCACTGAAGCTCAAAGTAGATCTTAACTAGTGAGTAGTTAATTGAGTTGACTTAAATGAGTTGTCTGCAGGCCTGGTGTCTGGGATGGAGAAGTTCTACTTGCCTTGGATGGCAGAATACAATTCTAGTTGCTACTGAATGAGTCCTGACAGCAGGGTAGAAATATGAGATTCTGGAGGTGTAATATTCTTTCCAAGCCCTTCAATTAGATCTGTAGTGTTCATGCCACCTTGGCTCTTGGGAGAATATTTATTTTATGGACAAACCATTCACTCATCACCTGAATGACCACCAGGTACATTTGTTCTTTGGAATTTGTTTTCAAAGAATATTTTGCCCTTTTTTCTCTGCACTTTTTTATGCAAACAGCTTTCAATTGTGTGGGTGCCTGCCTGTTTCACTGCAGCTGCCTTGGCTATAAATTCTTCCTCTAGTATTGTGCTGGTTTGTATTAATTTACTTTTTGGCAAGGAAGGAAAGGAACCAATTATGGAAATAATTCCCTATAAGGACCTTGGCAGCTTCCTTTAGACCTGACAAAATACCAATCAGTGGCTGATTTTTAATATTGACACAATGCTACACCTCTGCTGCAGCCTGGCAGGGTGGGGTTCCCTCCACCAGCGTGGCCAGACCTGGCCCCCTTTGCTGCTGGCCCATACAGCCCAACAAAAGCTGAACAAAGAACTGCTGGCTGCAGTGGGGCGAGGGAAGACCATCAACCCAAGACTAAAATTAAATACAACAAAAGCCAAAAACGTTTTCCCTATAACTCATTAAAAAAGTATAAAGTAAAAACGTTCAAATTGTAAGCATAAGCAAAAGTATTCATAGTAAACAAAAAAAAAAGTTAAAATAGCTATAATTTAATAAAAAACGTAAACAAAAAAAGGAAAAAAATAATGAAAGCCCTTTGCCCTTAAAAAAAACCCCCTCTATTCCCCCAAAAAAATAATATCAAGAAAACCTTTACTTCTTAAACTATTCATCCTTAAAATAGTACCCTGTAACACCACCCTCAAAAATAATGATAAAAAAACTATAAGCCAAAAACCCCCTTTTACACAGTAATCAAATTTCCATTCTCCCAAACAACTAACTCATTATGACATTAAAACCACAAAAACCTATTTTCTTATGAAGAAATCTCCATAAACTGAGACTCCTCTCCCTAAATAAATTGCATAAATAAAAGACTATTTAAAATAAATGCTATTTTTAAAAGGTAAACTAATTTGTTTCTATATGTTATCAAAGAAAAGAAAGTGTAGAGAAAAGAAAAGTGTTCTTTTAATCTAATTATTATTTATTTTTAAAAAATCTATTAATAAGGTTTTTCTTTATACCCTTCAAAGTTTAAGCCAACTTTACCTTCCCTCCTAACCCTATCTCACAGCAAAAATTAAATAAATAATTCCACTAAATGCACTAGCTAATTTAGCCAACACTAAACCCCTCACATAAATTAGTGCATTAGCCAAAAAATCTCTAACAAACCAAAACCAATACAGATATTTTGCCTTCCTAAATTATAGCAATTGTGGAGAATGTAAAATGCTGCTTTCTGTGTCTTCTGCAGCGCTTTTTGCACCCCTATTCACTTTTTTACTTCTTCTCATTTATATCCCAAAGGTAATAGAATTTGTTGGGAGGAAAGAATTAAAAGTGGAAAAATGGCAAGGAGGATAGTAGATTTACTCGAGTGACCATGTAGCTGGGAATGCCAAATCCTGGCAAATAACAGAGTGGGAAACCATGTATTACACCTAGTGCTGCTTATCCTCTGTTTTGAGAAGTAGAATTTCTGTGTAGAGATAACATAGGTGTTTACAGAGACTTGGAGGCCCTCTCCAAGAAAAAGCACAGAGAAAATCATGGAGGTAAATTGTGCATGTGCCAGACGCTTTGATATGTTGAGGCTGGTGAAGAGGTCACATGCTTTTTGCACCTGCTAAGATGGAATGAGCTCAGCAGTGTATGTCCCCCAGCTTGCTCATTAAATCCTCCAGCCAGCAAGGTGATGGAATAATTCTATTCTTACCACTTCAGCTGTGGGTCATGTTCACCTTCATTGCTTGCATCTATGTTCACACGGTATTATATTTTATAATTCATGTTGATAAATTCAATAGCGCTTGTGGCTGATATCCAAAACCATATTTTCTTAAGGATGGAGCTAGAAATGATCAAGTCTCTAGCTAGCTCTCTGACCTGAAGTTTGTATTTCACGCCTGCCAGCACTGTGTTTCTTGATATGTGTGCGTGCCACGATTTGACATATAGCTTGTAAGGTCTTCAAGATATTATATGTCAACATGTTAATCAATTGAAGAGAAGTTTCATTAACTGAATAAGAAAAAATGTGTGCATAAGGTAACTCATTCCTCATTAAAGGAGACCTCTGGAGCACTTAAGCTTCAAATAAATGACAGGTAGATGATATGGAGGATTATCTTTCTTTGAGGATTTTGTCTGGGCCATTTGATGTTAGTTTATATTACATATATCAGCCAAGAATGCTCAATAGATCTTTGTCATACTGTAGAATGTGTGATAGATTCTGACAGAATATAGTTGATATATATAATATATTTGTTATAAGTAACTGGTTTTCCATGTTTAGCTTTTAAATTTTTTGTATGGCTGTGGAGATTTGCAGGACTCCACTTCTAGAACTATGCCCCAAATTGGCTTTTACTTGCACTTCCAAATAGAGACTTGGATAAAGAGCAGGAATTAACAAGATTGTTTTTTTGAAACTGTCCTCAGTGACTATTTGGCATTTGATTACTGACCAATGGTGATTTACCCACGCTCTTCCTAGGCCATTTCCCTGCAAAACTGCAGATGAACAGAGTCCCATTCTCCATGGACATTTTCTTATTGAGTGTTTGTTGAAGATAACTACCAGTAGGATTGTGTCTTGCGGTGGCAACAGCAAAAGGTGCTCGCATTGGCTCTGACATTCATCATAAATCTTTTAGAGATTGCTTTTCTCAACATCTCTACCCTTCTGGTTTGCTGTGTTTTCTTTAGTGATAATCAGTCAGCAGAGACCCTGAACATACGCCACAATTATAATCCCCACAAATAAAATAACTCCAGGCCATTTAGATAACAATATAGCATTTTAATTTTTTTCTTTTTCAGTTTGCACCCTGTGGAGAAGGCCAACAAGAAAGGTTCACCACTTTTATCACCCTAGTTAGAGCTAGTCAGAAGGCTGTGAAATCAGATATCCTTTTGTCTGTGTGGTAGTGTATCATCATATTCTGCCTTAAATCTTTTTTGAGCTTACTAACTCGAGAGTTCTGTCAGCTTCAGTTCTCCTGGTTTCTTTCTTGCCCCATGTTAGCCTCATGATCTATAATCAGGTCTTTCAAGTTTCCAGATCAAGTTTCATCTTTAAAAAGAGTAATTTTAAAGGAAAAGTCAAAAAGTAAACACATAGACTGTCAGAGGACTTAATGCCATCCTCAAAACCTCATGATTTTTCAAAGATCTCTAACATTCATAAATGTTTTTTTTCAGCATGTTAATAAGGACAGCAAATACAGTGCTGGTAACAATCTGAAAAAAAATCCAACTATTTTCTTGCTGCTGTGCTTTAGAATTAATTTCATATATACAAACCCTTCTTTCTTTCCTCTTGAGTTTAATAATTTACAAAAAGTTATCTGTAGTTAATTTGAAGCTTTCTGATAAAAGTCTATCTTAAAACCTCTGATATAGATTTTGAGATATATTTATTATGTGTGTCTACCTTTTGTGCTTTGAATTTTGCCATTTAATTGCTCATCACTCTGGTCTGGCCTCGAATGTGATAAAAAATGGAAACAAAATATCCCTAATCTGAATCCAGTCTAAATTTGTGTTAGAATAAGCATCTCAGTTTTCATTCTGTAGTCATATATTTCACTCTTAACGCATCTTACAATGTCCTGCTTGAGTATATTCCAGAGAATCTTTTTTTCTAATACTTCCCAATCTTACCCTAGTTCTGGAAATTACTTATTTATGGAGGGCTTTAGTTTTGACTGCCAGTAGATCCACAGAAATTTGCTAGGGTTAGTTCAGACAAAGACTACTCCCATCAGTTGAAGTGCTACATTTCTTTATTTGCTGGATTTGAAGGCAAGGGGTATCTCACTCTGTACTTCAACTTTACTTACTGTGAACAAGAGGTAATACAATATAACAAACATTCTACATAACGCATTATTTCAGTTGCTATGTACTAGACAAAAAACGAGATACATGCTGCAGATTTTTCTGGTAGAAAATAATGTCTTAACAGAAGCATTTCTACTTGTAGCTTCAAAATTAACAAATTTAGAATGTGCTTAAAATAAATAGAAAATGTTTTGTAGATGCAATTGTTCTGTTGCATGAAATTACATCCAAACCATTGTTTTTCTGGGTTTAAAGTACTTTGTATAACTGCAGTTGTATAATGCAATGAAGATTAGTATACTGCATGTATGAGACTTGCATTGTAATTGCAAACAAAAATCACTTTCTTTGAATTCAGCCTAACACTTTGGAAAATGTTAGGCTGAATGCAAGGAAAATAATTTACATTTATGAAGTCAAGCCCAAAAGGGAGATTTTTTTGCTTTTTGGAAAATGTGAACCTAAAACTGAAACACAGAAATTAATTAAGTTGTGCTGTGTTGAAGTTTATATCTGGACAGGCAGAATCAAAAGTGCCAGGAAAATGAAGATCTTTTTCTACAGGAAGTATCACCATTCTAAACTGAAAAGAGAGGACACAAGAGGTTACATAAACGTTCCAGTGGTAGCACTGTCTAGGTAAGATAAATATATGGCATCGTTCAGAAATCTGCACCAGAGTGCTAATCTTCTGGGTTTTAGATTAGTTAGAATTATTTAGCACATTCTATTTAGCAGAAAAATATTTTAAACTGTCATTGAGCTGATTTTGTTAGGGAATATGTATTCATTGTTGAGTTAATCCTAGGGAAAAGAATTTCTAATCTAAATTTTTATCCTTTTTATATCAGAACGTCTATCATTAAGTTTCAGAATTGACCTGTCACTGACAAAGAAATTTCATATGGGTGTTGCTTATTAATTACTCTAATTTACTTTTTAGTTGAGGAGATAAGAGAATAAGAAAGACACTGAAGATAACTTTAAAAAAATCCCTTTACTTACATAGTTATGTATTGATGTTTAATGTACAAATATCAATTTAAACATGGATTAAAAAACTGAGGTTAGGTTAGGGAGAATCCAAGTGAAATAATATTGAACAGATGCAGGTCAGAGAACACAAATGCTCCTAGAGGAAAGGCATCCCAGGAGAGCAGTTAGAATAGAAAAAATGTAAAATGCAGGAGGAAAGGTGCAGTTGTAGTTAATCTGCTAAAACTACTTAGCATCAGACTACTTCTGCTCCCTGAGGGGTGAGTAGGAATTTTACTTTTGATTTCAGTGGGAACAATTAAGCAAAGTTGGTCAAGACCCAGACTCAGTTCTATTCTACATCTTAAAATTGTCTGAATTCAGTGGTGGGCTGATTATATTTTATGTATGATTTTTTGCTGAACTTTGCACTGTTCTTTTTAGGAGAGTGCCAAGGCAGTGGGAAAGTGGTAAGAAAAGTACTTGTAACATTAATGTTTAAGTTAATAGTCTAGTTTAATGTGATAATTGGAAAATATGTAAAAATCTTGAAGGAGAATCACAGAGGTAGCTTGTTATAGTGCTTTGGATTACTGTCTGATGTACTGCCTAATTCTTGTACAGAAAAATGGAATCATATTTATTCAATTATGAATAATATTTATTCAAAAGTGTCTTGTGCTCCACCCCCTTGCTCTAATTAGTGAATCCCTGAACAGACAGCTCCTTTGGGTGTATTCCTTGCACCAACTTCCAAGTGCTGTCATGACCTGGCACAACGAAGAAAAAGGGCATCTGCTGGGTCCCAGTACCACTAAGTAAAGAGGAGGAGTGGATTACAATAGCTCTTCATGGCGAGACAATCCAATCAGAAGATGGGATCGAAAGAAATGATTACGAGCTTTTGCTGAAGAACCTCAGCATGTTTCATTCTGATGTGCATTACCTCCTTGGAAACATGTATCTTCTGATTTTGGTTAATGAGAAATTTGACAAACTCCTTCTATTTCTGACCTATTTTGCAGCTGTTCTCAAGTCTTCAGAAAATAGCTGAGGGACACAGACATATTTTTTTCCACGTCCTGTGAATAGATGATGAGGTAAGTATTGCCCTCCATTGTTTCCACTCGAGCTGAAACATGTTATAGAAGAAATTCACATCTTGAAAGCCCTGTCTCTAAATTATGTATGTTGTCTGTATCCAGGCTTTTGTTTCAGTATTTCTTATGATCTATAGGATAATTGTAACAGGTGTATCTAATTCAGACAGAATAACTGATAAAAGGGAACTGCAAAAGCATGCCAGGGGCTTTTCTCAATTACCGCCACAGAAATAAGCTATTTTTTTCAATATAATTACTGGTAATGTTTAAAGATTTTGTTAATTTTGAGATTAACTACAATTATGACTTTCTCAGTGACCTATGTGATTTTAACACATAGGTCACTGTTAAATATACATGTAAAATTCTTAAAGGGCATTCATCAATATGAAAGGCTTTGGTTCCGGATGAAAGGAATGACTCTTGAGTTCAAGTAAAAGCAAAACGAAAAGAAAACAAAAATATTTATTTCATGGAAAGTCAAGGTTTTTAAAATGACAATATTTGTAAAAAATAACAACTTGATCCTTGCACATAAAAAACAAATGTTAGTGCTGCTGCAGAGAACAAAGATCAACTTCTGAGATACATCTAAAATGGTTTTTCCATTGGCAAAACCATTTGGGACTATATTTTTCCAGTTTTGTAATCAAACAGGCTGGTTCCTGGGGAAAAAAAGAAAGAAAAATGTAATCAAAGATGTATGTTTCCCTCTGGTAGAACCAGAATAGAGAACCAGAAAGAAAATCAAGAGGTAATTGTTGAGTGTTTTTTAACAAAAGCCTCTATTGATTCAAGTAAATTTTGAATTTACGGCTCAGCAGCGAGTAAGGGACTCTGTATGATAAAGATGATTACATTTTTCACATGAGTGACAAAACCGAAAGCATATCAGTATTGTTCTGCAAGAATGGAGTTGTTAGTGCTCTGTTCCAATTCTAGTTTGGATAATTATTTTCTCCTTACCTAACTTCACTTCCAGTTCAAATAGATGCAACCTTCAATTTCTATTATAAAATGTTGTGTAAAGTCACTATAGCCCCTGAAAATTCACTGTAGAGCTAAGTACAATTCCTGGGCCTGAAAAGATTCTTGCATGGTGTGCATTCAATTTAGAAAGGACTTTGTGATCCTGGTGAAGTGATATGCATTATGAATATATAACATCATGAAATGATAGGTAAAGTGGGGATTTCTAGCTAAAACAAGTCAAATGGTATAAGATTAGCCAAACCTTTGATAAGAGGGAATGAATCAATACATTACTCTTTAGATGTTTTTTTTCTCTTCATTCACAGTTTTGTCAGTTACTTGATCAGAACCTTTTCTGTGGATGGAGATAGGAGATGAAGAGGAGAGAAGGTTGACTAAAGAGAGAAATTCTGTTATAGCTTAATCAGCTGAAAGAGCTGTAACATTCATGAAGTCAGATTGTACCTCAGTGGAAGAGTGTGTGCCTTCCATCACAAGAAACATCCCTCCTTCATACCTCTCCTGCACATCTCCTGTGCCTCAATACAGGAATACTGCTCTTACAGCTGTTCTTTCCTTCCTGATGTTAGACTGGCTATGAATACAATCATGGGATCTCTGAAAAGCTGGGGCAAATACTCCACCAGTAAATACTTTAAGATGGGGAAAGAAGAGAACGAAAAAGTTAGACATGCATTTGGGGCTAAAGATGGCAGGTATCACTTTGGCTTTATTATTTATACCGTGGTTCTAAAAGCTTGTTGTCTTACAAAATACACCAATAGACTCATTAAGAAATAGAATTTGTAAGCAGTGAAAAAAATTACTTGTTTAGTGTTTTTTCTCTGTCCCAGCTATCATCTGGGATACTTGACTCATTTTTCAAGCTTGAAGAAACGTATTTATAGATAAATCTCATTATTTTTCTACCCACATGTAAAATTTAGCACCAAGAGAGGTGCATGACTTGTTGGCAGAAAAAAAAAATTTGCTATGTAATTTCCAGGTGCTTTTGCATTGGTCTCTTTTATAGGCTTCTATGATTTGAATATATTCTTTGAATTGAAAACCTGAAGTTATGTAATGTTTATTGTTTTTACCATATTAATTTTTTTCCTTGTGCCATCTCGCCACAATTTTTCTTCTAATGCTGTACCTCCAACTACTACAAATGGTTTGAAACAATTGCCAAAATGGCTTTGGACACTGAAAATTACTATGTAAGTACTGGTGTCAAGTCATAATGGTACTTAGCTGCCTCCGCACAGAGATGTGCATCACTTGACAAGTTACACTTTTTAAAAATCTTTTAGTCAAGAATCCAAAATAGGATACTGAGACCCAGTTCCATTATTCGCCACATAAAAATAGGTTGGTGATAATTATTACTGGTTGGTCAGTAACTGATAACTCATTGATCCTGTTGAGAATCTGAAGCTAGTTTTCTTTTGCTTCTTTGCGAGTGAATCACATATTCCTTCATCAATATAGAAATTGTCAATACTTTATGGATTTTGTTTATGTTTTTCCTCTTAAAAGAGTGTAAATGGCACTCCTTTATCTATTCCTTATTCAGATCAATGACAATATCACTAATGAGTTCAAAACCCCCAAAATCACACTTTTAAAATGTACCTTAAAGGACCAGTTGAGATAATTTCTGATGACAAGTGTTCCTATATCAGACATAATGAATTCAACCCATATTCCCGCAAATAAAGCAAAAGGAAACATAAAATCAGATTTGGTGGTAGGGTAGAAGATATCTCAACGGCAGAAACAGTAATTCTACAAAATGAATAGTTTCAAATGGCATATATAATTTTCTATGAAATATATGTAACCTTTACAAATGTGCATTTAAGAGGCGCTGTCATGAATTTAAAATTTGCTGGAAAAGCAGAATTTTTCTTTTTATACTGTACAACCTAGAGAAAAATAATAAAAAGTGACATCAAGTGCTTTTAATGTTCCAACTTGTCAGTAAATGTTATAAATAACTACTAGTTGTATCCATAAAAATGAATGCCAGTTTCAAAACTAGATTATAAATTTGCATGAAGATTATACCATTTGAGTGACAATTATAATGTCTCATTTTTCAGAGATTTTATTATGTGTTATCAACATGTCTGTTTCTAGATTTGGTCAAGAGATTTGATAAAAAATTTTCGAAGACCTTTCTGTATGGTTATAAAATTATAAAAAATCTCTGCTCCTATTTGCCTGTTCTAAATTTATGTAACTTGTGTCCGTGTACTTATTCCTTGGGGTTAGGTGTCTTTATAGGCATCAGCTATTGAACAAAGATGTTTCCATTGTTTTTCCTTTGTAGATTTTCCCTTTTTAATGATAAATTTGTTTACTTTCACATCTTTGGGTCATTATGAATGTATGCAGTGATTTCTAAAACAACAGTTTTAGAAGTGGCAAAAGCAAGGGTTGTCTCATGGCAAAAGACCCATAACTGAGCCATACTGAGCCAAGGAGCATAGTGGAATGCTCTGACTCCAGTGTCGTTTAATTACCTATTTAGGAATTGTTCTCTGGATGTGATTAATACAATCAATAAACTAACTGTCTCTATTAACACCTGATATATGTCTATACTTTCATTTTATAGATAATTTCAAACATGTTTCCTTCCTGACCTCAATTTTTCATGCGTGGCAAAAATTTCTTTCTCATTTAATTAATTTTGATCATCAAACTGTCTCCAATTTCTTCAATGAAGATTGAGAATGATTGACCTCCAAATCTGTGTACAGCATGCTTTATGGAAAAGAAACCTAATTCCCTAGGAAATAGATTTGTATTTTAGAATATGGTCTGAAAGACTGCTGTATTTCTGCAAAACTTATATACCTAATTTCTAGTGCATTCAAAAGTGCATATTTGTGCTTTCATAAAGACATTGACATTTTCATACAAAAAATACACAACTAGAGAGAAAAGTGTATAATTTACACTATCAGTCTACAATAATTATATAAAACTTGCATATCTATATTACCTATTTATAAAATATCTTACCTTGTATCCATTTTAAAAATGGTTTCAGAGATCACATTAGATGGCAAAGCGTGGAATGATAGATACATTTACAAAAACAACTCACAATAAAAATCTCTTTTAGTTTTAAGTTTAATTTCTCAAGACTTGAAATCTTTCTCAATTGCATTGCCGTCAAAGATAGTGCCATCTATTATTTCCTTCTCATAAGAAGACACTGACCTACTGCTACGTTTTTGCCTTCAAATGCTTTTTTTGGTAAACAGGGTAAAGGAGGGGTAGATTTTACATTACTTGGCATGTTCTTGAAAAGATGAAGATAATACACATCAGAACAAGGACACTGACAGATGAATTGCAGCTGTGGTGTCTTAATCTGGATCAGCTTGGCTGTAAAATTGCCTGAATCACTGACTTTAATCATTGCAGTTTGTGAGGCAAACAATGAAATATCAGATGTCCCCATTTAGATTCTGATATCCTGGTTAGCTAAGCATGAATTCCTTCCTTCCTTCCTTCCTTCCTTCCTTCCTTCCTTCCTTCCTTCCTTCCTTCCTTCCTTCCTTCCTTCCTTCCTTCCTTCCTTCCTTCCTTCCTTCCTTCCTTCCTTCCTTCCTTCCTTCCTTCCTTCCTTCCTTCCTTCCTTCCTTCCTTCCTTCCTTCCTTCCTTCCTTCCTTCCTCCCTTCCTCCCTTCCTCCCTTCCTCCCTTCCTCCCTTCCTTGAAATTGCATCATGGAATGCCATTATTAATTTTATTAAAGTCCACATTAAGAACAATTTGATGTTTGGGATTCCCAGTATTTTGGTAACAAGGCACTTGTTTGAATTTTCAGTTCTTCATACCCAATTTATGGTCTTTTTTTTCATGTGTCACATTATCCTTGATAGGAAATGACATTTTTCTCTTTTTATACAATGCCTCTTGATATGTCTGCAGAGGGCAATCATATCAAACCTTGGACTTTTGGCAGGCTAAAACTCTGGTTTTCTCTCCTGCAGTATCTATTTCTCTGTGATATCTATAGCTCTTTTCTGTATCTGTAGCAGGAATGATCAGAAGATTTCTGAAATTTAAAAGCCCTTTGAGCCTCCTGTGGTCACAGAAATGCTTCCTTCTCTCTGCAGAGGTTGAGAAGTCCTTCCCGAATTTGCTCAGAGAGATATTGTTCTCTCTGAGTGTGGTGTGGGGGTACTTTGGTGCTGAACAACACAGGAACTCTGCTGTAGTCCCACAGCAATGAAAATCTTCTCTTACTCCTGCAATGTAATAACTAATAAGTTTGGATGTTCATAATCTGGCTCAAGTGCATAGTAAAAAGGTGGTTTACCTTATAACCTCACTGTGCTGAGTATTTTGACCTGAAATCCTGCTAGTGTGGGAGCATCCTGCTGCCTGTTTATTTTTGTGTACCTAAACTGCTGGGTTATAATTTGTAGGAAAATGGGAGTTTTAGAATGGCAGTAGAGCATAAGTAGGTGTGATTAATTTTCATTCTTGCACTGAGCATATTTCTTTTACAGTTGCAGAAACCTGAGCTGCTTAGGTTCAGGTTACAGTTTGAACAGTTCATTCGAGTTGCAATGTGGGTGAAAAATAAGGAAGGTCTGCCAAAGAACACTGCCACTCAAAGATAGAAATATTATTTAAAAAATAGAGATAGGGATCTTTAGAAAGATATCTTTGAAATAATTTTCAATGTAATATGAGAAAAATTGAATAAGCCAAATTTATGCAAATTGCATGTTATGCCACTGTGTGTAATGTATGTGTTACACTGTTGAAGTGTATGGTCTCATCACTACACTGAAAATTTTGTATCTGATTAGAGTGAGATGAAGAATTTTTCTGTTGTCCCGTCTAAGCTCATTTACAGCTATTGTGAGACAATAGATGCTCTGATCCTTTCATTCCTTTGTAACTCTCATCATGTGTGACCAAATTATTTGAAACTCACATGCTTACATTTTGAAAATTATGAGTTCCCCTCTCAGTTGTCCTTTCTCAAGGCTGAACAGACCCAGTTCCCTCAGCCTTTCCTGATAAGAGAGATGCTTCTGTCCCCAGTCATCCTTGCTGCCCTCCATGATTTAATGGAAAAGAAAATAAAGGGCTGTAATGGGCATGTGAAAAATGCTTTAATGATGTACTAGCAAATAAGAAAATAAGACTTTGAATTTACATTTCATTAAAATGAATCAGTGTATAAAAGCACACAGTTTTGAAGAGTACAAAAATAGTGTGTTCAACTGTCTGGTTAACCTTGTTTATTACAGGCATACTGTAATATCAGCCAATGACTGTGGAATTAATGATACTTTATTTTTCTATTCTTCATATTTATTTGGATACAGCTTTTGAAAGTGAGGTCATAAATGTTTCCTTAACTTACTAAAAGACATTTCTTTGTTTTTTGTTCAATAACTATACTGCCATTAGAACAATGAAAAGCCCAATAGCTGCAAGGCATGGGTGAGTATGTACAATAAGGTATGCACCATAAATTATAATTTACTAATCATATACCGAGCTGTTTTTTAGGATAAAGTTTGGATAAAAACAGAGCCAAGGTAAAGACAAAGTATATGATGCACAGGTGAACTGAAATACAGAATAAAGAAATAATCTGAAAACAATTGTACCTGAAGGTGCTAGAATGAAATAACATTAAAAGTATTACTTAATAAAAGAATGAAACATCATGTAAGCAAGAGAACATACAGTTTATTGCATGCCTTTTTTTTTCTTTTTTCAAGATTACTTGAAATATACTGTTGCTATTGATCTAATTCTGTTGAAAAATGTAACATCACTCATATATTCTAGATAAATTTAATCCCCTTTGTCTTTGGAGTTGTGATATTGGAGTGAGTGGACCAGAGGTCCAACTTGCACAGTATTTTTATTCTGACCTTAGGAAGAACATTATTTACTGTATCTGTAGCAACAACAACAACAACAAAATGATGATTTCTCAGTTGTTTAATTTAGAAAAAAATGTCCCTTTTCTTTTCTAGGTCTTAAACTTCTGCTGGATAGAAATCTGTTAGCCTTTCTCCTGCAGTTTTGTACATATTCCAATACAAAGTTAATTGACAGTTGTAAGAATTCTGGATGTTGATTAGAGATATGTTATTTTTGGATCTCTGAGATTTTGGCCTCAGTAGCTTCAAGGAACAGCGAATTCTATTGTGCTATGTGGAAGAAAAGGTATTTATTATTAATTTAGCATCCTTTAATTGAATTCTTTCATACCTATTTATTACAAGAAATGGAGATGAGAAGCTCCCAACCATTTCCAGACTATCAGTGCATGTTTTATTCTGATGTACTTACATTAAAACAAAGTAACATTTTTGCATCACCTTTTTAAGTAAAATGATTAAGTAAAATTTACTGAGTGTTTTTCCATCTCTTTGTTAATTTCTCTGGATTTTTTTCCCCAGAGATTTGAGCTTCCTTTTCTGAACCTCTGCCAGTTTGACACTTTTTTTGAAACCCTGTGATCAATGCTGCACATAATATTCTGGAGGAGATGACATTTTAGATGGATATGTGGTAATTTCTTGACTGCGATGGCACATTGAGCAGTTGATGTTTTTTATTTCCTCCTTTTCTCTCTCTTCATTGTCAGTTAGTTTGGAAGGCACAAACCCTGTATACAAGTACCACACAGAAATTGAAAGGAGATATGATCACTCTTCTTATTCTCTTCCTTCATATCACTGTTGAATTCAATTACTGCTGTCTTTGAAATTTTCTGGCTCAGTTAGAAAGAATATCCTCTTCTTTGACAAGTGATTTGGTCTGGGGAGAAATACTGAGATGGTGGCTGGGGTAAGGACTTGTGCTGCTTTCGTCTGAAAAATTGGAGCTACACTGGGAGCTGGCAAGGACAGAGGCCAGGAAAGCCTCTGCATGCAGTCCCTATTATACCCTTTAGAGGCATGCAGCAGGTTGGTGTGACAGTCTCTAGTCCTCTCATGGTGAGGGGTTAAGTACTAGAGGATATTCATGGTCACTTCCAAAACAACCCATTCTATGATTTGAGAGAAAGAAGGAGATTTCCTTTTCATCAGAATTTTTTACTTTGTACTTTTATATTTTATCGTGTTCCAGGGAACATCATGGGGGTTTAATCATAAAGTTCCCTTCTGTTGCAGAATTTCTAAGCATAGGCAGTATCCTTCAGCACTTCAGCCTTCCTTCGCTTGTGTGTTTTCATTTTAAAGGTTTTGACTGTTTATATTATAAGGGCTCCATTCTCTGGTCAGATGCTGAGGTATAATTTGTGCATTGAGGGCTGTTTGACATCTTGTGGGTGGAACACTGAAGAGTTTCACACCATCTGTGTATCAGACGTACTTCTCATAAACTTTGTGGAAGTAACCTTATAAGAGCAGCGCTTTGCACTCTGAGTTCCTAAGTGTGTGTGGAAGGGGAAGAGGGAAAAGAGGAAAGGGTCAAGAGAAGTTATAAGAAAAGAAAGGATTTGGAGTGAATGAGAACTGCATCCTTAAAGAGGGATGTTTGCTGTATTTACAAGATGTGGCCTTAGACAGGAATGCAGTCTCCAAACCTGTTCATTGATTTTGCTTCAAGTGGTTAGAACATAGACCAAAATTTATCCCTCACTGTAGACTGCGTTCTAGGCTGCAGAGTACCTTTTCCACTGTCTAATCCACTGGCTTTACAAACATTATAAGGAGCTGGCTTCCAGCTATGCTCTGTGATTTTTGTGGGTTTTCAGACTTCTCTTTATCCCTATATTTCTTAAGTTGAATTTAGGAAATTAAGTTAGAGGTATATACCCGATTAAAATGAACAAACAAAAAAAATTAGATATTTCAGTGATGTGGAATTTAAATCTCTCTTAGATTTGGCTCTAAGATCTGTCTCAGTATAAAGGCTTTCCATAATAATGAATTCTACATGAATAGTCATAATCAGAAAAAAACATAATGGGAAATTGTCCAAATGTCCAAATGCCAAAAAAAGTCCAATGTCTAAAAAAAAAGTCTACCATTTCAGACTTATCCTACAAACTTGGAGATTACCTAAAAATGAAGAATAAACTTTAGGCTGTTATACAGGTTCTTTCAAGTTATTTCTCCACTCTTCTGTGATGTTTTATGGTATAAGTGACCTTAGAAAATATATTTCTTTTTCTTTTTGGTATTATTATTTTTTTTCTTTTTTTTCCTTTCTTTTTGAAGTACTAAGCTTATCACAAATTCTAAAATCTAATCTTCTGTAAGTGTTAGTAATGAGACAGTGGAGCAGAGAGTCATGGCTTCTGCCCACAAGGTTTTGCTTTCATAATGAATTAACTCATATGAAGTGTGGAATCTGAGATAAGGCATGAAATTTTTAGATGGTGCCAGCTGGAATAGCTCCATTAAAATCAACGGAAAGACACCAGTTTTCACTACCAGCTTGTGACTCACTCCCAGGGGAAATAAAATGGTTGATATAAATGTTTCAGTCATGAGCCTCTTAGAGTGAACAATTGACATGGCAAGGACAGATGCTGGTATTCAAAACTGAAGATATTTTGGGATATTATATTCCGGATGTGATAGAATCTGTTGGTTTTCTCTCTATCACCCAGTATTGCTTTGAGCCCAACTCATATTTGAGCTTTTTAGAAAGTAGCTCAATAACGTGAAGTTTCTTAGGACTGTGGACTAATCTGTGGGCTGCTGCACAGCATTAGGATGAATTCTTGCTTTTTGTAAAGACTAGAGCAGGGAAGGGGAAAATCAAATCTTTTCCTCTTCATTCCTCACAAGACACTGAATTGTACTACCAAGTCCTTTGCAGTGAGAGGACTATTGACAGATACTATTGCTACTAAATTCAGTAAAACCATATTTATAGTGAAAATAAATATAGTAAAAATAGTAAATATATATATTATATAGATATTATATATATTGTATAAATAGTAAATATGCATGCCATTTTTTGTCTTTTACTCTAAGGTGGGTGTGGGATGCCATTATCCAATTGAATGTGGAAATAGCAACAGCCAGATCTATGTGTGAGGATGTGTGGATGAGCTTGGAAAGAAGGGAAAGCAGCTATGGGTTTTTCAAGAGCCACTTTCAGAATTTTGTGAATTCCTATTGTGAGCTCAGGAAGTCCCCAGGCAAGAAAAATCTAGAATAATAAGCAGAAACATAGATGATTTATCTATTTTAACTTTACTGTTTAATATCACGATGAACACGGAGAAAAAGCAGCAGGTAAGAGGTAAAGCAGAAAGGTCCCTTCTCTGGGAAACAGTGATAGACTTTTATGAATCCTGTTTTCTACAGGATGTGAAAGCGTTTCATTTCATGGACAGCCTGGTTTCCCCATTTGCATTACCCTTGGATCAGTGCACAAGCAAGTTTCTCACTGTGGAGTTTTATTAATGTGGTTATTGTTAAGCAAGAAAGCTCAACTGCTTTTCTTCCAAATGAAAAAGGGAACATTTCCATGGGCTAAGATTTGCCCTCTAGCTAGGCTCCTGAAATCCCACCAAATTAAAACTTATCCTCTACTCATTTTAACTATTACAGTGAAAGGAACGAACTTTAAGCAATTTCAGAATATGCCCCATTAACTTTAATATGTGCTAAACTTAGTGGCAGAATTTTAATTTTCTGCCTTTCAATACAGCTATGCTTTTCCTTTTGATGAAGCTTTTTTGCTGAGGAGAACTCTCACATTTGAAAAATAACAATTTTATTTTTCCTGAATTCTTAAATTATTGAACTCACAAGTTAGGATCATAAGATATTTCAGACTGGGAAGGACCTCGGGAGACATCTTAATGCAATTTCCTACTCAAAGCACTACCAGCTGTGAGGTGAGAGCGGGTTACTCAGGGCTTTATCCAACCAACTCTTGAAAACTGTGTTAACAAATTGTAAGACTAGAAATAGTAAGAACTTGTAAGTTCTTAATATTGGAGATATTATAAATCCACAATTATTAGATTAAAGGTATTAGAAAGTGCCTTTTTGCTTATTCACTTTAGTACCTGTTTATGGCCCTGTTTTCTTTAAATTTGTGGGGTTTTTTAATCTGCTGCCTCCAAGAGACTCCTGAGGCAGCAAATTTCAGAAGTTCACTTGCTACTGCACAAAAATATTTTGTTTTGTTTTAAAAGCCTTAAATTGATATGATAAATTCATTAAGAGCTAGATGTTTCTCTTTGGGCTTATTCAATAAATAGTTCTGAGTTCACTCATCCTTGTGAGACCTTCAAGCATACCCCCCATCTCTGCATCAAACAATGCCAGTCTTTCTCATCTGTTCCTGTTAAGGTTATTATTCCTTCTTCATACCCTCTTAGCTCCATTATGTTTTTCTTGAGGTGCAGAAGTGCCCACAGTACTGAAGATGTTTGTGTGGAAGAGGCTGCTTAGCCATCCCTTGATGCCTGAAGTCTGCCAGAGACAGATGTGTAAACCATAGCTTTTAAATTACATGGTAATGGAACTGAAAGGAATTGTACAGCTGTGGTATAAGTAAAAAAGGAAATTCACTGTTGATCTTAATGGTGGTGGTGGGCATTCAGTTTATCTGGATGCCTTATTTGCTTTTGGGCTGAGTTTTTTTCCTTGCTCTCTTCCACTGCATCATTGAGTGTGGTTGTATTGTGATGACTAATGAGTTTGTAAATGCCTACAAAGGTAAAAGATTAATATTTGTGATGCGGATACACTAAGGCAGAAGCTTCAGAAAAAAATGAAACTAAGAAAAGATTGTGTATAGATTTTTGGACATCTGAGGATGACCTAGAAATCCACATTCACTGTTTATCAGGACTGCAAACCTAACTGGGGTATGCTCATCAAACTCTTGCACTTGTTTCTGTTTTGGCACAGGAGGATGCAGGCTAGGAGATACGACTGGTGCTTGCTTGAATGTGGCAGGGGTCTGGCAGAAGCTCTTAAGTCATAGAAATGTGTTCCTGCCTGTCTTGTTCATGCTGCTCAGTTACATGGCCAGAAGACACTCCTCATAAGAGTAAAAAGTTAGTACACCTAATTAAAATTGCTAATTTAACTGAGCAGTCAGAAATGTTCTGTTTCTCTTCCTCCTTTAAGTCATCCGGACAGTTTCCAAAAACTCAGCTAAATGGCTTTTTCTCTGATGCTTTTTCTCTGAGAGGTACTAGTCCTGGCTTTCAAGATTCATATGACCTCATCAAATAAATTCCTGTGCTACAATAGCTGAACAGAAGTTAAGGGAAATGAAATAATATGTAAACGAAGTTTTGAAAGTTTGAGGCCAGATTTGATTCATGCAAGTAATACAAGTTTCCTCAGAAAGTAGTGACTTATTTTAACTGGAATTGGAGAATATTGCCTTTTAAAATAGAAACTGTCATGTTATATGAAACTTTATTTCCTGATACCAGCAATGATTTTATTGACAATTGTTCAAAGAGGTTTTATTTTTAACTACATGCTCAGTCATCACAAGGCCATTCACTGGAAAGGGGGACTTTAATTTTTTTGTGATGGCTCACATTTATTTTTAATCAATGATGCAAATAATGAATTATTTTCATGAAAGATTCGTGTCAAAATATGTGTTGTGGAAGCAGAAATGTTTCTTATTCAGGTCTCTGTAATCCTCTCAGAAAACATCCAACTTTGGAAATTTTCCAGTCAGAAACTTTCCAAGTTGATACAACTCTGAGCAACATGTTACTTTGGAAAAAAAATTATTAACCATAAGAACAATATGAAGTCTTCTAGTGTCAAAAAGTCTACAGTCACTGGCAAATAAAACCAAAAACATTCTGAACAAATTCATGACTACAAAAAGGTCTTCTTGACTAACACTAGAAATTCAGGAGCTGGGTCATCCTTTCTTGGAAATTTTGCTAAGATTTTCTTCAAATTAGGTAAGATATGATTCAGCATACATTAGTGCCTATTTAACAAACATTTTGTTACGGTATTTGCTTATGAAATTTGCTAAAGGGAAGCCTTTAGAAATGCAGTATCTGACTTTCATTTCAGTCCCGAGGGACAGGAAGAAATTCATGCATAATACCTATCATTTTCATAAAGCTAATGAATTCACACTGTTTGTACATAATAATTGTATATCAAATGTGAAAATATGCAGTAGGAGATTACCAATTGCTAAAACACTGACAAGATCCCTGAGAGAGAAATAGAATTCATTTTTCTAAGTAACATTTTGAAGTTACTCTTTACTTCTTCCTTTAGACGATTTATGAAATAGTAACATCATTGAGACAGTTGAATGTTATGATACATTAGCAGATTGCAAAAATAAAATGAGAAAACAACCTCTAGATTATTCTGTATAGTTCAGCATACTCTTTGTTCCTGCATTTAGATTACATTTTCATCACTATTCTAATTCTTCCCTATGTGTAGTGGATACTTTTAAGAAGATGTTTTAAGCACAAAGTTTAAATAATGCTATTTTAGTAAGAGTTATGAGAAGGCTTAGAATTTTGACTCAGTTCTACTGTGCTTCTGTTGCAAAGTCAAAATAAATTCAGACACAACTTCAACACATTATGACTTTATGCAGTAGGGGCAAAGTTTTCATGCCAACCTTCAGTTAGCCTTATCTTGATACCATCATAATATTGTCAGTCTCTAAGTGTGCCCAAAGTATCATTACACAGGCTGGAAGTCAGCTAGAGTGAAGTGACACTCTGGCATGTCTACTGCCATCAAGTCTTGACAAAAATTTCATTGCCACAAAGCGGATGTTGTAGTGACATCTCTGCCATCAATCTGTCATTAAGGGATCCCCTTAGCTGCTTATCCAGAGAAGTTTTATAATGCCTTTGCACATTCATACTGTGCAGCATATCAGGATAAAGATCATAACGTTTTTCCAAAACAATGCTTAAGCATTTTAAAATGGGCACTGGATATATTTTCTCTAGTCATTATCTTCCCTTTTGTCACACAATGTTGTAGTTCCACTACTGTAATGTAATAGTATTTTATAATGCATATAATATCTGAAACACTCTATCAATACGTATTTTATGAGAAACGCTCATATATGTAGCTCTTTTGCCTCATTAAAGCAGGAAAAATCCCCTACTTCAACATTTTTAATCTGATTCCTAATCAATAAATAAAGTGCATTGTGTCTCAAAATCCTAACAAAAATAACTTTTGTTACTCTGTAACCTCCTTGCAGCAGAAATAAAAATCCTCAATTGAAAATACAGCAGTCATACAAGGACAAGAAAATCTTTAACAAGAAATTTAAATGTAATCATGTAAATGTGAAAAATGTGGGAATGATATGTAGCATGTATGAATGGAAAGATGCTTTCTCAAGCAACAGTTCACTGTTTGCATCAACTCTTGCACCCAGCCTTCCTCAAATTCTCAGCAAGGATCTAGCCATAACCTATGTATCTTAGCAGGTTTTTATTAGGGCCCTAAAAGCCTTCTGCCTTCTTTTGACTCATCAGTCAAATTTGTTAAACCAGTGATTTAAGAAGTTACTAACTACCAGTATATCCATACAGTGAAATCCCTTGTGTTGTGATTAATTTCATTTATTAACAGTAAATTTATTAATTTGCAGTAGCACTTCATGAAACTCATAATGGAATTAAAAGTAAGAACAGGATTGGTGAGATCCAAAGAAATATTTGGGTACTAACTAATTATTGATATAAGTACACAAATCAAAGTAAAAGTTAAAATAAAAGATGTTCACAGAGACGTTTCAATATAAGGAAAAAAAAGTTGTTTGATTTGCTGTACTTCTCAGGTTGCTTCAATTGAAAATGAAGAATAAAATGTCTAGAAATTATTTTACTTGCATTATTCCTGCCAATGCACTAGAATACATTTCTTTTGACCATGTTATCTATTGAGATACTTTGACTTGTTACTTTTGGTGATAGAGTGGAGAAGATGTAAAGGTAACAAAGAAAAATGGAAATCCAGAAAATGAAGACAAGGAAGACTCATATATAAAGCCTGATAGTGCTTTCAGAACTTTGGACTTGGCTAGATTTCAAAGCAATGATTTCTCTGCAGAAATAAATATTTGAAAGCCACATTCTTGCATACACTAAGTCCCTAATGATGATTACCATAAATTTATTTTAACCGATCGAATTGAGCACTGGTCCTGAGTAATTTTCCTGGCAAAGAAGGCAAAAATATCTCATTCGTGGCTACTTTTGCTGCTATTGTTAATTTAGTGTAGGCTGAACCAATCCCGAAAATCTTCTATATAGCACTCCAAAATCTTGACTCACTTTATGTTTGGGGACCTAAACAACTGCTGAAGAGCAACTGTTTTCTCCCTTGTCAGTGCATAAGCCAAACTATAAATGAAAAGTTGGGCTATGAAATTGCATTTTTCTCTCAGAGTAGCCAGAAATGTTAAATGTTCAAATTCATATAATCATTATGTGTAATTTTAAATACAATAAAGCAGATGGCCCAGAACAGAACCAGCCTCTTTTGGCTGTTGACTTGCTAAAAGAAAAATGTCTATTGATATTAGTGCAGGAAAATTTTAGCTGTGAAATTGGGTTCCTTTGTTGCTTTATTCATCTCTGCAATTAGGAAAATATTTCAAAAAATCAAAAAGTTGTTTTTAAAGTTTTCTTGTATTTCAGCCAGCTGATGTGTACTTTGACTCTATGATTAACAGGTCCTTGTTTTGCTAGAGGACAGATAGCATTTTTTTTAGAAAAGTGGCTGCCATGAATAAATTATCCAGAAATGCTGGTTCCAAGACTGGCTTTTCTAAAGAGTGGATGTAGTTTGTCTCTAGGTAAAACTATCTTTGAGCTTAAAATTTCATAAAAACATTAATAGTAATTATTTTTGCTCACATTTCATCCTGGAATATCATTGTTCAGCATGTTAATTTGGAAATTTAGCAACACCTTCAATTTTTATTTTCCTTTTCCCCAGTTGTGATATAATCACTATACATATCTATTAGCATAAAGACCCAGGTTTAGGTTTCTTGTGATTTTAGAAAGACTGTACCATTGCAGCTATAGCTTGTGACCTATTAAGTATTGAAATAAAAATACACGGCCTCATCCAAGGACTTCTAAAACGAGTAACTTTCTTTGGATTCCTCCCCTGCCATTTGATGATGTCATGTCAATGAAACTGTGCTCCCTTGTTCCACATGCTATAGACTGGTGGATTGATGTCTTGTAATTACTGAGAAAAAGCCTTGACAAAATTCATAAGTATTTGGATTTTTTGGTTGGTTGTGGTTTGTTTTGCTTTATTTCTTTTGGTATTCTTCTTTGTGAGAAGAATGACTGAAGTTTTAAATTACTTAAATAATAATGATCACACACAGGACTTAAAAGTATTTTGTGGCTTACGGAAATTTTCTATCATCATTTCATAATTAAGAAAAAATAAGGTTGATTTGTAGATATCACTCTAGAAGTTAGTGATACTAGTGCAAAAATAATCCAAGTTGTACAGATACTGTAGATCACACTAAGTGAAAAGCAATGTGAGCCTAGAATATCTTGTTATTTCTTTTATTCATTGAGCCAGGTATGTGCTTTTAGAAATGTTATATACAAACCCGATACCTTCTTAGTGTAGTTTCAACTCTGCCACGGGCTACAGGAAGAGAACAGAGAAACTAAGAGCAATCAGTCTGTTTGATTTTATGTCAGTTGTCCAGATAGCTAATTAAGAATGTTGGGACACATACAGACGTCTGAATCTCTCATTCCTAAGAGGGCTTAATTGAGGACAGTGTCAACATATCATAAACAACTAAATAGCCTAATTTTACCTGCTTTCAATCATCACTTTTTTGAGCACAGAACTAGTTTCAACAGCCCAGCTGAAAGCGTCATGTCCCAGGGGAGAAATTTGAGGCAATTCAATGACTGAGAATACATAAATAGATAAATACAAAAGAATGAAAACAGGAAGTTTCAATGTGTGGAATTGTGATGTGTTTTCCCTTCTCTTCAGACATAAAGGAACAACAGAACTCTGCTTTATTTCTGGGAATGTCAGTGCATTTATCTTTGTGTTTGACAGCTAAAACAATGCAATCCTTTTTATTATATTACATTAACATACTCCTTGAGGAAAAATCAGTACTCTGTTAGATGACTCAGGAATGCTGCAATAGGAATGAATGTGCTGTAAAGCTCATCCATGTCCTGCTTCAGACCCACAGGGTCTTTGCAGCTCTCACAGCAGCAGACATAAGAAACCTTGTCTCATCCGGAGGCTGCACAAGGTGAAGCCACGAGTGGCTGTGTTTGATGAGACCTATATATACGAGAACATTTTTCTCCTCTCACCCTACCCTCCCAACTAATGAAATGCAGTTCAGGCAGCTCTTTCTGAATTTCATGGCTATTCTCTTTGTTTTCCTTCCTTTGGAAAATCAGAAAGGACTGGTGCTGACAAGTGAAACTTTTGGAGACCTTTTGCAAAGAGTGAGGTGCTATAGGTCAGGTATTTATTTTACTACCACCTGCTAGTCCACAGGGCTGTTTCTAGCTGAGCCAACAACACTCAGGTCGGTGTCTGCCCTTCAGTGCTGAGTGGGGTACAGCAGTCAAAGAGAGTCGCTGGAGACTTCTGGATAATAATGCGAGCCTGAGTTCTTGGCAAAAACTGTAGTATTGGTAACGTGCAGGAACGTAGGTGTGGAAGGTTACTGTAACTATGGCTGGCAGCCATGCATTCTGGAGGCTTGCAGCTTGCCACTGAAGACTTACAATTTAAAGAATTTCATATTAGATTTAATGAGATTTCTTCACAATATGGAGTGGCTCACTCTTACCAGACGTGCCAGTGCTATTGGAACACCAAAGTCTACTATGAATATGTGAGATCAGTCTTATGGCCTGTGTCTGTATCTCAGAGACACAAGGAGGCAAGTTAAGCACAAAGATGGGGGTTTTTTGGGAAATATTTCATGAAAATGTAGTTCTGTTCCTCATCTTTCTATTGTTGGCACATTGATATAGAGGATGCTGTGGAGACTTGTAGCAACAACAAAGAGAAACAACTAAGGTATTTTTTACTCATTAATGAATCAGGTGAGCTAAAACGAAGCTCAGGATGTGAGGATTAAATGTGTTAGACATATTCAGTTAATAACAACCTGTATCTTTGAAAACTGAGCGGTCATCTTATATTAAAATGTTACATTATATCTAAAATGTCTTGTTGTATAATAGTGAAGGGAAAGTAACTGGAAGAAAATCACACATAAACGAGTATTTCTAAAATATATATCTGTAACTTCAGGTCAGAAAGAAAATTGGCTATTTAGCAAAGGAGAAAGAGTGGGGTGGAGGAACAGACTCCTACAATGAGAGTTAATAAGCGAAGTTATACAATGGACTGATTTTTACGGCTCAGACATAAACCTTTGAATACAAAGGTTTATAAAGTAAATGCTGACACTCTCTTAAACACTTTAAAACATTCTTTAATGGTACCAGATTTCTGGTATTTCGTTATAAATATATCTATTTCAATAGGTAAGCCTTTTGAGAAGAAATAGTACAGATTATAGTAAGAACTACAGATAAAGGTATCTTTTTCTTTGCTCCAGTATGATAGGTGTCAGTGACTTTCCAGCAATATGCTATAAGTAACCACAGTAAAACTCCTGACCTTCTTCTGTTCAGCTAAAACCTTCAATGTGAATTACATTTTTAAAAATGTAAGCTGCTTAGTTATTTGAAATAATTCTGCTGACTATTGAATTTTTTTCTCATTATGTTCACATTCTTCACTCAAAAGAAATGACTTCTTGGTTCAGAAATGAGATATCCATACGTGCCACATTTCTTAAAGATGAGTTTCTGTGCGTTTAGATAACCATAATCATTCCATCCAGCCACCAAACTTGTAATATTATTTACAGTTGTAAATTCATAATTTTGCGCCAGAAGTTACAGAAACATTAATTTATTGCTATGAAACTGACTTAATCTCATCTTCTTTGAAAAAAACCTGTCTTCTTGGTAGGTAAGGATTTTAAAATATAAAATCATGTTAAATTTCTGTTTTGCTTTGTTTTTGGGTTTTTTTTTTCTTTTTAGTTGTGCACGTTATCTACTATCATTCTATTATTGTCAAGTTATAATTTAAAAACCTCATCATCTATTATGGATAACATGTAATGGTAACGTTTAAACTTGTCCTCATCTGCAAAGTTGAACCTTTCTAGAGATTATTAGAACTGTAATCTGTAAAAGGAGGAGTAACTTCTGATTCGTGGCAGCCTTAAGACTTTCTACAGGTAATGTGGGAAATGATTGTGTTTAGAAATAAAGAATTATTGTCATCAGCCCTTCCTATCCTTCCACAGCAATAACTGATTATACCCAGGCTGGGATGAACATATAACACCTTTTTAAAAAGCAAGATGCCTCCTTTTAAAAAGGAACTAGAACCTAGTATTCGCTGAAGTAGGTATACACTGAAAATACTGAAAGTGAAAGCACTGCATTGGCTTCAAAATGAACTATTTGCTTTTTTCTCTAAACCCTGGTTTCATAAGATGGTGGTGTGTAATTACTGCAATGACTATTTGAGTTTTAGGGGACTGGAACTTCTGCTCTGACTGTTGGAGGCTGTCCTTTCTCAGGGATCTGGTATCATCAATTCCAGACCATGAGTACCATCAGCCTTTACAGCCAAGGCGATATGACTTCAGCAGTTGTTTAAGCAGAATACTTTTGATATTGAATATAAGGGATGCATTTTTTTTTAGCTACATGCTTGTGTGGTACATCATCTAGGAGATGAAGAATGTTGAATAAAAATTAAGGGATTTCTTTCACTGCTAGTAAACATTACAAGATTAAGCAATATTGATCAAAATTTTAGAGTAGTGGAAAATAAGGTTTACCAAGAGAATGTGTATTGTAACAGCTTTTGCTGTGTTTGAACCAGTGACCTGTTTGGAACTGGCTTCTCTGGAACCATAGAAGAGGAAGCTAGGGAGAATGAGTAAATACTTTAGTATGTTGTCAAGTTTCAAAAATATATTTCTATGGTTTTTAACTGATTCTTAATGTCTGCTTTCATAAGAGATGTTAGCATGTATCTGTGTAGACATTCCATTCTTTTTGTCTGTTAACCAGCTGTGAATGTTTATTCCCACAAGAACTTCAACATAAATAAAAACATTTACTTTATTTGTTTTTCCTCTCTTGAAATTTGGTTTTCTACTGCTGCTTCCATGAATCTTATGAAAGGACACTTAGCATGGTTGCAAAGACCCCCAGGGTATTCTCTGTTTTTTTCTGGGCTTATTTCATCAAAACCCTTTTGCATTTGATTTTTTCAAACCAGTTTTAAAGTTTAAAAAGTTGAGTCTTAATATTAAATGTCTAATCTAGATTCATATTTCTATTTACAAGACAGAAATGTGTGCATGAAATATTGTTGCAACACTCTTTCCTTATTTAAGCCACATTATATTTTGGGCTGATGTTGTTACCAGAGAGAAAATAAAGAGATTTTGTAATCAATCAGGTGATGTCCACAAGTACTTTTTGATTTAGCTCCTGGAACGCCAGCTTGCTCTGAAGAATATATTGAAGTTTAGAAAATAGTGTATGAAGAAAAATAGACACACCCAAAATCTTCTCCTGCTTTTAAGGACTAATCTAAGAGAAGTGGCACTCTAAAAAAGGAGCTATAAATTGAAAGTGAAAACACATCCGAGTGGCTTGTAACAACAACAATGCGGCTCAAGATTAATTCTGTAGTGTATCAGTTGCAACATATCTGGCCCTTGTAATCTTTGCACTATTGTTATATGCCCGTGAAAGAAGACTGGACAATTATCTCTTAATATCGTGTAGAGAAAATTATTGTGTAACACAAGGATGGCTGTGGAATTTGTACCCCTTGAAATGCTTCTTCAAAGGCAAATCACATCAGATTCACCTTTCTGTCTTCATAGAGTCTTGGTACTGTTAAGAAGCAAACCAGATTATATATTGCAAAGCAGGCCATGTTTTCTTGTTATATTTTTAGTAAGTCCTAAAATACACTCACCAATTAGAACAGTTTATTTTGTTATCCTATTTGAAATCCTTTTTCAGTTAACAAGGTGATGAACAATAAGGGAATTATTTGAATGTTTTCTATAAAACTGAAACTAACTTTACTCTTGCAGCTCAAAATAATTTTGTGTTGCCACTGTTCTTTTTCCTTAGGCAGAACACTCTGTCATGAGTACTTTATTTCTGGTTGTGCAAACCAATGCATTTGGAGCTTTTATACTGTTAATGACTTTTTTTACTTAGCTATTCTCAACAGCAAATTCTAAAGCAGTAATTAAATCTGTAAGCCAAATTCAGTCTTTAGCTGCAGGAACCACTTGGATATTTAGGACCACTACAAGGGCTCTTCTGTATTTCTTTTAGTGTTGTGCTGTAAATTCACATTCTGGATTTTGTACTATTACAATATTCTGAGGACTGATTTTTGTTAAAAAATATTTTATGAATGTAGTATCTATGCATATAACACCATGCCATTTCATTAGGTTTGTAGAGGGTGCAGAATTAAAATGTCTGGTTGATTGAGGAGAGGATTGAGCTTCTGGAAAAGATGATTGCCCATTGAACCACACTTAAGCTTCCTCAATCCATTGAAGATGTGGTTTGATAATTTATCCATTAGCTGTAAGCAAATCCAAAGCGTAATTGTCTCTTCTTCTTCTCATCCTCAAAGATAAACCTTTGAAATAACCTGCCTTTGTCTGTGAGAACAGAAACTAATGTAACTTTCAGAAATCTTTCCTGTAACAGAAATTTTTCATTCCTAATTCTAACTAAAAGACATTTGGGGCTTCCAAACACTTTCGAAAACATGCTGGAAGTGACATTCATGCCAAGTTATTGAATAGAAAAGCAGTACATTGTGATCCAGAGTTGTGACTCGGAGGTTGTCAGTTGCTAAAAGAGTGGAAGAAGCCAGAAGCAAGTATTGGAATTGTCAGAAAAGGTAACCCGGTTTTATTTCCTATATTAATTCTGTCACCTAGGATGCGAGGGAGAAAGTGAGCATGGATGGTGGTCTGTGCAAAATGCTGAGGAACAGATTGTTTGCTACCAAGTTTGCTTGTGGACTACGAGTCAGAAACAGTGAAAAGATACAAAGTATGCAGATCCAACAACATTTTTCCTGCTCAAAATCGTGTTGATATAAATATATTTTCTTATTAATTGAATTGTAGGAAACTTGCAATTAGTGTACTCATGTTGAGATTTATACTATTTTGTTATTATGGGTTATATACAGTCTGCATTTATACAGCCAGTTCAGCATCTTTCTGAAAAAAATCACTGCTGAGAAAATAGGGATATGTGGAGCAGGGGAATCCTTGCTACTTTTATGACTACTGAAAATGAGAAGAGACAGCTGTGGGTGTGATTAATCATGTTGATTTCGGTAGCTGCATATCACTTTCCTAAATATCAGGGTTCTGTGCACTTACTTTTATCTGCCATCTTTGATGAAATGTAAACAGACTGTACATTAGCTACCACTGTATCTGCAGTATAAAAGTAATATCAGATCTCTAGTCCCAACTTCTACCAGAGTTTGCCAGGGTTTTACTTATGTACATGAATGCACAGAGAGAGAGAGCACGTCCTTGTCACCCGGAATTGTTCCTTTAAGAAATGTTAGGCACAAATTTGACAAGTAATTTATATTTGCTACACAGTTATACCTCTGTAGACTGTGGCTTGGCTCCCAAGCTCAAGTCTCATCATATCCGACTCCGCTTCTCAAATTGTATCTCCTTCTCTTTCCTGAGTTTGTCAAGGCTCTGTGGGTTTCTGCTCACTACACACTGAAAAAGCTCTGTGAAAAACTAAGCAAGAGGTAATATTGTGTGTTCTCTCTGTGGCTTTGAGTTAATCTCCCCAAGAGTGGTTGGCCATGGGGTCTTGAGTTACACTGACAAATTATGAATGATGCTAAGCTTTTTATCCAAGTTGTTTGGGGGCAGAGGCTGAAGATGATGTCCCTTGTCTAATCACTCTCTTGTTTTGCACCAGGAAAGCACTGAAACTTGGTAAAATTGCAAAATGTGCTCTGTGAATTTATACACTCCAGATTTCCCTATGAGCTTCATTTTTAAAGAATTTATCACCAAGTATTTTTATCACAAATATGTAGAGTGAACTATATATTGCTTGGAGTATTGATGTAACCTTCTGAAGTGATGGATAATAGAGCTAAATGAAAAATGCAAATATTTGTTTAGATATCTGTGTTTTGGTTTGGTGGCTTTTGTTGATTTTGGTTTTTTAAATTACATATCTGAATAAAAGGTTGGCTCGTAGACTACGTTGTCTTCCATGGGGTTTACAGCTATTTTAACAACTAATGTGGAATTTTTCAGTTTCCTGGAAATGCCTGCAGTGAAGGACAATGGCTTGTGCTCTAAGCTGCAAGGCTACCAGACTGCCTGAGAACACCAGGAACCAATTAACCCAGGAGCTGGGAACCTGAAACAAACTGACATCTAGGACTTGCTTTGGAATTTCTTGCTAAGACACTGACAGTCGACTCGTTTGGAATTTACTGCTAAAAGGGCACTCAGTCATCACCTCTGAAACCCAGTTACTTAATCCTTGTTGGAAGAGCTTTATCCTGAATGCCTAATGTCTTGTTATACTGACCTTTAAAATAACACTTGTAGCTGAGATATCTACCTAAGAGCACCCTGTCTGCTGAATGCAGGGTTTCAAAAATAGGCACAGCAGGGTCCTCACAACCTTTTCCTTTTGTTCAAGACTGTCATAGTCATCCTGTTTTTATTCAAAACTTTTCATCTAGCCATAGTGCAGACACAGCTATGACTGAGAACACTTAACACTTTTCATGTTCCTCTTGCAGACATAACCAATACCTTCTCCAAGGACTTCCCTGTGCTTGTAATTTCATTGTCATCCTTAAAAAGTTTTTTCTGGCTGAAATTAATTTCTCAGTGCTCACAAAACTTTCACCTGTTATAACAGTTTATAGCTCTAGTCTCATAAAACTGATTCACAAGATATGCATATAAACAGATCTGTAATTTCTGATTTGCTTTTAGCTTTTAGTATGGACCATTTGTGAGATATAAACATGAGGTTTGATTTTAAGAGTGGATAATCCGAACATCTCCGATCTACCTTTTATCAGACACTGGCATCCCATTACATAGCCAGGCAGTAAACAGCAAGTAAGGTCCCTCAGCAGCTCACACATAAACAAGCTGTCACAAAACTGGCATCATCAAGGTTACCAGGCTTTTTCTATCTGCATCTACTTGGGCATTAAAACCTCTCACAAGGCAGCTTCCTGTGCCCTGGGGTTCAGAGTTTGCTTCTGCAGGCTGTTGCTACCTGCACAGCTGACAAAATAAGTGCTGTGGCTGGGAGCTGTGAGAGTGGGCAGGTCAGCTCTCCAAGAGCATCCTGCTGCTTCTCCTGTTTGGCAGACGTAGGAAACACTGGAAGCCATGTCTCCCCAGAACACCATGAAAGAAGTTTTTGGGAGTACATGAAGTCAAGGAGCTCCATGTTTTAGGACTGTTTCTAGCACAAGAAGGTTGGTGACTGGCAAGAAGTCAAGTCAGCATTGTCTCAAAAACTGGAAATCAGCTGATTCCGGTTTTACTGAATCAGTATTTCCAGAGGGAAGCTGTTAGGTCAGAAGATTTTTCCACCTAATATCATGAGCAGAACAGTAAAAGCAGCATATATTGCAGGAGGAGATTTTGAAAAGGTCATTGACTAAGTATTCATTTTCCACTGAGGATTACGAGCATATTTCAAGAGCAGAATGATGCCCAAGTGCTAAATTGTCTTGGAAATTGCATTTTTTTTTGTCTGTATGGCCCAGCCTGAATGGTTGAATGTCTGCTGCCTACTTAAGATTGCCCTTTGGAAGATAGTCCCCATATGTGGTTTGTACGAGTTGTTCGATAATTTAAAGTTCTCTTTTTTTGTCCGCCTCTCTTTTTTTCCACCTGTAACACTTTAAAATTCTTAAATTACAGTATTTTAGGAAAATAATTTTATGTTATTCTGATTTATATTCTGACAATAGAGAAAAATCACCACCTTAAATACAATTTGACTTCTCTAGAGGCATGAATCTTACACTGTTCATCAGAAAATGTGGACTTTCTGCAAAAGCACTAGAGTCACCCAGACACCTGCCCACACAACTAGACAAAATAGAGAGATATTTTATAGATATTTTAAAAGCACACTTTACAACTAAACAAGAAAAGTGCACTTCAAAATCCAATGACACTAACAATGCTATTTTACAATTTCAACAAGGACAATAATTGTTTTTTAAATAAATGGAGGCAGAAAACAGAAACTTTGTTTCACCTGAAAAGAATAAAACAATAAAGCCAGTGACACATTGTGTTTGTGTTCTAATTTGCAGGCACCTTTCCTGGGACGCACACATAAACAGGGAAAAAGGAATAGAAATAAAAGAATCCAGAAAAATTTGGCTTTACCTGTTGTATTCTGCCCTACTGTATTATGATAATATAAAACTAAACAAATATTGCCAGTGCTAGAGAATATAAATCAGAGAACAAGGGTGAAAAGAGGTTGGTCATACCTCCCCTATGCTCCCTGGGTGCACAAACAAATAACAAACAAGGTGATACTTTGTATTGCGATGCTCATCATCACACTTCCTTGTCTATTTAAGCCAAAAAATAAAAGGAATCAGCAAACCTGGCAAATCAAATATTAAAACAGAAAACAATATAATTCTATTTTCCTTATTGCATGGCAGAGTTTGCACTCATCTCTACCTTTTTCTGTATTCAGTTATTGATACCAAATTAATGAGATGATACACAAGTGATTAGTTGTGTTGGACATCTATTCAAAAGCAATAAATGATCTGATGGCTTTTACAGTGACAGAAATATATATTAACCATTATTAAATTATACTGTAGCATATACCACAATTTTAATTGTAGTTAGAATTAAAATTTTTGGAGCATGAATTTCACCCTAGATTTTAAGAAATTATTTGAGCTATTGTTACTGCAAATGGGATTGTGCTAGGGGCTAGATAAATGCATTGTTTGGTATAGACAGACCTTTAGCTTAACAAGTGATATAAAAATTGTAGTTGCTGAGGGACTTTTCATGGACTCCAAGTGTTATGGGTGAAGCCTTTTGTTACTGTGTCTTTCTTGGTTATTTTTAGAAACATGCTGTACTATATTCTAGGAAGAGCTTAGGGAGCACTCCCAGTTAGGGAGGAGCAGGGATGAAACAGGCATTTGCAGCTTCTTACTCTAGGTGCCAAGGTGTACAGTTTGTTCTCAATTTGCCTTACAAAATACTGGAAAAAACCTAGCTAACACTCTGTCAATATTTTGTTTGTTTCATTTTGGCAATATGTCTGGGCTCTCTACCCAAACCAAATTAACAGAAAGGTTGCATTTGAGCTGTAGTATATCATGTTTCTGTAAAAGAGAGAGCAAAGTGGCGTGGAAGTTAGAAGCCTTAAAGGGTTATTCTGAAGTGGAGGGTAGAAGCAAAAGGAGGATAAAGATTGTAAATCCCTAGAGAGAGATTTATAAAATCATCCACGGGCAGTTTTTATGAAATCTGTCAAATAAACCAATATTCTCTGTTTTATGCACTTTCTCACAAAAGCTCATTTTCCAATATCTGTGTCCTCACAAATGTTTTTATGCTTTTGTAGCTGTTATAGTAGCACCAGTGCAGTACAAAAATCAAATAATCTGTGCTACCTTTAGTTCCATGTATGGGGGTTAATTTTACTCCTAAAATGATAAAAAAGTAACAGGAAGGTGGAGTTTTTAAAGAAACTGCAGTATGATTCTATCATTCTACCATACTCTCATCAGAAGAAAACAGCCACCTTTGTGTGATGTAATACATGACAGAAGCTGTAAAAGGGATGAGTCTGGAATGGGCTAGTCATAACTGGGGAGAAGTGTCCATCTGGTGGAATGCTCTTTAGGCAACAACAATGTGTAGATAGATAAATATTTACCATTTGTTTTTGTGATTGTTTATTTCCTACAGGTAGACCTGTCAGTTGTTCAACTAGTAGCTCATAGACCTTAACAACAAAAAAATTTATTTATAATTGTTTAAAAATTGAAAACTCCTGCTCAGTAGGCAAATATGCAGTAACTGGCACGTCTTTTCATCCTTGACTCTGTCTAGGATGATTAATGTTTTTGTGTATAGCAGAAAGACTTGTCTCATCAGAAACTGAAATTCGTAGATGTTTTACAATATTGGTCTTGTCATGTGAAAGCACCAGTCTTGATGCTAACTTAGGAAAACAATAATCTAAATGTTGGTCCTCTAAAAAAATTTTGAATGGTATCCCTCTTCAAATCAATTTCCTTTTCTTTGGATGTATGTGTGCATGTATGTATGTATGTATGTGCATGCATTTTTCTTGAATATGCAGTAAGTGTGAGAACTTTTACAGTACAGAGGGTCCAAGATAAGGTTCCTGAGGAACCATCGTCTTTTCTAGGTAGACCTAGACTACTCCAATAATATTTTTGAGTACTCCAATAATATTTTTGCTACAAAGAAATTTTTCGCAAATAACTTTTTAATAGTTGTGCTGATGAATTGGTGAGCAAATATTACGCTGTTAAGGTTTCTGAAACAGTAATAGTTTATGGTATCATTGTATATATTGCAGTGCTATAAATGTCACAGATCTAAGACTGATTCATATTGAGCTCACCAACATCATCTGTTATAAATAGCAATATTTTGATTTTAACCACATCTGTACAGATGTTTGTATAGTTGTAACAAAATAAGGAACAATGAGATACAAAAATGCATCCTAAACTGAAATACTGTACGGATAATAATAGGAAATTGAGTCTTAAATTAATTTGAATTTTAATTCTGTTCTAGGGACATTACAATAGACTTTTTCTTTAGAAATGGGGTAGTTTAAAAGAAAAACAAAATTAAAAGTTATCTGAGCTGGCTGCTTCCATCTATAGTAAACTCCTGGTAATACTTAAAGATAATAAGCCATATCTGGCCAGAATGGAAGTGAAAATCTTACTGAAAATATTATTGACTTCCATATGCTTATATAACATAGCTGAGTTTGATCTTTCATAATCTAAACCTAAGGGAAAGAAAGCTTAATGTAGGATTCTGAATCTTTTATGCTGAACTATAATTTTCGATACAGTACTTTATAAGCATCGTACTTATTTGACATTTTAGGCCATTCATTTTTCTAGCCTTTCTCTGCAGAGTTAAGATGTGGTTAGGATTTTTCTGAACCCAAAATAAATAAATAATGTCTCTCGGCTTCTATTTAGAAAAATAACTTACACCATAACAGCAAGAAATACATAGAAAAGCTCATGGGAAAGGTGTAACTTGCAGAAACAGGATCAGAAAGCTCTTATTCAAGGTGATAAAGTGGTACTGCAGTGACCAAAAGGAATGATTTAGCTTCTACAAGGTGAGTTATTTTCAGAGCGCTACAGAAACACTGCTATCAAAAGCTACCACAAGATTCAGAAATATTACACTGTATGCATGACAGATTTTTTAGGAGTCTTCTGGCCCAAGTTGTACCAATTGTGTGATGCTCCCAGTTGGTTTCTAACAAGCTGAAGTCCCCTGTAAGAACAAGAGCAGTTGGCTTGGAAGCATCTCTTGATTCCTCAAAAATATTTTTTTGACATCATCACCCTGAATTGGAAAGCTGTAGTGGACTACCACTGTAACATCCACATTATTCGCTTGCCCCTTGATTCTTGGGCAGAAGCTCTCAGCTGTGCCAGTGCCCACTGTGAGCTCCACACATTCTGTCCCTTCCATTACACACAGTGCTATTATACCTCCTCATATTCTGTCCTGTGTGTCCCTCCAGAAGAGCCCATAAAAATCCAACAGGGCTCTCTGATCACAGAAGTCAGCCCAGCAGGTTTCACTTAAGCAGGTGATATCAAATATCCGGGACCAGGCCAAAGTTCGAGCTTGTCTTGTTTGTTCCTCACTCTGCCTCATTAGTGTAGAAACATTTCAGGTGGTTCTTTGCAGCCACAACACCTCTTGAAGCAGATGAAAGGATCCCATTATTGATCATTTCCTTAAGTTTAGGCACAACATTCCCTTGCTCATCACTGGCAAGCCAGGTATTTTGCCTTTCTTCCTTCCAAACTAGTTAATAGCACTTCTTCAGCAGAGCTTTTGTAGCTTAATCTCATGATTGTTGAATTTTTTGTAACATATTTTCTGTCAGATAAAGTTACAAGTGAAGATTTCTGTAACGTATAAAAGAATAATTATTTAAGTGATTTTAAAAGTTCCTGTGATAGCCACTGTCTGCACTTTGAATCAATGTATTTTATGAGGTTTTCAAAGTTGCAAAAATGAGAAAACTGAATATTGTATTTCTCACTTATACCAACAAGTCTTTTGCCTTCTCTTAGTTACAAAATGGTTTGCATACTTACAAGAATCGTGGCAAGTTCCTGGACCAGGCATAGCTGTTTCTTCTGTAAGGAATTCTGTGTTTAAGGAATGTGTGTTTACATGTAGCACACCAAATTTCAGTAGATTTTTTTATAACTGAAAATTATTTAATAAATTTAGAAATGACATGTTTTAAACTCTGGGAAGCATAGCATCTGCTTTAAGTATTGCTCTTCTCAGTCCCATCAGCATTTTACCTATTCCTAAAGGTCTTTACAAGAGTAAGTTTTCAGTTATAACAAAAAAAAGTCAGTGCTTTATATAATATTTCCAGTCTGTAATTCTATGAATTGAAACCCAGAGTTTGATTTCCGTAGAGTATGAATGTTGTCACATAATTTTTAATCTAGATATAATTACTCACCCAAATCCTAACCCCAATTACAGCTTTGGTTTGAATGTCATTGTGGGTTTAGGGATACTTCTCACCACAAAGCTGATTCAGCAACTCGTGCTTTGGGAAGAGAGTGATTTTGTGCTTTCTGCAATGGGTTAAAGGAAATGTTCAAATATGTGTCTGTGTGGGGGCTAAAGCAATTCATGTTACATTATTGATCATCTTCCATACTGTGCGTTATTACAAATGTGGAAGAAAAATTTATCTGTCTTTGACTAAATTCCTAATATTTTAATTTATTCTCCATGGAATATAGGTAGCTCAGAGAGAGACTGTTATGGAACAAATATGCTGATACTTCTTTCTGTTTTAAAGAAACATAAATTTTAGTTTTCAGGGAAATAATGTTTTTACCAGAAAATTGTCCCTCAGTGCCAAGTATTGTTGCAATTATGAAGAGTAGTCTCATTGCATTGAAGAATGAATTCTCAACTATTTCACTGGGCTGTGAAACGATGCAAGAGCTTTTGAGCTGGATCAAAACAATAGTGTCTAATATAATTTTTTTGCAATCATTCCATGTCTACAGTTTTCAGAATTAAAACTTTTCTCAGTTTCACTTAGTTACTCGAGCACTGTTGAGAGAACAGTCCGTAGAAATGAAAAATGGGCAGACACTTTAATTAGCTTTCTATTTTTTAATGAGCTATGAGAGTTGGTCAGTTATACAGCATACATAGGGCACAATTTATATAGTGCATATAGCACTAAATTGTTAAACTCTACAACACTTCAGCTCCTCTAGACAGCACAGAACCTGGCAAAGGGCCAAAACATCTAGAAGAGTTTATGCATGCGCTAACCTCCTAAAATAAAAAATTGCTCACTGATGCTTCCATTTGTGAGGTATCACTTTCTAACCTGGCACGTGCACAAGCCTTGGTATGCTCTGCATGCAGGTCCACAACTACTCCTCCCTGAAGAATGAGACCCATCCAAAGCCTGCCCAGAGAAGGACTACAGTAGCTTGAGAAACCAAATCTAAAAAGTGTTTTCCAAATGAGATAGATGCACCAGCAGCTGCCACATAATTTGCGAGTGATGCAGTGTTGTGGTATGGTCCCACCTACGGGGTGTGAGTGGTGGAGCTGCAGGATACTGTGCTACAGCATCTCTTCAGTCAGAAGAAATTCAGCAGAGACTCAGCATGGAGCAGTGAACATTCAAAGTGAACAGATGCACCACAGTCTAAGGCAGGGTAGGAAGTTAGATACATGCATGGGTTTATAATTCTCCATTGGTTTGCTCCAGACTGCTTTCCTCCCTTTCTCCTCACAGCTAGTGCATTAGGATTATTCTCAGCAGGTGGCTAATTTCTTTCCATGCTGCCTATAGGGAGCCAAGTAGGTCTCTGAGTTATCTGGGTTAGGGCTAGCTAGTATGCTTTCAGTTTTATATGTGTGATCTGTGCTTCAGAAGTATAGTTCTGCCAAAGGTAAAAGAGGTTTTTTTTGAAGAGAATCTGGAGAGTTTGGTGAAATAAATGCAAAGCAACCTTTTGAATTACGTGTGATGCTGCATGTCTTTCACTAACTTGTAGAGAACACCAGTGCTGAGGTTATCAGTCTGCTGTTTCAACCTGCTGAGAGAATATTTAAATTCTAGTGACAGATTATGAAATAGATATTGAAATTTCTCTAAGGCTAGTGCTTTTGAAAAAGAAAAAGAAATAGGAGCATTTCATAAGATAGCAAATGTCTCATGATTTGCATGCTGTACAAGTGGACAAATGTTTTGTGAAGAACCCCCAGGGAATATCTACATTGATGTAAACAGGAAGGAGTTTTCATTTCATGAATCACTAGATAGTCAGTGATGCATTATAACTTGTCACAGATATTATGGAGCAAAAATGAGGTATTACCCTGACTTTTATACCCCCATGACTAGAAAATTTGAACCAGGGGATTTGTATATTTTAACTGTAATCATCAATGGCAATTTTTTAAACTGCAATTATAACTATGAGCATTTTTGAGACACTGGATGTAGCAATTAATCCTTTATCATTTTCTCAATGATAGCTCCTCTCTTCTGTCAAAGGCAAAATATGACAGTGCCGAATATCAAGCAATTACTTTGTGAAATAAATACTGTAACACATTAGTATAAAGATTTGTGAGTTGGTCTCTGAATAGCGATAGATAAAATAGTCCAAAAAATACACAGTGTGTAGTAGTAGGTGCACTAGAGAGCCAGGAATTTATGAGTGACATTGTGAATCAGGAAACACTTTTGTACCTTTCATTATGCTCAACCAAACATGTCAGTAGAAATTGGTGGAGAAAGCTGAGACAGCCAAGGTAATGACATATGCTTACCCTTCCTGCTAGAGGAGCAGAAGACTAGAGGAATACTCATATAAGACAGAGAAAATAGCATTCTTCAACAGTGCTGAATACTGCTGTAGGAAGAGTGTGGGACTGTTGTTGTTTGGGTTTTTTTCCCCCCATCTTGGTGGTTATTAATTTCACTGAGAGATATGTGAGCGACACTACATGTGAAAGATTTGAGGAAATCTTACTGCACTTTAAAATAGCCACGTGTGGCTATTTGTAAAATTATTTTTGGTTTGGAATTCTTTTATTTCACCCCAGAAGTCTCTCACTGAAAACAGCGTGTCAGTCTGGTGTTCACAACTTAGTACATTACCTTGAATTTTAAGGATAAACCTGTTGTAAACTTTTTGCTCAGGGTGTTTGTACCACTAGCTAAACATAACATATCCACTTCTTTAAAATGGTGTATTATTCCTGAATACATTGTATAAAATGTATACACAAATGAACTTGGATTTTATTCACTTTTTTGTAGTAGAATTTTGCCTTTGACTGTTCCCAGCTGCTACCACTTTGTGGGAGTCATTCAGTAAGGGGAGAAAATATAGCTATCACTTTTGCAAAAATATTTTTGACCTTGTGAATTTCCAAAATTTCATTCCATTAATTTGACAGCTAGGATTTAGTGTAGTGAACATCAGGAAATCTGTAGCACTTAATCTACTAACTCAGCAAAACACCAAATTAATTCAAATTTGAAAAGGCCTCTCCATCTGTAGCAAAAGCATGTTCTCAATTACATATTGAATTAAATAAGGGATAGGAGTATTTTTGAAAGCTTGAAATTTATGGTTTCATTAGACTGAAAAATTAAACCTTAAAATGTGTAAAATTCCGCATTAATAATTTAGTTTTAGCACATAAAATGCGAATGGCTTGGAACTGAGCTTCATTTCAGACAGTAAGTGGTAATTACCTAGTGACACCTCACGAGCTTCATTAGAACTCTGCTTTTAATAGGAGTGGGGAGCATTAGGGATCTGCACAAATAACAAGATAATGGTATTTAGTCACCACAAAGTGGTAATGATAAAACTTCATTAGATAGACTTTCCAAATATGAAATCTAAGACAATCAAATATGAGTGAGTGAAATAATTTTGATTTTTGATGATCATTTGATCATTTAAAAGTATTTTATTGAGTTATCTTTTCTTCTGTTCATGAATGGATTGCTTTGTATGAATAATTTTGTTGCTTGAAACAATAATATTCAACAATTAGTAGAAGGAAAATTCTTTTTTCCAAAGTGTTGATCTTATACAGGGCCAGTCTACAACTGGGTTTAGTTATTCATTAGTATTTTAGTATTTATTACCTATCATTTTTGATATCTAATAATTACTTCTATACAAAATTATTTCTAGTCCATTTCTGGCCTATTAGCCACAAGATAAACATTCATCTAAAAATATGTACATGAGAATTTATATTATGATGGAAGTAGTGATACACAAGGCTTCTCTTGACCAGCATTTTATGTTGGTTAGAATTAGTATTTAAAAGAAAAGCACATGACAGAGGGCTTTAGGGTGCATGCATGCTATATGTAGAGATGGAAGTATAAAATTAAAATTATAATGAAAAAAGAAAGATCTACTTCTCTGTCTGTAAAGCAGATTTTATATAAGAGGACTCTCCTGCTGTTCAAGCTTCTATGTGTAATTCCAGTAAGTAAAATGATTAAATCATTTTCTGTACTTTCTTTTCTGTCCTACACCAGTGAACTCAGGTTCTGTATTTTTGCTGATGTTTTATTTGCAATCATTACTAAATATGTTGCAAATACTCTGTCTGTATACATGTGAGGGAAATTCTTCTGATGACATTTTTGTGAGCTTGTCTAGAATCCAACGCAGTATTCAGGACCATATGATCTACTATGACATTTTATTCAGACAGAATAAATGTACATCTCTTACAAAGCACTGAGGCCTTAACTTTTTTACCATTCTTTGTTTTATGCCCTCATATTCTCATACACTGTCTTTTTGTTTATAACATAAAATTTTACTGAGTGTCTTATTCCATTGCTTTGGTGGTTGGCTGTATCTCACGTTGTGATATCCTCGCCACTGCAGCTTTATCATCCATGAGTTTATAACTATGCCAAGCATTATCCTTCCGGATTCCTCTTTCATCTGTTCATGTGCAAATCAAATGTTCTGTTCTTTTTATTTAGTTGTGAAAAACTTGTGCTTGTACAAACTGGAAGATTCACTAAAGAAAGGTGTTTAAACAGTTTGGGTAACTTCACAAATGGCCTACACAAGATGCAATTCAGAAAGTGTATGCAATTATTGCACATCAGCAATTGTCTTTTTAATCACCCTAAATGTCCAATTGCATGTCTCGAACCTGCTGATCTTTACATTAAATTTAAAGTTACATGATTAGAAAAGAATAATGAAAATAATTTTAAAGTTACATCTTTAAAGCACATAAGGTTTACAACTGAAAATGTCCAAGCAATATTGAAAATCAAGAACAATTCTTTGAAAGTGCTTATTCTGGTTGGGCAGATGGAATTTTTATATGATTTCATATATTTCCTCATTAAAAGCCAGAATTTTAAGTCATTATGCTACTCCATCAATACGCAATCTAGATAGTCTTAGCAATAATATGTTTATGAATCTATTTTAACTTATTGTTTCCTCTCTTACACCACAAGTTTCACTGGTTTTGGCATTCTGAAATTCCCATTTTTTTCTCTTACACTGTATAACAATTCCTATACCATGTGGATCTTAACCAGTGCATAAAATTAAAAATGCAGTACTTTACCCAGTGGTCATTGCACCATGCAGTTATAGCCTTAACAATGTATTAGTGCCACTGTTTTTCTCATTAAATTTCTCATAAAGATGGATTTCTTTCCTCACAATTGCCGCTTCATTGCATAAAAAGGTCTTTACTCTTCTATAGTTTTTATATAACTTGTTCTGTAGTTTCTCCTTAAACTATTTTCCCTAGAAAGGTTATAATTCCTTCCAGTCCTATTCTATGTAATTCACAAACTTTTCAGAATGATATTTCCTTAGCATCCAAATTCTTCGTACTTAGACTTAAAGAAAAGTATAATTAAGGTCAAAATGCTTAAGTCTGTGCTGTCTCATCAGCAATTGACCTCAGAGAATAAGATATTTTTATATAATGCAATAGCAAATTGGATAGCTCATAGACGAGTTTGGGTTGAAAGAGGCCTTTAAAGTTTATCTAAAACAACCCCCCTGCAATGAGCAGGAACATTTTCAACTAGATCAGGTTGCTCAGAGCTCTATCCAGTCTGACTTTGAATGTTCCTCAAGTGAAGACATCTATTAAGTCTCTGGGAACCCGTGCCAGTGTTTCACCGCCCTCATTGTAAAAACTTTTCTCCTTACATGTCACCTTAATCTACCCTGCTTTAGTTTAAAACCGCTAACCTTTGCAACAGAGTCTGCTGAAATGTTTCTACCCATCTCTTTTATGGGCCCCCTTTACATGCTGTAAGGCTGCAATATGGTCTGCCTGGCACCTCCTCTTCTCTCTCAGCCTTTTCTCATGGGAGAGCTGCTCCATCCCTCTAATCATCTTGATGTTTCTGCTCTGGATTTGTTCCAACAGATCCATGTCCTTCCTGTGCTGGGGTCCCCTGAGCTGGATGCAGCTCTCTCACCTGAGCAGAGCAGAGGGGCAGAATCTCCTCCCTCCCCTGCTGCCCGCTGCTTTGGATGCAGCCCAGGGAATGGTTGGCTTTATGGCTGCAAGATCCTTCTAGAACGGGAGGAGTGCGTGTACATCCTTTTTCAAGCACTTCATTCAAGAATGTATAAATAATTCATGGTGATCTCAAATTACTTTTTATTTCCTTGAATCTTTTCCTGATTTAATAAAATGTTTACAGGTAGTGCTTACACTGAGAGGAAGTTGAAAACTCATTATGCCACAAAGTAATTCCAATGTCTTTATCTTCTCTGATATTAAGTGGTCTGGAGGTGAATTCAAGCTCATTTATTGCTGCAGCAGTTTGTAGGACTGTCCCTGAAATCTGAACCTGTCCATCATAAGAATTTTTGCTATCTAAGAAGTGCCTTCAGGCTTTCAGAAAAAATACAGCTGTTTCATTTTTCAGCCATCTGTCTAGATTGAAATACAAAAAAAATTATACAACTTCCAGCATCTGTGTCATTTAGCACCAGAGCTGTTAATGACTGAAGGTCATAGTGAAAAAACCCCAAAACTGAAAGTCTTTCTGGTTATAAATGTCTGTTTACTTGGAGTCAAACCATATAATGTTGACATTTATGTAATTAAATACTTTATTAATATTAATGCTTTGGAAATGACTGGTCTTTTTATGTCTGAAGTATGAATATTCAGAAAATATATATGAAACTTTGGACTGACCCTGGAACTGTTTGAAAACAAAAAAGCTAAGTTCATTTAATAATGATTGCCCAAGAAATGAATAATTTAAAAAAAAAAGATAAATAACTGCATTATCTAGTGGGACAGTTATCTATTATCTATAATGAACATATGTCACCCTTGCAATCTCTAGTTGCATCTGACAGCTATTCTCAAAATAGCTGACTCACAATATTTCTGAGTTTGCAATCAGATGCATTGTTCCAGATGCAGCTCAGCTGGTTAAAAAGGTAGTTCAGAGCTTCTTCTGTGACATCATCATCTCTGAGAGTTATCACTACCTGTGAGAGTTATCAGCACATACTTGCCAACCTAGTAGCACACTCACTCACTACTAATTTGCTTCTGTAAAATTATTTGGGTTAGAAAACACCCCTACTATTAGCTTATGCTAGTGTCGAGTGCTGATACCCTGGTTAAGCCAATAGATCTGGGGGGATGTTAATGGGAAGGGAAGTGTGACAAGGAGTGGAGGACAGTACAGTCTTAACCCAGCACTGCTGCAGCCTAAAAAAGCACATCAAACCATTGTCTTGTATAATCCCAAGGATATTCTTATACTGCACTGTTTCCATAAGCACAGTAATGCTAGCTGGCCCATGTGATGCTCAGTTAATAAAATAACTTGTGAATAAATTGCTTGCATAAGATTTATTCTAACACTGTTGCTTCACTTGCCTCCTGGTAGTCAAGAAAAAGATGGCCACCACTCGCCAAAAAAAAAGAGGAAAGAGTCAGATCACTTTGGATGGTTGGTATATTTGATCAGTGATACAGATAATTTGGATTACTGCAGAGGAACAAGAATAAGTTAGAGGAGACACATGCAAATTCAATACTTGTAATTAATGACAGTGTACAGGTAATTTTAGACATGAATTGAAATACGTTCTTGTGTGCCCCAGAAGTAAAATAAATCTGTTGAGGCTCTGGGCTAGGAAATGTTATTCTATAGATGATGTAGCAGAGGGTAGTGTTTTATGTCTTTTTAATAAATCTCCAGAAGTTAAGAAGCATGGACCAAATTTATACTGATGCTAAGATGTGAATCTGACATTTTTTAGCTCATTTAACCCTATTAATGTAACTGATGTTACCAGGATATTTCTCAGATTGCAGTTATATAAACACACTCAGAGTGTAAATCAAGAGAAGATTTAAACATATTACCATTTAGAGCTACCAACTTCTGGCTTAAAAGAATTTTGCTTACTTTGGAAAGATTTAATTCTATATTTCCAAACAGTTAAATGCCATTCAGCCTAACACAGTTTTTTTTTTTTTTTTTTAATTTTCACAAAATTTAATTCTGTTCCATTTTCGTTTTTTAATTCCACTATCTGTGACTATCTAATTCTAACAGAATGTAAGCAGTACCATAAAATGAAAATTCTTGTGATTAATTGTTGCTAGAATGACCCTTGGCATAATAAATATGTAAATATTGGATATTTTTTCAGTATGATGGCTTTTATTCAATACTACAAAAATAATAAGATAAAGATCAGTTTAAACATACTTTAATAGAAAACAAGCAAGTTTTAATGCTTTAATTTTGAAAAGGCAGTGCAATTAAAACCAGACAGCTGCTGTGGAAACCTTAAGGTTTAATGGGAAAAGTTATAAATCATGATTTATAGTGAGAGAATACAATTTCTTGGAATGGATCAAGCCTGAATTAAACCTGTTCCAAAAGTGCACTTTATAGGATTTTTATATAACTTTATATGATCTGCAAAATGCCACTGAAATGGTAGCCAGGAATATAATTTGTGCTTCCCATGAGAAAACAGAAACAAAATTAAAGTGAAAGAGCGTGTAAAGCAATTGCATGTTCAAGTCATCAATTCATCCTCACAATATCTATGAAGTCCCTTTTTATGGCAGGTTGGTTTTTTTTGTTGTTTTTTTTGGGGGGGTGGTTTTTTTTTGTTTGTTTTTTCACTAGCATTGGACATTTCATGATTGTTTCTGGGGTCTTTGACCTTCGTAGGATCATAGATTGCGGATGGAATTTGTACCCCAACCTAGCAAACAACAGAGGAGCATTATTGCAGGGTTCACCTTCAGAATGAGAATGTACATGAAGGTACAGAGAAATGTTAGTGTGGGGGAAAGCACTGGGCTTACCAGCACAGATTAAGATTGTCAGCCCCTCGTCTTGAGGGTTGAGGAGCAAGTAGATTTTTGATAACGTGACTGAAGCTATGAATGAATGAACATGACTGAATATGTTAATGATGCCCACTGCACAAATTTTATATAGGGACAAATCAGATAATCCATATCTGATCTTGCCCCACAACAGAGGAATGTTAAATTGTTAATGGAATATCAGTGGATGGATGATCTTGGGCAATAACCTCTTAGCCTAGTCATGAAATGGTAGAAGCAGAACTTCTGACAGATTTTTTTATTTCTTGATACTTTCAGTGTCTTGTTGGATGGCAGTGTGTCTTCATTTCTAGAAGGCCCAAGACACGGGTCTTCAACACCTCCTTTTTCTTCTGCTTTACTGGAGTAAGAAAGATATTAAACAATGTCACAGAGATAATTTTCTTTTATGTATTCTAGAAATGGTGATAATCAGCAGAGGAGACTGAGATTGGTGCCTGTATCTTCTTCAGATGCCAGTGGCTTCACAGAAGGTAAGCTATTACTCAGATGGGGAGCTTACACAAGTAAGAAAATATCTATTCTATTGGAAATTATTGTTTAAGTCAAAACCAAGCTGCATGTTGTTTCCAAGTGTCAGTTGTCTGTGTCAAAATCTGATTGAACAAGCCTATTGTAGGATTTATTTTGGTGCTAACAGACATAAGGTATTACCACTGGTGCTACAGACAAGGCACAAAGGTGCTGCCATTTTCAGAGCTATTAGCATTCTGGGAACTGAGCAAGCACAGAAAAAAATAACCCAAAATATGTAAACACATAAAAATTATTCAAATTCAGGTAATTTAAACAAACAAGCAACAGAAATAAAAAATGAGACCAAATACTGAGCAGCATACTCAATTTACTAATCTATTTTCATAGCCTATTAGGCCTGTAAATCCACAGTAGGAGACACACAGACATGCACATTTTAAAATTTAGTTACACTAGGTTAGAACTGTAGTATTCCACAAAATGGATAAACCCAGAAATGTTACAGTTTTTATCCTTATTTTCTGGGCTGTAAAATGATAAGCATGGAAAGATGCTGTGTAACTACTGTTTAGTAATTTTAGGAAATGGAAGCATTCTGGTTGCGTTTAGAAAAAGGAGACTGTTTATTGCTCAAATGAAGATTCAAGTCTTCATTTAGAAATGATTATCAGATCCATGGATGAGGGGAACCTGTGTGTGAAAGTATGTATGCACATATATATACGGGAAAATTATATCTGAGAAAGATAAACGGCTCATTTTGTTTCACTTTTTTATAAAACCAGTATTTGAATCATGTTTTTCTGTGCATTCAGAGTTTTTTGCAGCACATTGTGGTGGGCTGGTCCTGACTAACTGTCAAACACCTACCTGGCCATTTGCTGACTCCCTCTCCTCACCAGGATAGAGGGGAGAAGAGAGGAACAGTAGGGAGAAAGTTCATGGGTCAGGACAAAGGCAGGGAGATTGCTTATCAGTTACTGCCACAAGCAAAACAGGCTCAACTGGGAAAAGACAATGTAATCTACTCTTACTTAAAATAGACATTTATTAATTTGGGTAGTGGAAAACAGAAAGACAAAGCAACACCCTTCCCCCAACTCTGCCCTGCCCCCCTTTCCCATGGTCTACATAATTCTTTCATTTCTGACTCTTCTAGCCCTGCTCCAAGCGGTGCAGGAGCTTACAGTCAGTACATGGCAGCTTCTTTGCTCCTGTGTACTGCTCCTTCCTCCCCACACTTCTGTGCTCCAGCATGGACCCTTCACAAGCTGTAGGGGAAATATCAATTCTTCCATGGAGCTCCTCCTTCTCTGACATCAGTCTTCTCTCTCTTGTTTCTCACTCCTTTTTTTTTCCCTCCTCCTCTCTCTGTCTGGCATTTTATGAATTTTAAAACATATGTTTTCATGGAAGTGTCATCAGCTTGGCTGGTATGTTCGCTTGTGTCCTGTTGTGGGTCCACTGGAGCTGATTGCACCTGACTGTGTGTGGCACTGAGCAACCTCTGGCTCTCCCAGAGACCTACAGCCCCACCTGCACACCACCTTGCCAAGAGCTGGAATGTTTTGTAAAATTTTAATCATGTAGGAAATCCAGTTACTTTCCATTTATTTTTGTTTATTTCTTTCTGATGTACATCACAGGAAACCACTTACTCTGAATTGCGTATGAAAGTTGAAACTGCAAGACCATCGGTTAAAAATTAAAAAAACATGGTCCAGAATACCAGCTGTATTGCTAAGTCTTTGCTTTCAGGAAACATAATTTCTTTTACTCCTTAGCACTGATAAGTTATATTGACATCTTCCCTCTCCCCACCAAAGTAATTCTGAAATCTAGCACTGATTAAGAAGAAAAAGAATATCACCTCTGGAAAAATTAAGCTTAAAGCTTCTAATTTTCAATAACTGGGATATAATTAACCAATTACTTATGTTGTCTCTCAGATTTTAACACCTTTTAAAAGAGCTATTGTAAACATCAGTTGTTTTTGATCCCACAGTTGTAAGACAATGCTATTTGCATCTTGGCAGGTATTTAGTCTCTGGCGACTGTGAGGTAGGTAATTTATCTCTGCCTGAAAGCTCTTTGGTAGTATTTTGTATTTCCTGCCATTAGCAGTGAAGCTGCAGGTCTAGTCACATCCATTTGGGCATCGAAGTTGTTCTTCTAGTTCACCTTTGTGGCAGCTATTAGAATAAAAAATATCTTGGATTTTAGTCAGTGCGGCAAGAATTTTTTCAGGATTAGTAATCACAGTTCTGGCATGCTAATAAGAGAAACACAAAGACTGAAAGACTGGGTGTTTGACCTTTTATGACAGGAACTTGCAAATCATACTGTTACAAGCTTTGCTTGCCTACAGCTTCAAAGTAAATAGCTACAAAATGTTCTGCTATACTGCTGAACTATTAAAAAAATTAGTAAAGAGAGATTCAACTGCTGACAAAAGAGAAAATACTTCACAAAGGGGACATAGAGAAAAGCAAAGTGCAGAAAAGAAGCAATCAGAGAGGAAAGCTAATGCAAGGAATGAAGTAAGAAGAGTACTTTATGTGCTGGATATGATAAAGGCTGAACAAAGCAAATTAAACACCTTCACTCGAGTAGCCTACTTTTTAATGAAGTACAAAGCTGTCAACAAAAGAGAAAATGTCACCAAATGTCAGCAACAGAATAAGCACAATATAAATCAGAACATATTCCTTCAGATAAAAGTTGCATAAAATCCATGAAACTTTCCAAATCAAGTTCTACAAGAAGAAAAAAAATCTTTAAGAGAAAGTGTCAATGCTAATAGACAGTTATACAGAAAACAACACTATTGAGACAGAATGAAAAACAGAATTATATCAAATGACATCAAACTACAGAATGAACTAAATGAATGACCTTGTACATGAGCCTTCAATTTTAGAGAAAATAAAAATTTTGTAATAGAACACAAGGCAGTAAATTGTTTTATGAAAAATTAGATGTTTATTGGTAGTCTATAAGTGAGTTCTGTGTAGTGTAACTTAGGTGCTTAGTAGTCTTCCACTGTAAAGAAATAATGCCTTTTTGCATCTTTCCTGCATTTAGATGCTTTAGTTCTTTAGCAAATAAGTTCAGTTACTAAATAGAGAAAGAGCGTCTTGGGCTCAGGTACCTGGAGAGCAAAACCTTGTTTTCCATTTTCCACTGCCTAAAGGAAATTTTCACCCTATTCTATTTTTTCCAAACACCCCACTTGTGTGTTTAGGGGAAAGTGTCCTCAGTGCCATCTCGTGACATTTTTGTCCTTTATATGAAATCAAAACCTCTTAGTACAAACTATAAAACATCCATAACCTATAATGGATAATCAATTTATGGATAATTTTGGGGTTTACTTATACTTTATATACTGTATACAGTAGAAAAAAAGGAAGGAAGGATTCCAGGAAGGAAGGAAAGAAGGAAGGGAGAAAAGGGTTCCAGGAAGGGAGAAAGGAAGGAAGGGGGAAAGGAAGATGGATGTAGGTAAAGGGGAATTTGGTAGAAGAAATGTATTACCTTGAAAGAAATGCAGGATTTTGTTTCTACCAAAAAGGAAAGAAAACAACTCAGATAAATGAAATCAGGTGTAATGTGACTGTCACAGAAACAATATAAAGACCACAAAACTCTAGGCTTCTGGTCTGCTATGAGTTTAGTAGCATGCTTGCTGCAGCATCATCAACATCTAAACAATGCATTATGTGCTTCTACTGGCTCTGAAAATTCCAAGCTAGGTTCTGAGGATTTAAACAAAAAAAGAAGGTGTAAGAAAAAGAAAGAGAAGTAGAGAAAGTAAGAACCAAATGCTCTGCATCAAGTTATTCTTGAAATAGGAAGTATCTGTATTTTCCTGCCAGTCATTACAAGAGGAGTAACTAACCTAAAATTTCATTACTGCTTTTACTGAATTTGGCTGGGACAGAGTTAATTTTCTTCATAGTAGCCAATATGAAACTGTTTTTTAAGCCTGTGATTAAAATAGACAATAATGTTTTAGTTATTGTAAGCAGTGTTTACCATCATATTCCATGCACCTGAAGGAGTGTACGTCTCCTCCTCTTTCCCCACCTGGACTGCTGTATGCTGCAAGAGAAGGGTTCCACTAGGCCCTCTGATGCCCAGTGTGGTAGTTCAAAAATTCATTAATGCAATGGCAGGTATTCAAACAAAACAAAACTGAAAAAATTATATTTCTATATTTATATCTATATCTTTATATGTGAATATGCATACATATACACACACACATATATATATCCAGACATGCAGGAAATCCTTTAAAAGAAAAGATGCTTCAGGAAAGAATATTTTGGAAGCAAAAAAAGCCTAAGCAATGCACAAGGTTCTTTGTTCAAGAAGTACTTTAGTGTCTGGAAAAAAAGCCTAAATTTCTTTATAGAAACAGCTGATACTGATTAGTGTCCTGATTTAGGTACTCAAGAAATACAAGATTCTTTTTCACTCATCAGTCCCTCTTGATCAGCCTGACACTGGGTTTTCTGATTCCTGTTCCTAGACCTTTTCTCTATAAACTGAAGAGTTGAGACAGATCATGTGGAATTGTGAACCCAGCAAGATGAGAGACTACTTAAACCCAAGTCACTAGCACCTCTCAGCCCCCTTCTCCCCAAGCTTTATGTATGTATTGATGATGAACAGTGACATCAGAACAGTGAATAAGTGGCTTTCCCATTATTTCCCCTACCTTTGACTGCTGGAAAATCCAGTTTTCAAAGACTTATGCCCCATGAGTATAGCCCCACTGAAATCAACTGCAGAATTTATGTTTGTGTTTATTCAGTATACAGCCCCTTCAGGCTTTTCATCCATGGACAAATGCAGCTAAATAAAAATAACCAGAATCACAGAGGTCCTATGCTCTCTATGACAGTTTTCTGTGGTGTTTTTTGTATTCCAGCTCTGCCATATTTGTTTAATTTCCAGTGAAGTTACTTGGTAATTTAAAGGGTGCATTTAAGGCCTGTTATTCATTGTGAGATTAGTGTGGACATTCAGACTCAGATCAACAAAGTACTCACCTAAAAATATAGGAAAGTTTATGAGCTCTAAGGATCTTGTTCACTAGATGGGAGGAATGTTAGCTGGTGCTACAGTAATTAATGGTTAAATTACCCTTGGGTGGTAGGTAGTAGGTAGCATAACTTTACAATCTGGTAGCTTTAAATTTCATGACTAATTGTAGCAGTGGGAGTTAGAATGCAGGTTGAAGACGTAATGAAATTACCATAGGGAGGAACAGACTAATGAACTGAAGTCCAACAAAAGTTATGGCTACATTACTGTCAACTTGAAAATCTGTAAATAACAACTTTGAAAACCGTTGAGGGCACTAGACAATGGGTTTTATGTGTATATAAGTATGAAATGTGGATTGGGAGGAATAATTGAGTTTGCTAGATTGTCAAGTATGTACTTGGAAAAAAAATCACTTGGTCATCATTTAATCTTCTTTGCATACCTTTTTCATCTTATTTGCATTTTTAATGCAATCCCCCACAGAATATCTCTTCAATCATACTGAATTGGTTTGTGTCAAGCAGTTAATGCATATACAACTTTGCAAGTCTTTTAATTCTTCAGCAAAAAAACTTAGAGGAAAGCATAATAACCTCTTTATGTTTTTGGTACTTGGAATTTCAAAGTCAAACTTTCTCAGTTTTATTAAGAATTCTGAAATCTTGGTTTATTCAATAGCAATTCTAAACCAGCTTTTTAAATGAACTGAACAGCTTTAAACTAAATTATTTTTAGTTAGTAAAATATAGATGAGTGAATCCAGTGCTTTAGGAAATGTGGCTGAAAACTGATCCCTGTGGATGTCTTTTCTTCCGAGTATTTTAATGTGGATTTAAAGGTTTATTTTTAAAGTTCCTGTTCTGTGGAAATTCCATATGAAAATCAGGTACGTTTCTTTGCCTGCTGCAGAAGTTTGGAAGAATGGCATTTGACCTTCCAAAGGAGGCTACAGCCTATGCATGTTGTTGAAGCTTAAATGCATTTGATGAGACTCTATAAGATCATCTTCCTATGTATAGTGAGGTTTTTCATGGATTATCACTTGTATCGGCTACATCAGCTGTATCACTTTCACCTATATCAACAATATTACTTTCTACTTTTATTCAGACCTGGGTATTGCCTAGCCTGTGAATTGTTCCAATAGTGGAAATTACATTAGTTTCCCAGTCAACCTGTGTCATCAGATCAGTCCCTCTAATCTAAATTATTTCCTAATATCCTGCCTTTTCTGTAAGGCCTGTTTCTTCTGGTCCTGTATATCACTGTAATACAGGAATAACTTATTTTCCCTTTGTTCACAGCTTTTGACATAATTACATCCACATTCACTTTTGTCTTTATGTTAGAAATATGTCCAGCCTTCTCTTTCCAAGTTTTCTGTATCTCTGACTACCTATTGATCACCTCTCCAAGCTGCATCCAGTTAATTCCCATCTTAGACTGCAGTAACCAAGGCTGCTCAATTCATGAAGGCTGTGCCCCTGATAATTAGAGGAGGGAACAGTTATTCCAACTCAGATCTGATACCTAGTGGTTCTTTTGCATCCTGTCCCCTTTATCCTATGTCTATTTGGCTGCCGTTGGACAAGTGGAATGTCTTGCACCAGTTTCCAGTATTTCACCTTTACGTTGTCCTGCAATTTAGGTGCCATCTCCCTTACCTTCATGCAGGTTCACTAAGCATCCTCTGCCCCACTATCCATGTCATTAATGAAGTCATTGAATGGTTCCTGACTAAATATAAGATTCTGTATATCCCCCCAAGCCTTCTGAATGTCATTATGCTAACTGCTATCTAAATACAGTTATCTATGATTATCCAAGTTGTTTTGCACCTACCATCTAGCAATTAAAGCAATTTGAGCTTTCTGGCTTATTATGGGCCTGCATTATGACATTGAAATATATGATCTGTATTGCCTCTGCAGGATGTTTGTAAATAGCTCAGATTTTTCTCAGAACTAAGCATAAGCTAGTTATATTTTTTTAGTTCCATTTTGCTTGCTTTTTAGTTTTTTTTTTTTTTTCTATAAACACTATACTTACTACATTTACTAACACTATTTTTATTAATTTCCACTCTTTTGGTGTTTAACTTTTCCTTGATGATTTCACAAAGAGAATGATTTTATGAGTTTTCAGTTCATCCGTTAAGTATCTCAGGTAGAAGTCCATCATGTCCCAAGGTTTTGAAAATATGTAATGTAAATGTTACCTCGTAAACTTTTCCTTCCCTTTTCTGGGCTCACACCATATCTTTGTTACCCTTAATTAAACTACCTTTAGTCAGCTTTTGTTTAAGTGTTTTTATGAGACTGTTGGGGTTTGGTTTTTCTTTTACCTGTTGCCTGTGGAATTTTTCCCATTGCTAAAGAGGCCCTGATGGCTATTGAGACATGGGAGGGGAAAGCAACCCCTCTGGTTTTTGAGAGTATCTCTCAGAGGGAGGGACAGAGACACGGTGAGACTAGAAGCAGGTAAAAGGAGAATGGGGACAGTTGTTCTCTCTCGCTCACTCTTTGGAGGAGGACGGTCGCTGCTACCACTGCCATAGCCCAGCCAGGAGCTGCCTCTTCTTCTGCTGCTGGACCCTGCACCCATGCTCTGCTAGGATGCCCTGCCATTTCAGCTTGCTCTTTCCGAGTATCCTGCTGGAGCACCAGGACTGACACTGCCCCAGGGTTCGTGAAGCAAAGTCTCTCTTTTCCATCCCTTCCCGTCTCGGACACAGCCGCCATTACCGCGTGCTGCCCGAGCTCGCGCCACAGCGCCCCCTGCAGTCACGGGGGGATCATCGCACCTGCCCTGCCCACCGGGAGCCACCAGCGCTCCCTGCCGGCTGTGACGGGAACTGCACCAAAGGGGAAAGTGCCTGCGGCTGAGAGGACCGGAACTGGGTTCCTGTTCTGTTTGTTATTAAATCCATTGTTGTTGTTGGTTTTTTTGCCTTGTTATGTATATTAGTAAAGAATTGTTATTCTTGTCCTCATATCTTCGCCTGAGAGCCCCCTTAATTTCAAAATCATACTAATTCAGAGGGAGGGGGTTTACGTTCTCCAATCCAAGGGAGGCCTTTGTCTTCCCTAGGAGACACCTGGCTTTCAAACCAAGACAGAGACTGATGCACAAATGTGCAAGAAACATTTCAGATTTCTCAACATCCCCTGTCACTTCCTTCTGCCCACACTTATTACCAAAATAATACTTTCCCTGAGGTTTTTCTACATGTAGTAGACTTCCTTATATTATAGCATTTCACATATCAATCAGTCATCCCTGAATTTTGCCAAAAACTGGTATGACTAAACTGAAGCCATTTCCACAAAAAGTGGTTAGTAGGTGTAGTGGGAAGATATTCACAACTGGATAATTATAAATTTCCTTGATAATACATTTCCTTGATAATAGTGGTGAATTATACAAAACATGGTTAATAATTTCCGCTTCATTTTCAATTTGAGTTTTTCTAAGTTGAGATTCCAGTCAGTAATCTTCTCTTTGGTACACCTCCTTTGCTGGGTTAACTGTCAGCCTTTTTCTTCTGTAAATGCACTTGTAAGCTGTGATGAGTTCAATTTGCATTTCACCTCTGAGAAAACAGTCTGAATTCTCCTTGCAAATGTCTATCTCCAACAGTATATCTATAAACCTGTCTAGTTTTATTCCCTGTTTCCTACTGATGTATGTTCTAGGATATAATTGATCAGTTCTATGATGGCTGTTAAAGGGGTGGTCAAGGTGGAAAAATGTAAATGTACAGGGTTAAAAAGAGCTGAGTTGATAAAGGTATGCAGTTTGGAGATGGGGGTGCTAAAATGTGAGAGGAAAACTGAGTAGAGGAGTAGATTTTGTAGGTAATACATGTTTAAAAATTAAATTTCATTAACATTATAAAGATTTACAAAGTGTTTTCTTGTTCCCATTTAATTCTCAGTTTGTGAATGAGCCTCTCTGAAGACTTTGACACATATCCCTGAAATACAAAAAAAAAAAAAAATTTCTGAATTTATGATTTAATTAATGAAATATATAGTAAGAAAGCATACAGATATATAAAAGCATAAATCAAGGAATTTTTGAAATTTAAATTCCTATACTTGAAAAATATGATACTATGATTTTAAGGGGATTCTTTTAATTATGTCCTACAATGTTCCTTGTAGCATATACATTTAGGCATTGTGTTCATATGATAAAAATTTTTGATTTCAGGTAAATATAGAAAAAATGTGGGGCCCTAATTCGGGACCAACTAAACATTAAGAAATTAATGAAAATAATTATATTCCCTCCCCAACTTCTTATTCATTATCAGTGTCATAGCTGTCCAGTTCAGTACTAGCTCAAACCATCCATATTTGACTTAGCGCCTCAAGTCACCTTAGTTGCAATGCAAGTAGTGAGAGTGCAAAATTACACATGGAATTCACGTGGAATACACAGCTGATGGCTCAATTAGTAGCAGAACACAGTTGCACCATCCCCTTGGAGTACATGGAACTCCTGTGCAGTACTAGGTTAATCAGGAACATGCAGCTGTCATTATTTTCCTACTGGCAGGTCCTTTTTGAATTTAAAGACCTATTTAACCTGAGGTGGAAATTATTGTAAGTACATGAGAATGGAGTTCTCAGTGAGGTATAACTCTTCCTGTGTCTGAAGCTAGCATTGCACTGAAAACAAGAGCATGAGGCAGTCAAGCACTTCAGTAATACTTACACCTCCACTAGCCCTCAATTTCTGTTTTACTTTATTCTACCATCAACCTTTTTCATACAATAAAATGCATATTCAAAGCAGAGAGCTAAGATAAAAGTGAAAAAAGGACTAGAATCTCCACTCTGTATAGGCTTTTTTTCCTAACAAGCTTAGACTTTGATCATTTTCCATTTGATCAAAGAGAGCTTTGATGCTCTTTGAAGATGTACTGAATTATTGGAATAAAGATATAGAATGTGATTCACATTTTCATCTGAAGAAAATAAGCAAAAGAACTGGACTAGTAGTTTGCAATAGATATGTCTAAGGATATACAAATAATTGGAAAAAAACCCCCCACAAATATAAAGAGAAAAGGAGTATAATCTACTTACAAGTGAAAGTTAACATTGGGAAAGAAAACCGAATGTATAGCATATTTTTTCTAGAAAATGTGTTTCTAACTGCCAGTCAAACTGTGATAAACGTCTTTGACTTGGAAGGAAATTTATGCTTGTGAATATCAAAGTGCAAAATGTATTGCAGATCCATGCCTGAGCAATATTTACCACAGCTGGAACGCTTTACTCTAAGGAATGCTAGAAAAGAAGGAATAAAGGTCTAGGACAAAGCAAGCATAGTTTTAGCTATGTTTTATGTAGGATTGCATAGTAAGTGAGGTGAAGTTTTTGTCTGGTGGTTTTTTTTCTTGTTTGATCACAGAAGTGGAAAAGTTCATATTTCTTTCAAAAGTCATTAAAATGAATATATGTAAATTCTGTTATCTGGGCTTAAAGTCACGTTTTTCGGCCTTTAATGAAATATTTCAGTTTCATTTTGGAGGGTGAATGGTCAAAGGCTGCCAAGAAACCAAGCCAAATTTCAAAGTACATATTCTTTTGTTGGTGGTGGTTTTTTTTCCTATAGTTTTCTGTTTGCCCTCATAAATAGCCCTGTGCTAGGAAGTGCCAGCAAGGTCAGATAGAAAGACTGGAAAGACTGAAATCTGCATTTAGTCTAGAAGGGAAAAGACTGTTATTCATGTATGCATTTTGATCAACTTTTGTTGCAGAACAGTTATTTAAGGAATACTTTGTCTCACTTGTAAATATTGATTTGATGATGCAGAAATTTTAGAAGGTAATAACCAATTATTCCTGTTTTCAGGAGAATGGTTGCAGTGTTGGAGCTGTCTCTACCCAAAAACAACTTTAATCATAGTCATGTTTCAGGTCTCTGTGATTTGATTGAAGTAATGTTAGTCAAAGTTCTGGTACTAAATCTAGTCAACAAAATCCCTTCCTTCAACAGAGATTTTAATGATTTTTTAAAGTGGTATGAAAAGATGAGAAGTCTACATAAATTCAAGGTGATATTTATTGTAGACAGTAGAATGAGATTCATGAAAGACGGCTTGTCAGGTTAATTTGGCTCTGACAGTAAATAGACTTAACCAGGCATGAAGAGAGGCAAATGAGATCCAGGTAAAAAAAAAAAAAAAAAAAAAAAAAGGCAAATTTTGTACAGAAATTACAAATAAACAAAAACAAAAAAACCAAGTCTTGAACATTAAAAATACTTCAACAACAGAGAATACACCCAGAGAAAGGAGGAGAAAATGTTTCATATTCAAGGGGCATTTGAAGACACATTTTATTTGTCCCACCAGTGCATAGAGTAGAAGAGCTTAAAACAGAAAAAAGAATAAAGTTGATTCCTACTCCATCTTCCTAGTAGAAAATATTATTAGCAGCATCAAATGGTGACTCAGACAATTTTTCAGGTCTTTTAGATGTGCCCAGAAAATTACTTGGCTTCCTAACTTACTGAAGTAATTTTTACCACCCTAATGTTCTTTTTAAAAAACTCTTGGAATAACAGGGACATACCAGAAAGTTGAAAAAATGATAAACTTTGAATTAGATGTATCATGTGTAATTGCCTCACTCTAGATTCACTTTGACACATTAACAAAGTAGAAATGTTGTAATATGCACACATGTGAAGTGAAGCATTTAAGAATAAGGACCACTGAAGATTTTAGAGTGAGGAAAGCTGCAACCCTGAGAAAACTCTAGGAGTTATTAAGATAAGTAAATGAAAAAAACCCCAAACCTACAATACAGGGCTCTGTCTAAAAAGGTTAATATAATTCCTACATATTTAAAGGGAGTAAGACTGAGAAGCCATTCTCCATCTGTCTACACACTGGTAAAATCAAGAGCAGGATATTCCACACAGTGTGATAAACTTAAAATGGATGTTTTATAATTAGTACAGGTTAATAAAATCCCCCTACTATAGTTATTTAAAGTAACAGACAGAAAAAAAATCTATCATTGAAAGAGGTCAGTTTGAGGGATGATACTTACAGAGTTTGTCCATCGGAATTTCAATCCATATGAATTTCTGAAATTAATTATTAAATCATGGTATATTTCTGTGCTTATACTATTTTACAGAATGAAAATGCATCTCTTTTGTTTTAGTTGAGTAATTCCTACTTTTCAAATTATGATAGGAATCTTTGTTCATATCCACTGATAAAAGGCTTATGCAAGTTAAACTCCTCTCTGTTTTGGGTACTTTTTTCTCCTTCTATGGCTTTGCCTCTGAAGGCAATGCTCTGGTTTCTTTGGAGACTTGCTTTTCCATCGTCATAGGTTAGATGTGAAAATACTCCAAAGGATTTCTTGTTTTGCTATATTTGATGAAGAGTGAACTTTCCTTTGATTTTGTAGTTTAAAAAAGAAATGAACAAACATCTAGATGACTAGACTCAGCGAATATGAAATAAAAAGAACGATCAATAGCAAATGTAAAATATTAGATTGAAGCAGTGGGAAAAACTGCATACAAAAGAATTTGATGCTTTCATAGAAAATATCTGTTACCCTCTCTCAGATACTTTACTGATATGGTAAAGACTTTTGCTACTTTTTTTTTAGAAACTCTAAACGTTTTATATATGAAAATAAATTTTAGGAAAAAGGACATTTACCTGACATTTCAAATGCTAAAGAAAACTTTAATAAAACTGAAAGATACTTTATGGAAAGATATTTTATATGAGAAATTATTGAATAATGTAGTTGAAATTAAAATTATAGGAAAACATTAAATATGCAGATTTTAACTTGCAGTACAAATACATTACCATGTAAATGTGTTCTATTTTGTTGGGGCTTTTTAATTATTGTATGGCAAATATTCCTTGTCTTTGATGCAAATCCCTGCAGAGTCTATTTCCAGTTACTTCAAAGGATTCAGGCTAAAATGCAAGCATCTGGCCTGCACTGGATCAACAATGACAAAGAAAAAGCTTACTGTAGGTAGATCACTTACTAAGGGTCAAGAAACAGATGAGAGAGTAGTCTTGGACCAATGGAATCTGCTTAAAAGATAGAAAGCATGGATACCAAGCGTTCTCAAAACCAGTAACAATGTGTGCAGCTGTAGAAAATAATTTACTTTACAGTTTTGGAGAATGACAGCTGCTTTTAATGTAATCACTCACATTTAAATGGTTTACTGTGGCATTCTGGTCAGTTTTGTAACAGAATATAAATAATATGCATATTCACATATAGATGTCCTAAATTGCCATGATGTTTCTGGTTTGCAGAACAAAACCTATACGAAAGAACAATGTCCATATTCTTATTGCAGTACACATTTATTTCCAGTTTAAAAAATTATTTCTTTTCTGAGAGAGAAAAAAAGTAGGTTTTTTGTGAAATAAAACTTACAGTGCCTCAAGGTCAGTCATATCACTGTTCTTGCAGTTGTGTATACATGAAGCAACATTGATGCAGTTGCTGTCGTGTTGAAAGTAGATCTATTGTTGCTTCTGATATATGTTTGCAAAAGTGTCAACTATTTGACTCTCCTACTGTATTAGAAGTTTTCATAGAGCCAGATTCCAAAGGCTCTAGCTTCTTGTTAATGTCCAGTCCAATTTATCAAGCACATTGAAATGACAAGTGCAAGACAGAAAGTTCTCTTTGCCCTAGGGCTGGCAAAAAACAGTCTTGTCATCTAAAAATCAGAATAAGGTCTGTAGCTGAATATTACAGTTTCATTTGGTTATTTTTTTTAATTGATGAATTTTTTGCATATACTTTGATCCATAAGCAAAAGAACAATTTTAGGCTAGAAAATTAAGGAAGATCCTAGCACATTCTGAATGAAGATACATGTGTACAATCCAGGACACTGTATGTATCACAGACACAAATATTCTTGGTTGAAAAACTCCCCCAAAACCATTTTATTCTTGTTGGGACATCTTCAGGTCTCTAAGTAACTAACAAATTCGTTGAAGGTAGGCCAGGCAGATATAGAAACAGATTTATGTTTAGGACTAAATGAGTATAATAATTGCCAGGTTGGTTCAGGGCCTTTGTTCCCTTTGATGGTGGGTAGAGCTTGTGGAAAGAGGATAAAGCTAAAAGAACTGAATGTTTTAAAATATATGTTCTGGGCTGAAATAGAAAATGTATGTTTTCTAGCCTTATATTAAGTGGCTGAGGTCACACATCTGTTTCTTTTTGAAGAAAAATCCTGCTGCAGCTTCAAAAAAGGCACTAAATAAGACTCAGAGCATGATCAGGTAAGTGCTTGAGTGCCTGATACGCTGATTTTAAATGTTCAGCTAAGACATGTAATTAACTGTGTGATTCTGCTGCAGTGGAAATTAAAATAGAGGACATTTTTGTGAATCTATGTACAAAAGTGCATTCCAGATCTTAAACGTACAGGATTCTCCTTCTTTATTTGGGGAAAATGTTATCATAGAATTACAGAATGGTTTGCGTTGGAAACCAAAGATCATTTGCTTCCAAACCTCCTGCCATGGGCAGAGATGCTTTCTGCTAAACCAGGTTGCTCCAAGCCCTATCCAACCTGGTTTTGCACATTTCCAAGGATGAGATAGCCTCAGCTTTTCTCAGCAGCATGTTCCAGGGTGTCATAGTCTGCATAGTGAAGAATTTCTTCTTAATCTATAACCTAAATCTACCTGCTCTTAGTTTATAACTGTTAACCCTCATCCTGTCCTATCACTACACACTGGTAAGGAGTCCCTGATAAAAAATGTTTGTGGTTTTTCCTTATTCCCCAGGGTGGGCCACACAAGGGGTGCACTGCAGAGCATTTGATGACTGAGTTATCTTTTCTTCCACTTCCCTTCTCCTTACTACGTAGCTGAATGGAAAGGTCCATATACCAAGCTTAAATACTGATTAAGATTAAGAAAGGTACCAAGTTGATAAAAATTGCAGATTAATTCCCCTCTGGAGTTCAAAAATAATTGAGAACATACTTTGCTCTTACATAATTTTCCTCCTGTTCTGTTCCCATGGTAGTAGAGCTTTTTGCCATCTCTTGCTACTGACTGCTGAGGAAATTTTAAATCTGTGAGTACATTGTTGAATCTCACCAGCAGAGTTTTGATCTTTAAAACAGAAGCCCACATACTTCCAAGTGATGTGTATTGCATACACATACAAATGAATTACAGTAGAAATAAAAATAATTCAAACATTTTAAAGATGTCTGTAATTTGAAGCTCAGAATGAGTATCATAAAATTGTGGTTCTCCTTTGTTAAGATAACACCCATATGGGCTCACCATCTACTCTCCATATGGCACTTAGTCTCTGCTCTGCATCCCGCTGTGCTCACGGTATAATCCATATGGACCTTACTTGATTGGTTTCCTGTTTCTGCAACACTGACTGTCCATGGCTTTCCATCAAACATGCACTCACTGCTGAGAGAACACATTATATGTGATGATTTCCTAGATTGCTGGAAATGTGAAAGCATTAATTTTTTGTGTGTTTTGATCTGTGCTGTGACTTTGGCCATTAGTGGTGAGGTAGAATGCATGTATATAAAGCCAATGTGCAGAATGTTAGCCAACTTAAGAGTGCTTATATGCACCCTCTAAAGACAGTTGGCAAGCATTTCTCTGTTCAAGTAGCGTCCTCGTAGGATGTGCAAGCCATAAAAAGGAGGGCCAGGACCTTGGAGGAAGGCCATGGACAGGTATCACATGACTTTAGCTCTGAATGGGATATAGAATTTAAGGGGAAGTCTGCGATTGCTAGGGTGTCAATTGTATGTGCACAGATGAGAAATAAAAAGGACAAAGGAAGTGAAAGTACCACTCTGTCAATGTTTTTGGTTTTCAAGGTGAATTAGCAGTGCTTGTGCACTACAAGCTGAAAGCATGTGATGCAACTCTAAAACAGGGTTTACACCCGAAGATTCCAGGTCGTAGAAATTCCAGCATTAATGCTCATTAGATGTGTTCATAAAAAAACCTGCGAGCAGCTCATTAAGTATTGACACAAATTGTAAGACTATCTCACAGTCATACCTTCCCAGTGTTCATACGAAAGGAGTACAACTTTGATGATATCAAATTGTTTTGAAAGCTACATTCAGTTCTGATTGTCCTGATTCTAAAGAGATTAAGTAAGAGGATGTATCATGCTGTATGATGAAAGATCATAAGAACATGGTAGACAGACTACAAAGATAAAAATGTGGAAAAAGGGAAAGGAAGAAGTTGGCCTTATATAGACCAACTTATAGACCTTGACTATACAGAAGAGATTAAAAAAGATAAAGAGAAGGAAAAGGATTTTTTTGATTTATATTTTTTTACAGTGAACCATGCTAAAAAGCATTCTTTTGAACATATTGCAATTATCCTGTGGAACTCTCTCATTAAGTATTTCTGTAGCAAAAAAAGTTGTGGCATTCAGTAAAGGATCAGATAATTGAACTGATGATGAAAACATTCAGAAATTTGTTACATTATATAAATAACTATATATTTAAATTTTTTTAATGTGAAAGTATATATCTATATCTTATAGAAATTTACCTAGCTGCTGGCCAGTAAGATTTAGGATTATGCTTATCATATACATACATACATATGTGTATATATATATATGTGTGTGTGTCTGTGTGTATGTATATATATATATATGTACACACACACATGTATATGTCTATATATATGCGTTCGTGCATGTACAAGCATGTGCACACATGCACACATTTTTTATCTATCTATCTATCTATCTATCTATCTATCTATCTATCTATCTATCTATCATCTCACAAAAAACTCTCAGAGATTTTGGCATCTTCCTTGAACTGTGCATAGTAAAAAGCAGCATAAGGGAAGCCTTGGGACTGGTGACCCAACTGAAAATTCATAAAATATAGGCTTGCTGAAGGACAAAGGGAGAAATCAACATATTTTTGGCAGTCAGTATCTCTTCTACATGGTAATGCTTATATAAGGGAAAACATATATTGTGATAAAATATACCCTATTATATCCTTTATTTTTATTGCTGTAATGACAGCTGATAAACTGCTGATTGTGCCTAGTTTAGCGACAACTTGTTACAATTTCTCTTTCCCTGCATTCTGCCTATACTTTTTTCCTCAGCTCCAAGAATAATTTAAACAAATTACCATTATAATATACATCACAGTTTCTTACTATACTTATTTTCAGATATAATATATTCATACCTATAGATTTACAGATGTGGATATGGGTTTTTTCAGGCACCAAATTTGATTGTTCTCTGCACACAGTTCTATGTGCACCCTGGCAGCCAATGTATAACCACCACAGAAACACAGAATAGGTGAGGTTGGCACCTTTGGATCATCTGGTTGAAACTCAATCTCAAGGCAGGGGCACGTAGGGCTGTTTGCTCAGGGTTGTATCTGATCAGGTTTTGAATACTGCCAAGGAGGAAGATTCCACACCCTCTCTGTTGGGGAACTGTTGGGGATAAAAAACTCTTTTTCTTGTACTTAAACAGATTTTTCTGTTTTAGTTTGTGCCTTCTTATCTAGTCATTGGGTCCCATGAGGAAAAATTTGGCTCCATTTTCTTTACTTCCCCTGTCAGGTATTTACAAATAAGAAAAACATCTCCTCTGGCCCATTTCTTCTTCAGTTTAAGTAGTCCCAGAAGTTTCAGTCTCTCCTTGTATGACAGATGCTCCAGTCCCTTTGTTGCCCTTTGCTGGACCAACTCCAGTATATCCCTGTCTTCTGTTGGAGACCAGACCTAGGCACAGTACTCCAGATGCATCTCACTAGGCTGAGCAGCCCTCCCAGTCCTGGCAATGTTCTTCCTAATACACAGGAGGTTCTTGGCCTTCTGTGACACAAGAGCACATGGACTTTGGTTGATTTTCAATTTGTCTAACAGACAAGGCACTCCAAGATGCTTTTTGGCCAAGCGCTTTCCCAGCCAATCTGCAGCATGTACTGGTATGTGGGTTATTCCTTTGCAGGTGCAGGAATTTATTTTTCTGTTTGTTGTACTTAATGAGATTCCTGTCAGCTTATTTTTTCGGCCTGCTGAGATCCCTTTGAATATCAGCACCACTTTGTGGTTTATCAATTTTTTCTCTCAGTTGTTGTTTTGTTTTTTATTTTTTTTTAAATCATGTCCAAATTTGCTGAGCATGTATTCTGTCTCATTATCCAATTAATTAATGAAGATGTTAAACAGTATTTGCCCTAGAATTGACCCTTTGGGTACACTACTCATATGTCTTGGACGGCTGCTGCCCTCTTGTGTTGTTTCTCCAGGAGATACTGGGGTTATTCAAGTTTCCCATGAGTATCATGGCTTGAAAAAGTGACATTAAGTGAAGGTTTTTTCTGCATTTTCCTGATCAGGCGTCCTGTAGTAGGCACATACAGTTGTACCAACCACTTTGGTCTGACCTCTAATCCTGACCCATAAGGTCTCAGCTAGCTCATCATTCATCAGAAGAAAGATCTTCATGTATTCACTCCCTTAAAATGACTTTCTCTTTGTGCCATCCTGGCCTGTACTTTAATGTCCCCAAAGTGGGACATGTCTCCATCCACTGCAGCACTTCAGTTGTGTGAATTCTTATCACACCTCTGGGATGCTTTTACAGCCCTGCAGCTGCACGGTGACCTCTATTTTTTCATTTGTTCCCAGTGTTTCATGTGTTACTATACAGGCACTTCAGAGGCACCCAGCCATGCTCATTTCTCAGAAGAGGAACAAGTGTGTTCCCCATGATACTGTCTTTGCTTGCAGGTACTCCTTTATTCCTGCCTACACTTAAAATAGACCCCTTTCAACTTTTTTTTTTTCATAATAAGAATGTTCCAGTCCACATCACCCTGGAACCCTTGCTTGCCAACTTAGTCCACCATTTCCTTATTTAATTACTGGCTGTGGACTTTGTCCCGTTGTTCCTACCTTAAAGCTCTTCCCACTTGCTTGCACAGCCTGATGACAAAGATGGCTTTTCCCCTCTTTGAAAGGTGGGTCCTGTCTCTTTCCAGCAGTTCTCAATCCTTGAATAGTGCCATGGTCACAATAAAGCTGGCTGTTGACCCACAGAATCAGTGAGTCCCTGTCAGGATGAAGGACTCGCAGTGTGCCGATCTCTCGTCCCAGCTTGTTTACTTGGGAAGACAGACCTTCTGTCAGTGCACTCCTCTTGCTACCCCAGCCTCAGTAAGAGAGTCCAGGCATCCCTGCAGCCCCACCCCTGAGGAGATGCATCTGTACTCGAGTTGAGGCCCCAGATGTGCTGGGTAAGAACTCCAGCGGGGTGGGGACTGAGCCCCTCAGTGTGTCTCCCCTGCTGCTGAGCAGCACATGTGCTGCTCTCTGCACTGTGTGCCCTTCTGTTACACAGTTCTGCCTCTGTTACACAGCAACCCATCACCAGAGCAATGAATCTCTAGTCTGAACTAGCCAGTACCTAGACATTCTTTGTAACTCTGCAGTGGTTTGCTTCACCCTGCTTTATTACAGTGTCAGAATAATGCTTTGTGGTTTAACAGCAGGGAGTTGCATTGTTTATTCAACAGTAGATTAGACCTGGAGAAGGAAAGGTGTGAGGGCAGGAATTAGGTACACACAATCTCAAATACCAGCAGAATGTCAGACTTTTCATAATTTGATCAAAGCCAGAGATGTGTATTAACCTTTTCCACGCTAAGGGAGATGTGACCTGGGCAGAGAATAATTGAAAAGGGGTTAGCAAAAACGGAATAATATCTCTAGGGTTTTTTGTTGGGTTTTTTTCTCACTTTGTTTTTTTCTTAGTCTATATGGACTTAGATTTTAGTGTCTATGGTGTTTTCCTGCAGTGTAATTTAAGATGCAAAGTCTTTATTTACAAGTGCAGAAATAGTCTTTAAAATGACATTTTGCCACAGGCATCAAGAAGTATTTATACACACTGATTACCAGCCACTGTCTTTTTAATGAGAAATGGGATGTAATTTTTCATTGTAGCAGATTATGCTGTCATTGCTCTGTACTCTATTTTTAGCAACTCCATAACAAGTAACTGAACACAACCAAAGTGAATAGTTGGATTGCTCCCAAATGAGGAAATTTTCAAAAAACCTTCACCAAACTTCCAAAATGGTTATCTCTAAGGAATAGCTACTCTATTTTTCCCCCTAAATATATTATCTTTTAGTAATATATAGTAACAGCATATTAACAAACTTCATTAGATTCCAATTAATGATTTTAAATGTTAACATTGCATTTAAAAATTTTTAAAAAAATTGTACATCTATTCATGCCATGCAGGTGGTGAGGGACAAAATTCCATGAATATGAAATAATTTCACATGTTATGTAGTTCTAAGAAACAATGAATGAAGCCTGAAGTCCCAGAGTAATTTTTTTCCTCCCGGGTACATTTAGGTTCCTTTATTCTAGTTAACACATCATGGCTCCAGCTGTCTTTGGAGTACATGTGAATTCAGACATTGATATTAATAGACGCACTGCTGGACCCTGAGTAACTGAAATAATCTGGAAAGCTACAGTCCTCACCATGAATATTGCCTAAAAGTAAATGACCTGGACAACATTTCTATAGAGTGGACACTGTATTGACTGTGCTGTAAAATGAGATGATGGCAGCAAGTCCAGTCTAGTCATGCTGGTGCAGCATAGCTCTTGCCATTAGTTTCTCACAGGTTGAGTATTTGTGCTCCTACAAAGGAATGAAATGTTCCTTTGTTTACCTGAATACCAGGTAGAGCTGTGACCTGATGATGACCCTTGTAAAGCAAAAAGGGACTGATTTTAGGGTTTTATAACCTTTGAGTTTGTTTGTGATTTCTCCTTCCACATTTCCATAGCAACAAGGTTTTGAACCAATTATCCACTTCATCGTTAAAAGAAAAATTTCAGAGAACAGGAAAGGTAAATAGTACTGAAGTTCATAAGTCTGATGATCATGACAAATACTGAAAATGTATGAGGAACTACCTTTGTATTTCATAAGTTTATTTTATAATCTCTTTTGTATTCATAAAGGGAATATGTTGTTTAAATGATACAACATACTTTATCTTCTTCATTGCAAAGACTTATATATAGTATAAATTTTGACCGGTCACAATTTTGATATACGCCAGAGTAAGACACATCATTATGCCTATTGAAACTCAGTGGGATAAAAGATTAGGTCAAATACCACTCTGAAGTGGAATTTTTTTATTAAATCTGTTCTAATCACTGATTTTCAGACTCAAAAAAAGGTCTAAGTGGAAGTGGATTCATGCTCTTGCTGCATATATGTTTTGACAAATGGGAATTTATTTACTTTTACCTTATTTAATAGTGACAAACGTTTCTGTGATATATATTTGTTGCTATGGGTAAGCTTCAGAATTTTCATGTTTTGTGCATATATTAGTTGCATGTAATGTAACAATACAAGGTTCATGAAGATGCAAACGAGAAAATGAAGCAAGTACTTTAAGCACTTTTAGTGAGTGTTGTAAAAATATGTAAGGTAACTGTACCAGTTAACTGATACCATTAATTTCTATTGAAAGAGGTGAGCCAGAGCTGCAGTAAATGCAGGAACTTGTGCTTGGAAAAAAGAAACCTCTCATCAAAACAGAACTTTCCTTAGCTTTAGTGCCATCATGACAGAACTTCAGTTGTGCTATTAAGGAATATTTGAATGTTCGACCTAAGTATCTCAACCTATAAAAGGCAAAGTGGAATGAATGGATAATATTTAGATACAGTTCATAGTGTTTTCCAACATAGTGACAGCTCTAGAACTCTCCTTCTTTGAAAGGAAGTTTCTGCCGTGGGAGAGTAGATTTTCTTACTATGGGCTCTTTATTATTCAAAGTTAGTAAGTGATATTGCTGGCTTTTCCTCACAGCTGTTGAGAGCATCAGACAGGAATGCAGAGATTTGTTATCTCTTCAGGTTCTTTCTTAAGACATTTGAGAAGCTGTGAAAGAATCCCTGTGCATATAGAAAGGCTAACACAACCAAACTGTTGCAGTCATGATACTGATAGGTTGCCCCATGTTTGGTAAAATATGATAGAAGTCACTTTATGGTGCCTCCCCCTCGGGCACCATGCAGTGGGGATTCTCTGTAACTTTGAAAGAGTTTTCATAGTGTGATAAAATGTAATTAAGCAACACTGAGGTTGAAATTAATTTGGCAACAACTCAGATGTTTCTCAATACTTTGTGTTCTTCATTAGTATGAAAAACTGTGGCCTTAACCACATTTACATTCATCTGAGGAGTATGTAATGAGGGAAAGTAGCAAGAAAACATATAAAAGCTGTCTGTATAGAAACGCAATAGCAGTTAAGAAATATAATAAAATGAACACAACCACCTAGAATTAAATGCTAATTAGAATGATGTATTGTGACCATTCACGGAGTTTGATCTAAGCTCTTGATTACTGGTGAGCACAGACTGTTCAGCAACAGGCAAATAAACCTTCGAGATCCATCTGTCTGCCAAAGTGATCCTATATGCTTTCCTATATGATGTTCAACTGATTATCTGAACCAAACATTTTACTTAATGTTTAGCGCCAAAATAGGTGTTTTATTTATTGATCATGGAGATCCCTCATCCCTCTCACTGGCAATAATGACCCCGTGAAAAAATGTTATTTTCTTTTTCTGTATAGGAACAGAATCAGGAAGAAATTAGCCACTGGGTCATTGACTGGAGTGCTTCACAGCTGTAGGAAAGCATTAAATACAGTGATTTCAAATCCCTTCTAGCAAGGTAATACAACTGCCACCTCTTCATCACAAAAACTGGAAAAAATATTTTATTTTGATTTGGGTTGGTTTTTTCTCTTCATCACACAGACAAAATCAAAATATTTTATTGTCATTGCTTCTGAAAAGCTTCAATTCCCTGTTGTGGAACTAATCACAGTCTACTTTAACATTACGCACTTCAGAGGTGTTGTTTGAAATTATGGTAGTATTGCATGGTGCAGTAGTTCAGACCACAGCATTAGAAAATTTTTGTCTGCAGTTCAAGAAATATGCCATGTAATACTGTGTTTCACGGGGATTTTGCAATAGCTTATAGCCCTTAGAGTTCCACTTAAAATTCTGTAAGGAAAAAAAAAAAGAGAGAGAAAAATGGGCTAGAAAGACTCTGTCTGTCTTTAATTAGTACTATTTAATTTATTTGTTTTATTTTTCTGAATCATATGCCACCCTTAAGCATAGACATTAAAGTGCTTTTCTCCCTCCAGAAGGAACTTTCAATCTATTTTATTTGACAGCTAACTAAAGTGTACAGTTTTCCTTTCTTCACTTTCATGGCCTATTAATTTCTCTTATAAGGCAATCAATTTTGTTACCATTAACCAATGTTACCACATTAGACCAAGAGGCAGAAGCCATTCCCAAGCTACATCTCTATGAACTCTGCTACTAAAATAGTCTTCCTCAGCACCGATTAGGGCCAGAACAGTGTGAGCCTGGAGACTTGTATTCACCTAAAGCAAAGCAAAATTAATTCATTTTTGCCCACAAACTATGTAGCGTGAACATTCAAAGGTAACTGACAGCTTTTTGAGAATGGCTGTCAGGTTTGTGAACCTTGCATGAAGCAGGTAACTCACCAGTGCCAAACTGGTTCCAGGGACTGCATTTTGCACTAAGGGTTCTGTGAATCTGTCAGCAGTGCCCAGTATGCTGCTTCAGGACTAAAACACTTGCACAATGCAAGGACCTGTGCTGTATGCCAGTCTCCATCAGAAAACTGGGATGTGGGATAATGTAGACGATACCCAGAAAAAATCATGTAAGCTTCATTGCACTGGGAACAGGGGAAGCTCCTCAAAAGCAGGACAAAGACTGCATTTTTTATTAGTCTTCAAAGTCATAGAATGATTTACAAAGAAAGAGAGATTGATTTAGGATCACAGGAAATGTAGTCTTAAGGATTGGTCATAACTGGAGGTAATTACAGAGGTGTAAGTAGCACTATGATTTAAGAAACAAATAAAAGCTCTTTTCTGGAGAGGAGTGGCAGAAATCTCCTCCATCTCCTGGGTGATAATGTCTGTTACAAAAGAGGGGGACACAGAGATAAGGTTCCTATGCAGGAAGCAAAACTGAGAATTTTCTAAGAAAAAATTTTGTTGTTTTCGTGAAAAATCTGTCAGTAATTTCCATGTTATGTATGTAGCAAGCTTGGGTGAACCTGAAATGTGCAGAAGAATAAAGACTCACACCTGGCTGCCAGTTAATGCAGTGATGCCCACAGTGTGTACTTGGTAGGTGAGAGAGTCACACTTGGAATTGTCATTTATTGCTCACAATAGCAGGTCAAATCTTTTACAATTAGTTTACAGTACATGACAGAGTAAAATTTGCTCATTCATCTTTGGAGATTTTTTTTGCATTTGGTAATTCAATACATGATAAAGCCCTGAACTTCCACCTTCCTCAAATCAGATGGAGCAACTGCACTCTTATTAACCCTCTCTTCTGATTCTTCTTCCAGTCTTCCCTCATTTCTCTTTTGAAAGAAACCAAAAGAGAAGAGGAGAGAGAAAGTAATTTTAAAGCATAAAAATAAAAATCTTTCCTAGCTTGCTCTGGCAGGCATGATGTTTAGGATTTTGATTTGGTTTTTTTTTGTTTGTTTGTGTTTGTTTTGTTTTGTTTTTGTTCACAATCTATACCTAGGAATTCTATGGTCCAAGAATTGGATGGCAAAATGGGTGGACACATCAATGTAATCTTCTCAAATTAATAAAAGTTTACAAATTTGCCGATCTAGAGCTGAGATCTAAATAAAGTGGTTTAATACCTAACAGGCAATTTTTGACAAATCTCTCTGGCTTTAGAAATGCTGAATATAGGGGGGCAGCTGGGTAATAGAGCAGAAAGTACTGCAGAGTTGATGGATGATGTGGGCCAGAAGCCTTGGGAACATCAAACAGAAATGTGAAGGATGAAGCAAAAGGAATGTTGTACTTTGCCTAAAGGAAATAATGCAAGACTGTGGTTAATTAAAATTGCTAAGAAACGTAAATATTGCAGTTATTGCCTAGGCAGTAAAGAATTCTACCCAAAGCTGTAAGAGTATATAAATGGAGCTATAGAATCAATAAACTGACTTTGGCTTTGGCTTCTTGTGGAGTCCTGTCTCTCAATAGCCGTCAGCCGAAGATTAGAATTAGAAACTCCAACTTCTTTCAGGTAAAAGAACATTTTCTATTGGTATTGAGCTAATAGATACATAGAAATCAAATTCAGGGCATATAGAAAATGGCTAAATTTAGAGGATTTCTACCTTGACTAATGTATAATAAGAATTTTGATCATTAGTATTTTTTACAAGGTCTAATTTCTCTATGACTCAGCAAGGAATCCACCTTTATTTGCTCAATTTTGTGATAAAAATTCAGGGAAAGTCCTTTTGTTCACACAAATATGAGCTTCTGTGTGTGTGAAGAAGGCTACTGGACCATGAATGGTTTTTTGGGCTTTTTTTGTGCAAACAAGAATAGTCATGCTGGAATTTCATAACTCGCCCCATATTATAAAAAAGCTTTGTGCATCTATGAGTTATGGGCTAGCAATCAGAGGGAGACAAAAAATATATTAAAACAAGAAATAAATAAGCTTTGGTATGAATTAATGTGAGCAGAAAAAATATAATTACAGGATCATGTTAGTAATAGCAAAAAATAATCATTGAAAGAACAGGTCTGTGCTCCTGGGACAAATTACTATTCTAAAACATTTAGCTGATCAGCCTCACCTCAGTCTCTGGGAAGATGATTGAAAACCCAACCCTGGAAACCATTTCTAGGTGCGTGAAGGGCAAGAAAACAGGAGTAGTCAGCATGGACCCACCAATGGGAAGTCATGTTTGACTAACATGAAAATATTGTGCAATAAAATGATTGTCTTGATAGATGATGGGGTGTAGTAGATGTTGTTTCCTAGATTTCAGTAATTATTTCGCTGTTGCTTCCTGTAAGATTCTCATACAGAAGTTGTTGAAGCACAGGCTGGATGAGCAGGCAGAGGTGGATTGAAAACTGGTGGAATAGCCTGGACTAGGCCATGGCAATCAGTGCGTGGTTGCAGGTGATGGAGAGATGGGGACATTCCAAGCTGTGATCAGAAGCCAATTTTATTGAGCATACAAGGCTTTTATAGAGAGTTTTACTTATATGGCACTTATATAGGGTTCTAATTTTGGTAACAAGTTCCCATTAGTTACACATTCTTCATGACCTCACATCACATGGTAACATTATCTTATCTCAAAGTTTCACAACATGTTTCTTGGTCACTTCTTGTCTAAGATATCAGGCCTCTTTATCAATTCCATTGTACTCTTCGTTTTATTCCCTATAGCAAGGCAGTAATTAGCAGTGTACCCCAGGGATCGATAATTGTTCCAGTCCCATACAAAACCTTCACTAATGGTTTGGAGGTGGGGCAGGGTGTACTCTTAGCAGGTCTGCTAATACTGCCCTAAGAGGTGTGGCTGATGTGCAGGAGGGTTGAGCTGCCATCCAAAGGGACTGTGACACGCTGGAGAGAGGGAGAGAAGAATCAGACCAACTTGCTTGCATTTACATTAGTCTTTAGGATGCCTTGGGGATCTGCACTCTAAGTGTGGTTTTGAACTTCCCTATCACAGATAATGCAGCAATATAGTGATAACAAAATATAAATTTTAGTAATTTGCAGTATCACAGTATTCTGAAGTATCCCCCTTTATGCCCATGTTTTAGACAGGAGAGATCTACAGTAATTTCTAACCATATTATGGCTTCTAACATGAATAATAAACACAGATAATGAACACAAATGAAGGTGTATATGATTTTTTCACTGCTGTTCTGTTGTCCTTTCCATAGTAAGTGACTGTCACATAGAAAAACGTTATGGTTGTATAAAAGTAGACCTGTTCTGCAAGGTTGGTATATGCCATTTCCAGGTGAATATTATGGGCTGGTATATGCCATTCCAGGTGATCAATTTATTAATTGATCTGTAAATTTTTACTAAGGCATTTAAAATTATAAATTTATGAACCTACAAAATGTGCAATAAAGTACTCAAGATGAAGGTTTTGGAAGAAGAATGTTGGAATCTCTTGCATACTCGTTGTCACAATCAACATATTATCATGCTGTTTCAATTAGTCGATGTTGCAAAATGAATTATAGATAAATTTATATTTCCTAGAAATGTTTAATATGTATTGAGGCATAGGAAAAACAAATATAATGATGCAGAACACATGAGTACATTTCCAGAGGCTTTAAAGCTCCTTGTAGTTTACATAATTTACCTGACTCATGGTCAAAATTAATGCAAATTAATTTAATATTTCTTTGGAAAACTTGCACTTTTTACAACTGAAATAAAAATTTGAGTGAAATTTGGCAGGGATCAATAAGAGTCAGCAGAGAGAATAAAGTAAGCTGAGACAGCCAAACAAAGCAGCTGTTTGTTCAACAGGCAGGGCAAGAAAATCTGATCCAGTGGCACCATTGGCTGCCTGGAGTCAGGAGCAGTTATGTAATGTCCTGATAGTCACCAGCAGCCAAAGCACAGCTGAAGCAGTAATTCCTAAGGAGTGGAAAGAGGAAAATTATCAGACTGCAAGAGTCAAGAACTTATTTACCTAAAGAAATGAGTTCTCCAAGGTAGTTGATAAGACTACACAATAAATGCATTAATGTAGATAAGAAGGATGTGACATAAGCGTCTCAAAGAAGATACAACAAAACTCTAAGGGAACAGAGAACTGTTGCCTGTCTCTTTGGTTGTAAATTGTGCAATCTTCATTCCTTAAAACTCAACACAGATGGACTAGATATTTGTTACTTATGAGTCTGACTTCCTGATTATGTGGTTCAGTTACTAAAAATGTCAATACATACTCCTTTTGTGAAACACTACCACAGCTCCACTAGATGTTAGAAATGCGCAATGAATCTTCCCTGGATTCCATCTGTACTCCTGTGAAAAATCCTTATTTCAGTTCCTTTTCAGTCATTGCGACTGCTTCTTTGGGTGTCACTGTAGAACTGTGGTGGAGGCTGTCCGAAAATGCCATGTGTCTATCTGCTCATTGCTAAGAAATTATTTTCGTCTACTTCTTGTTTTTCTCAACACCTCATCTTCAGGATTCTGTACTTCACAGAAATGAGGAGTAATCTTTTGATAGCTGTAGTCTTTTAAATTTTATTATTTATTTATGTAGAAATGAACTAGAGCTCCACTTTATAATGGAGCTTCATACTTTTGAATCCCTATTATACCATGCATTTTTTTATGTCTTTATAATTTTTTCTTGCTGCACGTTTCAATTTTTTCTATTCTCTGCTGTAGTTCTGCTAAACTGGGAATTTGCTCCCTCCCACTAAACTTAATTCCTATAGTGATGTATTGTGCTGTAAAGGTAATGCTCTTAGGTTCAGCTGAACTAAATCCTTCCAACCTCTGTAGCCTTTTAAATTATCTCTTAACTGCCTCAATTCTTTTTCATCAAAATGTTCAATCACAGATACCTGTGATATTAAGTGTTGAAATACACACTCTTCTGAAAAAGAAGCTTAAGCAGTCTGCATTAGACTTTGTTTCTTTTGTACATTAAGCTGTGAACCGCCACCAAAGAAAAATAATCTGGAGTTTCATATCCTGCAAGTACAGATTTAATGTACATTTATGGCAGGTTACACTATTCCTCTTGGCTGTATTACAAACGCACTCTAAGATTTTAATGTTTGATTATCCACAGAATCATATTGAATCCATAGAGTCATAGAATCATTGAGGTTGGAAGAGGTCTTTAAGATCATCCAGCCCAACCATCTAACCAGCACTAACACCATTAACTCCTAAGCCACTAAAACACATTGTCCTCACCAGATCCAGACACCTCTTAAACACTTCAAGGGATGATGACCCCACCACCTCTCTGGGCAACCTATTCCAATGTCTGACCACCCTCAAAAGTGATTTTTTTTACTAATATCTAATCTTAATCTCCCCTATTTTAGCCTAAGGCCATTTCCTCTGGTCCTCACTGCAGGTACGGTAGAAGAGACCCTTTTGGGTGGTTGTAGAGAGCAATAAGGTCCCCCCTGAGCCTCCTTTGCTCCAGGCTGAACAACTCCAGCTCCCTCAGCCATTTCTCATAGGACATGTTTTCTACACCCTTCCCAAGCCTTGTTGCCCTTCCCAGGACATGCTCCAGCACTTCAATGACCTTTTGGAGCTTAGGGGCCCAGAACTGAATGGAGTATCTGATGGAAACTTCAAAGAAGTATTAATAATAATATATGAATCTCTTTTATAAAATATCTATAATTATGGACTAATTTTCTAATTATGTATCACAGCTTCATGATCTTTGTCTTTTGAATTTAACCTCCTTGTAAATCCTTAGCCTATGAACTTAGCAATTAAAACAAATATAACTAGTTTAATTTTTACTTTGTTCAACATTATTTTATTCTTCTGGGAGAGCTATTTTCCTCTTGAAGTTATTTTGGTGGGGACTTTATTGACTTCGTTTTCTTACTGAAAAGCTCATACCTTTATTTTCCTAATATTCAATTTGATATCAATAGTGAATCTATAATTCAGAAGCATTTCCTCAGTTTGTAAGTCAAGATGTCAGCCCTCTGTAATCCCTGCATTTAGCTTTTGAAGATTAAAGTGCTCACTCTAGAAGTCCCTTTCGGGTTTTTGTTTGGGATTTTTGGGGTTTTTTTTGCAACATTTTCTTTTAATACAGAGCACTTATGCTGATATTTAATGTGGTTAAATTAAAATTTATTGTAAAATTCTTATGTTTGTGGTATATGGGTATTGGATGCTTGGATCTGTGCATGTTTTTACAATCAATGCACTTCCTGTCCATCACAGCTTCTTCTGGTTCTATGATTTTTCTACTTTAGTATAGTCTTTCTATTTTTAAATTTCCCTTTGTGATAATGTTTGTCCAGTGTAACTGCAGTTCTGTTTTCTTCTAATGTCTTTTTTGACATGTCTTTATTGCATCTCCTGATTTAGGTTTCTATCTTGTAGCTGTCATTCCAGTAGCTTTATATATTTGATGCCAATCACTATTTGATCTCTTCTAATGGAATCAGTCAGTATGCCATAATTACATGGTGGACTTGTTAAGTGACTGTCAGTCAAAGATTCCTCAAATTTAGAGAAATGAAAGAAATTCTGTTCTTTGAGAGGTGCATGTGATGACAATGATGTCCTTCAAAAGTTTCACTTTTCTTAGGAGCACAGTATTTCTCCTGCACATTTTCAGAGAAGGGTTTTTCATTCTCTATTAGTACCAAGCTAATAAGTAAATTGAGAATTTCAGGTACTGCTATATTCAAAAAATAGCAGCACCTTTTTGTGATTGCTTTTTAGTCCAGTTGGTCATGCATAGATTCAAAAGCCTGCATAAATAGTCCCTGATTCTGCAGCATTCCCAAAGAACATCAGTTGCTGCTCACTGTCAATAGTATTCTTCTCTCTGTATCAATTAATTTGAAAACTTTTTTTTTTCAAAAGCTTATTTCAGTATAATGCAACAGCTGTGGGATGTCTGAGAGTAGACCAGCCACTGAGAAGGTAGAAACATTGTTTCTGTGTGATCTAAATTTCTTTGCTTATTTAAAAAATACACAATACACACCATCAGTTTAAAAAAAAACCTATTGGAAATAGTTAGACTTCCTGCCATTTAGAGAGTTAAGTGTTGAACTGTGTTTTTAATCAGACTTATCTTGACACAGGTGTTTAGGGTTTTTTTAAATTAATTGTAAATTTATTTTGCCACTCTGCCTTGCCCCTTTGTCTTTTGTCCTCTATGTTCTAAGACCATAGTCTTTTTCAGACACTGGTTTATGTCTATATACACCAAAATGACAAGGTTGTTCACTGCACAGTCTGACAGTGATGTTCAGCAAAACCCAAAACTACAGTCAGGGCCCACCTTGAAGCCAGAGCCATGATTGCCTGCAAGAATATCACACTTCAAGGTCATGCTGGGTTAAGGTGCACAGCCAGCTTAGGCTGCAAGGGAAGGTTCATGCAGGGAAACCTCATGGCCTTCATTTGAGTGGTACAGTGTGCTGTGTTGTCTCCGTCCATATTTTTTAGTGCAGATATTTGCTGGACTCTATACAGTCAAAATGAAGTATTTGAGAAAAAGCTATTAAAAATTCATGAGTAATGATGGTATTTTGTTGTTGTATAAGAGTGGATGTTTCATTTGGCTCTACTGTGAGGAATTGTATAAGATCACATTCAGGGTGCCCACATGACATGTGGAATAAGGTTCCCTTGCTGACCTGAAGTGAAAAGAATCATGACCACATGATAGAGTTTGAAAACTGCTAACAAAATATCAAAAAAGTCATTACTTAGGCTGTCAGTGTCTTCTTTCACCTTTCCCCTGAAACCCTCAGAGATCCTCATGTCTAACCCTTCATCTATCTGACTGGGAATTTCAGTCTGCTGTGATGCTGAATTTAAGAGTGCATAGAGAGACAAATAGTCTACTTCTGTTTTGTGAGTTAATGAATCTCAGTAACTCTGAATGAAGCTACATTCCAGTGATAGGCAACAACCAAAACCATGATGAATATGTCTGAAGAAAGTTTGGGAGCTGGTAAAATGATCTAGAGGGGATTGAAAAAGGAAGTATGGAAATATGTTCAGTGTTTGAAAGGATAGATTGAACTTGCCATAGAAAGCCTATAATGTCATTTATTTTACTGAAAATACTACTCAGTCATGTTCAGGGAGGGAATAGTTCATTTAGGTGAGAAGATATTTTCAGCATTGCCAGTAATGTTAAGTAGGATTTTGTCATAACTGCAATTTTATTGTCTCTTGCATCCTCCTCAACATTCCCAGTGGAGCAGCAGTAGACTGGTACAGAGGTTTCCTGGGAGATGCCTCTGTGACCCTATGCTGCCCATAGGCAATATGATGAGGAACTTGAACAGTCTAGGCTTGTCCTTTTCACACAACGTTCTGTAGGCACTGTTGAGCAGATTATAGGGCTTGATGACCCTTTTGGTATAGCTCAGTACGGTTCTGTTTTTTTTTTTTTTTAATATGCGTTAGGGAGAAGAAGAAATGCAGGTATCAAGTTGTCCTCTGAAAATTTTAAGTTGCTTTCATATTTGTTTTCCTCTTTGAAACAGCAGAGCTCAGTGCATAACTCTGAAACAAGTATGTTGTGTGATGTGAGTGTGCCTTCTCTCTGATGCACCAAATGCACAGCTCTGTCATTTGTTCTGTCTGGTCACCTTAGAAATTAATATTTTTTACTTAATGAACTTCTAACCCCAGAATTAAAATATTTAAGAAGAAAAAGAGAAGTATTTGAATGACAGGAACTCATCCATGTTGGATACAGGCACTAAAACCATCCTTATTGCAGGCCTATTACAGTGTTGCATACCATGATTGTGTGGTGCATCTTCTCATCTCAGTTACTTATTACACAGGGGATGCTGATGGAGAAAGCAGCTCAAGATAAGTCTATTTTTGTCTGTAAGCTTGTATGACATCTGGATAAATATGAAGTTCTGAAACTATAAAGTAAAACTTAGGGAAAAAACAGGTAATTTATGCAGGTAATTCAGAGAATACATAAAATGGTTCTTGGTTATCTTTGCAATTTAAGATCTTGACAAGCTATTCTGTGAAAACAGTAAGGAAATTGTGTAGGAAATTTAGCAAACAGTTTATCTGAATACACCAACAGTGAAATACTCCATCATCCATCTGTTGATTCCTCCATCTATTCATTTGATGATTACTGTAGCATTTCCTTTGTCACAAAACATGCATCACAGACTAGACTTCTTGCTGAGGGAGTCACTTTAAAATGGCAGCCCACACTGAGAGACATCAGAACAATTCACAGCTGGGCAGATGTTGAAACAGTGCTGGTATAATTCAGCATTTTTAAAAGGCATCATAGCAATTCATTTGAGGATGCAGCCTTTACTACAACAAACTACAACATTTATCCTAGAGTATTCAAATGAATTGCCCTTAGGAATCTAAACCTGTCTAGCCATGCATTGTTCATTGTGAGAACACTTGACTGGAGTGCTCTGGGTGTTAAATAATGGCTTTAGATACACAAGTAATACCTCTTTCCTCTTCAGAGACAGAGCATCTATTGCATTGGAATCTAAATAAAAATTACTCATTTGGATTTCCAAAGCAATAAATTTTTGCAATGAACATGTCTATGAAAAGCTACATTAGGCCTCTTTTACCACCTATCTCTAGGAAAAATGTAAACTTTTCTGAAGGGCTCTCCAGGCTGAGATTTTGGGGGAAGATCATGACATCTACCTTAAGATAAATCTTTAGAATACAAAGTGTGAAACCCTCACGAGTAACCAGCATTGGAGCTTTGTCTCTTCTGCCTCAATTCTGGATGTTTTGCTCACAGCCTGTACCTGCAACCTTAACTGTGTTGGCTGTGGATTTCTCTCTTGCACCTCTCCTGGGCAGTTCCAGGAATGTTATGTAGATCCTCCTCTTGAGTGCATCTTTTGAATGGAGGAAGTGATATTGAGATGTATATTCTTGTCTAATGGCAAGTCTAATACATAGCCAAGTTTCCTCATATTTACTGTAAGCTTGGAGTAAATGCCTGTGTCTATTTAGTGGATTAAAAGGCACTTGGTAATTTGTTCAGTCATGGGAATGTGATTTGTGTGCTTGATGTATGTTTCAGTTCAGCCAAGAATATATTGCACCATGGGATGTACACCAGAAAAATCTGAGAGGCCTAATGCTGCCTTGCAGCAAGCTTTTGGGAAGGCTGCTCAGGTTCTCAAGAAGTAATTATTTAGTGAATCATCCTACATAAGGGAAGAATTTTTGTATATAAATGAAATCTAGTTTTTAAGGATTACACTTTGACTATCAACCACTGATATCCCAAAGCAGATGAATATCTACCTTGACAGGTAGATTCTCAGCAGGATCATTCAGGGTCCCTATACTGTAAATGGTAGATGGAAAATAAATAAGATATCTAGGATCAGGAGTGTAGATTTTTGATCTCTGATGTGCCATAAAAGAAGTGGAAGCTTGTAGGCTGTGTTTGTTATTGGGTATACAGCATGGACTGCAATATATGAGTGACAGCAAAGCTGGTTATATAGTTTTGCAGAAAATTACTTGCTAAATCACCTGCCAGGATACACATATAAGGCTCTTGTGAGACCCATCTCATATTTAGGGCTTGAAAGGGGAGAAATTGCTAAGAACTCACTGTAAAATGCAACCTTTTGGTGCCTCTAGGAAATTCTACGTGAGGCATTTACTGGCAACAGTAAATGCTGGAATTAAGTTTAGCACAAGGAAGGATGTCAGTCAAGGGTTATAATATAGGATATATTATGAATTTTTGCTTTGGAAATTGCCTGTGCTATGCACTAACTGCTTATTTGGCATGTTGCTGTCTAAGTGAAGGCAGTGTTAATGCTGTTTGTTTTCAGAAATATGTTGTTTATTCCATTAACATGTTACAAAACAGAATTAAATTTCATCATTTGTTAAGTTGTTAGTATATAGAAGTAAAGAAATAATAAGACCTACAGAAAAGACTTTAGGAAGAAAGGGTTGAAAATATTTGGATGATGACATAAATATAAAAGAGCACAAGCATATGATATATATTGTGGGAAGCCTATCACCAAGACTGAAAGTATATTTACATGTGTTTGAACGTCTCTGAAAGGTCTGAAGATATTTTCTTCTACTCGTGACAAGGCAAAAAAATTGTATTGCTCATTAAGGAATACAGTTTAAGTTATCTAAGCAATATGCTAGTGGCCTAACTTCAATATTTTACACAAATTTATTTGGAGCATTAGACCAAGAAAGCAATTCAGGCCACCTACTTTCCTTTAGCATTTACCTGAGAAACTCCTAATACTGTTTCTATTGTAGATTTTGTATTTTTGTATGTGTCTGGGATTAAGTACCTCTGCATAGTTTAGAGTTTGAACAGCTGCATGTACAGATGACAGCTAAACTCCATTACAATTCAGAGATTTTTTGCCTTCAGGAATTGTCAGAGTGGGCACTTTACCAAGGGACCAGAGCCAAGGTGGAGGCATCAGAGGTTAGTTCAGAACAGCATCTAAATTTTTACCTTTTTAAAAACAAGAGTTAGGGTACATCTCAAGATAATGAAATATTAGTGTTTAGGCCTCCTCTGCTCAAAAGCTGCTTATGCTCCTGAGATTGCTGTAATCACTGAGCTGATATGAAATGCTTTAATTTTGCTGTTGAGCTTGCAGCACTAGGCAGCAACAATATGATTCTTAGAATGAAGAGCATCTGGGGAAGACAAGATATCACCTGGGAGCAGGAAAGGAAATTGTCCTGTTCATTTATATTCATTATATTAATGCAATCTTCTGGTTTATTCAATTTGCTTGTGAGTTGGAAGTATGTATATGAGGCAGAGAGACGGGGAGGACATTTACATCTAACCAGGATTGTCAGGGAGTTGTAAAGTCAATCACTTCTGATACATTTCCCCCAAACTGATCTTTAGTAAAATTCTTTTCCCCCTGGAGATTAAGCTACTTTTATATAGTTGTATAAACTGCAGAATATGAGAAGAGCTGCATTGGTTATGCCACTGGGAGCCTGAGACTAGTGTTGTCTCAGAGGTAATAAAAATTTGTGTGACAAATGTTCATGTAGTCAAAATATTAAAAAAATGTTATTCAATGTAAATATTTCAGTGCACAGCAATCCAAAATGTGTTTATTTCATCTAATTTTCTATTTTAGAATGATGATAGTCACACTATAAATATCAAAATTACTGAACAGCTAACAACGTTTAATGCTATCTGCACCTTAAATGATCATGTGCAGTCAGGGGAGCCAGATTAACTTTAATCGTAAAAGGCCGAATAATTCTACTGTGTTTGAAGTCATGAATTACAGTAAAGATTCTAAGTATGTGCTTAAATATATCTCTATCAACTCTAAGCATTTAAATCCCGATCTCATCATAGAATCACAGAGTATCCTGAGTTGGAAGGGATCCACAAGAATCTTCAAAGTCCAGCTCCTGGCCCTGCACAGCACAATCCCCAAGAGTCACACATGTGCCTGACGCTGCTGTCCAAACACTTCTTGAACTCTCTCAGGCTTGGTGCTGTGACCACTTCCCTGGGAAGCCTGTTCCAGTGCCCAAACACCCTCTGGGTGAGGAACCTTTTACCAATACCCAACCTAAACCTCCCCTGACACCCTGACGCAGCTTTAGGCCATTCCCTTGGGTCCTGTCACTGCTCACCACAGAGAAAAGATCAGTACCTGCCCCTCTGCTTCCCCTCATGATTTTATTAGTCTACTATAGTTGTCAGCAATTATGTCTCTATTACATGTGTAATTTTAAACTTTCAAAAGTACTAATAAATATGATAGCTATCCATCTGCTAAAATGGTAGAAACCATGAAGACAGAAAATAACAGAAGTTTCCTCTGAGATTACAGATCTGTAAACCTCTGTATTCTGAATTACTTCACAATGTGCCCAATTTATGTTTTTTGATCTTTTAATATTTAGAATCTGGATTCTTGGTGTAATTATTAATCTCTATAAGCAGTCAAGCAAGCAGGTCAGATACCGCCTTTAAAAAATCTCATCTTTCCGGTTACGGCATACAGTGTTTTAATAGCATGGTGTGCATAACCTCTTTTGTTTACAGGAAACGGGTGAGTTCCAGCATTAGGGAAGAGCACAGATATCCCAAACTTGTCTGAAGAGCTGGTGGAGCCCTCTGGCTTTGCAGGTTTCAGAATGGCAGCAGGCACTGAACACTCAGTTTCAGCACCTCCCTATCCACCTCCCGGAAGCGTGGTGGATTAAACACCTACATGTCATCCAGAATATTCTGACTGTGTGGAGCTACATTCAGGGATGTAGGTGACTTCATTAGCCAGTACAGAGAAAATGAATGTATTTAGATGACTGACAAGTCTGATAGGATTGTGCAGTAAGTGGTCTAAATTATTGCATTGAATTTGAGAGCAAATACATCTAAGCGAAGGAGGGGTAACTAGGACTTGCATCTGTACTAAGAAAACAGTATAGAAATGAGGCTGGGGAGAAGGATCTCTCAAGCAGAAAAAAAAAAAAGATTAATAAATGATCCACACAAGTCTTCAGTTGTAGACATGTGAAAAGGGATTTCCAGTACGTGTCCTCTCATCTTTAGGACTATCAGCTTTTGCATCACCATTATCTTCAGACTATTCCACTCCCTCTCACACATAGTTTGCTCTTACATTGATATAAAGCTTGTATAGTGTTGTAACAAGAGAGTCTCATTCAAATTTCTTTAAAGTTTATCCATTACAGTTAATGGTTCCTATGTATTGATAGAAATTCAGTTGGTTCAAATTGACTGGTATTTACAAATCTGGAAGTTTAACTGTTATATAGTTATGACAGACATCTTTAGAATTATTAAGATGCATGTTTTTAGGTATTTCATGAGTTTTCTTAAACAAAATTATTTTCAATTTCTTGTAGTATCAAGATGTGAAATATGGCAGCATCTGAACAGACTATATTTGTTACCTGGAAAGGTTATCTCAGTTTTACTCCTCAGTTATTTCAGCAACTTGCAAGAAAGCAACAAGAATGTGCATAGTTTGAGCTTAGATGATGAATTTCAAAGATTATTTCATATTGACAGTTAATTTTCCATTAATAGATTGGTGTCTGACTTGAGTGATTAGGTTAAAAATGCAAATCCTTTCCCTTTTTTTAGGTTTGAAATCTAAGAGAAACTTTATATGGGAGAAGAGCAATGAAGGTTATGCGTGGGACCAAAAGTTAAAGCTAATTTATTTAATAGTTGGTTGGCACTAGGTGGTCACAAAATGTCACTGTCAGGGTGGCAGAAATCCCTCCCAGCTGAGCTGATTTGATATCTTTGACAGCGTGATAAATGGCTTTGCGGTGACTGTATCCTGGTTTGCCAAGAGGTGATGTGATCAGTTCTGACTGACTCTCATCAGTTCGTGCCCTGTTTCATGCCAGACGTTGGCCGGAATGGTTCATTAGCTAGGGAGCCCTCCTGGTGTATTTCACTGCCTTACAGATATGGCCAGTCTATTTTCTTATGCAACAGATATGAGGAAATAGCTGCTCTGTAGATTTGTTTCAGATTTGTACACTAGTGTAGCAGCAGGCAGAAGCTCAAACTATAAAGCTGGGAAAAGATCCATAACTGGCAATTAGCAGTAATTGTGATAGCTATAACGCATTCATATCATACTGGTTTCAAAATGTAGTTCTTGGCACTTGAGTACGTTTAAGGAAAGCACAAATTATTTTTCTACTGTTATCCCTTTTCAGTACTGTAACAGTATTTGGAGGATGTGAACAAACTACATTTGCAGTGAGAACATTTCCCTGGAGAGCTGTCCCTCAGCTTCCTCAGTAGGTTTCCTGTTAGTGGAAAATGAGAAAAAAAGAAAAAAAACTCACAGGCAGTATTCAGGGATTCTGGATTGCTGCAGATTCTTGCATGAGGATCGCTAACCCAGTGTACCTTCTTTTTCTTTTTTTTTTTTTTCTTTTTTTTTTTTTTTTTTTTTTTTTTTTTTTTTTTTTTCTTTTCCCCTTATGATTATAAGCTTCATGTGCTTTCATGTGCCATGTCGCACAAGTCCTGTGAGGAGCAGCGGGGGGAACTGGGATTGTTAAGCCTGGAAAAAAAGGATGCTCAGGAGACCTTAAGGCTCTCTACAACTTCTTGAAAGGAGGTTGCTGGCAAAGTGGTTGTTGGCCACTTTGCCCGCTAAACAAGTAACAGAATAAAAGGAAATGGTCTTAAGTTGCACTAAGGCAAGTTTAGGCTGGATATTAGGAAAAAATTCTTCACTGAAAGGGTTGCCAAGCATTGGAATAGGCTGCACAGGGAAGTAAGTGGTGGAGTCACAGACTCTGGAAATGTTCAAATAAGCCATAGATATGGTGCTTAGAGACAAGGTTTAGTGACAGACCTGTCAGTGCTGAGCTAATGGTTGGACTGCATGATCTTAGAGGTCTTTTCCAACCTTAATGATTCCATTATTTTATTATTTTAGTAGACAGTTTAGATCTAATTTAGCACTTTGCATAGGTCATTGAGCAACATGTCATTGTATAAAGCTTACCAGGTAAATTAGAAGAGTACTCACAGGAACCAGGCAGTTAGATCAGCTTGGTAAGGAAATAACACAACTTCTTTAGCTGATAATCTCTTACAAGCATTTGCAGCTAACCAAAACCTCATGCTACCCGTGCATTGAGTAAAGGTATTACTGAGCCGTGCTGCCTTTTAATTTATTGTTTCTATTAATGGCGCCTAATCTCCTACATAAATCACAAATACCTAATGAAATTTAGACTCATAAGTATCTGTAATTAGTAATTTACCCATAACATATTAACTTCTTTGACTAATTTTTATCGTGTTTGGTTACTAACCGTTTACAAAGAAACAAATTCTGTTAAATATTTCTGCTAATAGCACTGCCAATGCCAGTGAAGTGCACATGATTACTTGTGAAGTTACAAACAAATTAGAAATTTACTGTATTTATTTAGAAAAAAAATCTTATGTTTGAATAATTTATAATCTTGAAATCCAAATTATTAATAATTTTGAATAGTTAAAACCCATAAAGGATTCTCTGAATAATTTTTTAATTTAATCTCTTGAGTCATTTTTATACTAGTCTGGGGATTTTTTTACTTACCAATTTTTCTTGATAGGGTATTTAATATTAAGATTATTAATATGTACTTAGTATTTGTTGAAAAGCACAGGGAAAGCACAAATAAAGATTTCAATGTTTATTTAGGTTATTTTTTATACTTTAGTTTGTTCTCATTTTCTTGTTTTCCATGATTATTCATCCTCTTCTTGAAAGAAAAAAGTACTTCCCCTATTAGGAAGTCGGTCACTAAAAAATATTTTTCAACAACAGATGTTTCTTCGACGAATGCATCAAGGGAATGTAAATATTTGCTACTCAGCAAGCTGTTATGAAACAAATCTATTTGGACCACAAGGAAGTCCAAGGATCAGAGTTACAGAATATATGCTGATGCAGTGTCCTTTTGTCTTGCATATGCAAGTTTAGTCTTCAATTTAGATATGGAAAAGATTGCAGTAAAATAATTATTTTCTAATTATATAGTTAAAAAGCTTAATATTGAAACAAATGCAGTAAAATTCAAAAATTCTTTTCTAGTATGAAATTAATTTCAAGAGCATTTCCTTGCTGACAAGACATAAAGTATTAAAGCTTATCCTAAACACACAAGGTCCCTGATAGGAATTCGAATCTAAAAACCAGCCTCAATACTAAAGAAACTTCAGTACAAGGCAGAGGAAATTTTGTAATGAACATAATATGATATCAGCCAAATAAGAAGCCTTCTCTTTTTAATTTACTTTTGTCTTGTATCACAATAGTCTCTCAGATCTGTGCTGTTTCCTGCTGAACTAATTTAAAAGACAATTTTAGGGCAAACAAACCTGGCTTCCTTTTTTGGGTTCGTAGTTGAAAGGCTTCATATTAAACTCTTCAGATGATATTTCTAGGAAATCAGTGACCCAAGAAATCTTTGACGGGTAAAAACTACAGTCAATGAACACGCATTGGTTTAAGTTGCATTTAACTTTGTCAGGTTGTTAACCAAGATGATGCTCTACTCTCCCATGCTGAAACTTGGCTGGCAAGAAATCAAACTACTGATTTACCAGCTGAGAAAATCATGCACTTTAGCTAATAACTCTACATATGGAAGAGATGTGGAACATTTATTATTAAAAAAGAGTTTAGTTGTGGAGGCTGACATGTCTGAGGGAGTATTATGGATCTGACACAGAAATGAAGGAATGAAATATGGTACCTATATGATACCTGCAAATATGCTGCTACTGAAGGGGCCTGAAGTAAAAAAAGGCAATGGAAAAAAGCAATGAAAAATTTCAAAATATCAATCTATTTAAAATGTGTTTTGAGTACAATTGGGATTTTGCTCTTGTCTTGGTGAAAGAGTATTTTATTGCTTAAATTGTCAACTGATGATTTATCTGAATAATGCCTTATACCTTCACGTCTTAAGACTGATGGTAGGAGGTAGTGAAGTGCTGGAGTGGAGATAACTTTGCAGTTGATATCTTACTGCATGCTGGAGTGTCTTCCTGATTACCTTTAAATATATAAAGATTTCTTTGTGTCTCCTGCTTTTCCACTTCCCTGTCAGCCTGGAGACAGCAGTGTTTTGGTTTATATACTCATCACAATACAGCCTTGTTTTTATCTGTTTATCATTAAATTCCAGTTCCTTCAAGCCAGATAATTTTTTATAGTTTTTGCCTAGAATATCAAAAATAGGCAAACAGTTAAAGTATTTATAAAGAGCTATGAAAAAAAACCTGCTTGAAATAGGAGCAGACTAGATTTCCTTTCTTCTTTCTTCAGATGATTTTTTTTCTTTCTCTTCTAACAAAAGATTTATCAAGGTTTCTTCTTTGAGTGTATATTATATTTCATGCTGCACCTTTTAGAGTGTTAATCTTTCTAATCTTCACCACAGAGCACTCTCAGAGGGTGCCTCCTTTTGGTGTCTCAACCTTTATAGAACACTACTCTTGAAATTTTCCACACACTTCAAAAAGATTAATTCTTTCTACTTAAAATTCATCCAGGGGACAGTTTAACTGTTCTTCCTCAAAATAAACTGCATTTCTCTGTTTATAACAGTACCTTGACAGAGGTGCCATCAAGTATTTCAGATATTTTTGGGTGTCTGATCCAGCCTCTAACACATGACCCTGGAGGGCACAGGCTCTCTAGGTCCTGAGACATGGCAAGACCTATGTGGTTGTCTTGGATAGCTCAGAGCATTGGAATAGGCTCAAATTAAAACTTCTAGCTCTTCCTTAAGCAGAAATCATGGCAGTAGCATCTGGGTAAAATATGAAAAAAAAAAAAAAGTTTGCAATGATTTTTAAAACAATTTTTAGAAAAATTAAATAGCTGTGTGCCTTACACATGTCCATCAACGTACTCTCAGAGGCTTCAATTAATTTGCAAAGCATATAGTGAACTGTCTGAATAACTGATTTCTATCGAAAATGAGTTTCCAAGACATGTTAGAAGTGTTAATTGTAGCTGAATACATAATGTCCCTCTTTATAATTTCTTTTCTGGAAATTACTTCCTCATCTGCTAAAACACAGAATATCATCTGTCTCTGCTCACTAGTTACTGCTGCAATATATGTTTCATTCATACTTAGAAAGATTATTATTTCAATTCTTCAGTTTGATTCCTACCAAAAATCTGCCTACAACTTTTCTACTATCTGAAAGATAGAAAATTTAAGAAAACTTAATTTACTTGCCTATATTTCATGGTCTTTCTGGTGGAAGGTGAGTTGCAAAGCCAGCAGGTTTTGTTCAAAGTGCATTTATGCAGCCTGTGTGTGCTTTAGAGAAGTGGCTTGGTTCTCTCTATGGCTTTCCCACTGAGGGAAAGATGATCCTGCAAATGTGTGTTTTGCAGGCCTCATGAGATGTCCTAGCTAGCTTTTAACAGCTATCTGAGGTAATAATAACAGATTAATTGTGGTATTAATATCACCTAATTTTAGACTAGTACTGCACAAATCTGAAATAATCAGCAAAAGTTATTTTTGCAGTCCATAAAGAGAATTAGGCAGTTGAAGGCAGATTTTAATTAATCTGACATTTTGAACATCCTTGTTAGGGTGAATTATATTCTAAATCTGTCTCCACTACTTATGAAAGCAAAGCAGATGACAAGCAAGATATAAACATCTAGATTGTAGAGGTCTATATTTGATCACATTTAAATATTTACCCTAGGTCACTCCCAAGTTTTGAATATGGTATTTTAATTTTTATTTTGATTCATCTGAATTTTATTAGTCATCTTACATGACTATTTGAAGGCCAGCTCTCATTGACCTGTATGCCTGCAAAACAATAATCCATAAACACAGTGCTCATAACTGATTTCTTTTCCTATCTCCCTCATATCCTTAAATCAAAACCAGTCAAACTAAAGTGGCACGAATAATTTTTATGCTTCAAGCAATGTTGCATCATGTCACAAAAACAGATTAGGAATATTCATACTTCTTATCCTGTGCATAAGGATCTCATCTCTTCAGATGTTAAATAATCCCTTTTTTAATTTCTTCTGCTGAAATATAACTGCACATGTTGCACTTGTATTCAGGTTATATTGTATAGCAAGATTGCAGAAAAACAAGTGTAAAATAGGAGTCTGAAATGGAAAAAAGTTATTACTTTCTATCTGATTTAACTCAGAAAATTTGTTGCTCATGTAACTACTTACAACAAAGGAGTTAAAACAAGAAGGCCAGATTTCAATCTGATGTAGATCGAGATCATACATCAAAAACAGTGAAGGAACATTAGTCTGATCTAAAGGTAAAGGTATGGCCATTGTGTGGAAGTATTCTGATTTTTTGTGTGTGTGTGAACAATGCAATAGAAAATCAAAATAACATTTCTTAAATCTTAAAGCTAGGTTTTATAAAGCTTATATTTTCTTCTGTTTCTGTTGTGGTTGCATAAAATCCCTAGGTAAGGGCTGAGCATATGAAAGATTTTTCATTGTGTCATATTTTCATTTGATCTGAAAGAAAGCCTTGGGTAAAAGTCTAGTGTGTTATGGTTAGAAAAGTGGAGATTCAGAATGCTGGGTTCATCTTAGTCTGGCTTTGCTCTGTTGTAGCTCTGTTGATTGCCACTCTGTTGTGATTGTCACACTGACTTCTGATCAGCCAGCTGTTGCCTGTTTTTTTCTTTGATAGGCAGGGACAGCGGAGACTGAAAAATGCATTGTCATATAAAAGAGAGTTAAAATGGAAAAATCTCAGTCAGGAGGAAGAAAAGAGCTTTACTTATTTTCTCTTTAATACTGTATTCCAGTAGGCAGACAGAAGACAGACAGACAGATACAGGGAGTGAGAGACTCCTGACAAGTATATCGGTCTCTAATGCCTAGGCTCCTTTGGGAGTCTATCTTTGTGCTTGTTACAAAGTGCTTCCCTATGGTTCCCTTACAATTCCACAGTGCTTTTGACACCCAATATTTCCCTGTCATTGACGGATATTAGGAAAGGAAGTGATTGTGCTTTTAGGCAGTTTTTTATAGTTTTGAAATATATAATATCTGCTAAAAGGTGTGTGAGGGAAGTTGGTTTGTTTGTTTCTTTGGTTTGTTGGGGTTTTCTTGCCCGACATAACAAACCCTTTCCCTAGTATTTTCTAGCAGTTTATTTTTTTTTAATTGTTTCTCTCATCTGATCATTGCCTATCAAAATCACATTTTTCCCCTCAGTTAGAGCGCCCAACACTTAGAGGAATATTTGAATCCAGGTTAAATTGGTGGTGAATGGAGAACAAGATTACCTAAATGGCAATTTGTTTTTATATCCTAGAATAATTATGCCAATTTGGGCAACAGTTAGACCCTCATGACTTAATGTCTTATTGATTCTGATGTTCTTGAAGCACTTTGTTGCTGGTGCACAGATGCTGATGGAACCTAATAGTTTTAGAATCTTTTGGACTATGGAGTGCATATTTGTGTCAGACTACTTATAAGTACATGTATTTGTTCCCCTTCATGTAAGGATAGGTCTTAAAAGGGTATAAAATGAGGTAGACCATATGGCTTTATGTCTTATGGAATGAAAAGAGGAAGAAATATTTTTCCCTCCTTGCTATGGCATCTCTCCTTTGCTTTTCTCAAGTGAGATACTGGAATGAGAAAGGAAACACAGCTCCACTGATGATGTCTCTAGTAGGCACCTGGGTGAGAACATTCATGTGCAGAAGAGTGTTGCTCCACTGTACTTTGCCTCTGCTGATCCATCTATTATTCTTGTCCCCGTTCTCTGCTGCAGAAGGAAAATACAACTAGCTTGCCTCAGAGAATTTACTTGACAAACAAAAGAGCAGATTTCCATGGCATTTGTGAATTTGAATCTCAAAATGGAAAAAAATATTATATACAAGATACCATGGACAGCATGAATTTTTGCTCTAAATTTTTTTTTAAAACCCCAGAACAATATTAACAAATCCTTAGAAATAAAAGATATTAATTTCCCACAAAAATTCATGATTCCTTTGGAAAAAGTTCTAGCTGTCTAAAGAAAGTTTGTTTCTGGAGTATACCTCAGTAAGTAAGATTCATCTGGTTAATTATAGAGAGGCAAGATCTCAGTTCCAATGAGATTAAATCCTCATGTTGTCATATTGACATCACATCTATGCATCCAAGTGTGAAGAGCTTTCTGTAGCAAGAGCAAGTAATATAATTTGCACTGTTTTGATTGGTACTAATCTGATCAAAATAAATGCTTGCATTTATGCTGCTGAGGCAGGTAACACTTTTCTCATATTTATCCATTATTTTAACAGTTTGGGGATTAAATTTGTGATTCTAGGAAACAGCTGTTGTGAAAATTTGATGCAGAGCATTAAAAAAGAGATTAGGGGATATTACTAAAAATTAAATAAAATAAACATTTATAATATTTTTTTCAATCTTATACTTTACAGTCCTTAATGTGAGAAATTATTCCATATTTTTCTGTAAAAACATATCTATTAACCCCAAAAGTAGTGGAGAAACAGGTTCTACAGGAACTACTCCCTGGCACAAAAGCTTAAGTGCTGGGCATGTGGATCGTTTGCAGTGTGGCTCTCCTTAAATAAAAATGGTTGTCATTTTTATTTCCAGGATAGCATTATGTGCATGCATGTGGTGTGACACAGGTACTGTCTATCTAATGTGTCTGAATTACTCCTGATCATGGCACACATCTGGATAGTACATGCACTATAATTAAAAAGGATGTTGAGTACATCAAATTATTTTGATGTGATGCTCAATTTGTATGTCGTTTCTTATTCATTCTCTCCAGAAATCCAGGAGCCAAATCAAACTGCAAGATGTCCACAGAGACTAGAAAATGCTCCAACTTTTCAAATTCTGTTCAGAAAAAGTATTCTGCATGACAGGAAAAAAAAACAAAACAGAAGTCCCCCAAAAATCTTGCCCGGCCTTACTCATTAGCAGAACCTTCAAAGCCTGTACAAAAACAATAATATATTACTGATACAAGATATGGTATTTTATTTTTTTTCTGGAAACTTTTGTCAGAAATTTTGCATGGTTGAACTTAAAAGTTCAGTTTCTTGAACATCTATATACTGATCTTTTTCACACCACTTTGTCATAGGAAAAAAACCTTAGTCTCATATATTTTTTCATGCTTCAGGAAAGTTAGTAATGACCTTTGAAAATGTATTAAAAAGCAGGTAATATTTTTATCTATATTGTAGCACAGATAATTACAATAGATTTAACATAACATTCCACTGTAATATTCATTATCCTTTTATCTTTCCAATGTATTTCACGGCAGCTTGTAAACCTCTGAATTTTTAAAAGCTTGCCGTAGAGAAAGAAATGCATTTTAAAGTTATAGTCTCAGATTAATCAAGAAAGTAGTGGCAAAGACTCACATGAAAATAAAAAAAAGCCTTTAATCTCTCTTGAATTTTAGTACTTGTGAGTTATATATAGGAACTTTAAAATAATTTACTTTCAATATTTTACATTATTTTACTGTCACTGAAAACAAATGGCTTAGATTGAAAGGGCTTAACAGAAAAAAGATAAATATTTATTTTTCCTGCTTTATTATTAAACTAGGAAATATAAAAATAAAACTAAAATCTCATGCTTTTTCCAGGACTAACATTTTTCATTAAAATGCTACACATAGTTCAGTTAATTCTCCTTTAGCTTTTTTGTATGCCTGAGGCAACTGCTGAAGAGCTCTGAATTTTGAGGCTTTTCAGACCTACAGCTGTAAAGAATGGTGCAAAGGGTTTTGTGCTATTCTGTGGTTCATAGGCAGACACAATTTTTTTCTTTGATCCCTTTGTGTTTAGCAATCATTTATTTCTTTTCAATGGTGGTAATTTTTCCTTCTTTCCCTTTTTTTTTTCCCCCCTGTATTCATCAAGACTGTTCTGTGTCTCAGAAACAACCAGGAGTGGTGCCCAAGTACCTGGCATCACTTGGTGACCTCCCTGAAGCTGAATACAAAGGAAATTGTTGAATTTCAAAAGCAAAGATCTGTCCTCTGCTTGCAGAATGCACCTTTCTAAATGAAGTCATCAAATGAGAAAGGGATAGTTTATGTACAAATTACCCTCCATAAATTTTGAGCAAGTTATAAGAATAGCAGCTTCCATAAGGTAAGCATAGTTCTGATCTGTTAGCAGCTCCCTACAACTAAATTTTTCTAATGCTTAGCAGTAGAATGACAAGAATTTTTAAAATTCTTTTGAAGCTGTCTAATTTGACAGAGGAAATAGATGAAAGCAGTTTCCATTGCTGGTGCCTTACTTTCCACTCATGTCACCACTGAACACCTGCAGTGCAAAATTGAGAGTTGGCATGTCCTGCTTGTGTAAACAGGTTGCTGAGGGCTGACTACAGAGTGCAGGGAACTAAAAGAAAAAATTAAAAACTAAAAAAAAAAAAACCCAAACAAAAAAAACAATCAAAAACCAGAAAGAAAAGCAACAAACCCCAAAATTTTATATCTAAAACAAGCGGTGTTCAATATTGCAACTACAAATACAGCTGGCAATGTCTAATTAGAGTCATGTGCAGGTTATCCTGATCGTGATCTAGAGGACTGTACCAGAAAGGACTGAAATATTCTGGAAAACAAGCATCTTAATGCAAACAGACTCTTTCCCATGGTATGAATTTTAAATCAGTTTTGGAAATGGCACCTTAATTTTCATCAGGGAATCAGGTGATAAACAGGGATCCAGGGAATCCTGACAAAATCTTGATCTTAGGATAACAAACTAAATGTTCATTATCACAGTGTTATCTTGAGATAACCAAGTTATCTGAAGATAACCAAGCTACCTTCAGTGAGCTCTGATTAAAGGTGCACTGCAATAAAGGTGAGTGGCAGAGGATTTTCTCTGATTTCTCTAAGTGCCATACTGCTACAATTTCCATTCTATTTCTCAATGTCATGACACTATATGCCTCAGAAAATCAAGCAAAAAAGACAGACTAAAAAACCAATGCAATTACAAGACATGTCTTATCTGAAGAATTTTGGCCTTATTTGCCTGGATAGATTTTGAAAAACATTTTTGAGGAGGCAGCTGTTATATGACATTTAAAAATTCAAGCATCAAAAAGATATAATGCATGTAAGGGGAAATATAAATGGTAAACTCAAAGAAGATTAAATGAGTAGCTCATAAAGTCTATAGGCTATGGAAAAGAGAGAAGATAAATGGCTAACTCAATTTAATGTTACAGCTGAAAGTCTAGGTTTACAGAGAGGCTCCTTCTGTTGCTTTTACATAGACTCTTTATTCCCATCAGGTGATGAATGCTTAGGGAGGTTATGTTATGGGCATAATAAATGTTCAGAACTCTTCCAAAATACGTGCAGATTACAAAGCTAAGAGTCCATGCCTAAGAATAATTTATAATCCCCATATCAATCAGAACAATGTAACAGCAGCACAAGTTCATTATGCACAGGAAGAGACCAGAATCTGACAGCTTTCCACTACAGTTTACAGGAAAAGAAATGTTGGTATCTCTCAAGCAAATGTCTCAATGACACTCGTGCTGGCAAGCTGCAAGTTAACACACACCATTTCCCTGAGTTTCCTCTTTGTAAAGAAAGAATAAAACTGCTGAAAATATACTGATATAGCAGTGTTAATTTTTCAGTACCTATTAATGATCACACATGTGCCCCAGAAGGGCACATTTTCTTGATAAATATCCTGTTGATGTTATAGGAAGAGGCTGGCAACATGAAAATATTGTAATAGTTTAATAACAGGAACAAAATAAAGGTTTTGATTTCCTACCTAGTGAATAGTGACAAGCTCTTTTAAAATTTTTGCATGTATGTAAGATCTATGGAAAGCCATACATAATGGTTGATAAGGCAGTTCACATGAAATTTCTTTTAAGCAGACGTTCTTATGGTTCTTTGAGACAACATCCAAATTTCAAAAAAGCTATGGGATTTAGATGGAAAAAATATTTTAGGGACAACAGAGTACTGACTGATTGTGGTTTAGATCTGTTTATTTTGTATTGAATAAAGCATACAAACTCAGGCATAGTTATGGAGGCATCAGGAAAGACATGATAATTTGTCCCAAAGGCTTGTAGGGTCATGCTAGCTTTCAACAGAGAAAAAGCAAATAAAACAAAGAGGCTTAATTTATCACGAGTGTAAATTCTTAAACAATGTAAATACTCTGCTGCCAGCCACAAAAGTATGTAGGTAAAGAAAATTGAAAAAAAATCATTAGAGGTTCAGAAATGTTTTATTTCCAAAGGCGGATACTTATTGGGTCAAATTTTCATTTTCCATGCAGATTTAGTCCTGAGTGAGGCAGTAGCCTGTGCTGAATATATGTGATCCTGTAGCTGAAGATCATGTCATATTACATAAGCATAATGACAAAGGAATTACAATTGTCCAAGGAAATGCAATTCTTTTATGTCTTAACATTTGTGACTTTCTACCCTCATTAAATGTATTTTTATAATAACCCTCATTTAATCTATTTATATATAAAGATTACATAATTGATTAATATTATCATTTAATGCAAAACAGGTAAAAAAAGCTAAGAATGTATTTTCTCCAATGTAATGTGGTATTAAATTAAATTTACAAGATCTTAACATCTGGGGGTAAACACAGAATTCCTGTGCTATGTTTGTTGATGTGTTAACATTTTTGTGTTGCTGTGTAATTGTCACGTTAAAACATCAGTTATTATTCTCTGCTTTTTCAGAAATACATGCACAGAAGGACATTAGAGTTTATAATACACAGGAAACTAAACACCTTTTCCACTAGGAAAGTGATGGGAGGTCCTATCAATGTTCACAGGCTTTGTACAACTAAGAAAGAAATGGATATATTCGATCTTCTTGAAAACATCCTATGAGCTTTAATTTACTTAATGAAAAAATGGCTCTTTAGAATTTCAGAGCAGAAAATACAGAAGAGCTTCTGAAATATAGAGTAGACAATGGAATCCTGATATGGTCTGTCTAATCTGTGCTTTTCTTTTGTTTTTTACTGTATTGTTCCCAACTTTGCCTCTCTCTCAGCAATCTCTGTTATTTTAGTTTCAGAAGTAGTTATTTTGATTCAGAAAGTATGATCATTGCTGACAGTATAGTCTGCTGGGTAACCACAACAATTCTACAGTTTCTTTCCTCGTGGAAAGAATGATCCCTTGTGAGAGTCTTGATGGCTGGGGGAGAGCAGAAGGCAGGCTCTGTCAAGGCAGGCTCTGTCACCTCAGCCCACCTCTCCTGACTGGAAAACGTTATATTCTTTCCTGTTAAAGCACTGGAAGTTTGTGCTAAACCTATGCATAACACAAATGGAGGTGTCTGGGAGTCAATCCTTAGTCCTGAACTATGCTTCCAATGAGTCATATTAAAAAAAAATGACAGTGCTTTAATCACAGAGCCTGTATATCCAGACTATAACAAATCTAAAAGTCTCTTCTCTCATATATTGGGGCTCCACATTAATGCTAGGACAAGTCTCAACAGTTAATCAGTAACAGCGTATAATATTTATAAAAGTATTTATCTATGGAGTGGAAAGCACTCTGTTTTATCATTGACATAAATCTGCCAGAAAATTTCATTTATGTACAAGTTTGTAAAAGTCATCTATGTGTGTTGACATTTTATATTATAATGTGACAAGAAAGAGCCTTTCTTCATTTGATGATGTTCAATCATAACTGATGATACATACAATTTATGCTACCAGAATACTTGTATTTTTATTTTGAATCACAAAAATTATAAAATTATAACATTTTTTTCTGATTTAGATTTAGCAGTTTGATCATCAGACATTCTTTGTTTAAAATGGTTTGAGCATGTTTTAAAATATCAACTGTGCAGTGTTCTAAATATTTCTAACTTTATGTTTCTGCGAACTCTACAGCCCATTTTTATTCCGATTTATCAGCATAACTCTCATTAATTAAGTTTTCAATTTGATTTCCAGCTGCTTGCTTTACCCAGGCCTTGCTGAAAACTTTCCACTCAGAATTTAGTTTAGAAGGAGAAAAATATGCTCAATATAAAATCTTTTTTGCTTTTCTGATATAAAAATTATTTTGAAAATGAGACTAGTAGGCAAGCCATCTGTCCTTCTGATCTGGTAGTTTTGAGCCAAGAGTTAAAAATGTTGTCATTAAGGATGTACTCTCTTCCTTTCAGCTATTTTGCTTTGTAACTTAAAGTAATAGTGTAAATGTTGGTTCCCCTAATTCTTCCTCCTAGGTCTTTTAATTATACCATGACCAAAGATTTTTATGTAGTATCTCCAGTTACAACTCCCTACCTTGTCCAACATTGGAATTTTATATAAAAATGAATAATGTATACGACACAGCATTAATTGTTCTACTCAGACTGTCGTGCTCTTCCTCAACTCCCCAAACTCACATCCTATCACTCCTACTCAGAAACAGAATTTTGCTCGTACAAATCGCTAGATCTCTGCAGCCAGCACAAGGTAACAAGTAACCCGCAGTGTTGTTATCACAGCAGTAATAGTCACTGGATTATAAAAGCCAAAACAGACACTAAAGACATAACCATGACAGGAAATAGCTTCTTGTATCTTATATGATGAGAAAAGTATCTTACTTAATATGCAAAATTATACAGCATTCCAGTGTTCCTTGGCTCAGAAGTCTGAATTTTTGGATTGTTTCAATAGAGAGTAATTTTGCTCTGCCTTCCAGGCCATAACAAGTTTTTGCCCAGCTCACTTGGTGCTCACATAAAGAAATTAAATTCTCTCTGCTTGCAAATATATATGTTGACTGTATCCTGAACTGTTTCCTTCTCTGAGAGGCCTTCTAGGGAGGAAACAACACTAGAACCATAGTGACTCTTCTCTCACCTGTCAAACATTCAGCTGCAAACTTTCTACTGCACTTCTGTCCTGGGAAATACGTCATAAGGTGCAGATTCTTTGTGGAAGCTCATAGAATATTTGTTTTGTCATACCAGGATCTACTTCTAGATCTCTTTGAAGAGGTTGTAATTAAGTGTTCACTCTTCTCTGCTCCTTCAATTCAGGTAGGACTACACACATCTTTCTGAGTATGAATCTTACAATATTTTGTACTTCATTTCAGGATCCTAATTTTACATCTCATCTATGAAAAGGTCATTGTAAATACGTTATTTCTTGGCTTGTGAATTGATAATATCAACCGCAACAACCACAAATATCTTCTGGCATTTCTTGTTCTCTGGCTTTCCAGAAAATTTCCAGTGAGTATTTTTTCCAAGAACTTATGCATGTGCTTTTATTGGTTTTCTTATTTCCATTTCTCACAGCATAAAGATATACAATTAATGATTACTTGCTTCTGTATTTACAAGATTTGGGCTGAGCTCTCAACTTTTGGGTGCTGAAGACGGCAGCTGGGGAGCAGTGTCCACTGCAGCTGGTGAGAAACATGTATACCAGGACTTGCTCCTTTTGGATTCCATATACCTTCTACTTTCCACATCTGTTCTTTTTGTTCTTGTTGAAGTTAAACTAATGCTTTTTGGTATCCAATGAAGAACTTGAGCGTTTTTAATGACAGAGCTCTTAAGGAGAGATTAGACAGACTTCATTCACTCACCAGGCAGTCATCCTTGAAATAAAACCTAACAAAATAAACTTTTACAGTTTAAATTAGAGTAAGACTAACATGGCATTCTCTTTATATGTTCGGATGCTAAAGGAAACAAAACCTTCCTCATATGCCAGGCAGCAAAATGATCTCAATGAGCTCATACTTCTGTGGCATTTTTGCCACTACATTAGGAAATGGTTGCTATGGAGCAAAGACTGCTGCTAAGGTAATGTTTCTTTCTTCCTTCTTTTATTTTCTTGAGAGACCTTATGTTTTGCACCTGTTGAAATGGTAACATTTGCTTTTCTTAAGGAACAGCAAGTATCCCAAAACATGCACTGGACACGATACAATGAGACTATCAACCAGCAAGAACTACCTCATTGAAAACCTATGCAAAAATTTCTCATTAATTTGTAATTTCCTCTTAAGTTATGGGGTGTCTTTTCCTCACTATTTCCTCCTTATTCAACTACACTTTCTGCTCTCTGTTTGACGTCCTAATTGCCTAAAGATAAAAGTATTCTTCCTTTCATTTGTTGATCTGTAAGAGTGAGCAGGGCTTTTGCACCACTAATTAGTGTTTTGTCTCAGTCTCGTCTGTTTCTGTTCAGAGCCAGGATTATTAGAAAGGTGATTGAGACAGATTCTTGTGTTTGGACTTGGATATTTATTATATCTTAATAAAATTTACAGAAAGCATAGCAGCACTTCTGGCTCCTTGCTAGAAGTAGGAAAAATGGCTCCAAGCTGAGCCTGTTTCAAGGCATTTAAAGCAAAACATACCAATAAAATTTAACACCTATATTATTTATACTGTTAACCCAATAATAGATTCCCATGACCCTTAGAGTGACTTTAGACTGACCAATCCAGAGGTAACTACCTAAGTTCCGTGAAGAAGCAGGAAGAGAAGATAAACGAGAAGAAAGACACCACCCAAAATTCTCCATCTTGTTCCATAGCTACTATTATATTATAAAAACCTCAAATTTAAAACCCGTCACCCAGTGAAAGCACACATCTAACCCACTACACATTTATGATTTCTAACTTGTCATTCATATTTACAAGTCTTCCCCAAGGTTTCAGGTCCAGTGCAGTGTTTTCCAGGGGGGGTCTGTGCCTGGAAGCACAGAGAGCTCAAAAACTCCAGTTTCTCAGATCCAACATTGATCTTCTTTCCTTTCAGTTCTATTAAGCATAATTGCTTATATCCAGCTCCTATTGACTGATGCTGAGACAGTTTTTGATGTAGTGAAACTATGAGCTACTTTTTTGCTGTAGGTGTATTATGTGAAAAATGATGACTGATACAGCTCTATTACATGCAGTGAAGATGACTTCGCTGTTTGCAGTTGTACATAGAACTTTGCAGTGAAATATGTTGCAGATATGTAAACCTTGTCACTACTTGGAATTCTGACTTATTATTGCTTTCTTTTTCTGTCAAACTTTCTGTTGCAAACAGATAAGTCTTAGTAGGCTTTTAATTTAATGTATGTGCATTTTTCATATTGCTAATAAATAATATTTAAATATGCCTTAGTACATGTAGAAAAGATGTATTATGAACTGACTAGAGGTGATTATTAATTTGTAATTAATCAAATGAAATCCTCTAATGGATTTAATTCAGTAGAAAATATAAAAATTTCTGGTTCTTTCCTTTTTTAAAAGACTAATTCCAGGATAGAATAAGTCTGTACTCTGATGTGCTTGCTTTCATGGCTCATACCATAAAAAAATCAGATTAAGAAAACAGAAGCCAATGAAATCAGCACCTTCTGAGGTGAAGAGTAAAAACCTCAACTTCCTAGAAGTGTTCTTCTAGATAGGTCTACGCATCTAGTAATACATTTAAAGATTAATGAATTAAACAGTAATTTCTAATAAAGGGAGGCTTTACTTCTTTATTTACTTATCTGTTTGTTCTCCCTTTCTGCTCTGAGTTACAGGGTATCAGGAAATTTATGCAACAGATATATCTGTCTGTATATCAGAATCTAAGGAAGCTGCCACAGCTGGGATTCAGTAGTCATTGAAACAAAACAATTAATTACCTGAATAAAAAAATTCAAGATAATAGATGTGCAAGGAGCATTTATCACCTCTTTCCATTTTTCAAATTGCTTTTCTAAATTTTTTTTTTCAGAGTAATGGTGCTATTTGGAAATGTAAAACTGGATGAACACTAGGAAAGCCAATAGTGTAAGGTGGTTGGCATGTGGTTAGCAAAACTACCCATCCCAGTCAGAAAGCACAGTTCTGACTCCACAGAGGTACTTTCCTTTGAGCAGATATGTGGCACGTGAGTACAGAAACAAGGTGTGGATTCCATTCTGTCTTAAAAGGTTGTAAATAAAATATTTCATTTCTTATTAGTTCCACAGTATTGGTAATAAAAAAAAAATCTTCTTTTAGGGATAGTTCAATTTTTATGGACATTATGGAGTAGCAAGACAGAAAACATATTACTCTAGTTTACAGTACTCTGTGTGGTCCACTGCTAGAGCTCCAAACCGGGAGTTGCTATAATTTGCTTAGCATATTTTAAGAAATGTAATTGTATATCAATCTGAAGTGTAGGATATTAAATATCCATTTAATTTAAAAATTCTTTACTATACAGAATGTATTTTGTTTCTGTTATGGTGGGATATATCTGTGCATACGCACTCATAGCATTTGCGTATGAGAATGTATGTGTGTTATGTGGTCTAGATGTAAATTTCTTCTCCAATAAATAAAAAAAAATTAAATCTGGAAAAAATACGAATCTAAATTAAACATAGTTGTTCTATGCCTCCTTAAAAACATATTTACATTATAAAAAAAGCCGTTCATGTTAAACTTAGCACAAATATACTGTAACCATTCCACAAATACAGCACAATCATTAGCATATGCATGCACTTAATAACTCTGGTTACTGATATCTATCTCATGTTGTAGTTTTGATCTCTTCTCCCTTTCACTTTTCCACTCATTAAGTGGCTTCAGAAAATCTTTTCATGAAGCAGAAGCAAATGAACAGCTGATCTTGTGGCTTTTTCAAAATACTTGAAGGATTTACTGAAATTTATTTTGTCCTTTTTATGACTTTATTATATATGAAATAAAAGAATATCAATACTTCAAAATATTTCTGGATAAATCCCTGAGTTTAGACTGCCATCATACTCTCTGATTTTAAAACCCAAACTGCAAGCTACAATATAAAAGTATATGCATATACAATATTTGTATTGGTCTCAATATGGAGAAAATATAAAAATTTTATCAAGATAGACATATGAATTTAAAAAAACCCCACAAAACAATACCTTTGCCTGTTTCTCATAGATGGAAAGCACTGTGGTAATTCTCAGTCATTGATACCTTTGTCTTATTTTTAATATCTTTTTTCCACAACATTTTGGAAGACTTGTTGTTAATCTCTCCTTATGACTTAAATATTTGAGAAAAGGGGGTCATGAATCCTATTTCATTTTATGTCTTCCCAACTCAGCACTTACTGCCTTTTAGGAACAACATCCTGTTGGTTTGTTCCTGCATTTCTCCTTCCAGTCTCATCTTCTTTCTACATCTGAAAGTCAACATATGTGTGTTCATTGGCAGAGAGGAGCATAAGTGAATCTTCAGTTTCCTCTGATTTTTATGGGACAAGTTAGAACAAACTAAAAGAGTCAGGTGAAGATGTTGTGATAAATTTCAGTATTTTTGTTTCACTTTATTTCTTGTGAATATTTCTTAGTAAAATGCAATCCCCAAATTTGTAAAGGAGAATTCTGAGGATACATTTTGAATGTCATTTCTGTTCTCTGTAGTCCTTTTGAGTGGGATCCTGGGAAACAATTGTCATAGGCAAAAACTCTTAACCTTCAGATCTTTCTACACTTTTTTCCTTTTTCTGTGAAATTAGGGTGTGCACTGCTGTGTTTCTGCTCTTTATGCAATGTATCTGAGACGCTTTCTCTGGTATGCTAATTTGGGTAGTTTATCTTTCTTTGCACACTTCTTTGCATCTCATTGTCCATCCATGTCAGCAAAGTCTTACAAACTTCTTCATGGAATAATTTGATTATGCTGTAAAATTTACAGTTTTAAAATCCTTGCAAGTTTTAATGCCTGCATAGTTGAAATTTGCCTTTTAGAATAATACACTTGTACATCAAAAGTCTTTCTCAAACCAGGATTTTGGATATAATGTCTTTATTTTGTCCCTGCCTTACATGCTCTATTTATGAAGTCTGAAGGAAAAGTAGAAGCTTGAAGATTGAAAGGAAACAAACAGGTCAGCTTCCCAAGTGAAAATAGCTTTCTGGTAAAATTATTTCTTAAAATATGTCAAATAATTATAAATATATAAACTTAATAGTTTTAAGCAAATTATAAAACAAAAGCATTGAAAAATAGTTTCTCATTTACTGTAATTTATGTATTAATTTATATTTACCATAATATAATTTTGTAAACACTGAGATTGCACAAATAATTACTTTCTTCTTTTTGCTATACTCACACTTTAATTCCTATAGAATCCTGCCTCAGTGGACCAAAAATAAGTTGTCAAGATCAGAGAAAGTCATATGTCAGTATAGGTGCAAAATTATTTTAGCTGGTCAACTGGTAAGGAAAATTACTGTAGAGCTTTGTTTTATTTATAGGTAATACTGTTTTATTCTTGTCACTGCTTCTTCCTCCCTAAATGACACAAGGTACTCAGGAACAGTTCAAATCTGTGATGCTGTTTCAGTCAACCTTGCTCTGAGCTAGAATTACAGGAAAGCAGATTATCCCTTTAGTCCTTAGCTGCTTATGCTGGTGTTGGCTGGACTATGGTTAATTTTCTTTGCAGCAGTCTCTGTATGGGGCTGTGTTTAGGATTTGTGCTCAAAACACTGTTGATAATACAGGTACCTTTTAATTGTTGCTAAACCACATTTATAAAGAGCCACGGCCTTTTCTGTTCCTTACCCCACCCCACCAGTGAGGAGGCAGGGGGTGCACAAGAAGTTGGGAAAGGACACAGCTGAGACAGCTGACCCCAATTGACCAAAGGGATGTCCCACACCATATGGCCCATGTTCAGCATGTGAAGTTGGGGGGTGAAGAAGGAAGGGAGGAACATTTAAAATGATAATGTTTGTATTCCAAAGTAACCCTCATGTGAGATGGTGCCCTGCTTTCCTAGGGATGCCTGAACATCTGCCTGCCCATTGGAAGTGGTGAATAAATTCCTTGTTTGCCTTGCTTACATGAGTGTGGCTTTTATTTTCCCTATTAAAATGTCTTTTTCTCAACCCATGAGTTTTTTTACTTTCCTGGTTCTCTCCTTCCTCCTGGGGTTAAACCACAACACTTCTCTCCTGGGATTACTATCTGCAGGTCTTATGTGTGATGCTATCCACTGCAAATTAAATACATATGAAATTATTCTCTGTATCTGTCTCAGAGTCCACTAAACAACCATGAAATGAAATTAGCTTTTCTTCATTGCTAACTCAAATCATATTCAAGTGAGAATATTATAGAAAATCATTCCTGGTTATCGATTTTGTGACCATACACTGTAGTCTAGTTTGGAGCTTTTATGCAGCTGATTTAGGTGTGGGGTGGTTTTTTTTTTTGGGGGGGGGGGGGGAGGTGTTTGGATTTTTGGGGTTTTTTTTGTTTTAAAACAATAATTTCTGATTGGGATGCATGGCACCCGAGAAAAACTCTAAACTTTCTGCTGTGTCTCTTTTGTTTTTCATATGATAAAAACTTAGAGTCTTTGTAAATGCCTGCTCTTTAGCCATCCTTTGGTATTTCTTTGTCTTTGCATTTTCTTCCACACCTTCCACAAACCGTCTCCAGGTTTCCTTTTCCAGTGTAGCATTTTCATTATAAGTGAGCTGAAAGCAGAGGAGCTTGTTAAGACAAAACGTTTCCTCTTTTTTGACCTCTTTTTCTGTCTTTTAATTTATTTAGGTATTTAATCTATATTTTCCATTTTGCCAGAGAATACTTTAAAAAAACTTAAAAATTCTGGCATACTAAAGGGTGTAGCAAATGATCTTGCATGAAGGCCTAGTAGATTTCAAACAAACGGGTACTGACATTTCACTCACTGGTGTTTATTACTTACTTTATTTCAGGTGCCAGCACAAACGTAAGGGAGAATAATTCTTTCATTGACTGAATACTGCACCAAGAAGAGATTTCTGTAAATAATGTAACTTGCATAGAAAACAATGCACTGCTATCAATCTCAAGTACATATAGCCTTCTAACATCAACCATCAAAACTTTTACATTTTCCTAGAGGAACACACATGAAGATGGACAGATTAGCTTGTAGATGGATGCAGAAATGCGTGGTTTATATACTACTCAGCTGGGTTCTGCCAGACAATTTGCCTTTTTTTTTTTTTAATTGGTAATTGATTAATTTTATGAAAAGAAAAAAAAAAAAGGAGGTAGGTATAACTTGCTGCATTTCCAAAGCAAAACCCTGCTCAGTTTCAAATTGGAAGCATTGTACATCCACGTGTTTCAATACCTGGGAGAGAAATGCTTAGGTAAGATTCTTGTGCCAGGTGCCCAGGTGTGCAAGTGCCCAGGAGTTGACAGAAGGAGCTGCAGGGGCAGCGTTTGAGGGAAGAGGCTGGGGCTCCATGTGCCAGAGACTGCCCATCCCAACCAGAGGGAGCCACCACACGGAGAAATGAGCCCTTCAGTGACACTCATGGCACCTTTTGGAAGGAGTATTCAAGAAAGGGCATAGATCACCTGAAAGAGAGAGGTGAAGAGAACAAAATAGTGTGATGAAGGTCAACATCAGATGAGGGGAAAGTGTTGATGCAACAGACCAACAAAATTAATTTAAATTTCTTCAGGTTGAGCCTGTGCTGACCACAGCAAGAGCTGGTAAGCATTTTCCCTGCCTTTATCCTGACCACAGGATTTCTCTTTCATGTTCTATTTTCAACCCTCTCCCACACAGAGTGGAGAGTGAGTGGGTTAGGTGGGGACTTGGCTTGTAGCCTCGGTGGTCATGGACTCAAACTAGAGTGCAATGTGGAGCAAAAGCAGTTGCAGAAATAGATGAGAACAGCAAAGGGAGCTAAAATTTGCCCCATTTCCTCTTGCTCCGTTAATCAGCAATACAAGTCATCAATTGCAGTTCATCAGATTTACAGTTTCTTGTTGACTTTTTTTGGATAAAACAATAGGATTGATAGATATCACCACTGGATGAGATAATGTACATAATTTTGTCCTCCAGAGAACTTCTCAGTAATTTTGGTGCACTAGCTAAGCCAAATATTTTTGTCAGTTCAAAGAAGGGCCAGAAGATCAGCTGAGTGCCAAGTCTAGATGTCATTATTATTATTATAAACCTATTGATTCCCCAGGGGTCAGGTTTAAGCTTCCTTAACAACTCTACGTCACTCTCAGCTTCCACCTTTCCACATTGTGTTGCTTAGGGAACACCACCTCTCTAGGATTTTACAGTATTAGGTAAGTTTATAACAGTATTTTGTAAAGTAAGACACCAAAAATAGTGCAATTAATGTAACTGTCATGATTTTTGGTCACTACTTTATTTAATATTGGTGCAATAGATTTTCATTTCTCTGTAACAGATCAAATGGAATTATGCTGCCAGTTTTTTAGATTCAATTAATAAAAGCTATAAAAATATGTTAAGTAAACATATGGTTCTTTTCAGCTGCCTTCCATGCAAATAGCAAGCAGAAATATTTATTTGTTTTCCCAGATATTAAATTTCTGTTGGCCAAATTGTGCCTGTGGGTATAACCATACTGAGGTTGTTTAAAGTATGTTTTTATTTTGTGTAACAATTGATGTGTTAGGGAATCTCAGGAAACTTGCCTGAAGGAATTTTTCTTTATAATGATAGGAACAAACCCCTATTCATTGAAAAGATAAGCCAGAACAATTTTTAGGTTCTAAAGAACATTATAAATTAATGGAACTCCTAAAGAGGGATCAGAATTATTTTGTTTTAAATAGTTTTTGCTTGGATTTCTCATTAATTAAATATGATTCCAAGTATGAAAGTAGATAAAATTGATTCTGTACTAATCAACACACATTGCCTGCCTATAACACTAATATTATGCTGATGCACTCAGTGAGAGTGGTCTGAAATCAATATAAAAGCACTTAAAGCGATGTTCATAGCCTTCAGCTGTGATGTTTTCAGGCTGTTTGCTTTATAATTAATGAAGCTAACAAATTGTATGAAGAAAAAAAATTAAACCATGCAGAGTTTCTGAGAAGGAAAATATAATACTATTAAGACTGAAGTTTTCATTATTCATCTGTTACAGTAAATTGCATTTTTTTGTGCAAGAAGGTAATTATGGAAACCACTTATAAGTTTCTTATATTCAAACATTTGGAGTATACTTAATTATTTGATTTGATTTTCTTGTTAACATAAACATTCAGATTGATAATTTTTTGTTTGATTGGTTTTTGGTCATAATTCTTTTTATTTAGACAATAAGACTCCTATGATCAGTATCATCCCTTCACATATATTTGCATTATCACAATTTCATATGGATGAGAACTTCTGAATTCACTTGTGAGATCTTATTGTGTAAGATCAATTACACAGTAACTGTAGTGCCTCTTAGAAAATTCTGGATTCCTGCTACATGGGAAAGAAGACTTTGTATGTTAAATTTTAATCTCAACAGAAAAATAAGATAATGTACAACACAAATGCTAAGAATTTAATTGATGCTACTTTAAACATAAAAAAAAATATTTGTAAAATTCTAACTTCTTGATGAGGTGATCCTCTCTAATTCATAAATGTTTCAATTTATTGGAAAAAACTCAATACAACTCCAAAACAAAAGATCCACCATGCAGGAAATAACACTCCAGTACCCAAAAGTTCAGTAATTTATTATAAATTAATTTTCTTGGAAAAATTAAATTATTCCAGAACATACTATGTTTGAAATGACTAAGAAATATCTGTACCTCAAAACGCTAAAACGAGTTAGAGCTGATGTAGCCTTTCATTGGGACTCAGAACAGTGTGGAAGAATTGCACATCTCCTTTGTGTTTACCCTTCAAAATGTTAACAGGTTTGACAGGGATTTAAATATTTAGATTAGAAATTAATTTTTTATAGTACCTCTGGAGACTGTGGGGAAACAAGTAATAGCAATCTTACAGGAAAACCAGCTTTAGAAGACAAGTGACATTTAGTTCATACGAGGCAGCATATGCTTTGTCTCCTTTCTTCAGCTGTGCAAATGCCCATGCTTTGGCTCTGTTCCTACAAGGTGACTGCCCTCAACTCCAAGTCCTGCTCTCCTTGTTTACTGACAAGTAGATCTGGAGATATCTCGTTTGTCAGCACAATTGCCAATGATTCTCATCATTGCAGGGTAGCAGAACTGGGCATTTACAGTTCAGTGCAGGGTCCTTCAAAAGATGTAGTGTGAGTCCATATATTTGCCATATGCTTGAAACAGCAAACTCCCAACAAAGAAAGCAGCACACATCTTTGTAATTTTTTTCCTGGTATAATTGCTTGTAATATTTTTCTGCCTGTTGTGTGATAACTTGCCTATTTAGTCAAAAGCTGTGTAAAATATGAAAAATAGGCATATGAATGCTGGAGTGAGAAGATGTGAAGGTGTACAGCTGTATGGCTCAGACCAACCATGACTTGTTTTTGAAGGCAAGGCCTCTTGGAGCTCATTTGTTTACAAGCTGTGCACAAACTGACACCTCACAGTGGGGTGCAGAGCTGCCCCTCAGCACAATCTCTCTCCTTAGCTATAGCTTTACCAGTGTGCTACTCCTCACTTGACATTTTGGAACAGTAGTCAGCCTCAGAGAAGCTAAGGGGTTGAAGCATCAATTCTGTCTGGCCCATATGCTGGGAAAAAAAAAAGTCAGTAAAAAAGACAGGTGGCATGTTATCCCCAAGACCCAAAACAAGCCAGCCAGGCATACTGTAGCTCAGATGTATTAAGGTGGTTTCTTCATCAAACTAAAGATTAGTGACTCATAAATAATAAATTTGCCACAAAATGTCAATCTTTTATCTTGCTGAATTTGCAAAATGTTAAGCATAACAATGATCAGAAAGCATGTAAAACTGTTAGGGATTACTTTGGTTTCCAAGTTCTCTTAGGCCTCTCAGATAGTTAAATCATACTATCAGTAGTTTTGTTAAACATATCCATATTTTCAGTCAATGCAGTTACTTTTATCCTTAAAAGTAACACCATGACTGCTATGTGAGTTGTAGCATCAGACAGAGATCATTGCTATCTACACCCGAATCATTAACAATTTGGTTAAATATCAAGAGGCAAATTCTATCAGTTTAGTCACTCAGAGTCCAGCTTTTGAGTAGGGATAATTTGGGACTTGGTGCTTCTGTGGATATGGTGTTGGAGTTGGGTTACCATTTGTGCCAAAAGTTATAATTTCTACAAATATTTTATTGTAAAGAAAACTGAAAAATAATTATCATGTTGATTTTCATGGATATAAGTACTTTATGAATATTGCAGATTTATTGTACAGAATCCAAATGTATAGTACATTGACGGCTGCTCCTTTTCAAGAATAGATAACTGAGGCATCTATTGACAAAGGCCAAAACTATTAAGTGGCATCCAAACTTTCCATGCTTAGTTTGATAAACCTACTCCTGTGTTGCTGGGCACTGGAGGCTTTTTCCTTGGGTTTTATTTTTTTTTTTCCCTGAGAGGTTCATAAATCTGCAGTATTGCACCTGTTCAAAATTTACTCTGCATTTGGATATAGTCATGAATACTCACTGACTCTACAAATGTAGTTCCAGTTATCTCATACTGGGCATATAGAAAAGCAGAAAGACATGACTATTGATAAAAATTCTTGTTCCACTTGGTCAGTATCCTGCTCATGGATAAGGTTTCTGTCTAGCTGTCTGTAGTAATATTTTTCTAATTGCAAAATAGTCTCAATTGTTCCTGCGTTGTGAATTCCTTATTTTTCAGTCACAGAAACGACTGAAGCAGAGTTTAGAAAATTTTCTAGTGCATAACATACATTCACAGAATTCTGTTTTTATGAACCCATATCTGAGTATTTGCATTATAATTAAATCTTTAGAGATAGCCAAAGATTGCAATTGAAAAACATTTCTCAAAAATGGTATCATGTCACCTCCTGGATAAAAATGATATAAAAAAGACCATTATCATCTAGAAATTTATATGATAAGCTAGAAAGAAGGACCAGAGGAAACAAACAAACAAAGTATTAAAGAACATACGAAGGAAAGAACACTTACAACTTGTTCTTTAGCAATTTTTTTAAGGAGAATTAACTGATGGAAAATAAGCACTGTCTGTGCTGTATGTTAGCATTTAATGTGCATCATCAATTTGTGTTTAGGCAGCTTTACTTCATGGAAGTGGTTAAAGCTATCTGAAAATAAAGAAGTAAACAAATGAATACAGTTAACTAAGGGATTTGAATAATGTCATTATTTATCAAATAATTTATTTGACAAATAGTATTTTGACTGCTGCAGAATTGGTTGACTACCATAAGCAGTATTTTTGAATAAATTAGTCAATGAAAAATGACAAAGATTCAATGAATAATGTATTTGATAAATAATATTTAGCAAGCTCAACTGTACATATAATTTTATTTTCTGAATCCTGGATAAAGCAGGAAGTAGTCAATTTTTATTCCCCTCCCTCCCCCAGCTCCCAGCTCCCCTATGGCCAAGTGAGAACTGCTGGTTTTGGTTCTTACAATACTGTTCCTCAAGTTGTATAGGAATGAAAGAAGAAAGTTAGGTACTTGTCCTAGAAAAAACATATTTGATAGAGATCATGACATTAAAGAGAAGAAAGACTTCATCTTTATTTCAAGGTATGACAAGTTTTTGTAGTGCTCCATATTTAAACATAATGGAAGTTTCTCCTTAAAACCAAAATCCACTTTTAACTGCACCACTTCTACTTTTCTCTTTGGTATGATGATGATTGGAGACATGCTTTACTAAAAGCATTATTTCTTATCAAAGATGCCAATACAAACAAGAAATGAGGATTACACACACACACACAAAATATTTAGAAGTTATTTTACTTGAATTTGACATTTTTATAGTCTCTAATGTAGTAGAGTTTTGAACTTCTTCAGTTGAGTAAGTTATGAACTTCTATTACACTGTTCTGTGTACGTATCCTTTCTCTCTATAATTGACAATAACAACCTTTAATTCTTTAAAGTTTTTTAGGAGAAAAGTCTAGAAAAAATAAATCCAAAATTAAGATGATGGTGGTTATTTGAATTCATACATCATCTTTTTTCTTTCTCTGTGAGATATTTCAAAGACTTTTAAAAAATATTTTATAATCAGCTCCAAGGGAACATTATTTAATGCCCTTATATACAGGGTCAGGATATCTGGCTAATACTTTTCTCCCCCTTACCAGTCAGATGTCCTAGTTAGTGCCTGGAGGCATGAAAGAAATGAATTCAGGAAGAGATGTAGATCAGAAGAAGAAAACAAGTGTCAAGGCTGAGCAGCCACCTGGCCCTGCAGAACTTGAAAAGAAAGAGGTGGCACAGCAGCAGCCACTCTGTCTGCATGGGGCTTTGGGCACCAGCCGCTCCTTAGTGCCTGCTCTACCTCACCTGTACCTCATGTTTTAATTTTTCTGAATATTGAAATACTGGCTAATAGTCTTCCGATATAGGACAGGACAGAATGAAGTAATTGAAATTTCTAAGGAAGGATGACACAGCAGGGGTTAGAGATGAAAAGGTGTTTTTGAGGCCTTTGCCTGCCGGTGTGTCTGGCCTGTGCTGTAGCTCCCTGCGGGCTGCTTGACATCCTGCAGAATTTTCTGTCTTGTTTTTTGTACACATCTGTTTAGGAAGCAATTGTATGAGTAGGATCATGTAATAGTACCCTTGGATTTAATATGCATGATATGATGAAAGTTTCCAGAGGAGGTAATGGTTTGTGTCATCTTTATACAGAAAGACTTCAGTCCTGACATCAACTGTGAAGAGTGAAATTGTATAAAAAAAAACTGTCAAAAAGAGTATATATTGCTGCACTGCAGTGATATAAACAGGATGAAATACTGTCTTTGTTGCAGTTAATGAGAGATTTATGCTTGATTTAGTAGTCAGAAGGTCATCACTCACAGAAATATATCAGATGTTAAAATAACATTTTGTCCTTTGGTTTCAGCAAATATTGTAACCATCCTCTAAGTCAGATTAAAAAATTGATAGTATGGATTTAAACAACTGCTCGGATGGTTTAACTGTTAGTACATAATCATGTTTTCGTATTCTAAAGTAGCAAATATGGGGTGAAAAATCCCATCAGCAACAACTCTAATTTCTTTGTGATACATGGAAGTATATTTTACCAATTTCTTTAGGCTAGCTTAACCAAAAAAGTGAACAAACAAAATCAACAAAACCAGACATTCAAATGCACTATTCCAAAATCATCTATCAAAACTTTACCTTTAATCCTTAATCTGTAAACTGTGCTGCTTCAGGGAGCAGTTAACAGACCAGGTACCATTAACTTCTGTGTGTTGTTGCATCTTAGCAATACTGGTATATCAAATATCCAATCTTGAGGACGAAAAAGAGACACTGAAGTTTTACTTTGCTTAGTTCTTTTTGTTGAAGCTGCAGGGTTAGGATGCCTGTTTATTTCAGTGAAGAATTTAGGGATTTAAAATAAAACCTCCTTAAATATGGTGCCTTAATAACTGAGTGCATTCACATGCCATCTCTAATTTAACCACAGGTGGTAATCTGCCTTCTAGCTGTCATGTTGTGCTTTTAACATAAGATTTAAGAATTTAGACAAGTATGTTTTCCTCATTTTCAGCTACAATCTGACTGAAATTTAAAAACAAAGTAAGTATACAAGGCATTGCAAGCTATTTTACATATATATATATGTATGTTCTGTCAGAGCAGAACACTGATACAGTTCCAAGAGCACATTTCAATATTTTGCTGTTTGTGTTGCATTTTCCTCTTCATGACTCTGAACCTTTGATTACAACGATCCACAGACATTTTCTCTCAGTTGGATCAGAAAATCATCCTGTTAATGAGAACAGTAGTTTTGAGCTGTTCAAGTATAGTTTTCAGCAATACTGTTCTGACCTTTTAAAAATTATACTATTAGAGTTTGTGCCCTGACTGTGATCTGCCACATAGAACTCAATTTGTTTTACACATGGGGTGATGATGGAGCATTAAGAAACAGATATGAAAGTCGTGAGTGTCAAGACCCAAAAAAGAGAGAGAAAAGTGAGTGGTCTAATTTAGGAAGGTTCGAAGTAGTGAAGGGCAAAGCATAGACTTAATCAAATGGAAAGGGAAAGAAAAAAAGGAGAGGATTATGGAAGTCAGTGAGTCATTTAATTTAAGCTGACAAATTAGCTCTCACTGTACATTTACACAGCATGTAAAAACATTTACATGTAAATATTTTACTGCTTGTAAATACATGTATTAAGTAATATTTAAAGAATTAAGTAAGTACATACAAATGTAAGTTAAAATATTGACTTTAAAATATTTACACTGACAACTTGGTGCAAGAAGGGGAGAAAGTGTGTGGCATGTAGCATACCATTTGTCATAGTGAAGGTAAGCAGAGGTATGCACATTTTCAGGGTGTCTGTTAATATCCATGCAAAAAGGAAAAAAAAAGGTTGTTTTGTAGGAACAAATGGGAAACACAATTATAAAAGGAGCTTAGAAATGTGTCTCTGGGACAGTCCAAGGGTTGATTTAACCACATTGCAATACAAAATTGAAGAACCAATTCAATATGATTACTCTGTTATTTCAAGACAAAACCCTAGATTTTATTACATGAAAAGAATGCCAAGGTACTTGTACTGGTAAATGGAATACTTTCTAGAGTACTTGCTGCCACTCTGACTGAACAACATGAACTCCCATGTAGATTAAAATGTAAATTTTATCGAGCAAAACCAGCAATACACAAAAGTGGTCTTTCCACTTTCTGCAGAAACCCTGCAATGAATCTCAGTACCTTCAAGTATCAATCCTATTCTCACCTTCCTGTAAGATATCAGTCCTTTCCAATGTGAGTTTTTGAACTGGAGATGCCTTCATACTGTCAATTGTTGGTAAAAGTGATTTTGATAAGTTTAATTCGAACCTAAAACATCCTGAGCTCAGTGTGCTGATTTTGGCCAAAGTAGAGGAAATTTTCTTTCCAGTGGCTGGTATGGAGCTGTGTTTTGTATTTGTGCTGAACACAGTGGTGATAACATAGAGATGTTCTTGTTATTGCTGAGAAGGGCTTGCACAGAGCCAAGGCCATTTCTGCTTTTCATATGGCCAGGCTGGTGAGGAGACTGGGGGTACACGGGAGATTGGGAGGAGACACAGCCAGGACAGGTGACCCTGGCTGACCAAAGGGACATTCCCACACCATGTGACATCATGCTCCGTGTATAAAGTGGGGGGAAGGAGAAAGGGGAGGATATATGGAATGATGGTGTTTGTCTGCCCAAGTAACCCTTGCATGTGATGGGGCCCTGATCTCCTGGAGATGGCTGAACACCTGCCTGCCCATGGGAAGCAGTGAATTAATTCCTTGATTTGCTTTGCTTGTGTGTCTTAATCTCAACCCATAAGTTCTCTACCTTTTACCCTTCAAATTCTCTCCCAATTCCTGCTGGTAGGGCAGTGAGCAAGTGGCTGCATGCGGCTTGGCTGCTGGCTGGGGTTAAACCATGACAGCTCAGCAGACCTACTCATTAGCTACTAACAAGAAAACAGATCTGGTTTGTGGTCTTTCAAATATATGTGGGTTAAAGGGAAAAGCTTGTTCAATCACTGTGGTATCTTAAGATTTAAGAAATATAATTCATGTACATTGACAGCTTTCTTGCTGCTCTAAGGTATGTTTAGAACCACAAAGAGTTTAATTTGCTACTTCAAATAACTTGTACAACACCCACAAGGTATGTTTATAAAGTTTATGAAAATATGTTTCTTGCATTTGCAGCTGAGAGTGCTCCTGTTGTTTCTGATGGAGTTTATTTTAGTGGAAAGGGATTTTAAATAGGTTATTCATATAAGCATGAAATATAGTCCTTTTGAATTAAAACAGATTGTCACATTCAGATATATACTATGACAGTTGAAAGTGTTTCTGTTTTATTCATGTTACCCAAGGCAGTTTAGACCATTTTAATTCTGAATACTAAGAGCTAGAAGAACAGAGGTGAATAATGTGTTTCTTAGCTAATCTAGTGAGGTGCTGCAGATGTGATACCCAGTATTTTGTTTTCTTGCATAGGCTCTCTGGGCTAGACTAGGAGATGCCATAACTACAAAGCTAAGGTAGATGTTTATGCTCCCTAGGTTCCCTCTACATGCAACTGGAGAGAGGAAGATCCTTTAGTGGTTAATCCAAGGAAGACAATGCATAAATTCCTTAATAGTATAATAAGAGTCTCAAATGAATTGAAAAATACTAGGAAAATAATTCAGTTAGCTTTTTAGTTTGGGTGCCCAAAGTTCAGATGATATGAAAGCCCTTGTAGTATGCCATTTTAAAACATTGTCACTGCTTCCTTTTTAAGGCATGGGCAACAAAAGCACGGCTACAAATGCAATTTATTGTCACAATACTCCATGTGACCTTAATAGCAATATTTTTCTTCTCCACCTCCAACTGTGCTCCTATAATTTTGCTAAGAACAATTCCAAGGTTTGAACTGTATGTTGATGTTGGAGATATTCAAAAGCCATCTGGACATGGTCCACCATCCCCTTACCAGGTAAGCCTGCTTGAATGGCTGATTTAAGAGTTAGACAAGTTGACTCCCAGACTCTCTTTCAACCTCACACATTTTGTGATTCTGAGATTCTTAATTTCATGGAAATGCTTGTGGTGCAATTTTAGATGTTAATGATAGCAGTTTTGATTAAATATTAAAAAAACTTCTTGAAGACTCATGAAGGTCTCCTCTGGAATCTAAAAGACTGAAAAAAGGTCCGAGAGCATGGTTTCCACCTACATTTTGCTGCTAAGTGCCGTTCATAAAGGATACATAACGTCCTCATCTACTGAAGCACAGTGTATTACAGGCGGATCTTGATTGCTTCTAATTTGTTTTTCATTTGGCTATTTTTTGTTTGCATTTAATCCATGCACACACAGTTTGTATAAAAAATTATGGAGAGCTGGAAAAGTTAGAGAGGTCAGCACACAAAGCAAGCAGCTTCTTGCAGAAACAGAAATATGTTATTTATCCTGTGAAGCACAGCTGGAGTGCTTTCAGTGGCAGAAAATGTTCACATTGAAAATTTGGAGGCAAAATCAGTACTGGTAGGAAGATCATACTTTTACCATTTTAATGATCATAAATTCAGCAAAAAGTTTAGAGTTCTGACTAATAGAATTATTATGAGAATGGCAGCTACCACTGTAAAGAACAGTCAAATGTCTATTAACAGCTTTGGGTCTTATTTTCTGCACTCTTTTATGCAGAAGGTCTGTCTATACTCCTATCAGGAAAGCATTATTCATAGTTAGAGACTATATGGTGCAATAGAAGCACGTTTTTGATGAACTAGATTCAGACTTCTAGCTAGGAGGAAAAAGTACATGAGGCAAGTCCTTTTCTAACTGAGATATGAGTTTTGCCTGCAATTGGATTGCAATATCATTGCAATGTCTTAAAATAACATTGCATCTTCATCAATGAAACATCATCAAAAAACATCATCAACGTCAAAAAATATAATTACGATTTTTCTCTGGCTTGTACTGTAAAAAATAGTGAATAAAGCAAAAGAATGTCTCTTCAGGGAGATCAAACCTTGCAACTCTGTGTAGCTTTGAATCAATCTATTCTGACAAGTCAAACTTCTTCCATTCATGCAAATCAAATAAAATACCAAATCTCTATGCTCTGCCCTAACTTTTGCATCTTTTTCCTGTTCTGAAAGGAAACATGTATTTTTCAGCACACATATAGGAAAATCAGAAAGCATCTACAAAGTAATTTAGAAATTACACATAGTTCATGAAAATTTATGCCTACTTTATAGGCACTCTGCAGAAAAATAAGCAAATCTCTTTATGAAAAGAAATTATTCTGGTTGATCTACCAGTATTTATTGAAGAGATTTGGTAGAAAAAACCAAAACATTGCCTGAATTTCTGCCATCTCTGATTTAACAAGCTGCCTGTGACATTTCCAGGCATTACTTACCCTGAACAGAGAAACGTGTAAGATAATGATTTTTTTCTTAATTATTTAGGAATTAATATTTTAATTTTATTAATAGGCAGCTTTGTTTAAAGATGTACAAGTCTTTTGTTAACAAGTTGAAGTCCACTCAAAAATATGTAACAAAATTGTTATAAATAGAGACATTTTTAAAATCTTTTGCTATCCCTTTGTCTATTATTGTGAGTTTACTTGTATCTTCTCATTTAGGGCCACAATTTAACTAAATATCATACAGATAGGAAATGAGAGTCCTCAACAAGGTATTTTGAGAGAGAATTTGAAGTAGAAAAACATATTTTTTGAAAGGTCCAACATAACCCGTAAAGATTGCTAACTCCTTTTTTAAACTCTAGGAGACTGAGGCTGGGCAGAGAATGGTGGAAATAAAAGAAGGTCAGAAGGATAGAGAGATACAAAAAAATTTTCCTTCTCTTGCAGAAGGATGGATCAGCTTGGCTCTTCAGCTCTGTCATAGTTTTGATTTGCCAATTTAAATATATTAATTTTTTTTGTTGTGAGACAGAACCAGGAGCAAAAGAGCAAGGCAGGCTTAAAAGGGTATAAAAAACTTTATTAACTACACAAAGAAAAAGAAAGAAAAGCAAATGCATGTGGTTACTGCGCTAGCAAGAGAGAGAGAGAGAGAGAGAAAGCAAGGACAGCAACACACATGGGTTTCTTTAGGGAAAAAAGATCATTTTATTGAGCAGACAATTAGTATTTAAAGCATGTTCTGCAGAGCTAAGACAAGACAGTAGCTCATTGGATAACTGGGAAAAACGTCCATGGGACCATACTTTAGAATGGATCCCACAGTCAACACCAGGTGCTAATCTCTATTATGAATTCTATTCTGTTTTGACCAAATTATTATCCTGGGAGAAATTCTCCCTAACTGCAATTGAGCAAACTTATCAGCCTGGGAACAGAGCTGAGAGAGCAGGAGAAGCTTTGGCCTGAAAGTGATTTTCCAGGCTGTAATTTTCCTAGCTCTCAGTGTGCCCACAAATCCAGAATAAGATCTTCAGACCACTCTTTCCTCCCCTCTCCTAACCTTCATAACAACAAGACAAACATACAAAAAACTACTTCAGTCAGTTCCCAACTTAAATAGTCCTTTTCAGTTCACTTCAGAGAGAGACGTTTCCTCTTGTCAGGCCATAGAGATTTCTCTGCAAGGAGGGAAAAACCCAGTTCTCTCATGGCTTCACTTCTCACAATTCGCATCTGCCTGGGAAAAGACCTTACAAATCATGAGGCTCCTCTCATTTTCACAGCTTTCCCAAAGCTGTGCTTATGGGCCATGTTAAACTCATGGGGTATTTACTTTTAAGAATGAACTGTCCCAAACCAAAAATTCTCTTCATCTCTCTCTCTGTTTATGCTTCATCTCCAGAAAAGGAGATCCCCTTTTCTCCTCAGGGTGAAGGATTCTCAACACAGATGCTTTTGATTAACAATCTATCAAATGGAACATCTCCAACCCCCAATGTCTTTCTCCATGGTTTATTGGAATGTTAATTATAATATCAGTTCATCCCTACAATCTTACAAAAGGATTTTCAGCCATCTTCACAGCATCTTCTCATTCTCCTTCCATCTCAAGAAACTTAGCTCTTTTATTTTCCCTTCTCACTCTGGGGAGGATTGAAAAGTCTGCAAGTCTTATCTGAGCATTGAAAGAGTTAAGATTTTACACAGGGAAAGCAAGGCTACAATGCTGGCACTGTGCCAAAATCTCGGAACTCAGGCCATGCTGGAAAAGCAGCTGGGATCTCAGTCAGCCTCACTGGGCTCAACTGGTACTTACTGTGGATGGCCACCCCTCCTCCCTGCCAGGCCATTCCTGCTCCCCACACAGGGCCCAGCCCTGCCCATGGCCGCCCCTCCTCCCTGCCGGGCCATTCCAGCTCCCCACACAGGGCCCAGCCCTGCCCATGGCCGCCCCTCCTCCCTGCTGGGCCATTCCAGCTCCCCACACAGGGCCCAGCTCTGCTCCCTTGCCAGCCCCACAGGCCTGCGGTGGAGCCAGGCCCGGGCCCAGTTACTTGCACTGCTGCTGGAAAAGAAAGAGAGCTCTTCTCCAAGGTTAAGGCACAAGCTGACACTTGCAAAGCCATGGAGGTGTTTCTGCACTGTGCTTCTTACTGGGGAGACTGACCAGATCAGTTCTTACCACAGCACATCAGTCCTTCCACTGTAGCTTAAGCAGCGTTGAACTGAACATTGTGAAAAAAGCTTGACAGGTTTTTTTTTTTTTAGAGACAGTGAAGATTGATCTGGGTTTATTAAAAGCAAACTGATGTATTGAGATTATTTATATTGATATCTTTGTAAGTACTTTATGTCTATCCAAGAATGTAACTCAAAATTCAGTATAAAAGGAAGGGCAACACAAAGCTACTGTTAGGCATATATCATTGTAATGAGAGATACCAGAGAAAAGATAATTCTATGAAGCATTGTAGAATTTTTGATTGGGTTTTAGATTCCTAGCTGAAAACCTAACCAAACCAGAAAATAAACAAACTCAAAACCAACCAAACACCCCCTCCTCAAACTCAGAAAAAAAACCACCATGAAGCTTTTTCCTGGAATACTATTTTATTATAGGATTTTCCTAACTTTTCACATAAGCTGAATTTTAATGTAAACTACAATTATATAATATTTTTGGGTAATAATTCTCAAAAAGAAGTCTTCATAGGCAAATGAAAACAGACTCAATATCTGTTCCCTGTGATTTTGGAAGTGGTGATAACTACTCACTGGCAAAAATAAATATTTCAGGATAGCCTGTCATGCATTTCAAATTCTTGGTTTCCCTATCTGACATGATATGTGCCCTATTTAAATTAATGTCATAACCAGGAATAGACAAGTTTCTTAGACAGTTTAAATTAACATAGATCCAATTAAAACAATTGACCAAAGTTAGATGAGAATACAAATTAGTTGAAGTAATCATAATCTGATTTAAGTTTTAAAGTTTATATACAATTTTTCATCCACTTTCCCTGTGAATCTTGTTCATACCCAAAATATGAAACTGTCAAGGAATCACACAGAACTCCATCATATAATCTCCTATTTCTGTTAGTTCTTATTTATTCAAGTGCCGTGGCAGATATGGATTCTGCTGGAGATTTTTGTCCCTTGCTTGTCTCAGCATCTTTTTTTTCCTTGTCATATCTCTTCTCATATCATACATCCTATATCCTGTGGTCTATATCTGAGAGAAAAAACTAGCCTTTTTTTTTAGTTGAAACTAAGGAAAATATGTTGATAATGATGCAGAGCTACATTATCAAACAACAATGAGGGAGATAGCAATGGTGACAAAATAAGAGGTCATATTTTTTCTTGAAAAATAATCTTAATGATACCCCAGTGAAACATCGTAGAATAACTTGGCCAAGACCTGGTAGCTACTGAGCTGCTGTGTAAATGGAAGGAGTTTATATTTGAGAAGCTTATGGAAACGTGTCCAAGACCACAGAAAATTGAGGAAAATAATACTCAGAAAAAGATTAGATGCTGGGTACAAAATATGTCGTATAAATGATGGGTTTGCAAGTAAAACATAAAAATAATAAGTAGAGGAAGAAACTAACAGCCAGTATTGCAAAGGCATAGAAAAGGATGATGTGAGACAGCTGCAGCTGGAGAAACAGGAAAAATGAGACCAAGTTAGATGAAAAAGAGCAGCAGGAGTTTATTTGAGGCTGAATAAGAGCCAAAGGTGAACACAGTGGAATTTGCTATTCATCCATCATGATAGATTTGATAGATTCTTCCTAAAGTATCAAGAATATGCCAAACTGTGAGGCCAAGGAATTATAATAGTAAAGGTTTTCAAGTGTTATTTTTCTTATCTCCTTTTTACAAAAAAAAACAAAACAAAAATGTAGGTGGAAGGACTGAATAAACTATGATAACAGATAGATGCCTGCGAAGATAAAAAACATTACATTCAACCATAGACAGGTGTTCAGAAACACAACACAGTGACTGGATAGAGTCCATTTTAGAAAAAAATCACCTTCAAGTTATCCTGCAAAGATCCTGAAAATCAAAGGGAACAAATTTGCACTCACTGTGCAACTGCCATCCCTACTTCTAACACACAATAAAAAGGGGGAAAAGAATGTCACATGACATGCTGCAATAGATAAATGAACATGAGGGAGGAATATTTAATAATAACATAATATCAAGGTAGGTTATTAGTGTTCATGGAAGAGTTGAACATAGACAGTTGTATATAGTAAAAAATAAATTTAAAATTTACAAAATTCAAAGAGAGATCTAGGACAGTCAATAAACAGAAGGAAAAGAATTACATGTGTGAAAGAGGATATTATATGGATATTTGAAACCTGGTGGGCTAGTCATTAACAGTGGAAGTCAATTATTAAAATTCAAAAAATCAAGAAGCAGTATAAAAGTGTTCGAGGAGGAAGAAGTATTAAAGAGATGAAAAAATCCACCAAAAAAAAAAAAAGAAAATATACTAATTGCAAAATTTGTCTGTACCAAACTATTTTTTTTTAAAGGACAAATTATAAAAATTGTGGTAGGATTTAAATAATTTTATTACTTACATTGCTGAACCAGTAAGAGATGACTTCTTCAGATTCAGTTTTAGTAAGAATTAACTGAGACTCAGGTTGAAGATAACATGGGTTTAGTGACAGTAAAAGAATTAAATTTTAATTCAATGAGTGGAAAAAAGATATGTGAAATAAGGTCTTCAAATTCAAAAGATCAGTGTTCAAGAAACTGCAAATTTCTTTATGCTAAAGAAACTGTGTATAGATTAGGAAAATTTTATATGCCTGGAAATCTTAATAAAGGTGTATTATACTTCCTGTAGTGAGTTTTAGATTTAAAATAATATTTTATTCAAGTATTATTTTTATTCCTTTAACTTCTAAATAAGCATTTTGGGTTATCTGATTCTGTACTGAGAATTCACATGTGAATCTCTACTTTCTTCACTTTCTCTAGTGCATTCTTGATGGTTAGCTATTGTCAGCATAACTTCAGACTTCTTCCAATTATTTAGAAAAAAAAAAGGTTGCTGTTTTAATTGCTAACTACATATCAGTTCTCACTACTCTTAAGTGGGACCAATTTCTATGACATTTCAGGATAATCATCTTAAGCCTTTCTGAAGTAAACTTGAATTTTAATTAAGGATTCAAAAACATGAATTTTCCAATAGACAGAATGAGAGCTTTAGATTTAATGCACTTATTTGATGCTGAAAGGTGTGAGAGTGTCAGGAATAAAAATAAGATATTGTGCTAATACTGGCAGTTTCAATTCTGCATCTGTTGCATCTCCATAATGGAGATGAACTCTGATAAATTATACCAATTTATAATTTTAAACCAGTCTCATGGCTATCTTTTTATTATGCATTTTAGTATGCATCTGCAGTGACATAGTTCTGCAGTTGCCTTTACATGGCAGATGTAGCAGGCACTTTTTCACTGTAATTGTCATGTTGAACATGAGTACTGCATCAGGATTTGAGAAACGGCCCTTAAGAGTATCCCTCATGATAGTTTTCACTTCAGCTAATGTATACTTCCATTCTGAAAGTCCAGGCAGAATATGTAGCAAGGCATAGAGACTTAATTTATTTGTTTCACACAAATTCATAGGAAAAACCTGACAGATATCTCAAAAGGTCAGTTCCACTACTCATCCCAAAGACAGCAAGGAGATATATATATATATAAGACTCCATTCAGAGAAACATATGGGTAAAATTCTATATAATATAATTTTTTATAAACTCTCTAATAACTGGTGATAATTTTAGTTGTGATTACACAGTATGATCAAAATTTGCAAGAAAAAATATTTAAGAGGAAATATTAACATTAAATAAAACAAAGTTGTTTGTACAATTTTAAAAAGTATTAGTTTCCCTGATCTAAAGCTCGTTTTTCTTGCTAGCTTTGATTATATTTTACGAGAAAGAGTCATACTCTTTTAGTAATATAACATGATTCAGTATTTTCAGTGTAAAGTATTTAACAATAAATACAAATATTTAAGTATGGGGAGAGTTTTGAGGCCTTGTATTGTTTTTAATTATGTGGTGTTGAATAAGAACATAATTTAAAATAAATTACTGGAAGTTTTCTTCTAATGTGTATATATCTGTTTATCAATAATGCATTTAAGTTTACACCAGAGTAAAATATAATTCTAAAGTAATTTAGGATAATTATCAGTGGATCTTTCAGATGTTAAATGTTGATGAATATGAACCCATCCATATACATGCCTTAAAAAATATGCCTTATTGGATACCATAAAATTGACCTGTCTAATAAAAACGTTCTATTATAAAGAATATTATTCATCCTATATTGCTATTCATTATTATTTCTGTCACATCAGAGTTTATGATGGAATTAAGTGATATTTATGTATTTATTGATGTGCTATTTATTTATACATCATTGAGTTTTATGACATTTCTAAGTAAATTAATTATACATGTTCTCCCTGCTTCTCAGTCTGAACACTTATAACCAGGGGCCAATTGAATAAATGTCTGTATGTAATCCAAACTGGAAAGTTGGATTTGAGATACTTTTGCATAATTTTGTAGTATGGAAATTCCATTAAAATATCAACAAGGATATTAAGCAAGAACATCTGAAATAAAAAGAAGCAGAAACAGATTTAACCACTTTATATTATACATAATTTAATGTCTTGAATTTATATTCCGTATGATAACGAGACTGAGAACATCATTAAGTATTCATTCGGACCAATGTTAAGTGTTGTATTTAACAGAATTATGAAATATTTACTTAAACCATTATTTTTTGTGGTACCAAAATATGATATGTTTTTAATTTGTGAGTTATTATCACATAGTACTTTTAAATAATATTCATGTAGGAATTAATTTATCCTTACAATAATTATGGTTCATATTAAAAATGATTCTGTAATAAGTGGTGTTAAACAATAAATATTAAGAATAATTAGATGGATGTTGCAATGAAAAATGAATTTTACTTTTTAATCCTTCCTTACATTTAACTAACTTATAAGGGGAAATATTTCAGTCGTAATGACAGTATTATAGTTAACAGTAATATTTCCTTAATAGTTGGAACAAGTAACAACTATAAAGGAGACGTGGTGGTACACCACTGCATGAACATTTGACATAGCATGGACAGCGAAGACAACATTGAGCATCTCTTCATGTCCCAAAACTGATTTTAATAGATATTAATATAACAGAATGGTTATATTAAACCAATATTAAATACCACCTGATGGTTTATTACATACCTGGGTTGTTTGCAAAAAGAAATAGAATTTACTAAAAAGAAATCTTTTGTTTCATGTTTGCTGAACAACCTAATATTCTATAAAACCTTCTGCTCAGCCACTTTCAAGTTTCTAGAATAGTCTTTCCATTAAAATAAACCAGAAAAACTGTGTCCAGCTTTCAGCAAGGAGTTGACCCTCCATGGCTGTTAGCACTTCTGTGTGAAATACTGGCAAATAGGATAGTTGTAAGGGTCTGAACAAGTACTTCCTTTCTACTGTAATATTTGCTTTGGAAAATTACAATCATGTCCAGTTTTAAAAATGACATCTTGTTTTTATTCTTTTTCTTGTTAGCATTGTGCAAGTTTTGTAAGAGAGAAAACATAAGGTGAGATTGTGGGAATAGAGGGATTGATTTTATTTATCATATAAATGTACATATTTGTGCCTGTCTGTGTACTGACATACTGCTTTATTCCTAGCATTACAAAAAGATGGAAACGGTGCCAGAAATTAAAAATACGTTTCTGTTAATACTAAATCACATAAAGGTAGATTCAAAATTGCAATGCTTTATATTTAAAAACAAAAATGGAAAAATGCTACACTGCCAGTAAAATTTCCTCTATATTTTGAACACTGTTTAAGTCTGTTACATGCCCAGATAATAACAGTGGACTAAATATATGAAATACATAACAGATGTAAATACATTGCATTAAACGGAAATTGATACTCATTTTCACTTTTAGCCACTAGTAGTTACATAAGAACAACCACAGTCCTGGCTGTGATGTTCTACATCAAGCAGACAATTTCCTAGACATCAGCTCAGACTAAGTGCTGGGCTTCATGCCTTTCTTGTAACCACATGTGTTTTGTCACTGAAATCTGACAGAGGAAATTTAAGTTTTGAAGAGTAAGGTTAAAAAGTAACATTATTCACAATTCTCAGAATGAATCTCTGCACAATGACTTGGTAACCATGGACACAAAAATCTCATATGAATGCTATCTGGAAGATGAAAGATTACATCTAGGAATTTTTTTCCTATGTTTAATTTGTTCACTGGGAGCTAAAGACGTATCTCCTCGAAATTTGGGTTTGATACATAAAAGACTGTATCACAGTGGTTACATGCATAACTAGACATGACTACATCAATGTTTTCATTGATGTAAACTGCTACTTTAGCAGTTTTGCAATACTGAGGATTGTGAATTGGTCACAATTTGCTGGACTCAAGGTTATATCTTTTTTAAAATGAGAATTTAATTTGATGCATTTTATAAGTTTAATTTTTCAGATGAATTGTGAAGAAATATCACTATTGATCAAGGAAAGTTGTAATTCTGCAAACTGGTTACTTTGGACGATGTGACCTGATTATAAAGTTGATAGGTGTTTTATAGGCTGATGATAATTTGACAAACAGTTAGAGTTATGTTTTTGAGGTGCAATTTATTGTCATGATCAGTGTGGAAGATATGCAAGTGGAACTCAATTCAAATGTAATCTCCAGATTCATGGGCCAGAATTTGGTCTAAAATGTCCTTTTGATCATATATCTGCTGAAGGGACTTGTCCTGCAACAGAATTTATATTCAAATTGCATTAGCCAAGACAGTTCTTAAATTTTAAAAGGACGCTATTTGAACCTAAGGGTTATGACAGTGATGGGGTAAAATCCCCAGAAATCTTAGGTAGGTAAACAGTGGCAACTGTTCAGGCAGAAAGTTCCCATTCTCCATTACTCCTTTCTTACATAGATAAGGCACCACAAGGATCATGATATCTTCCTAGGGTATTGAGAATATTTTACAATATATATATATTTAGCATATTATGCAAAATACTGATCCTTAATATTTTCAACACAATAGTCCAGGAACCTCTGCATCAAACACAGAAAAAATGTGAAAAGTTCCTTTTTTTTTTTTTGTCATTTGAAAAATCTATTTTGATTTTCAAACATAAAATAAGACTAAAACTATGTTTAAATAGTTTTTACTGTGATTCTGCCTTGACCAAACCAAAAGAAAAAAACCCCACAAATTTACCTATCTTTGCATCTTTCAGTGCCGCAAGCTAAATTACGGAAAGAATTTCAGTCAAAAATAGAGCATGAATTGTTTATTTTTATAACATCAACCGTATATGTCATCAAAGTGCACCATACATAGAATTAAACAAAAGTTGCAGAGCACACTAAGATTTTCAGGTAAGATTTAAATCAAGAAACTAGTTCAATGCACTGAAAATTAGAGGGAGAATTTTATATTCACTGGACATCACTTTTTTGTAGAAACTTGTACTTAAAAAATAAAGAATTGCTTAGTAAAGCTGGAAGCTGAGTTTAGACTAAATAGCAGTCATCATTATAGAGACCTAAAAAAAAAATAAAAGAGATTTTGTAGAGGCTGGAATAGGAAAATATATAATCTTACGTGTATACATAATTTTGCAACATATAAGTGGCAAATATGCTTGTGCAACTGAGACTCATTTTTCTATGGAAACAAACCAGCCTAAAATAATGAGTTCATCAAGTAATGACCAAGTCTTTGAGGATGGCTAGACATACTGCTCCAGGCACAAGCTTGAGCTCTAAGAGGAAAAAAGATTTGTTGTTTTTTTCCACTCTGTGTTTTTTCCTGCAGTGCATGAGGAAAACAGAAAAATAAGAAAGTATGACTGTACCTTTCTAAGAGAAACTCCACTTGCTTAACAGAGCACAAGAAAATGCACCTTTTGTGGTAAAAAAGGAAAAAGAGAGGGTCCTAAGTAGGTTCAGAGGCATGATTTATAAAACAATAAAAATTCTTCTAGAAGAAGCTATGCCAGAATTTGGGTAAACATGCTAAAGAACAAAGGAAAAACTACTCTCAGCTATAAAGTGTAAACACTTGCTACTATGAATTATGACAGCTTCGCATTTGCCAAAGGAGTAAATATTTATGCAATATTATTTTAAAATATTTTTCTCGCATAATATGCAAAGTGTATTAAGGCGCCGGTGAATCTCTCAGAAAAGGAGAGACTGAGACTAAGGACAGTTTAGCCCAAAGAAGAGAATGGTCAGGGATCTTTTCAATGTGTACAGATGGCTGATAAGGTCTGAGAGCACAGGAGCCAGACCCAGACTCTTCTCAGTGATGTCCACATGAAAGGATGAGAGGCATAAATTGGAATGTAAGAAGTTTTATTTAAACAAAAGGAAAAAAAGCTTACTTTCTGTAAGGGTGATTGAACACTGGAATGGGTTGTCTAGGCTGGTTGTGGAATCTCCATCCTTAGACCTGTTAAACACCTGACTGGACATGGCCTTGAGCAATCTTCATTTGGGCCTTGCTCTTAGCAGAAGGATGAAGTAGAAAATCTCTCTTCCAAATTCAGCGATTCCATGACACGTTTTATATTACTGTGTATGAATAAGCATTCTAAAAAAGAAATTGTTCTGGCAGAAAAAATGTAGAATTGACTAGTCTCCATTTATCATACTTGCCAGTTAGATGAGTTGCTTGTATTCTTTTTTTTTTTGCCTGAAATTGGCCTAGCCCTGCCAGTGATTGCCATGACAATGAATTTGTTTGACATATCATTTGATTTACCCTGGCAATAAGCATACACAAAATATTGTACTCCCTGTACAATAAACTGTGTCTCTTTTGGGAGTTTTGCATAGCTAAAACATTATGAGCTGAGTCACCAAAGGACATTGAACTGTCAGAGAAAAGTGTTGTACTGCAGGACTTGGTTTTCTTCTGGACATGATCCTCCTACGAACAGTCTGTTCAGCAAAACCATAGCTACATACCTGTATGAAAAAGGTTGGATCTCCTCCAAGAAAGGTCTCCATCTTATCTAGCATTTTGATTGGAAGAAAGGAGTGGTTATTCTGACACAGCCTGCTAAACTGTGATCAAATCTAGGGATTCATTGACTATCAGGAATAGCATACTATACATAAAATAAGATATAAGAATGCTTTTTAAATATCTGAGGTTGACTTTGTGTTCAAGGGTTATGCACTCAGTTTCTATCACTGCTCAGTCTTAATTCAAGAACACATTTGCATTCAGGAGAGCATTTATAAACATTGAGCAAGTTTGGCCCTAACACAGCAGAAAAGTAAGTTATAAGATAGAGCGAGAATAAGCTACTAAGCTAGACAAAGAAAATGTGATATTTACATGAAAGAAATGCTTCTGTTTGACACAGACTAAGAAAGAATGAAAATAGAGATTCTAGTCATCCTGGAGACACAAACCTGATTCAAATTTTGAAACAGACCTGGATTCTTACATGTATATATTATTGGTAGGAAGCACATAGCATTTTTCCATTGCTCTCTCATTTTCCACATAGCTCTCCTCCATTGTTTTGCAGGTAAATGTGTGACCTCTGTGTGTCTTATGTGAAGAGAAGTACTTATATAAAGTAAACGGTTATAGTTCAAGGTAATGTTTAGTAGAAAAGGCTACTTTATCCCAGCAAATGTGACAAGGCCATGACATATGCCAGGCACATAAATGTTTGTTATGTTGCATTTTTGAAATAGTGGCCGATGCAAGTCAGCTAAGACTATCAGTAGCAAACAATTTCCGTTTTCTGGCACAAGAGATACATCTTAAGGTAGAGAATGCTGCCACTGAACAGTATGGCCAAAGCCATGCAATTTTTCTAAGCTGCAACTCTCTTCCCCACACAGGTCTCAGCATAGGCTGCCCTGCCATGCATACTGCATCCTTCATGCCTTCATCACTCTGGACACACATCACAGTGTCCTACTACGAAAAAACAACTCCTAAGAACTACAGGACCTCATCCTCCTAATTCAGATGAGCTGCCCTAAGCATTTCAAATTGAAACAAAGGCCCAACTGGGTGGTGGAAGCCCCTGATTGTTCATGACATTACAGTGGCTCCCCTTCTTGATGTTCTCCCTTCTCAGATTAATATTGTGCTGAAGAAGCATGTGACCTTTGAAGGATGAAAGGGAAGATGTTGGAGAACAGTAGTTTTCTACACTGTGGCTACCATCACCCATACTGATGAGCCTTGAAGCAGTGTCAGCCCACGTGTCAAGCTCTGATAAGAAAAAAGTGCCTTAAAACATGCTTCTGAGAAAGTTCTGGGCTAAAGCAAAAAGATAAGGATAGCTGCAAGATCTCTTCACAAAATGGCTTCTAAAGACAAACTTAATTCTAAAGCAGTTTAGATTGTAGCAATGGAATTGCATTAAAGATTGATTTATTATAGTTTAAATTCTGGCTGCCAGAGGATGAAAGAGCTACTTTTCACTGAAAAAGCAAGAACTTGCTTTTATATTTTACCTGAATGATGTAATAAGGATGACTTAATAACTACAGACTGAGAAAATTATGTATGTTGGCTATGACCCAGCCAGGTTATTCTCTGTTAACTGAATTAAACCCTGTGTAAAAATAGATCCATTTTCAATAGCTTTTACATTATAGAAGTATTCTGAGCATTCTATAAGTGCCCATTCATTACATTTACTGTCAATTGTTCCACGTGAATAATTTACAGCAAATGATCTCTAAAAAATCAATACCAGACTTCTGAATTTACAGAGCTATTGGATATGCAGGAGCAAAGCTTTTACATTAACTAGAAATAGATCTAACTTTCCCCCTGCACTTGTCTTGGTTTGAAAAGACAGGTGTCTGCTAAGGAAGGCAGGACCCTTTCTTGAAATGGAAAATGTAAACCCTCTCTTTCTGAATTATTTTTATTTTGAAATTAAGGGATTCTCAGGCAAAGATATGGGAAAAAGAATAACAGTTCTTTATTAGTAAAATTAAAATTAAAGTGCAGTAATATAAAACAAATCCACTGACAGAGTCAGAATACAGTCTGACATCCTGTTGGTCAGGGTATTGGTAGCAGTCTGATTAAATGGCAGCTGCAGTTTTCTTGGAGTAACAAATGTGGTTCTGTTGAAGTGATGATCTTGTAGAAATGTGTAGTTTTCTTCTGAAGGTTTAGTGGTGGTATAGATGGGCCTGGTCTTCTGGGAATCTAGGGGGAAAAAGGCTGCTTTGGTGTTCTAAATTTCAGAATGTTTTTTAGGTAGGAAATGCTTGGCTCCTTCACCTGGGTGAAGCATCTCACAATGGGGTGATGTAATTTTATCAGTCATGCAGTGGGACTCAATGGCCCATTAACAGAAGATATTTCTCTGGACAGAGGAGAGGTTGTGGAAGAGATAAAGAAAACTGCCCTACTTAGTTTTAATAGCTAGTCTATTAGCAGAGGATATTTCTTTCGGAGTTATGAGGTATGGGTCATGGAAGAGATAAAGAACTCTGCTCCACCTGGTTTCAACAGATCATAATAGAATACATGCTTCTGCTTACAACTTGCATTGTAACTTAAAACAGAACTGTAGAAAAGAGACCCCAAAGATAAGAAATCTTTCTAAGTAATTGTAAGTACTTACCAGTTATTTATTAAAATTCAGTGTGCTGTCCTAGCATTGCGACTGGCATTGATGTCCTTAAGAGGATGATTAGGTATGGTGCGTTGGCATTTTCAGGGTCCTTTGTTACATTCTTATGATGTTTCCTAATGGGAACACAGTTAAAAATGTACAGATAAAATGGGGAAATACAATGTTTCTTTTCCATAATGATATGTATTATACTGCCTTAATGTCCAGATAAGCACTTACAGCCATGGCCTGGAATGCAGGAGAGCTTTGTCTTGTAACTCTCTTGCTTATGGGGAGTCACTCAGTAACACTGCAGCAATCTGTAATTATTTATAGAAAAAAAAACTGATTGTATTACTTCTTTTCTCCTTTTTTTAATGTTTAAGTAATACCTTTGAGTAAGTCCCTTTTTTCTCTTCAGTGCTTGAAGCATTCCTAGTATTATTAGCTCCAGCTACAGTTGGTGTTATCTCAATGATTTTGTGCATGAGACCTCTGACGTCTTCACTGCTCAGTGGTTAGCAAGGCATGAGATTTTTGGTCCACGTCAGCTAGAAGTTTCTGGCCTCAGGTTGGAGCTATAGCACTGGCCAAGGAAGTCCCACAGTAGACATCAGCGACAAGCTTGTAACAGGTCTGTCTTTTTCTCTGTCAGGCAGAAATCTCCAACACTAGCTGAGGAGGCCTTGTGTTCCCCATCCTCCTTACATGCCTGTGGTGTGACACCCATCAACTTCATGGCACTCTTTTCAGAAGCTGCCTGTACTGCCCTTCCATTATTTCATGTAGCTTGAATTAAGTACACAGACACATATACACGCGCACACACACACACACACACACACGCAAGTGATTATCGTGTCTGAGGAAGATTGAAGGAAATCACATACTAGACAGGTGAAATTCAGCCAAGTCTCCACAACTTGTCCTCAAAACCAGAGGCTCTCAGCCATGTGTAATCTACCAGCTTTTTTTTTGGCATATAATTCATGTTGTCATTAGTGCCTTTTGGCACGTGTGTAAAAAATATTTTTTCACCCTTATGCTTAAATTCTTGCAAAAAATGGTCCCCTGAGGAAGACCTTTCAGTTGAGAGAATGGCACTCAGCTCTAATACAGCATTTGCAATGAGCCCTTCAACACTGGCTTTCCAAAACCAGCATTGTGCTGCTAAGCTCAGTTCACTGAATTTACCAAGGGAGAGAGGCAAGGCCAGGGAGAACTTTACATGCACTCGAACACACACAATTTGTGCCATATTATTGTACCATTTTATATACTGGATATGGTATATACCATATACTATACCACCTTAATTAAGGCCTTTCTTTAGTAGTTAGAATACCTATTAAAAAGGCAGAATTGTTCATTTGCTATTTCAGGTCTGTTGTACCAGCCTTAACGATTTGTTTCAAAAATATGTATTCATCCATGCATGCACTACTGTTTAAATATATATTAAAGAAAAGGGAAAAAAAATCTTTCAAGTGACTCACAGCCATAAAGATGAATACCCATTTAGTTGGATTGTTGACAGGGACATTAACCCCAGCACCTCCTTCCTCCAAATTCTTTGTTTCTACATTATGTTTGAAGGCTTTTTCATTTAGAATATAAGTACTTGCAATAATTAACTGTAACATTTTGCATATTATAAGAAACAAAAATGTGGAGTTTTTCATCCTTGCTTGTACCTTGAGACAATAACAACATAAAACTTCAATTTAAATTTTAGTCTGAGAAGGGCCTAGATATCCCACTGCTTGGAAGGCTGTTAGATATACATGGGGCCTCCAACATTATGCTGGATATTTTAAAGGAAGAATTTTTTTCTGCTTACCATTTCAGAAGCTACACCAACATAATATGACATCTAAGGAGTAGCTGAATAGCTGCCAGTATTTCTGAAGTCATAATTAAGCTATAACAAGTCATTCAGACATTGCTATACTTAATATCTTGCACTGGCCAACTATTTTCTAATTATTAACTGAAATTTGCTGCCAGAGGCAATAGATCCCACCTGTAACTGTGTAACTGATTCCCAGTAATCGGATACAGACAAAAGTAACTCCATGTTAAAAAGAATCACTTTGGCTATTATCATATAACTATATTGATTATATCTTTTATATCTATCTCTCTATCTAAAATTATATGTCTGTCTAATTCTTACCAAAAAGTTAATGAATTAGACAAAAGAAGCTGAGGTGTGCCCCTCATTAGGATAATACAAATGTTACATCAACAGTAGCATGTACAAGGAATCACTTCTACCTCCCTAGTTATAACCTTCACAAACTTTCTTGGGAACTTTAACAACAAAGAAAATTAAATACAGGAGAAATCTTAATCTAGTACTTACTCTTTCTCTACCTATCATTTACTAAGGAGAATAAGAATTTTGTGTATCATCTGCAGTTAAATTCTTTATTATTTTTTTTAAATGTGAATGAGTTCATTCTTAGAAAAGCAGCTTTTCTTTCAAGCCTGCAGCATGAAGGAACATATTATGCAAGCATGCAATGAAATGTCTTTATCATCTAAGGCTATTCATGTTAGAACAAATAAAATATTACAGTTGTCTTCAGTGAAAACTCAGCTGACCCTTTGCTTGCATTGCCTCTATTATGCAGATCCCAATTATGTTTCTGTAGACTTGATTAGGCTTTTTATTTCAAATAATGGGGATAAAAACCTAAGCTTTCACATGTGAAAATCCTTCATTAATCAACTCTATTTTTAATAATTCATTTGCTACTTACATAAGCATTTACAGGCTAAAAAGCAATGTTTTGGCTGATGCTGTTTTTTCACCCTTTGTGGAGAGCCATTCCCCTGAGTCATGTAGTATTAATTCTGATATGCATGAATGATGTAACAAGAAAAATAATTAGTACTTTATGCCCCATTTGAATTGTCGGGGTGTAAAAACGTAACCAGGGAATGGAAAAAAAAAACCATTAATGAGGCAATTGTATCAAGCAACAGTCAGCCAAAATCATTGTTCTTATTTATGTATGTTTCCATTACTCAAGCAGTATTAGAAAAGAGAGATTTACCAGTGTAAATTAATTAATTAAAACATATGTAAAGCTATTTGTAATAGAGGAAAATGTATGTATTTAGAGAAGATTGAAAAACATAGACAATATGTGTATACTGGGGTACATAAGAAGGCTGATTCTTCCAGAAGAAACTGATGGAAGTGAAGATGAGTCTCCAGTACAGTATAATAGATGCAATTAATCTGCAGACATATGAGACTGGAAAGAAACAGTCACTGCAATACTTAAGAAATTTAAAGGAAGCATTTGAAAGCAACTAAATGGCAATAGTCTGCCAAATCATCTTTGGGTGTAAAACAAATCTTCCTAAGCAGGATTGTGAATATATTAGCAGGAAGAAAAATAAAACACATATTTGCGTTGAATTAAGGGCCAAGTATTAACTAAACCAAGACCCATTTTCAGAAAAATATACTCCTTGCCCAACGGAAAAGGAGGTGATCTTGATGGAAAGGTATTGGAAGTTTTAGGTGACAAATGTTCTCAAGAAGAAATGAATGATCACAAATGCAGAATCAATGTTCAGGTTGACAGATAAATGATTACTTCCAGACACGATAAGAAATGCGGAAAATGAAATCTAAAATGGCAAATATTCCTACTCCTCTTCCCTCCTTCCTTAAATAATATTCTCTACACTATTTTCATCAATTATGCAAATGTTAGCAGATAGATAAGTGTTAATATTTTCTGAATGGAGAACTCTGATCTCTGAAAGGTGGAGGGGCACCACCAGCCAGCAGCTTGAAGGAAGTGATGCCGCACCTCTGCTCTGCTCTGGAGAGACTCCACATGGATTGCTGAATCTAGTTCTGTCATGCCCAGTGCAGGAAAGACATGGACCTACCTTGTAGAGTGAGTCTAGAGCACGGACACAGAAACAGTCTGAGGGCTGGAACACTTCTAAGAGAAAAGACTGAGAGAGATGGAGTTGCTCAACATGGAGAAAACTTATAGCAGACTTCCAGTATTTAAATGGGGCTTATAAAAAGATGGAGACAGATTTTTTTAGCAGGGCCTCCGGGAACAGGACAAAGAGTAATGTTTTTAAACTAAAGGAGGGTAGCCTCAGACTAGATACAATGAAAAAATATTTTACCTTGAGGGTGCTGAAGCACAGGCAGAGGTTGCTCAGAGAGATTGTAGATGCCCCATCCCTAGAAACCTTCAAAGTCACTTTAGATGGGGCTCTGAGCAACCAGATCTCGTTGAAGATATCCCATTTCATTGCAGAGAACTTTTTCTAGATGACCTTTAAAAGTCTCTTCCATTCTAAACCATTCTATGATTTTATGACAGAGAGCCTGGAAAGTGAGTGATAACCTTTATTCCAGTCCAAGCAACAGTTCTTAATATTCTGTCTATGACTGATATTATAGATATGGGTATAATAATTTTAACAGCCAAAACCCTCCTATTAATTTTTTGATTGACTACACTGTCTTCTATGTGGGGTTCTTTAGTGGATAATATTTAAATTTTCTTATTCTGGTGGTTTTGGGTTTTTTTTGTTGTTTTTTTTTTTTTTTTTTACTTAATTTTCTTATCTATCTTGTTTACAAGGGCAGAGATACTCTGATTATATCTGAATAGTAGCTGTAGCTAATAGCTGTATCTTTAAGCAGAAGCCTGAATTCAGCTTTGCCTAATTTCAAAGCTATCTATATTTTTTGTGATCTGCTACAAGTAAGTTTACAGGTGAACAAAATTACATGCTACAGCCTGGACCATGTAAATTTTTCATCCAATCATATTGTCCCACATTATATTTTATTTGTAAATGAAAGTGGTTTTGCACAATGATTGCTCTCTCTGAGTGATTTCAGCTGAACAAAAATAGGTACTGTGTTGATACAACTCTACTGAAGCATGCAATGATTTGAGACATTTGAAGGTACAACTGGGAGACTGCATTTAAATTCACTTGAAGTACAGTCCAATGTAGCCTTCAGGCTGATGAATATGGACAGTATATAGGCCACATGACACAGTAAATTTGCATCATTTAGCTGCCTTCTGAATTCTGACTATATATAATTCATTCATTATTAAGTTGCAAAAGACCTGTCTATATTCAAATATTAAGAGCAATTATACAAAACCTCAACAACAAGGAGATTATGTTGACATCCACTTCATTGTGTCACTGCCTTAATATTGCTTTAAATGCACTCTGATTGAAATTTTATTTACACTATCAATGACTCTTTCATTCCAGCATGACTTAGTATTGCTGATACATTTTCATATTGTATTGAAATTACCTTTTTAGAGGCCGTATAAATAGATGCAAGCACCTCCACTAGACTGGAGAGGGAATGATTGCAATTAGCTTCACATTTGCACTCCTACAAAAACTGTGCATTTCTAAAATTTATGGGAGGGGCTATATTTGACAGGAAAATTGAAGCAATGACTGCTCCTGTATATTCTACTGCCTTGTGTATGTTCTCAATAGAAAACAATCAATATGTTTGGGTTTTTAGGGAACACGAAGCAGCCAAGCATACATAGACAGGGAAATGCAAGAACAACTCCTTTTCTTCACCTCCTCTGCACTCAGCAGCTGGCTAAACTAGTACAGTTATAATCTCAAGTAAGTCAGCATAGCTCAGGTCTATGCTAATGCTTGACCAAACAGCCTCATCATGAGGCTGAGCTGTATTCTAGGGTAAATTTCTCTCCTGTCGAAATGCTGCTTTGCAATTAAGAGCCTTTAGTGTTCACTGGAGCAAGAACTAGAGCCTGCACATGAATCGACTTTTTGTTTCTTCCCTCTCCTTTAGTCTTTGTCCCACACTATTTCACTACTTTCTCCTAGGTTAATTAATTGAATACCTTCAGCTGGAGAAATTCAGAGCAAGAGTGGTATGTCCCTGACTATCTGGTAACATTGCAATTAGGACACTCTGCTGAGATGGAAAATACTTTCATCAAAATGCAATCAGATATGGATGAGACATTAACTGAGTCCCAGCTGAGCACCCTGTCAGCTCTGCAGCTGTGCTCTATGGCAGGACTGGACACTGTGCTTCGGGTTTTTTTTGCAAAGGTGTCAGATTGCTTTGAGCTCATCTGCAGGGTCCTACCCTGGAGGTCTAATCTCTGAATCCCACTGTCACAGAGATGCATGATAGAAAAAGGTAGTTTTACTGTAGGCGTTTCTGTCATCCCGAGGAGAGGCATTTCTGTCATCCCGAGGAGCAGAAATGTAGGCACTTCATAGCTTTGCTGGGTGTTTTGATACTATAAATTCTGGTGACTTCATCCGGGGTGTGCCAGTACATCTTCCTGAGCTAGAGGAGGAACTGCAGCAATATTCTCCTTCACAGTACGCTGCAATAGGCTGGGCATCATCCTCCTCCCCAAAGAGAGCTGCAACTCAATGCTCTCTTTGGGATTCCAAGGTTTACTGCATAACATACCACTGTAGACAGCATTTCCACTTTATTTAACAAGTTACAGAGCTGTCTGGCCAAGTTCAGTGGGTAAACTTACACTCTGAGTTACCATAGAGTTGCCATTACTTATCTGTTTTATGGAAAACTATTCATTCTGTGTCTCAATAGGAACACCAGGCAGAGATATATATGAGAAATCTGTAGTTCAGAAAAAATATGCTGCCAGAAAACTCAAAACAACTTATGTTCAGTCTGTATCAGAGACTTACCAAGTGTCTTATTTTTTTAAAGGGAACAAAAAGAAAAATTAGGTCAGAAGCTGTGATACATAGTCAGAACAATCAGCAAATTCATTGTAAAATGCATACGTGAAAAGGCCCGGGAAGCAGAAACTGATTAAGCTTGTATAAGTCTGTTTAATTCACTGGTGACCTGATAGTTTGCAGATCCTCCATTTTCCTTGATGTTTAGCAGCCTTTTATTTTTAAAAATCTGAATTAAATACAATAAACCTTTCTGAGAAGGACCAGCTCATAACATTGCTTTTTCAGTTTCTCCCTTAAGTACTCTTTCCACATCAGTGTGCTTTCATGCTTGTCAGTACATGACTATCTGAAGGGCTCCTGCAGTGCTGAAAGTGACAAACATACATCTCCATAACTAAACCTTACTGCTGGTCAGAATATATCATTCCTTTCCCTGTCTATCATTTTTGTGCCCTGTGCCTTAGAAAGACTTTGAAAACCACACCTCAGCTCTCTGTGCTGAGGGGCTTCCAAGAAATTTCTTGTGAATTTGCATCATTCAAATGAAATGGGAATGAGCCTGTAGTTAGCCACTAAAATTATACACCAGTATATTATAATTTTCCATAGATTTTTTCCAGATATTTTTCTATAGATATTGTCTATTGTCTATAGACAGAATCTGGCTACATAATGAAGCCCTGTATCAATATAGGAAGTAATAAGAAGCAGATTGGTCAGCTGTGAGGCTTTTATAATTTGTCTTTCATGCCTTACAAGAGTGTATTTTTCTTGGAGGCTATAGAAACTCACCACGAAAAGGAAATCTGTTCAATGTTATCAAAAACCTGTCACATCTGCTGAAAGATTTTATTTCTCTACTTTAGTCTTCTTTTCTTTAACTCCTCTTTGTGTTTTACCTTTCCCATAAACTTACAGACAGAAGACCAGAACCTTCCACAGGAGAACTTTCTATATTTTTCATTTAATTTAGTCTAATATTATTGGCTTAGAGATTTTTTTTTTTTTTACTTTACAGAGAAACAATGGCTTCAAACTTTTCTGAGCTTAAATTGCCCACAGAATCCTGTCCCAGATAGGTAATTGCATAACCCTGTGTTTCACAAAATATCAAATTTCAGACTGTGAAAAAGAACACTAAATAGTATTTGAAGATCAAGAAAAACAAGGTAGAGTCGAAGGCAAAAGCACTGCTTTGAACATTTTTCAAACCCTCGGTATCTACCAGACAAGATCACAAAGAAAATTAATCACAAACAAGATAATAATTTATATAATTCCTTAATGTCCTTAGGCAGGTGTTACATATTTGCATTTGAACTACATTAAATATCTATAAATGCATGCAGTTGCCATAACCTTTTGGGTTTAAAAATTCAATATATTGGAACTCTTTGAAAGATGTAAAACCCAAACATTGTTAATGGGATAAACAACACATGTAGGCTCATCCTGCTGTATATACTACTGAGCATTTATATACGACAATATTGAAAATAAGAATGATTTTTAATTTTTTTATTTCTTTCTGTAAAGTTCTAATAATCATAAGATCTTTTGTCTCCTTCCTAAGGACTGTATCCCTAAACATGAACATGGCAAGTATTAATATACACTAGGACTGACAATTTGAATAGTTAATATTACTGCAGTGGAAAGAGCATTAATATAGGAGTTAATAGCCTTTAAGGAAAAATACTAGACCATTAATCTCTTCAGTAATTCACTCTAGTCTACTCTACACTTATCAATAGCTAGGAATAATTGTCCCATGTTAACAGGTCTTACTGAAAGCCATGCCTTTGATTGAGGAAAGCTTTCCTCAGTTCAATTCTTAATCATCCTTTTGAAGCATTTATTTTATATTTTAATTTCCTATGTTTTAAAGGAGTTTCAAAATCGACATAAACACATTTAAATACAAAGAAGTCCCAAGACAGTTTCACAGAACTGACCCACACTTAATGCATAAGGTGTCAGTTTGATAAAGAACCTGAAGTGTTTCAAATTGCTGTTTTAATCCTTAGTCAGACCAATATTATATGCATTATATTGTTCTACTAAATCTTCTGATAATCTTTTATAATATATGTCTCATTCACAGAGAAAATCTTATTTTCTATGATTTTCATTTTTCAGGAAGAACAATTTATGCTTAAAACAACTCAGGATTAAGAATATGCAAGTTTAAAAAGGAAAAAATTGCTTTTGTGAAAACCAAATTCCGATATCATCTGCTCTTGAAGTGCTTTGAGACTTGAGAAGTTAAGCAGTGCTGGCAATTAAAGTCTATCCTGAAAGTGACTACATCAATATTATGGCGAAAGCAGAGTGCTGAAGCAATGGATAGAAGCAAATGCAAGTCCTAAAGAAAGAGGTAATGGAACCCTCTGTGGCATTGCACTTGTTTAATTGAACCACAAACCTGATCTATATTTCTGAATAGAAGTAAGAAGTTGTATCTGCTCATTATAAAAGAACAGTATATCTAGTGTGGTATTATAACTCAGTGTGTCTCTTGTGAGAGAGAATTGTGACCACACTAGGAACTGTTTTATGATTGCCTTCCTTTTGGGTGGCTGCTTAAAGTTGCTAATTATTTTCAGGAAATACATTTAGGACAGATTTCTTGTTAAGAAGCACCAAGCACAATTCTACAACAGAAATTTAACATTAACAATAGAATCCTTTTTAATATCTGCTCACACTGAGGAAAAAGCAAATTGACAGTGTTTCCAGTGAGAAAAAATACTTTCTGACTGTGGCTCTAAAGTACTTTATCAGAAAAAACCCTCTGACATATTATATACAGGACAAGAAGAAGCCCTATTCCACAATCCAGTCTAGCTTGAAAAAGATGATTCTCTGGGCAAGGAATTGCGCAGTTATGCCTGAGATACAGCAAGCCTATGTGCAGGCCTCCTTTCCAGAATCATACAGAAAGAGTTGGAGATCACTCCTGCATCCTTCCACCCAGTGGCCTTTTGTATCAGAAATCCCTTAACAGAGAATTCTTTTGGACAATTGAACATACTTGCTAAATATTCAAAGGGGAAAAAGTCCCTTTTTAGGTAAGTCCTAAATGTGAGGCTCAGAACAACATTAGTATATAAAATCCTAGGCATTTTTTACAAATCATGTGCAATGAAATAGAGTTGGTAGTCAGACCATTAAATACTTTGGAATATTTGCAATATTTGTGATTGTTTTACTACAGTTGCTTTGGTTTTCTTTTTCTCTGACATTGCACAGTAAGGTTTGAAAAAATTCCTTAAGTGTCTGAAAAATAGTCCATTTTATGATTCACTTACCATTTCTGCAGACCTGAAATCCCAGGGGAGGCCATGAAAGATTATTTCCATTAACTCAGATACAGAGGGACAAAATGTAAAATGTTTATGTTATATTTAAAATGATACTAATATACTAAAAAAAACCCCAAAACCCCAAGAGAATTACTGTGATGGAGACAGCTTTCTGTATCTGTGTGGGTTTTTTTCAATTCTTTAAAGTCACAGAGTGTGTCATTGCTGGATCTACTGATACACATTTGAATACTTCAGGAGGAACACTGTATGTTAGCTCAGTTTCAAAGGTTTTCCTGCTTTGGACACTGTATTAAATTGAGAAAAATATAAATTATCTTGTATTTTTTTTACACAAATATCATCCTAATCCACCTAAAGAAGGAAGAAAAACAACCAATCCCATTATTTCAGGTAAAAACTTTGTGCTAGAATGCCAGAAAATACCCTTATAATAAAGGGGAAATACAAAATAAACAAACAAAACAATAAAGAAGTGAAATACTAAATAAGGCAAATAGAAGACAAATTGAGATGAAACTAGTTGATTCCTGATGCGTATCCTGAAAACTGAAAGAAATAGGATAATGAAGAGAGACCTGTGGTAATCTCAGAGGTAATTTCTTGAAAAGAGGCAAATATCTGAAAGAAGAAATTTCTTAAAAATGCAACATGAACCAATTGATACCTTAAAAATAGATGTGTCAATCACTACCTGTCAGAAGGGAACAGAGTTTAAGAATACAATTCCTTAACAAACAATACCAAAAGAAAGGGAGTACACAAGAGAGGCTACTCCCAAACTAGAATATCTGTCTGGGAAATCACAAAATTAGAAAATAGAAATGGAAGGCACCTCAAAATGCTGTCTAAGCCATTTCTCCATCAAAAGATACGATCCACTAAAGCAAAATTGTTCCTGAGAGATAGGTTTTTAATCTCTTCTTAAAAGTGTCCTAGAATCCTAAGGTCTGGGAATAGCTGTCTTAAAAAATAGACAAAAATCCTATGCCATTTACAGTACAGTCTGCTTAATAATATCCCAATCAATTACAAAAGCTATACCAGGTTTAAGGCTTAAATTTGAGAAGAACTAAGGGAAGCATACCAATGTGCTTTTCACAGTAACTTTTTGTAGTCTAATTTATTTTCATATTTTTCTTTAATCCTTTTATGTCAAGAAAAATTAAATTGCAAGTACATGTGTTTTTTTTATTAGAAGCAGAACAGAAGAAATAATGTTTCCAATAAAGATATTAGCAAAGATATATATATTTTTTCATATACTTTAAAAATTTATTTCATAAATATATATTGGCATACCGGAATTTCACTCAAAGATGATTATCTTTACTATAAGACCACTTAAATGCTGCTCATTTATTTCGGATATTACCAACATGGCAGACACTCCTTTTCTATTTTTGCAACATTATTTATCCTTGTTGAGCTGGTTTTATAATCCAAAAACGAGTATTGTATATCATGATCATTATCTGAAGATTATATTTCTTGATGTTTATTTACAGTCTGTCAAGATATTTTCCAGTACCAAAGCTGTATTTTGATATAAAAATGGCAATTTCACATAATAAGCAAACTAGATTACTTGATATTATAACATATCCCTTGAACTACTTGAATTGTGGGTTCAGCTCGAAAGTGTCCTTCTTTCTGTCCTGTTTTATGAGATTTACCATGTCATTTTCTAGCACTTAAATTTTTATTTTTTTTCTAAACAAACCTACAAATCTGAAGATGCCACAGTTTGAGTTTTACCTGATTGAAGCACAAGGAAAAAGAAGAGTTACTACTGTTTTCCATAGAAACTATATATTTTCCCCGTTTAATGAAAATATTAGCCCATTTTATCTAGAAATTAGTCCTAAGTCTCAAACAACCAAGCCAAATGCAGAATTTTTCAAGTCAAAATCTCTCAGATGTCTGATTCAAACAGTGAGCTTAAATTTTGTTGCATATTTCTGATTTCAGTCTTACACCCCAATGTTTTAAAAAAACCAAAGGACAAAACACATATGGATTACTCGTAGGAAGGTGCCTTTGAGATGCATTTGTTTGCAATTTGCTGATGCCACTCTGCTTTATCATTACAGGAAATTTATAACATAATATATTCTTGTTAAACGAATACTGGAACATTTGGTTGCTTGCCTTTTGAAGTAGGTACAAAGCAGCCAATTCCTTGCCCCCATCCTCAAATAATGCATTTGTGGAGAAATGTAAAACTTTCTTGAATTCAACGGAGGACAGGCTAAGAATGAATGTTTGGGGTTTATATGAGTAAAGAATTTCACAGAATGCGAAAACTAGATTATGGTTTTTGAAAATGAAAAATCAAGTAATAAAAAAATGGAGTCTAAAATAAAGCAAAATAGGAAGCAATTAATAGAAAAGGACTGAGATATAACATATAAAAGCAGTTGGGTGACAAACTAGAAGACTAATGAAGAAAATCCAGAAACTGAAAGAAGCAATAGATAAAATACTGGAAATTCACTAAAAATGATTTGGCTCTACAGATGAAAAGGTGAGTGTACCTGGGGGAAAGCTGAAAAAAACCTCATAATCGTCTCCTGTACATATTTCAGAATCTTTGCTGGAGGAAGATGTCCTGTTAATTTCGAGATCTATATTTATTAATATAATTGAAATAGCAAAGCCTAAGGGAAGAACTACCCTGCTGATGTGCAGGTTGCTTGTTGATGCCTTGCAGTTGTTTCTCTCAACACAGGCTCTGTTCCCCAGAAAGTGCTCCTAAGATGGAAGTTCAGCAGAAAACCCCACACTCCAATTGTTGTTTTATTTTTAATTCTTAAAATCTGTAGATATTAATGCTACAAAATGCCTTCTTCAGCATTTCACTACTGAGCCAAGTAATAAAGTTTCACCTTTCTGCTAATTGGATCGATGCTACAGATCAGCTGTGGAGAAAATAGGCTGCATGGAAGGAGAGGGAATCAGTCTCTGTGACATCTGAAGCTTTTTCCCTTGTTCTGTTAGTGTAATACTAATGTTAGGATGAGAACATTGAAGGCCCTAAGGACAACAGGGAGATTATAGGAAGGATAAATCCTCCTCATAGATCCTCTTCACAGGGCACAGAGCAGCCATCTGGACAGTTGCTGTGCTAGTCTTTATTCAGAGAGTTCTTTATTTATATGTACCTCAGGCTCTGATTAACCATGAGGGTTTACTGATTATAGAATATTTTCCGATATTAAATACTGTACTTGGAGTGACATAGCAATTAATAACAAAAGCAACTAAGATTATGGATTCAATTGGGCATGGGAAACCATGGTTTTCAAATCACTTGCTGATTTTGTAATAGCTGACTTGAAAGTCTAGCTGTGATATGCAACTATAGAGCATTACAGCCATTTGAAAGCTATTTGATGAAAAGTAAATGCTAATGAGCTATTTATCTCATCAATACATTTTGTTGTCCTTTATACTGACAGCCCTCACCAGGATTGCTATGCTATGTCTTTCAGAATAGTAAAATACTGTTTTATTTTCTATGTGGGTCAGAGAGAAAGAGCCCCATAAATTAAAAAGCTTGTACTTGACACAGAAGGATGATTAAGCATTGTGGTATGTCCTTTGCAGTGGGAAAGATAAAATTATACAATTTTATTGGGGAAATAATTGAATTTGGCAGAAAGAATCATCTCCAGTTTCAAAGTTATTTACTCTCAATTTTCTGAAACAATGGTTTACTGTAAAAAACTTGACCAAATTGCCTTGTCTCTCAGATAACCATAGGAAGCAAAACACAGTGATGTCTGGAATGATCAAGTCTAACTACATACACATAGGAAAAAAAGAATGTTTTGAGTGGGTATTTTAAGTAGCTTTGGGTGATTGGTTTGATTAGAGATGATTATTTAAGCAACCTTAGACATCTGGCTGAACATAGTAGCGTACTTACAGACTTCTGGAAATCTTGGCACTTGAGTCAGAAAGAGAATAGCCATGGGCAATGAGGTATAAGAAAGAAAACTTTATCTTCTTTCCCCACCTTTCTTCCCTCACTCTTGTAAGTAGGCTGGTTTTGGTGAATGATCTCTGTTCACACAGCTGCAGTGAGGGTGAATCTAGTGTGCACTTTGAATAAGAGAAGATATTGAATGCTCTCCAGAAAAGTGCTGCCTTTACTTTTAAGTTGATGGAAAATGATCAGCAATGAGAGCTGAGAACAACTTCAGTTTAGCATTAGCTAAATAATGAAAAATTGTCATTATTTACTCAGTGATATGATTTTCCTGTAAATTTTCAAGGAAATTACAATGAAAGCATGTAGGTAATCACTGAGTTTATGACTGTGTTTGAAATATCAGTGAAAAGTATTTTCTTTCTAAAAAAAGCTGTTAAAATGTTCTCTCAATGTATTTTTGGATATTTAAAAAGGCAGGAGTAGTTATTATCTACCATTATTTCAAATGTATTATTCAATGCATACAATTTTCATCTTACATCTATGGAAATAGAGTGGAATCTTATATAAATAGCCTTCTGCTATTTTTTAGTTTGGTGAAGGAGATGTTTTCAGTTTTAAAGGCTAAATTGACATATCAAACCAATATCTTCCCTCACATAGTAGCCTTATATTTGTTTTCACTATTAATAATGTGTATATTATACATATTTTCTTTTGGAATCATACTTTAAAATTGAGGTACTATAATTTAGAAGAATGCAGAAAGTACTTTGGTAGGATTTTCACTGAAAGAATTAAGGTTGGTAATAATAATCAGATATTTTGAAAGACATTGTTAATGCAGAAGTATCAGTTCTCTTTATAGAATTCAAAGTTTTCCACAGCTTTGTTTTGAACAGTTGAAGTTTGAAAGTTCAGAATGAAAGTTCACAAGCCGGATACCTTCCAGCAACATAGACAACACTGAAGTTTTCTACAGACTGATTTTGGCTGTAATGGAGCTCTTTTTCTTTATAGCAGCCTGTATGGTGCTGTGTTTTGAATTTGTGACTAAAGCAGGGTTGATAACAAACCAATTTTTGGGCTATTGATGAGCAGCACTTCCACATCATCAAGGCCTTTTCTTTTTCCTTCTCTATCTCCCTCAAATGTTGTAGGCTGGAAGTGGGCAAGAAGCTGGTAGTGGTCAAGGTCAGGAGAGCTGATCCAAGTTGGCCAAAGGGATGTGTCATTCCATATGACATTGTGCTCATCTGTTAAAGGAAACCAGGAGGAAGTGGAATAATTTGTGGTAATGGCTTTCATATTCCCAAGTAAACCTTCCACATGCTGGGTTTTTCCCAAATTACATGGACATCTACCTGCCAAAGGCAAGCAAAATTGTTAATTTGCTTTGTTTGTGCACGCATTTTACTTCATTTATTAAGCTGCCTTTATCTCAACTTATGAGTTTTTCTGATTTTGCCCTTCCAAAACTTTACTCTAGTGAGCTGGGAGGGGAGTGAGTAGGTGGGTGGGGTCTTAAGACCAGTGTCAATGTCACAAATGCCATTAGTCTGATAATATGGGAAAGTAGAAAAGTACGTCAGATTTTCAGAGAAGTGAGCTCAGTTGAGGGTGCCAGAAAAAGTTACTAAGACTGTATTTGGGCTACCTGTACAAAAAAGAGAGATTAAAGGGTCCTTTTTTCTATTTGTTTCTGATGTTAGTGATTGGTATTAGGTAAGCATGGTGGAGGCTGGGGAGCAGGATGGGTGTGCTGGTACCTTAGGCAAGCCAGGGTTTGATGATGAGGCTACAGAAGAGAACAGACACTTTTTAGAAGCTTTCTTGTGAACCCCTCAGGATCAACATCATCAGCAACAGAGAATACTGTAAGGAAGAGGCAACAGGTGATGGTCTGGGTTACACTCTAGAAGAACTAGTTCCCACCTTCTTTAGAAGGAGTAAAACAAGCACCATCAAGAGAGGTAGTTATTTACTGGGCTAATACTAGCCTTGCTCTAGATAAATTTAGTATATCCCATTTATGAAAATTATTTTTTCTTTAATTCTTCTCCCTCAATACTGAGAAATTATTTACCAGAAGAAAGGTATGCAAATGTACTAGTGTTTCCAGCTACATTTTGTTTGTGTGAGCTTGTGTTTTGGTTTTGTTTTTATTACAGTTATCCTGCTTTGCAGAGATGCATATTTTCTCTTTGCAGAGAAAAGGAAATATGATGAAAATAGTAAACCATTACCCAAAGCTCAAACAAAGGAAATGCTCTAAACCATGAAAAATTCAAGAGTTTCTCTTTAATTTCTCTGAGTTAGGCAAATTGAGACCTGAATAAGTCTTGCATAAAGCACAGACAAATAAATGTCTGAACCAAACTGTGGAGTGCTCCACCACATTTTTAAAATGGGGTGAAGTCCTGAAAGCTTGGGTTTCATCCATACAAGTTTTGATAGTACTATTTTTTTTCAAGGTATTTTTATCTTATGAATTAATGTAATTTTCAATATTTTTTTAAACCAAGTGCAATTTGCAATATTAAAAAAGGGCAATGATTAACATTTCCAGCAAGATGTTAGGGAGGAACTCAGGGAAAAGGAAGAAAAAAGTCCCAGTGTTAGAGGTATGTAGACAGTGTCTTGCAAGGGTGATGTGCACTGAATTTACTAGATTTCAGTTAAGCTTTTGTGGATATTATTTCTGGTTTTTCTTTTTTATTCTATTCCCTTGGTGATACATTTTGCAGTTGGTAGACATGCATACTCACAGTGCATTGGAATAAGCTTTTAGCCTGCCTTCCAAAATACATACTCTCCTGTATTTTTCAGATAGTATGCGTAATTTTAAATTTTTATAACGTCTAGGAAAACTATCAGTAGATCCAAATGTGGCTTGGCATTCAATAAACTTAAATCTCATGAAAATTCAGGCCTGCACTACAGTGAATGTAATTTCTATATACAGAGAACATTCTTGGCAAAGATCTAGTTTGTCTAATTAGGTGCTTCATGCATAGATCATAGGTATTTGGCTCTAGCACACTCCTAAGTATCCAATTTAAGGTCTCCAATGCAGTTGAGGACTGGATGGATCTAAAACCATTGTGGCCATATTGGCCAGACATGAGCTCTTTCTTTATAGTTGGAAAGCTCTTAACAAAGAGTCCAACATAGTATATGTTGCCTTTCATTGTAACCGCCTTTATCAGAAAGATAAAGGAATTCTCTTGCGAGTTAATGTCCAGCAAGAGGCCAATGGTACCCTGGAAGGACCTACTGCTTTATTTCCTGCACATAATATTTTATGCTTATCTTTAGTCTTTATTGAATTTTAACTTATTGAATTAAATCTTTTTCTCTGGTCTTTCAAGAACTATGTGAATTCTAATCCTATCCTCCAAAGTACTTCCAAACATTCACACCAGATTTTGTATTGAAACAATTTATTCCATAGTGAAGAGCATTAGTGGAGATATTGATCACTATCTTGCCCACTACAGACCACTCAAAACTCCCCTAATGTAGCCTGAGGGTAAGTTATGAATCAGGAAAGTCACTGTCAAAAATTAGTGATTAGTCCTAATAAATTCAATGGTCATTTGACTGCATGTCACCTTGCTATTCTTTTCAATCAAATTCTCATCTTTCAAAGTTAATACAGAAATTTTGCTTCTAGTAACTCTTTAATCCAAGTAACTTCACAGAAAATAATATTTTCAAGTTATTTTTCCGTTAGGCATTTTTTTTCTGGAAATTGCAACTGGATATGTTAATTATTTCACTGTTTTTAAGATTTAGAAGTGACCTAAACTATCAGACTTGTATCTTACGGACTTGCTGGATCCTTTGACTGCATTAATTTTCATTGGTTTGAGATACACAGACAGATAGATAGAGCAAGCTTTTTTCTAGGTTCTGAAACTGTAACCTACTGAATTTCTTTTATAGAAACAGCCTTCACTGACACATCTCTAACCTGTTACTTGGCAACCTTGACACATTAGGTATTAGCTGCCATTGATGTCACTTTCTTGCCTTAAAGAAAAACAAAACAAAACAAAAAAAACAAACAAACAAACAAAAAAAACCCCAAAAAACAAAACAAAAACAAAAACAAAAAAAACACAAAAAAAACCCCCAAAAAAAACCCCAACCAAACAAAAACAAACAAACAAACAAACAAAAAACCCCACCAAAACAAAAAAAACCCATTGAAACTTTAAACAGAAAAACCAAAGCTGGGGTCTGGCTTTCCAAACCATTGAAACATTTTCTATTTTGACAGCTCATTCTGTCAAAGTCTATACAATTATTAATTATTCAAAACAGACAATATACCTCTGATATCAAGTCAATAAATAGAGAATTATCCTGTAACAGACCCAGTAGATCTTTATATTTCATATTGCTATTAATGTTCAGTAGCAACTTTTACTGTTGTCTTTTTCTGTGCCTTCCTTTTCTTTGGAAGGACGAAAGGAAAAGAGGAATCTCCAATGGCTGTCTCAATCATATTGGTATGAAGAGTAGACCATTTATTCAAATTCAAATAACCATCACAGAATCTAGGAGACAGGACTATGATATTTATGGAGTAAGGCTGAATTCTTAATGAGGATAATGAATATTTTCTACCTAACAACTCCAACACATGCTGCAGCTCCAATTTACGTCAATTTACGCCAGACAGTTTACAGCTTCTTCTGTTCAATCCAAGGACATCAAAGGTAAGTTTAATTTTCTTTCTCCTGATGCTAGAGTCATTAGGAAACCTGTCATTCAAATTTCAGGAGCTCAACTGCAGTAAAGTATTTATAATCTAAATACTGATGTATGATTTTCCTTATCAAGCCACTGATGATGCCTTGACTTGATATACATCCCATGTGGCCAGATGAAGATGTTGGGATAGAGTGAAACCATGATTATTGCTGTTTTCCTCACCTCCTCACTGCTTCAGCCAAGTGACCTGCTGTAGCTCAGGCAGTTCCACTGGCATTTATGGCAGTTTTATAAATCTCTCTGAATCTCATAATTGAATTGTGATATGGCAATTGTTCCTGAGATGAGTAGAGCAAAAGGTATAGGAAGCTGATATGATGCAAGTTTTCAACTAAGGGTGATACAGTGTGTGGAAAACAAATTCCAGACATAAGTCTTAGAAGAAATGTAGTGACAGAACAAAATGTGAGAACATTGAAACAAACAAAATGAAAGCTTTTATGTACAAAATCAACCCAATTGGACCCATAAGAGGATACTGTCATAAAGAGTGAGAAAAAAGTTGTATAATTTGTGCATAGTCAAAGAGGAAATTAAAATCAGAATACATGGGAAATTATTAAACAGAAAGATCAAGAGCTAGCACAAGTACAAACTTTTCACAGCAAGAAGTCAAGCCCAGTTAGTACTGTTGTGTTCAAATGACACCAGAATATTTTTTTTTGTCCATAGGAAAGATCCTCCTTTGACTTTGTTATCTGCTGAGCCAAATAAGAAAACTGATTTACTTTTATCTAACATTCACTGTATCATTGAAAAAGTAGGTACAACATCTACCAGTATCAAAGCTTTGGTGAATGAAGAAATACTTGATACAGTAATGTTGGCAGTGTTGAGAGATGGCCTAATATTGTTTCTGTATGTGATATGGAAGCATAAAGCGATGTCGAATGAGTTGTAAATCAAGGCTAGATATCTACAGATTTAATGAAGTACTGACTTAGCAATATTTAGACCAAAGACCAGGTGTGCTGTTAAGAAGCAGAATTGTCCTAGATTAATTCAGAGGTCATCTAATGCCAGCTGTGAAGAATACTGCCAAGAAAATGAATATTGATCTTGTAATTATATAATGAGGACTGACATCAAAACTCCCTACATAGTAGTGAAAATGCCCTTTAAAGACTGGTTAAAATCTTTATACTCAGAATGGCTATTGGCAGGAAACATGCTCCCCTTTCTACAGGAAAAATATGGAATAATGAAAAACTACCCTGCCACTTCAAGACCATCAGATCAGATCAGATCAGATAAATCCATAACTTGTAGCTAATGTTTTTAAGAAATACTATATTTTAGATTCCATGGATGGAACACACATTCTTATGAATACAAAGCAGAATCTGAAAATAGGGAAGACACTGAAAGTGAAGAATAGATTGAATATGGTGAAGAGAATTAAAATAATGTATGAATGTAAAAAATGAGAATTAGTATAGCATGTGAGAAGAGTACAGATCACATTCAGGCAAACTGTTAGAGAAAATATTTTTATACTAATTATAGCTTTGAACTAAGAACATTTCTGTGTATAAAATTCTTTTGAGGGTCAATTTAAACTCCATATCCTCCTTCTTTCTGGTTGGTATGATACACTTACATTTTAATGGTGTGATTGATAGATTTAGATCTTTCCTGCCTCTGTCCACTTATATCCACTGTTGTGGAGCATCTGTGACACTGTGGCTTGTGCTGATATAACACTGAACTGAATCACTATAATGAACTCGGTTATAAGACCAAGGAAAAGAAGACCAAATAGTTTGAAATTGAGTTTGCAATCAACTGAATCATCATAGTTGAGAGACCCTTGGGGCATAATGGAAAAATTGATACCTTGAATAAACATTGTATGTACATGTTGCCACTCAGTACTACATTTTCCTTTTTTTCTTTTTCTTTTCATATAATTCTTGTCATATTCTAACTGCACTTCCATGTTACACATGAAAACACTGATTATTAACCTCACCAACTATTTCCACTGTATATCTTTCACCAAATGCAATGTCTGTATTTAGAGATCATTCTCTCAAATTTGGAATTCACTAGTCATCATCATTCAACCTAGAATGCAAGAGTGACACTGTTGCATTACTGGAGTTACTCTGCATGAGAACAGAACAGTGGACAGAAAAACCAGAAGCAAAGTAAATAATGGAAAGACTTTATGTAGGTGAAACAGTGAAATGTGTTACAGAGTCAATGTATTCAACTCATAGTATCAAACAGTTTAATTAGAATTTTTATTTTCAGAATATAATCAAGATTCCAATTTTTTTCTTCATCCTAAGAAAGAGTGAGAGTCTTTGCCAGCCTCATCGCAGAAGTATAGATCTCACATTCCTAAGCCTCAATAAAGAGAATCTGTCAGTTCCTGCCGTACTGAACCACAGCTTTTGTAGTGGTTCAGTCACATTGTGTTAGCTATAGACCCAAAGACTATCTATTCAAAAAGCAGGATAAGCCATTCCTTAAACAACCACGTTTAAGGTTTGTGCCCATTAGGGTGAACAGCTTTTGATTAATTTTCTTGTAGATAAGAACTAATCGTGTGGAATGCAAACTTAATTATAGGTTAGTTTAAAGAGCTGTAGGAGCTCCTAGGATAGTTTTAGTGTTTGTTCTTTTAATGGTCAGAGTACTCAATCTGACCACTGGTATTTATTTTTACACAATATTTATATGAATTCCATTGTGAGGGGATAAAAGTCAATATATTCTAAATTGTTTTTAATTTAGGTTTGTGATTTACCTTATTTTGATTTATCTAATTTTGTGGACTGAAATTTCTTTTTAGAAAAATTGGAAGATGAAAATATTTTGCCCTTACAAATGTTGCTTCCTAAAGAGACCTTAACCAGTTTCAATATAAATCAAAGTAATAAGTTTTAAGTCCCTAGTTCGCTATAAAATTTTCTTTGAATAGACAAATGACAGCTATGATATTCTTTGCACATACCTTTAAAATTTTTTTTAAACAAAAGCATTCACAGGAAAATGAAATTAATCCATGTTCTTCCAAAACACACCATCTGTTGAAGTTTTATACTAACGTGATAGAAAGAGTTCACTGCAATACCTGGTTTTATTGGAAAGATTTATCTCCCCCCTAAGCAAACTAATTCATGAATGAACTAGGATATACTTGGTCATAGCAATTGTTTGATCTGAAAAGCTTTGAATTCAGATTCATGCCTAGAACTCCAGATATTTTAAACTGATTCACTGATCTTTTTTGAAGTTCAAATACTAAAATAGTAATCTTGCTTCCATCTTTCAAAACCTTGCTTGTACTAGAGTCCCTGACAGGGATAATACAACATATATTTTTGTTCCTATCTAATAATTTTCAAACCAATTTTTTAAAGTCATGAGTATGACAAGAAAAGAAATTTTTTTTCTGTTTTGGATCTGGTCCAACTCTAAGGAACGTATTTTTCAATCCATATTAAATGGATCAGCTACTATGTGCAATTAATGCAACAGTTCCATGAAAGCAATAGGTGAAGGAAGATAAGGGATTCTGCCTTTTGGGACAGATAGGTTTCAGTGTAAAGCGTTGACATTATCAGTTGCTAAAAATCAATTATTACATAGTAATTAGCGTGGGAATTCAAATAACAAACACTTTAGAAAACTAGTTAACATAAACACTCACCATAGAAAACCTTATTGTTTCCTCCTTCAAAGGAGAGGTTCAAGATTACAATAGGGCAACCTGGAGAAAGAGAATTTACAGAGGTTATAAAAAGATCTGTAGAATGAGATTTTTGGCATGAAAAGGGAGGATTGAGATAAAAATCTCAACTCTGTGATGATCACACTTGCCAGATTCAGAAAGAGACGGATAAAATTTCTAGTCACTAGGAGCCAGGTTCAAAATAGAAAAAGATGTCTCTTTTCAAAAAGATTTTTGCTACAGCATGCTCTGGATTTAACAAGTTTAGAGAGTCTCAGGGGAGCTACAGAAAAGATTGAAAGGATAAACCATGTGTTGCTAAACAGGCCTACGGTACTTGAGCTGAGGAATTCTTTCACACAAAAATAGTTCCATCTTCAGAGGATATTACAGGGTGTGGTTATTTAAGTTTGTCCTGTTCCTAGTCTTCCTATCTAGACATTTACTTTGGTTCACTGCTGGAAAAATAATGTTAGGTTAGATTGATTCTAGGCCTCAGATATTGAAACCATTCATATATTCTTGAATTCTACCAAAACTGTTGACTTTGAAGGACTGTGGGTCATGTGGATCAAATTCTGCATTGGCAAAAGGAAGTACAGATTCTGCAATCAATGGGCATCCTTAAGTTTGTGCTCAATTATACACCTAAGTACTCAAATAAGTAATCAAATTCTTTATGAAGAAGTAGAACTGCTCTTAAGGTAGACAGAGTTTCTGTAAGGATTCTGTAAGTTGTGATATGATAAAGACTGTGAAATGAACCCAGTTTTTCACTGGAATACAAACGATGACTAGACCTACAAGAAATCAGAACCATCATCTCTTCTGGTATATTTCTCACCATGCAATCAGTATGCTCTGTCATATTTGCCAATTATTTCAAGAAACACCTTGTTTCACATAATTTTCTGTTGTACCTTTCAACACTTACCATATCACAGCTAAAAACAAGGCCAGCATCTCACTGCTGAAAGAATAAAAGATAATAATAAAAGAAAAGGAGCAGTCTTCTGGAAAATGCCAGACTTCTATTATGGCTGCAGTGAACTGAATAAAAGGACAGAAATTTTGTTTTCCAAAGACTTATCCTTCCTGCCCAGTCCTACCGATTCATGAAAGCACACTGGCAGTTAGGATAATGCCACTTAAACCCTAAGATTAGTTTCATACTTAAAGATGTACTGAAGTGCTTTTCTGGACCTGGGCCAGATGCTCAGCATCTTCCAGAATCAAGCTCATATTTATGAGTGCTTCATAAGTAAGGAAAATCATAAAACTGAATGGTTTTGTTCCCATAAAAAGGGAAATATAAAGCCCTCAGTGCAAAGTAACCATGTGTTAAGTACTCATAGAACATTTTTTCCTTTGTTAATTAAGCAAAAATTTCATATGGGTGGGGCATTTCCTGGCAGCTGATGTTGAGGCAAGAGCCGTGAGTTTTAATTGCCACTTAAATCTAGGGCACTTCATTGAACAAACAGGTGGAGCATATCCACTTTGAATGTATGCAAACAGCTTGCCTTATCATAGAAAGGAGAATGAGTTTTCTGATTGATTAGTTCCTTTTTATTCCAAGCAGGTTGTGGCCAATTGCAGTAACTGCAGATTTTCTGCATTGAATGTTAACGCAGTTTGCATAGAAAACTAATTCAAAGAGAACACTTAAGAGTTTTAAAATCTGTACTAACGTGAAAGAAAAAGCAACCAAGCAAGCATATTTCATTTATAACTCCTGGAAATGGGAATTATTAATTGAATTATGTGGCTGAAAAGGAAAAGAATCTATTTAAATGTGACAAGTCTCATTGGCTTTGAACAAGCAACTATTTCTAGGCTGACACTTTGTAGAATATACGATTTAGCTAGGAATCAGATATTAAAGTACATTAAACTGGTTACTAAGCTACATTCTGTGATCTGGAAAACAACTCAGTGGTTTATATTTTTTTTTAACATAGAGAGAAAGGGAAAATGCATTTGTGAAATGTGCTCCACTTTATTCTAATAATAAATGGTTAGCTTTTAAGAAAGATTTCTTTCCTCTGAATCAGCTGTCAAGACAAAGGTAACTCATACAAACACCTCTCAGAGACAGCACGTTGCTATTTTCAGAGGTTTAGATAAGCTGGTAGTAGATAATACATAACCTATCTGCTCTATTTAGATGCATAATGGCAAGGCTGAAGAACACTTCAGAGCTAAGCAGCTGTATGGTGGATCTAAGTCTTCATAATTTTAGGATTAGTTTATACTTTTGATGTTCAGTAATTGAAGCCCTTTATTCCAGCATCAGTGTGTTAATATATGAAACGATGGAATCTGACTAAGCTGGTGTTGTACTTTGTGACATCACTTTATTCACCTGAACCTGATGCAAATTTGCAGATTAGCCTACAAAGGTCTATGTCTTATCTTTATTTATTTTTTTATGACTAAGGTAAAAAAAATTGCAAACATTTTTACTAGTGTCTACAATATTTTTCTGCATTTTTTTCTATATTATGTATTTCTTCAAGCATAATTTAGAGCTAAAATAGGAGGATGAAATAACTCTTCATATTACACTAGACAGGATGTTATTTCTTGAGAGGAAAGTAACATGACCTTCAGGTCATTTTGGGTGGTTAAATCTGCTCTGAGTTTATTTTGAAGAGAATGTAAAGCATAAGAACTGATGTGTGAACCAATGTCTAAACCACAGAGGAAAGGAAATAATTTAGGAGGAGCAAAGCAGTTATGGTTTAAAAGCAGGACAAAGTCTAATAGAAAAATCATGTACTCCATCCAACCCAGAGAGCCAAGGTAAGAGCATGGTTAGAGGTCAGATAGATGGCCAGCTACATGGAGAATCAGAGCAATGAGTAGCTCCTGGGGGACTAACTAAAAAGGAAGAAAGGGGATGCAAATGGATTTTGAGTACAAATAAATCCTGGAAGGGCAAGAAGCATAGAGTTCAAATGATATGGGAAATGAGTATCAGTGAAGGAAGGGCTCTTCTCCATGAAATCTGTAACTTGCAAAAGATCCTTGCCAAGACATCAACTTAGAAATTTTGGTTTGGAATGGGATTGATTTTTATGTGTGAAAAACAAAAGACAATAACGGATGCTTAACAGACAGCAGAAGTGTTTTTATGTGTGCAACATGCACATGCCAAAAAAAGATGCTGATCTAGTCTATTTATTTCAGGTAACACATAGCAATCAGCTGTCACTGTGATAGGCACAGCATAACTCAATACAGCCTGAAAAAGTATTCTGACTTACATTTTCTTAAAATCTAACTGCATTTCCTAACTGTAGGCTAGAAAACATAGTTATAAAATTACAGCAATATTTTAGAAAGGTGGTCGCAGTGATAGTCTGGAATTGCCTGTAGAAAACATATCCTTATTTAGTACTGTGTCTCTGAGATGAGTTTTAAAATTACCTTTCTTCCATTACATGTCCTCCTTAAAGAGTTACTAAAGGAATTTTGTAGTGTATTTTAATAGGATTTTTTTTCTCAGTAAGACTTCTTTCTTCAGAGTCCACATTTGAAGGTGACTATGGCAGTTTTCAGTGAGAACAGATAAAAACAGATCAAGAGGAACTACTCTTAGGACACGGTGACTAAAGCATATTTAAAAAGAGAGAAAGAGATAAGTACATTTGTATATTAATTTTATACAGAAAGTTAAAATACTAGAAAAATTTTGATCCAATTGCAAGCTTGGAAAACTATCTTACATTTTTCATTTTAAAGCATCTACACTTAATAAGGTAGTGGTTAATTTTTCATTAAGAAAATAAATATTGAGATCTTTAAACTATTCCTACTCCTTGGGACACAAATCTCTTCAGGAAACTGAATATTTATTCTGTTATTTATTGGAAAATAAAGGAGTCAATTGGGCCTCTGTTTTTGCATCTTTAATTTTAGCTTAAAATTGTGAAATTGTAAAACATTATATCGGTTTTTAGTCTTGGTGCTCTGTGTGAATGCACAAAATAAGAAACAATTTGAAATTTGTAAAAATATGGCATGATTAAACCCAGCTGTTACTGAAGGATAGAAATGTTATTTTAAATCATGTGCTTTATTGAAGATCAAATATTGGTGTTATGATGATTTTGCTGCTATCATATTTAAAGAATGGTTTCTACAGAATGAGATTGGGACGAAGATGCTACTGTAGTGTAGCAAGGCCATTTTACAAAAGTGGTTTTTGATGGCTGAACCTCAGCTATTTAAAAGAACGTCACTTCCGTAAAGAGAAGCTGAATTATCTAATTTCTTCACACCAATGGACTACACCTGATATAAGTCAGTCCTTCCAAAGCTTAAAAGGAATTGATGACAATAACTGGGTAGAAAATTTAACAATGGAAATGTGGGACCGAATAATCCTTTCTACAAAAAGTATTTTGCAGTAAAAATTTTATACATCTTTCTGTCTTTAAAAGACTTTGCGTAAGGTGTTGCATTAGCTAAGCTTATGTTAGCAATCTAAAAAATTAAATTTTTCGTCTAAGTTCTGTCTCCCAGAACATGGGAGAAAAATTAACTGGTGAGAATAATAACACTGCCTGTACAGTTTCCACTGGGATGAAATCGTCTGGTTAATCAGTTGAGATTATTAGAAAGGGCTTTTAAGAATTTCATTTACAATCAATATGTAACAAGATTTCAAAGCTGATGATTTGATTAAATATTTGTGTCCAGATGTGTTCAAGGGCAGGCTGGATGTAGCTTTAAACAACTTGTTCTAGTGAAAGGAGTGAATGGAGGGCAGCTGGAACTAGATGATTTTAAAGGTTGCTTCCAACCCAAACCATTCAATGATTCAATGCGTTATTTCAAGTCAATCTCACCCCTGTTTTCACCCCTTGTACTTTACAGTCCTATCTTTATCACATATTTAAAGAGAGGCTATAATGAGTTCTGGAATGCAAAGTGAAGGTGACAGACCCGTACCCATAAAAAGTCTCTGACTATTTGCTGGCTCACATAGGTGACTTCTCATTTCAATCAGAGCTGTCTCTGTGCCTAAATGATACTGCATTCAGTATTGAAGTTCTGACGTTTAAATTGTATTGCTCAGTATTTAAGTTCTTTTCATCAAGAATAGATGTGGGTTTTTTTCTGCTATGAGCTCTTTTGGCAACGGGCTTTTCAATGTTTTTTAGCTTTATTTCATTACTGGCAGCATGGAAGTCTTGTAACGGGCAAAATATAAGTCGACTATGACCTTCCTTTAATCCTATAGCTTAAAGTTCTAGTCTTTAGCAGGTTTCAAACACCCATCTCTTTCTGTGGCATTAATATGTAATACTTTGATCCAAAATCTATCCTCCTTTAAAGCATGCCTTTATATTTCTCTTTACAAGAACACTAGGTACTTGCAGACCTACTTATCTTTTCATATTTTGGACACTTCTCAGATAGGCTTATCTCTATTTACTATATAGGTATTAGCTTCAGACAACATCCTTAACTTTTTGATAGTTAATCTTTTCTAACCTTTCTTTCTGGAAAGCTAAAAGTTTTTATTTTATTTTTTTTTCTTTCCTGTTTGTCTTTCTTTTTCCAATTATCTATGCACTTTTTTCTCTACAAGCTCTTTTTGTTACACTGTTCTAGATAGTTGATTATCTTGAGAGGGATTGAGGATCTTTATTTCCTGATGTTTTCCTGCGAGATGTTTGGCATATGCTACCTTTTGCAAGACTGCATTTAACAGCTGTCTAAAGAAATATAACCAAGTGCTATAAGACAAAGAGCAATAAGATTCTTGAGAATACTTTATTTGTAATGATATTGCCATGGAGTTGGATGGATATTATTTTTAATGATGAAGTATTTTGAGAAGAGTATTTTATTACATCATTTTTAAAAAACATTCCCCTTAAATTTATGTATGGAGAGCTCTTAAAATAATCTAGGTCTTCTGCTAGGAGATTTAAATGATAATATTTCTTAAAGAATAAGATAGGGACACATTTGAACCATGGCAATATTAATATATGCATATCTAAAGGTTGATTTAATGACATTTTCCTGTGCTTATTTAGTTATAGCACTAGAATTTTTTAGGCAAATAAAGTCATTTTAACCCTATTATTTTTATTGTTATAGTTTCAGGCATGTCCTTCTGATTATGCCTATTCTTACTATTACTACAAATATATGCCTCACAAATCATGCTAAAAAAAGAAAAAATACCTGTGATATATAACTAAAAACTGTCAAAACAAGGAAAAAAGTCATTCAATTTGATATCTCGTTTCTGAGGCTCTGTAAAACAATTCTCTTTTACTGCTTGGTAATTGTCAGCTCCATGTTTCTTTTTAGATTAGAATAAAGTAATTTATGGAAATTGTAATGCTTATAAATATACCAAATATTATCTATATTATCTGTAGTCTGCAGCATCACTTATTTATTTGTTGGGTTGTTCAACTGTGATATGTAAGAATGAAGATAGAATCCCAATGCAACTAAAAATCAATTCTTTTCTGTGGAATTCCACCTAATATGTTTTTACTTAGACTATGGACTTTTAGTTTGGAAGATTTCAGTAAAATTAATTCACTCATTATAAGACAAAGAAAGGAAAGCTTTAATCCCGCTAAGAAATTCTAGGAATTTCTCTGAGCAGAGAATAATTTTTTTATGAGGAAGGTATCAGGTTTGATAGGATTTGGTCAGGAATATGTTAGGTGTTACAGAGGAAAGGAAATGGTAAGATAGAAGTGAGAATTGCAACTGGGGTAGTGGATATTAATTCAGCTGGGAGACAGATGGATCCATGAGGAGGGAAAGCATAAAGACTGAAAAGTTCCACAGACACTGACAGTGAATGAAGAACTGTGCCCAAATAAACAAGAGCATGGGCTAAACACCCTGGGGAAGCCCTGGCATGAGTTGTTTTGCTTATATGTTACACAAAAAGAGAAAATAGAAAACTGGTTTGATGAGAAATAGAGAGCAAGAAGAAATTATTCTGTCTGAACAGGGAAGGAGCAGTCTGGCAGAGAAACACTAGTAAGCAAAGGTGATCAAGCAAAAAGGTGAAGTAGGTGGGAGAATTAATAGGGAATGAGTGAATTGGATAGGAGTAGCCTGAAGAAATGAATACTATGTAATCCACACATATTAGGTAATATTGTAATAAATAAGGTGTAGAGTAGTAAGAGGATTCAGCGTCGTTTCTGGCAACGTATTAAAGCAAAGTAAAATGGTAATAATTTGGAAAAAAAAAAAAAAGAACAGACTGTGTTCTGTTCTGGAAGCTTCAACACCAGGTAACTGAAGAGTGAGATTAGGATGAGGATCAGGGCGGGGTGAAAGAGTAAGATTGACTGCAGAGTATGAAGAGAGTTCTATGTTTAGTCAAAGCATTCATCAGAGTTAGTGCTTTTGAAACATTGCAGCTGTGGATTAAAAGCCATCAGAAAACATGTATAGATAATATATTTTTTTAAGACAAACTTTGGTAATACATAGTAAATTAAGAGGTGATCAAGATGAAGTTAGGAGGTGATCAAGATTAAGAAAAAAAAAAAAAAAAACAAAAAAACCCAGCACAGATAACCCCCCTCAACAACCTGTCTAGAAAACTACAGCTCTGTGTATAGTTTCTTGAGTATGATTTTCTGTCAGGCATTCTAGTTGCATGATACCATCTCATAGCTCACCGATGAATTCCAGAACTTCTTAACTTTGAAACAATATTCTGAAAGCACACCTAATATTATGTTAAAATGTTTTTACATGAGCAGCATTTAAAGCAGCTATATTTCTCTAACACTAATAGTAGTCAGAATTGACTAGGCTTTGTTCTGTTATCTAGGAAGATGTAATCTTCTGATAGAGCACTCATAATTCAAAGCTTTAGTCCTGCGAACAGCCCTTCTGGGATTTTTCTAGTTTAAAGACTGAGGGGTCTACTGCCTCTTACAATTGTTAAAGAACATAAGATATATAGTTAGAGATCACCTTCCTAACAGTTAGCACCAGTATGAGCCTCTAATAGAGCTATTCTGAAGCAGCAACTTCAGAACAGTTGGGTCAGCATGGTTCCTTGGGGAATCACATAGATTTCTGGATGCCCAAAAGAAAAATTGCCAGTGCTACTAGCTGGCAGTGCTTAGCAAAGCTAAGTTGTGAAACAATTCAGCTGTACTCAGCCACAGTAATGCAGTAAGACTGGCCATCTTTGTCAATTCTCCTAACTAGGTTAGTTTTGTCTCTTGAAACCAGAAATTAATTTTCCTATTGAAATAAGTTAAATGTAAACAGCTTAAGATTAAAAATTCAGTTCTCTAAATGTATAGTTTTTTGTTTTAGTTTGGTTTGTTTTTTTCCCCTGAGGAAACTGTGATCTATTTTAAGGGAGGAAAAATAAGTTTCACCAGGGCCATTTTCTTATCTATCTCCACATTTTTTTTCTCAGTGGTATTTATTAAAGAAAAAAAAGGAACAAAACCCATCCTTCATCTAGAAACAACAAACCAGCATCACCCAATGTTCCAAGCCATCCGAAAAAATTAGGCTAGGATTCTTCTCAGTAGATAAAATTTATCTAAATCCCAGAAAATATTAGATCTCATATAGATCTCTAGATCTTGAATCAAAATTCAGAAATCTCAACTCCTAACCTGAAATTCTAAGTTCATTTGCACTTTTGTCTTGGTTTGCTTTGAGAATTTTGCTTATATATCCAGAAAAATAAGCCACTGTGTTGCCTCTGACTGTTTAAATAGCATAGTAAGAAAAATAAAGTAGCCTTTTCAGCATTAAGTGAGAAAACGAGTAAAATCTGTCTCTTATCATTAAGCCAGATAAGTGCTACCTGCCTGTGGAATCCTGAGTAGCCCCTACCTGGATAGGGCTGTCAGTCCAGGATAAAAGTGGGGACCAACACCTCACGAGTGAATGTGGGGCTACAGAGAAGGGTTTCCTAATGTCAAAGAAAATTATTAAGACTAACAATTTGATTGTGAGGAGACACAAGATGCAATTAAAAAAAACCCCAAAAGAATATGGTAAAAAGCATTTCAGCATGTCTTCAATATGAACATGATGTAAAAGAAATAGAAAAGGCCTTTATGGGTTTCTACTGTATTGCAGACTATCTACTCTTTTATTTATATTACAGTTTTTAATGATTACATGTCTTTTGAGAAGGAACCTAGAAACCATAATGGCATTTTAAGTGCTATCATTTACAAAAGTGAGAAATAAAGACAGTTAGGATATAGACTTCTCACAGTGCTGCACTTATATTTTCTGTGTAGTCAGATACATAATTAAAGCCACTAAAGTACAGACAATCCCACAGCTGTCTTTTAACAGAATACTACAAGTTACTTTCCAAAAATTCTCTGTTGACCTCTTCTAATGAATCAAATTGCCTTTTGAGATTGCTTATTTGAAAATGCCCTGAGCTATTATGAACCTATAAATGTTTAAAATACTCTTACTACTCTTCAGAGGATCTGAGTGATAAGGGAAAAAAGGAAGACTTCTTTTGGAAGCTTCAAGACTAATTTTTTACTAACCAAGAGCTAAACACACCATAAAAACAGACTCTGAAATAGTCAAATTCTTTATTAGTCACCTATGTTATCAGGAACATGACTGGTTTCTATCACAAAGGCAGTGATTTGACATGATACCACTAGAGTTCATAATTGCAGAAAATGACTATTTTTCCTTAGAAGAGGTTTGGGACTGAAAGAAGAGTGATAAATACTGGACTTAGATTATTTTTTCAAGTTATGTTGATGACTACAAATCTAGAAACTTTCAAAGAAACTTCAAATTAATTAGCAAATTGGGAAGCTGAAGCTATATACAAAGATATTATTCTTATTAATGTTTCTTTATATATCAAAAGTATCAAAAGAAAATTATCTATAATTTATTGGGCTGTTACAATCACCAAAGTCTCTGCTTGCCAACACAACTTCAGTTGTTCCTACTGAAGCTGACTTAGCCGTTTGATGTATTTGTAGGGAGGGCAGATGGAGTACTTGGTCAACCTCAAGAAGAAGTTTTAGAAGCCTACCGAACTAATTAGAACATTGGTTTAGTGGTTTTAATCAGAAATTATGAGTAGGTCGAGGATTTCCATGCACCCGCAATAATGAATAGGTTGTTCAGATTATAGTATTTTCTAAATAGATACTTAAGAAAGTTAATAAGTAGGTAGCCTTTTAAATTTCTTCTGGCTAAGAGACTACTTTTTAATCATGTCCCTGACTTTGGATACTTTGGCTTGTATTCACTAAAATTTTCAAATAAGATAAAAATCTAAAGCTTTCATAATCTGCACTTGACAGGAAGAGAAATAAATATGGAAGTGCACCAAAATGAACAGATGGGAGAAAGTCATGCCATAATTCCCCCTCTCTCGGGTTCACTTGTACCTATTTTACTTTTATCTCCTTCCTGAGATTTTACTGAGTGGAATACATTTAGTTTCTTAATTCTAGAAGTTGCAAATATTTACTTATTTACTTTAAAGTAAAATGTCTTAAGAAAATTAAGCAGATTTGGGAGTGATGTTTCAGGAGAATCCAGGAGGTTATGCTGTTTTGCAACAAAAAAACCCAAACAACCCCTTTGTCTTTTGAAAGGTTTGACACTGGAAACAGATGCACTTAGTATCTGAGAGTTAATAAATTAAGACATCTTTTCAAAAGTGAGCAGTTACAGGCACATTGAGCTCCACTGTTGATTTCAATGTCATTGCATGTCTACAGCTGAAATGTTATAGTCTGCATTCTCAGTTAACACTGCCAGAGAGAAACTGAAGGCAATTTCAGATATGCCCTGTCAAAGCTCCTGTGGGTTTGGTTACTTGATTCTGCAGAAGAGAACTTGCACATACATTGATTTCATCAGTTCTCACTCAGTCATTGCATGAACTATCTCTTTTCCTCTCTAGGCAAAGAGACTTTTCTGTTACTCTGATTTAAAGTGGACATCTGCAAATAGAAGGATCTGATCTAGAGGGAAGTTATAAAACCATTTCAGTACACAACCTATCAAATTCTTAAGCAATCACATTTCAGCACCTTTCCCCTTTGTGCCGTATTTCATTTACTCATCATAAACATTTCTTATGATAGACAGAGAGAAGACTGGGAAAAGAAAGAGCCTGAAATTCTTAGTTATGACAGCATGGAGGTTACAGACTGTTCTGTGCCTCCTGTTTTTCATGTTTATCAGTATAAACTCAATGGTTTCTTACACCCCACCATATGTTTCTCAGTAAATTATTCTCTTTCCATTCATCCTTAGACTACTAACTCCTTAGGACAGCCAAAAGCCTTTGAAAGTCTTCTTCTGCATTGTTTAATCTATGCATTATTGCTGACACCACTGAAATGTGTTGTAGCAGAAATTTTCAGATGAATTATTCATACCATATTACACTATGTATCTAAATGCAATCTTCTCTACAAAAAGAAAAGAAAAAGATATGCTTTCTTTAAGGAAGAATTTAGAAATAAATTTCAAGCTTTCTTATGCATTTTGGGGGTTGGGGAAAAAAAGAAGAGGTATTTGTCTAATATAAATTTAAAAATTAAAATTCTATATAATTTTTTTATCCATATACCTGATTAAAATCTTGGTGATTATAGAAATTACAATATAAGCAGGCCAGAAAAATAACATACTTTTTTCTTATCCCTCAGTGGCCTCATTTTATGTTCTGGAATGTATCTCTGTTAAGTGTCAAAATCTCAGCTTGCCACATGCAGGCCAAGGGTTGTTTCTACATCTTTGGTTATGTCAAATGTGGAGAAAAAAGAGGAAAATGTCAGCTAGTCACAAGATTAGAACTACAACAAGACTTTGCAAAGACACAGGATTTTTAAATTTCAGCCCAAATTGCAGAAGCTTTCACAGTACTGTAGGAAAAAGTACCGTTGCTTTGGGTTATCCATACATACATATTATTGTGTCAGAAGGGCATTTCTTTGTCAGAGTTGATGTTACTACATTCAAACAGATTCTGTTTCAAGGAACATCACTAAGGACATGTCTAGCAGACAATAACACATTGTAAAGACTTGGAAAAAAGGAGAAGAACTGTGATGTGATTACTAATCTCTACTACTGAAATACATTTTTATACATATGTGTAAAAGCCAAGATCAAGATTACTGGCTGTGATTTACATCAGGTCATTTTTGTGACAGAAAGAGGCCTAAAGCAAGCAGATGACAGGTGAAAAGTGAGGTGGCTCCGACTGATTCTAACTAGACTCATTGCAACATTGTCATATATTCATTTGTGGACTTCATAAAAAGAGCAGTTACAAGACTAAAATGCAGGATACATAATTTACAACAAATTTGGCCTGTATAAATTTTACTTCTGAAGGTGCAGAAAATATTGCTTTAATCATCATTATCTCCTATAGTTTTCTGTTTCTTATTAGTTCATAAATCTTTCCATATGGATTTCTTAAATGTAAAAACTGAGCAGACAAGTCCCCTGAAAACTACAGATTTTCCTTGCAGAATGATTCTTTTTTTCCCACAATACTTTCAAGACTTCATCACTTTGGGACACCTACCTGTGTGTTATTTAAGCCTCTGTATGCTTAGTTTTCTTCTTTTTTCCCTTTGTTCAGCATCACCTGCCTAATCTCCAGTGTCTTTTCAAAATACTCTTCTTTACTGCCCACTGGCACCATTATAAATCTCATAATATCAATATGGGTGACTGATAAATGTGTACATGAATCTCTAAGCATGCCGTCAGAGTGGCCAGCTTTGGGAATATTATGAGTTGCTCTAAGGTCAATAGGCAGTAAAGTCTTCTGAGCATTCTCCACCTCAGATTAGAATCAATTTCTTGACTAAATAAACACGCAGCCTAAATAAACTGCAGCTGACAGATAGAAGCAGTAAAATGTGAGAGAGAAGGTCAGCATCCTGGATAAAATCTTTTACATGGTGATCAGACAGATCTCATCAAGAAATAACCAACTATGACAGATAAGGTGGTCTTAGAAGGACCATTGGCAGTGAATGAATCCTGTGTCAAAGCCTACACCTTCCAGGAGGGGTCTCTGCATCATTTTTATAATTGAAACAAGCATTGGTAAGGAAGAAGCAAAAAACTCTTTGAAATCTAAGGGTCAAACAATGAATGTTTGTTAACTGCAGGACTTGTTTGGAAAACTGAAATAAAATGTCCTACATTAACTTTTATCAATGATATAAAAGTATGTAGAAACCAGTCAAATTTGAAAACAGTAAAATGTCAAACTTGAAATAAACCTGGAAGTGATAATAGAATTGAATTTTTCTTCATTGGCAGCAACAATTAGCATATTTAGAGAGAATACCTGAGTCCAATAGTTTATCTACTTTCAAACACATTTTCTTTCCACCTTAGAAAATTATTTTCTTTAATAATCTTGATTTTATTTCATTTCATTGGCAATTTTGCAAACCTTATAATATGCTCCTTCTGGTGATTTAGGAAGGCCTTCTTCTAAGAGTTTTGCCAAAAAAGCACTTAGTTTTTCTGACACATTAATAATCAGGGAGCTCCCAGCTCTTGCTTCTCTGGGAACAAGAATAAAAGTTTCATCCCAGTGGAATATAATTCCTCAAAAAAGCAACCTGTGAAATCTCCTAAAAAATTTAAAAAATCATAACTTTTTATGATTTCAGACATTTTAATTAAAAAAATGCTAGTCAAAAGAATAAATACACATTTGTATTTTTAAACAGTGTGGAGGAACAGACAGTAAAATTTCCAGCTACAACTGTTCAATCAAGAAAGCATGTTTAACAGAAGACTCCAAGTTCCTTCTGTTCTTAGTTAATGAAGATTTTAGGCATAATTAAAATGATGAGAAAATTATTTAAAAATCATTAATAGATTTGGATTATATTTATAGGTAAACATATATATCAGCAGTAGATTGTTAGACTTCTAAGATTTTATTCTAGGAAAGCACATTCTACCACAGGAGACAGCCCTCCAGGAACATGTCCAAGGGGAAGAGTAAATCTTTTTTTGTTAAAAACAGTGTAACCTAAAGTTCATAATTTCTCATCTACAACTCATAAATAGCACTAGTGAACTTCTCTTTTTCACTATGCCTATTTCTCTTTTCTTTCTGATTTCACTTACATGTGGGTGTTCTTAATATCCTTAATCTTTTTTTTATGTCCTTTTAAAATTTACCTCACTCTTTATTGCATGACTTTCTAATGATTTTTCAAATTACCAGTCATTAAAAGTTCATTAGGTACATCAGGTTGCTTATTTGAATTCATATTAATGAATATTTAACAATTTTGCCACTTCAAACTTTGTCTTTTTTAAAATTCATTCTTTTCACAGAGAAGAGCTTCAGCTTCCTTACAAAGGATCTATTTTACAACGACACGAATTAGGTGGAAAATGATTCTCAATTAAAGTTTATAAAGCAAATATTCATACAAGCAATGTGTTAAAATTATAGTGTAAGAAAGATTATACTACTTAGCTTTGGATCTCATACAGATAGACCACACTTCATAAATCATAAGAATTTTTTTCATTGTATTTTTCCCTTGTGTTTATTTCCAAATGCAGGTCACAGCTGCTTCAGAAGGAAAGACACGATCTGATCATTTAATGATTCCATGATAGGGATGACTAACTACACCCCTCTGGACAGTGCTCCAGTCTCTTCTTTGGAGTTATTATTTAATAGAGAGAGTATAAACACTGGTCAAGCAAAGTATTTTTCCCTAGTCAATAAAAATAAAAATGTTCAGAATCAAACCATAATTGCCTTTGCTTCTTTGACTGTTTCTCCTCTGAAGATCTTTTTCTAAAGTTACCCCCCATCAGGATGGATTTTCTCAGAAGCATCTTCTGTTTTCACCTTCAAAGAATTCAAAAATATTTCTCTTGGAAACCCCAACATCAGACATTATATATTGTGGTTCACTGTTTTCTATTGTTACAACGTTGTTATGTCTTTTATTGTAATGGTTTGGTCCTATGTTATGTCCCCCAGTTCTGTATGTAATGGTTTCCTCCCTTCCCGCCCTGACCCTTGACCATCAACCCTGCTCCTAACCCACCTTCCAGAGTCTTCCCTGTCCATCTCCCTAATCTCCTCCCAGAGCCCTGCCAATCCTCCTTGGCCCTGCCCTTTCTTCCCGAATGTTCCCTGGTCATCATCCATTCCCGAATGCCTCACTGGTTATGCCGTGATATCCCTGCCTACGTTTCCCCTGACTGGTTGGTTATGTACGCCTCCTGATCTCAGTCATTGGATAATCGCTTGTACCCTCCCACGGGGGAGGACCCTTATTTAAGGTTGTGCAAGCCCTTTCTCCATGTCTTTGGTGGTTCCTCCTCCCCGAGTGTCGGTCTGTGTCCTATTCTTCTTCAATAAACCTTTCCCTGGATCCACTGAAGGACTCCCTCACACTCTATTCTCTCCTAGACTGGCTGACAGCGCAGTAGCAGACACTACACACCCCCACTTTGGATTCCTGTGAGATTCCGAAGAGGGGCCACTCTTGGCACAGGCTCGCCTGGAGCTAGTCAGGGTGTCGTGTCAGAGTGGACAGAGTGGCGAGCTGTGTCAATTATAATATTAAAAATAGTCTCGTTTCTCCCCCAAAGATGTTTAACTCCTTTGGCACAGTTTTTTTGTTTATCCTTCCAAGCCATCCTCAGCTTGTCTATAGCTTTGCCGGATCTTCCAAGCTATCCTATGCACGTGGCTATCCTGGCTCTTTGTAAATCACTTAGCTGGAACATATATCCTGGCTAATCCTCCTGAGATTCTCATAATAATATAGCAGCTATCCTTGCTCCTTTCTGTTGCTTTGTTTACCAGAAAGATAATCAAAGGAGTCAGACCCTTTTCTTCCCAGAATCTTTTGCTATGAGTCATTTGTTCTGAAAATGAGAGATCATGGATTCTTTATAGTTATGTAAGTGAAACATGACTAGTCTGCATGCCCTTCTCTCATGCTTTTTCCTAGGCTTAGTTTTTAAGGCTATGCAGAGGCCATTTTGTTTGACAATGCCAGGCTTAAATGGCTTTAAACTGACAAGCATCAAGTCACAAATAAAAATAGGACTTTGTCATTGTAATCCTCATTACTGTGAGCCCCTAAGAAATACATATGTATGGCTCGGAAAGCAGCTGCCTCATGCCTTTTCTTAAAACGGTGGTGGTTCTTTTGCTGCTTAGTCTCACCCTTGTCTAGGTGATTAGGATATTTGGCTATGAAGGATGTCCTGAATATGAAGACCTTTTGTCTTCATATATGAATTTAAAGTCTAATGAATCTCTCCCTTGTTTCTTGTTAGTTCCCATGACTCATGCAATCTGGGCTACACACACTACATCTTCTTCAAACTGAGGAACAGGATGGCTTACCTCTAACAAACCTCTTACCACGATCCTGTCATGTGGATTTTTGCTGAAAATGTAAAAATAAAGTTTGACAAGATGCTGAAGTTAGAAGATCAAGCTTCTTTTATAGAACTTGGAGTCAATTCCTATAGTGTATGTCAATTATGCTCCAAGGACACTGTGACAATTCAGATTCTGGATATAATCAAGCATGGTAATGATCTGCTTCTGGTTTTTATAGAGAATCAGACAACCATATTCTGTGTTTTCAACCAGCTATCTCAAGGCAAGAACATTTCTAGCTGAATCTATAAAGCTTTGTTTTTTTTCCGTAAGAAAATTTCATTTGTTTTTCCTCCCCTTCATAGATGTAGATGTTCCATAGTCTTTCTTGCATGTGAAAGAGCTTAAGAGGAGGTAGAACCTGCAGTTTCTGCTTTCCCTAAATTTATACCTCTAAATTATTGTCCTAGTGAGCTTTGACTCAGGAAAGGCAATATCTAGAACTACATTCGGAAAAACAAATCCATTAACAACTGACAGATAAATTTGCAAAATGAAAGAAAACAATGTCCCATCACTCATCCCAAAATATAGTTGGAATAAATTAGTCAAACAGTCTTCTGTTCATAGTCATTCTATGATCATAAGAAAGGAGGGAGAAAAAAAAAGGAGGGAAGGTAAAATATAATATGGTTATGTTATATGAAGGAAATTACATACTTATTTATATTAGTCTGTTATTATGCAAACATTTAGGAAAAATGCTTCTTAAATATAAGGAATAAATGTCAGATATGGTAATGCAGGTTTTTTTATTTTGCTACATGATAAAATTGCTTAACAGATGTAGGCATGTATAACGGATATTGCTATGCGCTGTCCTTGATTTATAAGATGGGCAAATTCCCTAAGCAAGGCCTATATGTATAAAGTCCAGGGGAGAGGAAAATACCCCTGTAGCTTTCTCCAGATAAGGAGGAAAACAGATTTAAATAAAATTTGCATTTTTTTTTTCATTTCACATTTTCAGTGTTACATACTTGCCAGAAACACTGATATTATGAGGTCTTGATATTTATTAGAAAAACGTACCTAAATATATACTGGACTCTTTTGGTGGTATTTCACTATTCTACTGTATTTTTGATTATATTAAGTGTAATTAATCTTCATATAAACTCTTTTGACATAATCTCACTTTTCAAAGTGACTTGACAAAGTGACGAAGCAAAGTACGTTTTCTCTTTCCTTCAGTGTTTACATTATTATTTGTTGATGGAATCCATAATGTCTACCAAAATTTTAACCTTCCTAATAATTACATTGATATAAAAATATGAAAATTAAAATAGATTAAAGACAATTACTAAAGCCATGTTATTTTTATGGTGGTTGTTCAAGTTGTTCAGGTCCTCAGTTGTTCAGGTTTTCAGATTGTCATTTAATCTCCAGTGAGGAGCTCAGAAAAAGAAACCTAGTATTTAATGTAATTTTCTTTTTGAGCTCATATATCATGCAATTGGCAATCAAGACACTATGTATGGAAAATCATATAATATCTCAAGCTGGAAAGTACCATAAGGACCATAGAATCCAAATCCTTGATGCTCATAGGACTACCTGAAAATAAACATTAAGATACCATTATGATCAACACAATTTCAGTAGAGTAGGTCATATGAAGTAGTAGGAAAAGAAATTGCATTACACATGAAAAATAAAACAACTAGTTCTGCATCAAATTTTCCAGGTTCTCTTTCCTTGTCTAACAATCAGGCATATGTAAAAAGGCAGTTTGCAACACACACACTCAATTACAGCACACAGCTACAACACACAAGACAGTGATAACTTGATAGCCCATTATGTACCATTTACAACCTTTTCTGATTATCTAGAGTGTTTTCAGAGGTCATTCCTAAATATTTCAGAACCAATTATTCTTGAAAATTTCCACAGTTACTTTCCGTCATAACATCAAATATATTTTCTTTTCCTCTTATGCTTTAGAGATATTGTAGTGATAGAATAGTTTGAAAGGAACTTTATTCCTAAACTTCTTTATGTGGCTAAAGTGAAGGGTTTATTGGTAGATTATATTACTGAATCACAAAGTTTATTACACGTATATTCTCTCTGACTTCTGCATCTTTAACGGATTTCTAAATATATGCTATATATCATTATTAGATCTCTAGAGGATTAAAGTCTTCAAAGCAATCTGCAAGAGGTTATTAACACAACTGCTTTAAAAAAATGCTTAGGAATTCCTGTGTAAAAGGCATTCCCCATCTGTATTTCCTTATGGCAGCACCATGCAGCTTAAATTATGGTCAAAACATCTTAAGAACTCAATCCCAAAAAACCCACAAGCTATGTTAGGCAATCTTTTCAGTCCTTAAGTATTTTATTTTTAATTGAAAAACAAATGGGGGTTTTATGAGATAAATTAAACCTAATTTAGCTATAATTTTGGAGATTGCCTTATGGTATCAATAAATAATTTCTCAGTAAGATACTGCAATCCCTTAAAGTAGATAAACATATATCAGTGTGTTGGGTTGCACGGCAAGAGTTTGGTAGCAAGGGTACAGAAGAAGCATCCCCCATGTCTGATGGAGCCAACACCAGCTGGTGCCAAACCAGACCCACTGCTGGCCAAGGCTGAACTCATCAGCAGTGGTGGCAGCACCTCTGGGATAACAGAGTTACGAAGGGGAAAAAAACTGCTGCACAAGAGCAGCTGGGAAAGAGGAGTGAGAGTGTGAAACTGCCCTGCAGACACCAAGGTCAGTGCAGAAAGAGGGGCAGGAGGTGCTCCAGACACTGGAGCTGAGAATCCACTGCAGCCCATAGGAAGACTATGCTGAGGCAGGATGTGCTCCTGCAGCCCATGGAGATCAACCAGGGAGCAGAGATCACCTGCAGCCTGTGGAGGAGCCCCTCACTGTGCAGGTAGATGCCCACACGTCACAGATGTCTGTGACCTGAGGGAAGCCAATGCTGGAGTATGCACCTGGCAGAGACCTGTGACCCTGTGGAGACAGGAGCCTAAACTGGGGCAGTTTTGCTGGCAGGGCTATTCCCCCTGTGGAGGACTCATACTGGAGCAGTCTGTTCCTGAAGGACTGCACCCCATGGAAGGGACACACACTGGAGCAGTTTGTGAAAAATTGTAGCCTGTGGGAAGAACTCACATAGAAGATGTTCACAGAGGACTGTCTCCTGTGGGAGAGACCTAGTGGATAGGGTAAGAGCATGAGGAGTCCTCCCCCTGAGGAGGAAGGAGCAGCAGAGACAATGTGTGATGAACTGACACAGCCCCCATTCCTTCCCCCTGTGCTGTTGTAGGAAGGAGATAGAGAAAACTGGGAGTGAAGCTGGGCCTGGGAAGAAAGAGATAGGGGGAAGGTGGTTTTTATTTCTTATGATCTTAGTCTGATTTGATTTGAAATAAACTAAATTGACTTGTCCCGAAGTTGAGTTTCTTTTACCTGTGATAGTAATCTGCAAGCGACCTTTCCCTGTCCTTATCTTGACCCATGAGCCTTTCATTACATTTTCTCTTCCCTGTCCATTTGAGGAGGGGAGTGATAGAGCAGCTTTGGTGGGCAACAGTCACCTAGCCAAGGCTAGCCCACCACAGTCAGGTACTCATAATTAAATGCACATCATTCCACTCTGAAATATATCCATAACAATTAACCTCTTCGAGCTGACTGTGATGGCTTCATCACATGGCTGATTATGGGTGTCTTATGGATATATATGCCATGAGAAGCATAACTATATTCTGCTATTTTATTAATGAAAATTTTCCCACCTACATCACAGAGTCCAGCTTTTTAGACTTCAGGAATATTCTTCATTCCAACAAAGGTCTTTTGGTCACTGCAGGTGTTCACAGCATCATTAGTCCTTCTGACTGAAATGGGTCTTGGAAAAAATCTTTTAAAAATTCACTATACCTTAGCACAAGAGTCAGGGTTGAGGTAAAATGGAAAAACAGAAAAATAATTATTTTAAATAGCATTTTCATTCTCAGAACTTTTAGAATCTGGGAAGGGGGATGTTGTTTTGCTGGAAATGACAACAGAAAAATTTTGTCAGGTTATCATTTTACTTGGATTTATAATCCAGCTGGAGAAGGCTTAACACATTTTGAAGACAGTTCATTTTAGTTTGGAGCCTTTGTAAGTCATCCCTGGCTGAGAATACTTGAAAAAGTGTGGCCAAAGCTTGTTCTCAGAGCTGGATGTAAAGCAAACACAATTTCGGCTTCAGCTGCTCTATCCATCCCATGAAACAATCGTCGACAAGGTGAGAGACAGAATTAGAATTCAAGTCCACTTCCAGAGTCTCTTTCCCTGAGCATCAATCTCTAACCCTTTGATGCCACACATAAGCCTCAGCATAGGCTAGCAGCAGTGAACCCGTTGTGGTGGCTTATGACAAACTGAACAGCTTGGATATGATTTCAGAATAGGAACTTCTTTTTATAACTGTGCCTTATTTTTCACTTCTACTGTGGCAGCACAGAGTGAACCTTTGCATAAGAAATCACATAATTTCAGTAAACCTACAATTTTTTACACAATCTTTATCTCAATACTTATTTTAATTTTGGTAACTAACGTTGTTATTATTGATTTCTAGGACTGGAAAGCTATTAGTTGTTTTTTGTTTGTTTTGAGGTCATTTTATCCCCACAGGCACACTGGGATCACTATATTTTACCATCTACGTTCTGTTCCATGTACAGCTACAGCTTATGGCTTTCTGTAAAGAATTATTTTTTACACTTAGGGGAAGAGATAGGTCAGATGCACTTCAGCGAAACAAGAGCTTAGGAAAAGACATTTTGTAGGGTCAGAAAAGAAAACATTGTAATCAGCATACTACTGCTGTTGCTGTACCTCTGACCTCTGCCAAAATTGCAGCATCCAACTGAAAACTCTGCATGCTAAAATATTTATTCTCCACACTGCTGTTTTTTCAGTTTAACTATTAAAATTGATTTTAATTTTTTTACCAGAAGTTTGAGAAAGAGATATTTAATGCTTTAATGTGTAACATATTCTAAGTTACACATTGAAAATGTAATGCTAGCTAGACTCAAATCCCCCTTATTTATGAGCTAGCCCATGTCAGTAAACTTTATACAGAATTGTCTAAATCGTGATCATTAAAAAGCCAGGATCAGAGGCAAGGAGATCAGGAAAAGAAGCATACATATGTACCTACAATGCTACAGTATAACTTAGTTACTTTTAACCACAGAATCATAGAATTGTAGAAACATGGGGTGGTTTGGTTTGGAAGGCACCTTCAAGATCATCTAGTTCAAAGCCCTCGCTGTGGACCTGGTCCACCAGACCAGGGTACTCAGAGCTCCATCCAGCCCAGCTTTAAACACTCCCAGTGGTGGGCATCTGCTCTGGGTAACCTATTCCAGTGTCACATCACCCTCAGGGTAAAAAATTTATTTCTAATATCAGATCTAAACCTATCCTCTTTCATTTTGAAGCCATTCCCGCTTGTCCTGTTACCACATACTCTTGTGAAAAACCACTCTCCGTCTTTCTTGTAGGCTTCCTTCAGGTATTGTAAGGTCACAATTAGGTCATCCTAAGCCTTCTCTTTTTCAGGCTGAACAAACCCAATTCTCTTAGCCTTTCCTTTAAATACATTTTAATTCCAGGACTCCCATATTTTAAGCTATGTGCAGAATTGCTCTTCCCTACTGATGACTAGCTGCTCTATTAGCAGTAGTAGCTATGTCACTACAGAAAGTACTTACAAATGCTGATTAAGGTGTTGCTGTACCCTTTACTACAACTGGAAGCCTTTTGAGGAGATACGTCCCTGCAGCTGCTGTAATAAATCATCTATTCATGATGACATGTTAGCTATATTTGCATTTATCAGCATCAAAGATCTTTTCATTGTTATGTTCATAGTGCCAATGCTAAATTACATTTTTTATCAGTTATTATATAGATTTAGATTTGCATCAGCATTAAAAATTCTTAACAGTGGAAGAAGGTGTTTAAACTGTCAACACCATATATAAATTAATCATCCAACAAAAAGCTTGAAGCTAGGGTAAAGTATAACATAATTATTTCAAGAAAACTCCTCAAAAGAACCAACATACATTCTTATCTGAAGGTTATTCCTGTCTTGAAGAAAAACTTACCTACTTGGATAAACTTTGGAACCTGTCTGGACAAGATAAGTCTTCAAAATGATTTCATCTAAAATCTACTCTTTACTATACAAGCTTTCAAAAGGCTGTCAAAATTTATAGCTCACAGAAATAGGACATAGCAGGACTTCTATTAACATATCCAGCAGATAGCAAATTGAGTGACCCAAACACCATCACAGGGGCAGACTGAAAAATGCTTTCTGGTTCTCTGTATTTTGATTGGGAAAAAATAAAATGTTCTATCTCTCTCTTGGTCATCTTCATCTTTCCTGAGGAAAAAGGTATCTATCAGTGAAAACTGATTGCATTTATACTTCCTTGGAGAGAAGGAAGAAGAGTGTTAGTGATATCACTGTCATTCCATCCTAATCTCCAGTTTAATGTTAATCGACATTTTCTGTGGTATGGTAGTTGCCATAGTAAAGCTTATCTGAATGCCTGTTACCCAAACCCTTCTTTTTCTGTTTCTCCTTTCTTTCATTTTTCTACAAAATGTCAGCAATCTCTGATTTTTACTTAATCTTTGAAAATGGAAAAAAAAAGATCATAAATGAAAAAACTCTTGGTTTTGTTCAAAGTTTTGGGCACATGCAAGATGCTACATGCTGTAACTTCTGGAGCCACTCTTATCTAGTCTTGAGATGCAGACCAATATCTCCTGTCAGATATGTAATTATTTATGGGTAATTTTTTAAATGAGTTCTTCCGTTTTCCACAAGTAAGAGAAGATTTATTATAGTGACATGAAAATTGTCATGCAGAATACCTAACAGGGAGCCTAGCACAGAAATTATCAGTAATGTAAACAATATTCAGACTGACAGAAAAATAATGCATTTTATTTATTTCATTTAACTTATTATGCTTCTGCCTACAACTTGAGATGATTTTGGTAACTGAGCCTCTCTGTAAGCCATCAGTGACTGTCTTCCCAAACTGTGCATGTCCAAGTCTTATTTCAAGCTGTAACCATGTTTAAATTATTTAAAGGAGACATATTCTAGAAGATTAATATCTATTAAATTGCACAAAAAAAGAAAATAAATATAGTCTTTCCTTCCCAGTATTGTTGTAGCCCTGTTTTGGATGTTTTATAATAGTTTTACATCTTACTTTGTGGTGTCCAAACCCACACAGAATATTGAAAGTGAGGCCACACCAGGACAGAGCAGAGAGGGACAATCCCCTCCCTCAACCAGCCAGCAATGCTGTGCATGGAACATTGTGGAATACGGAGTTATACTTGTTAAATTGTGAAGGCTTATGCTCACCAGAATGCCGTGTGGGAAAGGCACAGCTGCAGGCTGGATGCGTGGACAGCAGATGAAGGGGAAGCTGGCTGGGTGGTGGGACACACGGACAGCAGCTCTGCAGCTGAGCAGCCAAGGGGTGCCTGCTTCTGTGAAATTTTGGTTATGTCCGGTGGAGATGAAAGGTATAAAAAGGGGGGCAATTTCTGTAATAAAGTGATCTTTGTATGCATAAGGGGGTCCGTGTCTCTTTGTTCCCCATTGCTACAAAACATTCTAGTAATAAGGACTGTGTTTTTTTAAGGAAGACCTTGTGAAATTAGCCTGAAGTATAAGCTGAGAAGACTATTTTACAGAGTGCTGCATTGAATTATATAAATAGAAATAGTGATTTTTGTTCTGCTTAGAAATTTCCGTTTTCAATATCACTATGTATTGTAGAAGATGAAAAGATTTGATGAGGCAGGTGGTAAAAAAACAGTGATATTTTGAAATATTGTCTTCCACTACCATATCCATAACCTGTTATTCTGTTATGAAATTTCAAGGGGGATGGAGTTAGTATGAACAGACACTAAAAGTGTTCTGAAGTAACTTGGAGAACTTGCATGACAGCAGGTTTTTAAACATTCTTCCAGCTGAGTGGTGCTGCCTGAACTTCCAAACGAGGGGCCAATCCAAACTGTGGCTAGCTAACACCTTTAATTGACATAGGATGTTATGCAATGGATCTAATTTTTCCGAGATTACAAGAACTTTACTGATAAATGAAGATGAAAATGTGATTGTTTAATATTTTGATCAAGAAACGCCTTTTTTAGAATATTTTCTGAATTGTGTGAGAAATTCTCCCCCTTTTAAAGCAACTAAGAGGTGTACCCTAACTTTATTCACAGAATGCCTTCTGATATAAAAGGCAGGGAAAGGAAGAAAAGTGGAAATGCAAAATATGTTTCATAGACAAAACAGTTCGGGGTAATTTTCATTGTTTATTATTTTTAATTAGAAACCACTGTTCCCAGTTAATTAACTTCTAAAATTTTATTTTTATGAATATGTATCCTTTATAAATCTTTATGATTTCTTCCATTCTCCTTGCAGTATACTTTAAATGATTTTTTAAGTTGTTTTATTTTCCCCCTGGCTTGCTCATGAAAGTCTGACACTGAAATTAATTTCAATCATCTAAAATATATGCTCTTCCAGGCATTGTAACAGCATAGAGAGAAGTACTGTGTTTGAATTAGCAGAGGGATAAGCTATCAAACTCAGTAAACTACTTAAAATATGCAATAAATATTTTTCCAAGAAGCAAAGGAAAGGAAAATAGAGGAAAATGCTGTTTCATACCTTGTCATTTCAACCAGGAAACTTTAATCACTGATTAAAGTCTCTAATGCTATAACATTAGAGTTGCAGGTTGCACATAGGTATGGCAATTTTACAGCTAAGAAACATTCTTTAAGAAACATAATCTTTGAAACATGACACATAATTCCTTCTTTTTTCTTTCTTCTATGTTTCCAACACTTCATTCTAATCTTCCAGGAAAGCAGTAACAAGCAGGCTGAGTAGTGGCATAAGAAAATTTAAAAAATGAAATTAAGCATTCTAACACAGAGATACTTGTCATCATCTGAAGTGTTTCTGTTACTCCTGCAAAAGGGGACTAATCCTTAGAGGATGGATTTGTTCACTTCAAGTGTTGGAATTTTCCCAAGTCTAAACTCAAGTTCCTACAAGAAATCAAATCTGCACTATGAAACAAATATTTAGTTTTTGCAAATATTAAATTATCAATGTAATCTATATAATAATTATTATAATTTAAATTTATATATATTTACATTTAATACACTTATAAATTAATGAATATATTACTATTCATAGAGTTTTGTTTCAAATGAAGTTGAGCTCAAGTTCACATGTAATAATAGCACCCATATGAAACCTGCTGCAGTCTTTTATTCTGGTCTTTAAGGCTGAATTCCCTTTTTTAAAATTATTCTACATACATATCACTTTCAATTTAAATTCCCATGAAGAAATCTTACACTGTTTTTGGTGCATTTTCTTCTTTGAATTTAGAAGTATTTTTACAAAATTTCAGGAGAATTTCAGGAAAATTTCTATGGCAGTTAGCATTATCTCCTGGACTAAAACTTGTAATTTCTTTTAAACAATAATATATATTTCCTATGTACGTTGTTCACTGATTTGTCTGTTATTTTCCAAAGCACCTGTTAATATGTAAAAGAGTTAGAAAACAACATAGATTCTCAGCCTTCCTCGGGTGCTGATTATGAGAGGTTTCTAAGCCTCTCTGGAAGCCTCATCCACACAGTCATGTTTGATTGTCACTGAGAGGATTTCATACTTCTTAGCCCCTATATATTCCAACAGTTACTGCACTCTAAGACAATAAATCCTACAGCTTGATTTTGTGTTATATGAAACAATAATTCAATTTTTTTAAACTTTACTCCTTGTTGCATATATTTTACCATGCAAAATTTTGTTGCTATCTTCCTTATTCATGGCAGGATTGACATATTTTGGGAATAAGACTTAAGTGGGAGAAAAATAGTTTAGAGGCTGTAAAACAGGAGCATGAATGTTTTTTTCTATTTCTATAAACATTATGTATAGGAAAAATTATATTTGAAGATCAAAGATACTGCTTGTGTTTGTTATCAAGTTCATAGTGCAACCTAGAATTTTTAAATAATTATTCTTGTCTATAAAATTAATTTCTGATAAATATTATTTATGTCAGAGACATTAGGAGAATAAATGTTGGAATTTCTAGGAGCTGTGGCAAAGATTATCAACATAATATTGTTTGGACAGCTTTGTATAATTTTGCTTTTCAACAAGGATAAACATCATGAAGGACAAGCACCCACAGTACTTATATAATTGTAAAAGAATCATATACATACAATTTGTAAGGACTAGGTAGAGTTATTGTTTACCACTTTCACCTGAACATGTTAAATTAAAAGTACTGTCAAATAAGGATTCTGGGTTATCATATGTCTTCAAAGTAATTTTTTTTCCCCAGAGGCAATACATGTTAAAGTGACACCTGGGAACATTTACAAGATGCTAAATAAATTCTCATACAAATGAAAGTATCAATTTTCAACCTGCACTGACAAGTATCCTTTGAATTACACTTTCCTGAAAGTTTAAAGACATTTACAGTAAAGTTTTGTTGGATGTATTTCCAGTGCAGCATATTACATATGATTTTGGGTTAATGTACAATTATTTGTTAAAAAAACCCAAAGAAGTAGTCAGTCTTCTGACTTTATATAGGTACACTTGTGTGTGTAGAAAACCAAAGGATGATACAAATATTCATCTGAAGAGTTTTTGCATGGATGAATGAATATATTTGAAATCGACAAGTATATTTGTCAATTTCTGTGTAAAAATGTGGATGTCCGTGCATATATTACAATGAACTAATATATTTTAAAGCATTTGCACAGATTTATAACAAGAAAGAGAAATATTTCATTCTAGGGCAGTTCACCACCACAAATATTCTTTTATTACCCTGCATGAAATATTCTTCTGCCACAGGGAATAGTGTATATTTGTAGTTGAAAATGATGTTTCATTAAAAGGAATATATCTTCACTTTTGCAACAGAATTGTCTGAATACAGGTGAAAATAGCCTCAACATTCCCTCCTTTTCCCTTCAACACTCCCTCCCCCCCCAAATCCAAACAAAACAGAAACCTGTCATAAAATAAGCACTCAATAAAACGAAATAAAATCAAAGTGATATGTCTGCCATGGGATGAAAAAGATGGTGTAATAGTAGTTAAAGCATAATATGTTTAAGCCTGGGGATAAGGTGTCATTCCTTGAATAAAAATAAACTAATAGTTCAGCTATACAACGATAGCTGCAAGGATTTTAGAAGCAGGTGAGAACACATCAGTTTTTATGTGCCATCCATGGTCTTTTATCATAGTCTCTGGCTGATCCTTCTTTTGGATTAGGAAGCACTCTTACTCACAAGTACTGTGAAGTATTCCAAATGTAGGCCTTGTTTTCTAATTAAGAAATGTAATTTTTGAAGTTTCTATTTTTTAATTTGATTGTGTTTTTAACTCACACAGGGTCGGAACCACACACAGTGTTGTATCTTATGTTCTCTAATGTCCCTTCCTGCTTCAAAACATTCATCCTACTCTTGCATAACTGCCCAGTAACCAGTATTTTGCATTCTCTCGAACTGTATTATTACCTTTTTAGAAAGCAATCAGGATGAAGGAAACCATCATGCCACAAAGAAAAGTTATAGGTCTCATATGCAAAAGATCATATATGGCCATGCTACAGATGAGCTATGTGGAACATGTGCATAGAGACAGTATTGTATTTATAGGTTCCCCCAGAGCAACTAGCAACCATTACAGCTTTTGAGCATAGAGCCTTTCACTGCATTTTACCTGCAGTCAAAATCTCCCTGCCCCAGACCTCTGGAGAAAAGGAAAACACTATCTGTTCTTAAGTGGACTAAGCCAGAAGAAACTTTTATAGAAAATTACCCTCTCACTAAAAGCAGCTTGAATAGACTTACACATTTCTCCTGAGTGAGCACAAAAGACGTGTCAGTGCTCGTGAGAGAGGTAACTGTTCTTTCACTCTCTCCAAACATTCACTATATTATCTACTTTGACCTCTTCTAGATGAAGAGGTGCTTTTCATTAAGTCTAAAGTAATGATCCTCTACTTTGTAATATTTTTTCAAGTTAAGTGCTAGTAAAACAGGAAAAAGGACTGCATGTGTAGTCGGGTAGAATGCTTTTAGTCTGTGCTTGTACCATTTACACTATCTTATGCTTCCATAATAAGCTGTTAGAAACCATCTCAGATGCATGAATTTGAATAAAGAGAAAAAGTCTAGGATGAGAAAGACACTGTTTAGTCATTAAATGCATTCTATTTCCTATACATATTTCAGGTTTCTTTACAGAATGAAATATTACAGTAGAAATCTGTTAGGCATTGTGTCATGAGAAAGAACAGCATGTTCTATGAAGAACCTGACAAAGAAAATTTGCAAGAAGAAAATATGTTAAAGTGATTTTTTTTTTCTCCTCTTTTCAAAGTGTAACTTGTTTTAAATAATTTTATTACGACATTAGCTATAGAAATGAAAAAAATATGACTGTCTGTTAATCAGGAAGAGCTGGAAGATTGATTTTAATGCTTATAACAAATAATATTAGATAAGCTGAAGATCTCTGTGATCCAGCGATAATATTATACAACATTCAATAGTTATATGCATGATTTAAAAAGGCAGAAAACTGTAATTTATCAGAATACTTTCAACATTAAAATGCAAATTATACATTGGCAACATATTTAACAGCTCTTATTGTTTCTGCTTAGGAAAGAAATTATTATGTTTCTGCTGTTGAGGAGGAGCTTTTCCAAATCACTGTCTATGATTTTCCTCTAAGAATTGAGCTAAGTAAAACATAGTAGCATAGTAAATCATAGTACCTAATGATAGACACATATTGTAATTTGCAAACCAGGTTTGATCATCATTTTTGAACATACAGTATTATAAATTTTTCATGAAAATTGCACAGCCACAAAAAAAATATGTAAAGTGAAAAATATACCCCTTGGCTGCCCTATTCCAGACCCTCTTGATGGTTTAGAAAGCAATCACAAAGAGATTCTTCTATTCACCCACCTTATATACAATTGCATTCACCTTGTCTGCTACTGGCAATTTATTCTCTTTTGCCTCAAGGGAACTCAAGCACCTTGTTTCCTAGAGAGATACCAACCCCCATTCAGAGGTAGAAGAAAAAATGATGCGTTTCTCCTCGTTATTGTTCTTTTCTCCTCCCTGACTCCTTTCCTTTTACTTTGTTATATACAGCTTCTGTAACACTGAAGTCATCCAGCTAAAGAGAATTTTCTGGTCTACAAGACATGAAACATATTGCTGAGACAAATTTATAATTTCTACTTGTTTTAGGAAATTAATCTATGAAGAAAAAAGCATGCTCTGAAGAACCATTATTATCGATGGACTGCATCTTAATATACAATGAAATGCAAGCCTTTGAAATGTTTTACTTTTCCAATCAATTTTAACTGCAACAGTTTTATTAGTAACAGGAACTCAGTTTGTTCTTCCTCTATTTCTTATCTCTTATAACTATACTCTGACAGTCCTTTTACATGTAGGTTGTTCCATGAAGCAATTGAAATTCTCTATCTTTTACCATTCAACTATTCTGTAGAACCATGAGAAGGGGTAATTTATGCCAAATATTTGCAATTCAGTGAACTCATGTAGGCAACAATCTTTAGGAATATATCAAACAAAAATGAAAAGGAACACTAAAAGAATGTAGTTTATGAATTTATAGCAAGGTCACTTTTCTCAGTCTAGGTGGTGTCAGATCTTTATCCATCTAGATTAGTATTGCTTGGTTGAATTGGCTACATTTCTTTAGTTTTGTTTTGCAGCTTTGGGTTGTTGTATTTGTGTTTTATCAACAGTGAAATTACATTCTTGCCTGAGATTCCGAGCTTTACAAAATGCTCCTTTTTTCTGAGTGCTCCCATCATGTCAGGTACTACTATCAACTGCTTCTATGTAAGGGGTTTAATCTGTAGGAGGAGAAGTGGCAAGAGCACAAAACAAGCAAAGCACTCAGCATTGCAAAGGACTTGTTGGAAAGGGGGTTATCAATATAGCATTTGAAAAAAGACTTACAGAATAGCATGACAAAGGATACAAATGTAAAAGCAAACCAAAGAAATAGAAGTGTACAGTATTAATCCTTCATTAGAAAATCTGTCCAGATATCTCAATTTTAATTGTCCTAGGAGAGAGTTTCAATGCTAGTGTATGCAAAAATACCACCACCATAAAATCAGGTTTACTTTAACCAGAAGCTAAAATTATTTGAAACATATAACTAACTACATTTTGTTAATAACACATAGTCTCCCCGTAATTCAAATCAAGCCTTGTCCAATAAGTAAAAAGTATGCTAATATAATTTTATGGCAATCGAAGAATTAAATATAAACAAATCAATAAAAATATATAAAGTATCCATCCTGAAATATACAGTGTTTCAATGCATAGTAGACAACTGTACTTGCTCACTTGACCATCTTTGCTAAAATTTATGTCTGTGCTCCCAAGCATATGTCTGTCCTTGGCTTAAGGAGTGGCTGGCTCCAACAGAACCCTTTGGAAAAGAGGGCCACTCATGTCACCAGGGAATTTCTGAACGTATGCAGAGTAGAAAAAGCTGCTGGCAAGCAAGATCCAGCCTGAAAGCCAGAGCTCATGCAGAGGTTAAGAAGCATGAGTCTGGTAGCAAGGCCACAAACACAGAGGGAAGGGCTTCAGTGGGACAGAGGGGAAAGGATCAAATTTTGCCGCTGTTCGGAAAGTATCAAGCTAATTGAACTGAAACACAACAGTAAATTCCAGTATACAGGGACAAAATGTGCAGCATATAAACACTTCCATTTTTGTTCTCTTTATTCATTGCTTTGACTTTTCATTTTGAAACTCAATACCTTTAGACTTCTATTTTGGAATAAAATTTATTTTTGGAATCTAAACCCTTTTGGTCTCTCTGGGGAGTTTCTCCAGGAGGAAGTTTAAGCACATCTGTTCTGCAGCAGTGGCCAAAACATTTTCATAGTTAATATGTGCACAGATATACAGCAAGGCTACAGCTGCAGCAATGTGCTTACAAAGGATTAAAGAAACAACACATCCCTTATTAAATAATGAAAATGAAGAGAGAAGATCAAAATGTTTCTGCAGGTGATGTGATGTTCAGGTGAAATGACAATTTCACCTCTCTGTCACAGAACTAGGAGACAGAGTAAAAATCAACTTACTTTTCAGTGTCTTCTATTGCTTCCATCACATTTGTGTTATTTTCCAGGTAGCTAACATATAATTTGTTCTGTTTTCCTACTTGTCATACTGGAAATAGCACTGTTAACTCATTGCCCTGCAAACATATTTTTTTGCAGTTATCACTCTGACATAAATCCTACAATATTAATTTCTTTACTACCTTACTAATTGATTTACACTTTTTGAGCAGATATATTTCTTCAAGTTTTTCAGGTCTTTTTTGTTGTTTTTTAGCTTACTAACCTCACTTTCTTTGTTGAGGTTTGGTTTAGTTTGATTTTCATTATTTTTCTCCTCACCCTTTTCCAATAACTTCATTTCGCATTCAGTGAAGTTGCTACGCCTGTTTCCTGCCTTTTGTTGTTCTTCACAGTAAAATTATTTTTTATCTATCAATTTCTTGCTGTATTTTTCCCAAAAAATACAGTAAAATTTTAATCTGTGTTTCCTCTCTATGCACAAACTTAAGTAATGCAGAATTTAGTTTAACAACAAAGACATGAAAAACCATTAAAAGAAAGCCACTAGCTGCTGTGTACATCTTTGTTCTTGATTTCAGTCTGCATTTAGATCTTATCACTCAAAATTCCTTATTTTTCGCTCCTAAAAAATTAAAAGATGGGTGTGTCAACTGAGATTCCTGCCCCTTCTTGTTAGAAAGTTAAGGAAAATCCTATCTCCCTTTTCTTTTTGAAGAGAAATCTTCCTTTAGATTCCTGACCTCTCTAGGGAAAAATATCTCTCTCTGCTCCTTTATTTCCTTTCAAATTTTCAGAAATATTCTACTGAGAACTCAAAACCAAGTCATCCTCAATTAGCTGATGTAGCTGAGTAATCTTTTGGTATTCAACACTGGACTTTCTCTACAAAAATAGAGAAACTTTAATAATTTTGCTAATTTAAATTTATCACATTAGAAATCTAAAAAATTACCATGGCATAAATCTCCAATGGTGTGGTTTACTGTTTTCCTGTGGCAAGACCACTTTGAGCATTTGTTCCTTTTGTAAAGTTGATACCAGGTTTTTATTTCCTCATTGACGGGTTGTGGGAAGAACTGCCTATTGCCACCACCCCACCATTGTTCAGTTTGATGCAGTACAGGGAAATGCTAGAAGGAGAGTGCATTGCTCATCAGCTTTTCAAAGCACAGTCATGGTACATTATAAAGGAGTACAAACTGTTGTTTTCAATTTTGGCATGCCTTTCTCTAGCTGAGGCCTCTTCCTATTTTAGTTTGTGCATTAAAATGAAATCTGGAAATAGAGAGATTGGCAAGCTCCTGATTTACACGTTTGTGCTCTTCTCTTGTTTCATTATCAATAGAATAATTTATCCCCAATCACATTTTTGCACTCAAATAATGCTTTTTTGCTAAATTACTTTCTTCATGGGTATCCTTGCTTCCATATTTAGAGCTGGGTGTAAATATATTAGCTTTAGTCAATCCAGCTAAATGCTTAATTTCTTGATTGGCTCTTAGGTTTATACCTTAAATAACTATATCAAGCACAGCTGTATTTACCCATCATTTACATTTTTTTCCTTTTGTTTGAAATAATTATTTTACATACCTTCACCATAACATCTCAGTACAACTTCTGTAGTAAAACTTGAACTGAAACTGAACCAACTGTAATTTGAAATTCCACAAGCCTCCAATTTTTTCTAATAGAGTAACAGCCAAAGACTGCCATCATTTTAAGTTGCACAACTGAAAACGAGAGGGAGAGAAAGTGTAGTTAGAAATATTTTCAGTAAAAGCTATTCAGAGGCAATAATTATGGGGCGGGTAAGAGGTTGCATGTGCTGGGAAAGATAAAGGTTTTAAACATAAAAACAAACAAACAAAAAAGCAAAAGTAGAGCTAAGTTTCTATAATGTTTTTCCAAAGAGAACAAGAACTAAATGCTGTGCACAAAGGTGTTGGGTACAAGGTTATACCTTGGACCCATAGACAAAAAAATAGCTTCAGGTAAACAAGAATTGTAAAGATCAATTTTAAATGGTTAATTTTAAAATGTTTTGTGGACTTTTTCTTATGCTAGTCTGACTAATGGACTTGCTAATTAAAATCTACTTTTTATTAAAAAATAATGAGAACACAGATTTAATAGAAATTGGTAGCAGAGAAGCAAGTCTATTAACAGCAACTTGAACAAACTGAAAAAAAAATTAATTGAGCTTAAAAAGAGATTTTAAACTTGTCAGAAATCTGTCCTAGGGAAGAACCCTAATATTATTTCAGTGAAGTCTGGAAGAGTTTATAACTGTTTATAAATTTACGATTAAATCTAAATTTCAATCTAAGATTCTTCTATATGATCTAAGTTTTTCTATATGATCCATTATATTAAGAACTAGTGTTCAATCCATTATATGAAAAAAAATTAATTTCAAGTATGCACAGTTTCCTCTGCAGTTTAAAGTCCACTACTGAACCCAGCATTGAACCTTGGAGACACAATTTGTGACAGACTGCTAAGTAGACCCTGTGTCACCGATTACAACATTCTGGGATCTCCCATTCAGCCAGTCTTCAATTTCAACTTTCCTCCAAAGTAATAAAAAAATCTTAAAAACAAGACTAAATATTTGAAGGGTGTGAGAACACCACAATTAATACACTTTCATGTCCCTGGAGGCCAAGAGATTGTACCTCTGATCTCCCCTTTCTTGATTTGTCAGTGTTGTTGTGGTTACCCTGTGGTATCTTCCATAAAAATCAGATCTTGAATTTAATTCTGTGGAAGTGTTTGAGGCATTACTTTTTTTCACAGAAGAATATCCTTACTTTCTATTCACTTTTTGTTCTTTAAACTACAGGAAGAAAAAGCAATTATAAGCTTTTTACAGAAACAGTAAAGACATAGAGCACACCTAAGCTATTTTAACATGAACACTATGACACTAAAGGTTTCTTTTCTACTGTATTAAAAAAAAAAAAAAATATTACCAGAGAGCAAAAGACCTCTGCTATTCTTGTACTGAACTTTTTTTAAAATCTCATCCAGCACAGCAGTGAAATGATTTGAACTCAGGTCTGTTGAGTGCGAAATGTGTTGTGGATTTTTTTTTTTTTAGCTATAAACTAAACTATGAAAAATGGTAAGAAGAATTTTAAATGATTGTTTAACAAAAAATGCTGCCTACCTTTGTTCACTGATCCTCTGTTGACTCCGGGCACACTTTGAGTCCCATTTGGGTTTGGGGCTCACAGACTACAGTGATGTCAGAAGAGTTTTGTTTTTTCCTTCTCAGTTATAAAGAATGTGATTGCTTTTACAGAGAAAAAGATGTGTTTGAGTAAACAACCCATTACAGAATGAAGAGATCAGAGCTTTTGTTTTGGTGAATGTTAATACATTCCACATTTTATAGCAAATGTATTGACTGGTGAAAACTTCTGGTGAATACTGAATGGAAAGAAGTTGCATATGTTGAGGATATAAAATACAGAAATAAAGTTCTTCTCTTTTTTGTTACAAAGGTTAGACTTTTAAGAAAACAGCAAGCTGATCTAAAGTCATGAGTCAGTGTCCATTCATTCCAGTGCTACTTAGCAAACAGACAAGGGATGCCACATAGGAAATACAGTGTCTTGTACCCTTTTGGCTGAAACCATACGGTGCTAATTATAAAGGTCTTTCTTGTTTAGTTCAGACTAATTTCCTTTGAGTCTTATGCTGTTTTACTTACAACTATAACCACCACACAGCTGAAAGTGCCAAATAAAGTAAAGTAAATGACAATATCATAGTAACTGCTGGTTTCTAGGAAATCTGAGGATACTTAAAATTGCAATACAAAAATCTAGAAGCAAAGAATATCTAAAGGCCTGGGTGGACACAGAGTGATATCAATAGAAAAATATAAATTTATATTGATGACACTTGATCAGACTCTATATCTGACTTCAAGACTTCAGAAAAAAAAATGAAAAGGACATTTGTTGCCTTTTATGTTGATGCAAACTGACCTGAAAAAAACCTCAGATTCTGTGCCAAACAATAATTAAAAATGCAATTCCAAAGATGTTCAGACACAATTTTACTACACGGTTCAATCCAAAGCAAAGGGCTTAAATGCACAGAAAATCCACAAGATATTTTTTTCAAAAATTAGTTTTTTCGAAGTCTTAGCCTAGATCTTAGCCTAAGGACCTTATTCCTTTAAAATGGTCTTTAAAAATAGATTTTTCCAGGAACCAGTATGGAACCAGACATAAGCATTTCTGTAAAATTCTAGGGAACCGGTTTATTTATTTATAATAAAGTAGACTTGTTCAGTTGGAAGGGATCTACAATTATCTAGTCCAAACACACTCATTTAATTATTTTTAAAATGCAAGATAACTCATCTACTAAATAGCAAAATACTTGCCTAATATGAAGAAAATGCAACAAAATCAGTGGAACTGATTAGTACTTGAAGAAAGGCAGGTGTAGAGGTCCACACTGCTTGGCTTGTATCAAAAAGAGGAAAAAACCCCTGTAATTAAGATAATTTTCGTGCAATGTAAAAATGTCATTAAGTGATCTGATAAAAGTTTGAATAGATATGTACTACCAGGTTATAAATGGTAAAAGTATTTATCAGGGTGTTAAATACACCATAAGAAAAGATAGTTAGGAAAACAAGGTTATAGAGAATAATAAGCTTAAAATAAATACTTGATTCTAACCTCTAACAGTCATACTCAGAAATTGCAGTTCCTGTGTCTTTAGTGAAAGAAAGGTTTTGTGGTTACATCGTCAGAAAAATGTAATGAGCTCTGAAAATATTCTGTGCTAACTTCCTAATATTTATTGTTACTTTTATTTTACAATATCTTACATACCAAGAAACATGCTACACTCCCTGTAAAATCTGAATAAATAATCTTTTCACAAGGCCCACTCCATTAGTCATGAATTCTACAATGTTCTAAGAATTGACCTGCTATACAGAGCTAATATAAGTAGCTATTTAACAGAAAGAAGACACTTAGAGAGACTTGTAATGGATCTGGCAATGACCTTCTTTTGTTGAATAGAAAATCTCTTAGATTTTAATATAAGGTGAATATTATGACAGTAATTGCATATGTGGCATGGCAGGGATCCCATGTACAGCCCTATTATTGCTTTGACAATAAGTCATTGCCAGTTCAAAAAGAATTCTAAAAATGACATTAAGCCAACTTATGAAAGCTGCTTTAGAAACTGAAAAAAGGAAGACACATTCCTCAGAGAAAATAGAAATTAGAAAATAACATCTTAGGAAAATAACAAACTGTTACTGAAGGAACTAAATCTGTTACTGCTTAAGGGAAAGGAAGAGATTAAGGTGTAGGAAGAGACTGACAAGGTTTTAGGCGAGGAGAAAAGGAAGAAGTAAAATAAAAGAAAAAACGAAACATTATAGTACAAAATACTTAACCTTGAAACAATTCTTAAGGAAACCAGAAGAAATGATATCATTTGCAACATTTAATTAACACGCTTCAATGAAAGCACTAGGAAAAGTATTGCTCCTGCCTCTCTCCCCTCAAATGCAAATATAATCAAGTGAACCTGCTTTCCTGTCTCCAGTAGCTATTATTTTGCTCTGGTAAAATGTCCCAAGGCCTAGTAGTAATATGAGAAACTAGTAGACTGGAGAAATTAGATGAAAAAAAAAAAAAGAGAGAATAAAAATTATAAGAAAATGTTGCTATTATATATTAGATACCTATTACATCCATCAGCAACGTTTCAGGCAAGAATAAACCCTTCCAATATTTCAGACATACAAATTTCCTGTATAAAAGTTGTTGGTAATTATCAGAGACACTGAAAAGAGAGAGAATTCCTGCAGTATACTGTTATTTTTTGAGTGCCTGAAGCATAGAGGGCAAAGCACAATGAATACATACTGATTACTTAACTACCTCTTTCCTCCTTTTGCAAGTAAAGTCCCTACTGGCATATTGTAACGCAGCTTATTCACTGAAAATCCACAGAAACGAGTCAAAGGTGATTATTCTCACAAACTCTAAAGGATGAAAAAAAATACACATGAAACGGAACTTAGCTTCTTGAGCCTTTCAAGGTGTACCTGCAAGCAGCATACCACCAAGAAAACTTAGAGCAACAGAAAAGGTGTATTTAGTTAGTAGCAACATAAAATAAATGTCAAATAGAAAGCTTCTTATGGATGTTCCCAAATCAGTTGTCATCACTAGGCATTAAAGCACCTATTTACATTAAAAAAGTGATATCAGGAAAGTATTTTTAGCTGCCTTAGGGGCTACAGCAATGAGAAGCAGCCGAGCCAACACTACATGGCATGTCAAGACTGCCTGGTGGGCCAGCTCGCCTGATGTCAAACTGCCACCACACTTGTTTGAGATCCATTGCCCTAGAAACTCTAGTCAAAATTTCTTCTTACCTTTTGTCTTTTATCACTGATTTTCAATTACACTTACTGCTAGTATTTCAATAACATCTTTGTTTTAGTTGAACTGCAACCAGTCAGCATCAGTGAGATATGGCTGCTAATTTCAGACCTCTTACAGCTCATTAGTTCTTCCCTATTCTAAATTACCTTCACTTATGAAGAAGAATATTTCAGAGAATTTTTTTCTCTTAAATGTTCTCATTTCCCCCAAAATATTCTGGCAGTGTTGCCTGTGGTTACAGAGGTGGCCTCTCTTTATTAAACTTTGGGGTGACAAGAGTCCTTCCTGATTTGTGAGGGTGGAGTACTCAAAAACTTTGTGACCCTCTGTTACATGGCATCATACCCTAGGCAACAGTAATGAAGGCAGTGAGGAAATAAATAGAAGAAGAAGAATCTATAAACTTACACTGATACTAGACATTTTTACATTATTTTTTTGTCATTTGAATTGTTCATCTATGATATTTCCCTGTAATTGTCTAATTATTCCTAAACAGAGACTCTTCTGTATTCTTTTTAATTACTTCCACTAAAATTCAATTTCCATTTTGTGATCAATTTTGATTTTGACTTAATATCTTCTTTAATAATTAAAAAAACCCTCACAGTTCAGGAAGTACTTATAAAGCTCCAATATAAAAATGAGCCCTAAGAAAGATATCACCGACAGGAGTTAAGCAACATTTATTTTAAAAGTCACACAGAATTGAGATCTTAGTCTTTTAAGAGAGTTCTTTTCAAGTAAAGGGATATGATGCAAGATTATGTGGTAAACCCTATTGCATTGTAACTCAGATTAAGACAAGGGATAGCAGGTCGTTTAAAAAAAAGTTTTCAGTTGTGAGATTTTAATTTTTCTTAAATATTAAGAGAGAAATCTCTGAAATCAATAGCAATTTTCCATACGTCAAATCATATTGTCATATCTGCATAGAGCAACGAATGAAGAAGAGATTACATGACAATGAGAAAGAATTGTTTAGAACTAAGCACTTTCATAGGCAACAACATTTGAATATGCTGAATTTGGAAAATTATGAAATAAAAAAAATTATGGACTTCTGAGGGGTATTAGATATAAACTCTTTGAGATATACTAGAAACATTGTTGAAAAGTGAATTGATGTACATGAAGGCAGGGAAAAGTATTAAGTAAAGCTTAATACTACAAGATCATATGACAATAAGCCTTGTTAGGTCAACATTTTGTTCTTGAGTGCTGCCTGATGAATTTCTGTGCTTGAGGATTAATATCTAAATGAAATTGGAGCACTTTCTACTGTGTCTTGAAATCACTAGTTTGCAAATCCTTTGAAAAACAAATGTTTACAAAAAAGAAATGGAAACCACAAGTCTTTGTTTAGCTGGTCAAATACTAAGAAACGTAAGAACGTTATAACCAGGTAAAAACAGCAAATAAAAATATCAGTGTAATACAAACTATTTCTCATGCCTTTTTTTTTTTTTGTAGTAGCAGTTACAATAAATTGATATAAAGTATCTTCAATTCTTATGCTTCCCTTTACATCTAACTCAGTAATATTTGGTCTCTATTACTTTGTCCCAGTAAGGTTCCATGATAGCCTCAAGAGACTCAAAAAAGAACTTGTTCTCGTTTGGGTGATACAACTTGTTAGTCCCTTTTCTTCACAAAAGTGTTTCCCGGAACAAAGTAAATCCCCGAAGATATTTCTAACCTCATTTAATCCTTTCAATACCTTGATAACCCACCCTGCAGTATTTTATCTTTATAACAGTCACAGAAGAAAGTGCTTTGGTCTGAAACTTTTCATGGGAACAAAATTGCACTTCAGACTTATGGTATAAGACATGACACAGTAATGTGTGAACCATGAATTATTGAAAACGTAAAGGAATCCTGAAACAAAATCTCTTTTCTGAAGGCAAAAGTTCAGTCCAGGTTTGCAGGCTGGATACCCTAAACATCAAAGCCAGCCAAAACATGACCTACAGGGAGATGAGTCAGGATATCTCAGGTCGCTTCCTGAAAATCAAGATTTGTACTGAGTCCAACAGTAACACGAATTTTTCACTGAGATAAAAAACCAGGTAGTTGCACCTCCATGTTTAACACCTTTACATAACTTTCTTACCACAACTCCAAATATGATCCAAGCTAATTATACAGTAAAAGGGAAAAAAACAAACGAAAAAATGCCCCCCCCCCAAATACACAAAACTCCACATCCCTACCCTCACACACTCTCTGTAAAAAAAACCAACACCCACCTAAAAATCACTCCTGGAAGAAAATGATCGAACGATCACAGACCTTACATTTTGAAATATTACAATTAGTAGGTAAACTTAGAATATTTAATATACTTATAATATATAACCAAACCCAGTGGATTGATCCATCCTGTCTAGAACTGACAGAGGATCTGCTCGAGACCCGTTTCCAGGTCTCATGAGGAATGAAGCTGAGCACTACCCCTTCCTGGGCACACACAGGGTCTCTGCAGACACAGCTGCTTGCAAACAAACACATCAGTATTGGCACAAACACCCCCCTAAAACAGGAACTGCCTGAGTAATCACCCAGTCTCAGGACTCTGGGAAAAACCCTTCCCAGATGCCACCAGTGTTTGACTCCCAGGTGCTCCATCTCTTAGGGTCCTGCTATCAGATCTGAAGTCTCCAGTTAACCAGCTCCAAGAGCCCTGGTATCCCCATTAACCAAGGCTTGTCCAGATAGTCTGCCTTGAAGTTTGCTACTGGGTCATGTACAGACTGCACATTATTGTTTCTCTGATCACTGTTTTCTCTTTATGTCCATTTTGAACTGCAATTAGTCAGATATCCTTTCTTTTGTCAGCCTTTCTCCAGTGAACAGTAGAGTGCAGGCAGCCTAATTTCACGGGTTTCTCTCTTACTAAATTCCTTTCTATTTTATATAGTGATGTTTAAAACCAAACTCCCTCAAAATGTACGATTCATTCAGGCTTTCTATAAGAAAGGAATATATAACTCAAATATGTAACTAGTATTAGGGACTTCAAAGTCTCAAAATCTAACCATTTAAGTAGAAAAAAGCTGACACAAATTACTGTAACACTTACCAAAATAATGGTAATTTAATGAACTCAAAACCAGCAAAACTTTCCTAGGATGGTTGTATTTTTGTTATAGTTACTAACAAAATTTGATACAAATATTATATCACACATATCACAGTGAGCAAATAGTTAATGTAAAGAGATTTTTCCTCCTGTTTATAATTTTAAATATCTTTTTTACTGACATAATGCTTCTGACCCAGAAGTTATGAACTTAGTTCAGATTTATTATCTGATTCATGTATTTTTGACTAATACAAGAAAACAATCTGTTGTTAAGTGCTTTAATTTGCATAGAAGATACTAAAAGGATTTATACATTTGATCTAAACCCTGAAGTTCAGAACAAGAATGAGAAAGAAAATGATGCTAAAGTAAAAGCAAAGATAATATTTTAAGTCTTTTTCCTATAACTTCTTTCTTACTTTTACCTTGAGATGGCTTTTTAAATATATTCGTTCACCTAACCATGAGGATAACTACTCTTAATACTTTTCAAGAACAAAGTAAGTAGTATCTTTCTAAAAAAAGAAAAAGAAGAAAAGGAGCCATCTTATAAATGCCATATAAATTATAGTTTCTCCTTTTTTCCTCCAAGGTTACAATCTTAAATATTTGCAATATTTTACCAAAAGGAAAAAAAAAAATTAAACATATTTTAACTGTACATTTTATTTTTTTTTTAGCACAACAGTACTTCTCTCAAATGTTTAATACTGATTCTTTTATATCAGGCTCAAAACCTCAAGTGCTTTTGGGATTTTCCAAAGTGAGCCTTGGAAATGCTGAATGAGTGTCTATACTTAACTTGGAGAAGACTTCAATACTATTAATACTGGCTTCCAGCTCTGAAATGATAGAAAATTTGGGGGCTTAGGCAATGTCTTAAAAATGGAAACTTTTTGTATTATCCTTATGAAGTAACATTATAAGATAGGACTAGATGGAAAAATACATACTAATTCCAAACATACATGCATATGCATACTGTACTTTAACCTCAGCATTCCTGTTGGGCTTCTATGGAATTCCAATCATGAGACTACAGGAAAAAAAAATTTATTATTTTTAAGTTATGTGCTTATAAAAAGTAACTAATTAGCTTGTGCTTTTCAAAACAAGTATTTCTGATATGTTTGGGCTTTGTTTACACTTCCAGTTTGCAGTGGGTCATTTTGAGTCCTTTTATGCTTAAATTGAAAGCTATACTGGACTGGAATTTCTAAGTCAGCAGCAAAGAGTGTAACAATTTGGATGGAGACTACAGCCATAAAACCAGTATGACCTTCTCTTCTCCTACTCTCTTTCTTTCTAGATCTCAGTTGCTGTGACTAGAGATGCCATTCAGTGAATGCCACCTCATCCATGTAAGAAGGAAAGGACAATATAATTTTAAAAAATTATATATATATATAAGAAGTGTCAAGAATATGAAAATAAAAGAAAGGTCAGAAAATTCCCAAACAGCTGCATTTTTGAAGGAGATCCAAATATCCTGGTCTACATTGTGAAATATTTTAGTACTGTATTGCCTGCTACTAATAAAACATTTTAAGACTTTTTTTTTTTTTTTTTTTGTTAATTCCATCGAAAGATGTGGAGAGTAAAGAAAACATTGTCTTTAACTAAGGTATATGCTTTTCACCAGTAACTACTTACAAAACACATAAAAAATTCAGAATGCTTATCCTCAAATTCCATCTCTAAATTCAGATTTGTATTTAAATTTTTTTTCTTAAAAGAAGCTATAGGTTCTTCTATGCTGAAGAGATCTCTCATGAAGACACCACACTGCAGTTTTGTGAACCCAGCCAGGACAATGCCTTCACATGCTATGAAATTCTGGAAATTCTGGTAGCATTTGTCGGTCCAAGTGTTCGGAGCTATTTTCACCCATGAAGCACAGTTTGCTACCTTGGCTTCAATGCTGCTGCCTACAGAAAGAACTTTAAAGAAGATGAAAGAGAAAGGTTTGCTCAAAGCAAGCCTGCCTTCCCCTCTGCACTACCATGGACCTATTTCAACTCAATTAAAAGATGTCAGGTACACCTAGAGTAACATATAACTATTGTTCAGTCCCTCAAAAAAAACCCTGCTTTAAAGCTGAACCCAGCACACACAGGAAGAGGGGTAAGGAAGAGAAACCAGAGGGGAAAAAAGGAAAATATCTAGTATGATTATAAACTTTACAAAAGAGTGGTCAAAAACTATTACAGGGATACTTGATAAGTGCTGAGTCCTTATTTCAAAACATTATTTAAAAAATGATACAACTTAACATTAATGGACAACGTGATGTATACAAATAGTATGAATGTAGGTGTACAAAAATAAATACTAAGCATGGCCTTTAGCAGAATATCTTACTCAAATAAATATTTGAAGAAAAGTTTTACAAAGTTACTCAAAATACATATCTATCACCACATATTTTCGTACATCAAAATTGTGTTGAACACTCGCAATAGCCCTTATATCAATTAGTAGTAGTGGTTGTGGATTTTTCATGTGGAGTGTTGCACACTGCTTTTAAAAATCACATCTCAAACCAGTCAAGTAACAGCTTGCTCACATGTAGGGACAAAAAGGACTCAGAATTTGTGTTATTGTTAATGCACAAACATACTAACAAGGAATTCAGAAAGTTTGCAAACATTTATGCCGTATTATCACCTATGAGATTAGATTATGGTATATGTCCTTTTAATGCATTTTTAAAAAATCTGCTCTTATTCTCTAAAAAATTAAATAAATTGTAGAAGATACTTTTAAGACATTCAATAAATAGACATTAAAAAAAGACACAATATTTGCACTACTTTTCTTCAGCAGCGCATTTTAGTGACTGTGTTTCAAATGTACAAATTTAAGCATTGGCTGCTTTTTTTTCTATTTTGCAATTTTTTTGGTGTTTTTTCCTTCCCTTTCTGAAAGAAAAGATTCTCATTTAAAACTGAATCATGTGTCCACTGACAACAAGTAAAGCACAGATGCAATCCTCTTGTCCTGAAGTATTAAACCAATCCTATGATCTTACAGAATCTTTTCACTATCTGTACTTCTATTGTTATGTCTCAATTCTCAGGAGACATTTGTAAAAAATAGGTGACTGATTTTTTTCCTTAAGTCTTATTTTAGCTGCAAGAAATCTGGTATACTGCTAATAATGCTAACAAGTAGTCTGTTTGCCAGAATGTTCCACTTGCATTAGCACTTTGCAGGTTTTCTAGCACTGATTCAAACAAGGAAGAAGAATAAATTTAGTTCAAATCCTAATTATAATGAGACTGTCATATCTTAATGTATCCTTGATCTGAATGCCATGAAATTTTACCAAACACAATTGTGATGGTCACATTTCAAGGCTTCAAGCTTTCCTCATTTTTTTTCCCTTTCTAAAAGTAAATAAATAATTATACTAAATGCTTTGTTGAACACATAAATGAAGCTTTGAGGTCCCCATAACCATTTAGAGAAGTGAATACTTTTATGTAAAAGAGAAAAATCCCTACCTTATTGAGTGACTTAGATTATCTCAGCTGGTTGGAAGGTGGTGCCAATAATGCCAAGCTTGTGAGTTTGATCCCTCACAAGCCATTCACTTAAGAGTTGGACTGGATGATCCTTGTGGGTCCCTTCCAATTCAGAGTATTCTGTGATTCTGAGTGTGTTCATTTCAGGGTCGTTTGGTGTCTTAGATAAAAGAGCAGCATCAAACTCACCTGAAATAGTCAGAGAGAATAACAAGAACTTGCTAATGATTATTCCTATTGCAGTAACATCCAAGATATGAAAACAGTGACCAGACTGCACAACTCTAAGCTAACTACACCAATGACAACAGTGGGGTTTTTTTTCCATTTTAAAACCCAGCTTTCTTGAAGAGAACAGGGCTACCTATGTAAGGGAAAACATAACTGTCACAATAAGATACTGTGTATAGTTCCATTGTCAAGAGAGACACTACTTATACTAATTCTGCCCCTCTCTGTTGTGATTAATCATTTGACAGACAGATTACCTGAATATGAGACAGCATTAACAATTGACTCTCCTAGTGTGACAGGATTCATGTAGCACAGACCTAATTACTTCGGACTTGTCAAAGGGAGAGACAACTCTGGACTATAGATAGTGTGCTGCTAATGATGCATCTCATGTGAACGAATGGACAGGTTAAGCTACATGTGCTTGTCAAATTCCTATTCCTTCAGACAATTAATACAAGATGTTCAGGAAACAGATGGCCAGGCATCTAAAAGTCAAATCAGAATATCTTTTATGATCTGTGGGGAACAGTTACTGGCAGCAGAACTGAAGGTGATTAGCATGTTGTTGACAGTCTATTCAATCTTCTCTATCATTTATTTAAAATAAGCAATTATTCTCTGCAAGAGACCTGACTTACCTTTCCATCCTACTAGTACAGCTGTTCCTGAGAGAAGGCCAAGTATTTTCTTTCACACTGAGTTTAGACCTCTCCGAAAGTCAAGGAGCTACAATAATAATGTTTTCAGTCTCAGAATAGAAGTAATGTGAATCCAAGCCCTTCTCATGACTTGGGATTGTTTTATCCTGCTATTCAACTTAACTGTAGTGTAATGTTTATAGGATCACATTCCCTTTAACTATAAGCTAGGTAAGCAGACTCAGTGGGAAGCTATCCTAGGTATGGATAGTCACTTTTTTTTTTGCAACTTTAACTTTTATCTATCTTTGTAACTTTCAGATTTTTCTGTTCCTTTTCTCAGGAAGCTTTTCAGTTTATTTTTTTTGGCAGTAGGGCAAACCATTCTGTAGTGCAGGGCAGGTATAGTACTATCTGAATGCTTTATTAGAACTATTAACATTTCTCATGTGATGCTTTTGTGCACCTTATAAAAACCTACCATTTTCTTCACTGACCCTCTTTTACCTTGTTACAAAATAACCTCCAAGAGATGCTGTTGAGCTCATGAGAAATTTGGACAAGTATATAAAGTCTGAATTTTTTTCCTTGCTCTATTTCAATAGAAGACCATTCACTTGTATGTATGCAGTACATATTTCAGAATTATGTTCTGATTTTTTTCTGCCACACAGACTTACAGGGATTAGCCTTGACACACACTCACCTCTTTTTGATTGCCCAGTATGGGTTCATCAAAAAACCAGTTCCCTTATATATCCAAGCACTTGGAAAATTTGAGACAGGATGAAAAGCTCAAACCACAACAATTTTGTGCCCCATTATGTTCAACTTTTTTGTCATTGAATTTGAGAAAGCATAATCAGGTAGTGCAATGAGATTCACATAAACAGAATTCACAATGGATGTTCCTCTACCCTTAAACTACAATTGTTTTTTACTCATAATAAAGACATTATTTTTTAGCTTTATTCTATATTATATGATTGCATGACCACACAAATTATATGCCAGTCAGTCTACTACGTCTCTTGGTAAAGTGACAATTTTAAAGGAGTTATTATATATAAAATAAGATTTGATTCTGATGACTTCTGAGGAAGGACAAAGTTTTGTATGCTGTTGAACAATAGACAGTTGTAAAGCAATATCAGAAATATATCTTATACTTCATGGAGACACAACGAATCTTTCTATTGACTAGGGATTTTGAAAAGTCAACATTTTTTTTGCTTGTTAGTAATAGAGAAGTAGACTAGAATTAGATAGAATTAAGCCTAGTCGTGTAACAGTTCTTACAAGGAACACTTTAGAATTTAGTAAAAAGGCAGAATTTCTTTCCAGGTGAAGTTTCGTGTATATATTTTCCACTAATGAGTAACTTTTGAATAATATTAGACCATAGAGAAAATCGCCCAAAATATAAATCTGATGAGTATTATCAATGAGAAACTATACTTTTAGCTTAATCAGTATCATCATTCTTTGCAAATTACTCAATCTTCCATTTCTACTTTACTCACGCTGATCAGTCACACTAATACATTCCAATCAGGTAACAGATAAGATAAGTTAAACTAAGGTGCTCATAGGGGCCAATCTTGTAAAATTCTCATTTTTGTAGTACAAATTTTAATAATTGTGTCATTTATTGTTATAAAGCAATTTTTAAATATTTATGTGGAATAAAGGTAAGTATGGAAAGGCTTTGTTTCTCTTTTGGTATCTGCAGTAGAGTGAGACAGGACTTAAAGGAGATACTTTAAGGTTTTTTCTTTTTCAATTTAATGTTGGTATCTTGAGCATATTGCACAAAAAAGCAATTATAAACCAGAACTGCTAATGGTAGACTAATATTATATTCCTGAAATGTTGAAACAGAAATTCAGAAAGCCCACAGCTCACAGACATTTTGAGAAAAAATTGTAAATATTTGGACAGGTTGTAGAGAAATCTGTGGATTCATTTTGATATCTTGTAGTTATACAAAGGAGTCCTATAACATAAATAATAGGTTCTAATCATGTTGAGTTTTGGCATAGAATTTTTGTTTTCCTTTTCAAAGAATATCTTCTTTGCTTCTGTTCCCAGCTGATAGTCTTAATAGCTTGATAATCATTTACACTATGATTTTAAAAGGTTTTTTCCAACCCAAACGATTCTGTGATTCTATCTGTGATATTATTTTAAACTTTATTCTACAATCTGATACAACTTTAAGGTCACAAATAACCATATGAAATGGACTATTGTATGACTATACCCCAGTGATGTACTGGAAACAAAATCCACAAGCAACAAAGCTGACAGAAAACTTGTGTATGCTAATTGGCTTTTTTTCTTCCAGTCATTGTGAATATTCTGACATTTCCTACCACTGATCATACATTAAAAGACAACAATTCTTACTTTTGATATATGCAAAACTGAAAACATAATTACAGCCTCAAGCTTTTGAAAAGAATTGAAACATATATAAATCAGTAGGATAGGTCACACAAATTTATGCTCTTGAGCTCACTATTGTCTCAAACATTCAAAATAACCTCTTCAATGACACTAAACTCTGGTATCTCAATTTCTTATTTCATATTTTTCTGAAGTGAATATATTTTCACCCTTTTCCACTATCATTTCCCTCCTTATTTCTCATCCCTACTCCCTCCATATTTGATGAGGTATATATGCCTAGATAGATAGATACCTACAGATAGATATATATAGATACCTACAGAAATCTTCCATGATTCTACAATCTGCATTAGATTTAGCAGTTGTTCTAGGAAATTTTTGTGCTGTAAGAGCAGAAGATTTAGATTGGTTAGCACTGTAATGGAATGAAATGTTTAAAAAAGATTGAACAAAACTTAAATTTACAAAGTCTAAGAAGAGCACACAATTCAATTAGGCTTGCTATTCTAGTTTAGTTTCTCATTTTACACGCTGTTGCCTTTTTGACTCCAGACTAATTTCTATCTCAGAATATCAAAAAACTGTAAATTACAGATGACTCACAAAAAAGTTTCAAGGTAAGTATTCTTATTGAGACCCACATGCTGATTATAATGATTGACACTAAGGAAGTTCTCAAAGCAGTGTGGCATCCTGCAGAATATTCAGAGGTATAGCCATCTTTACTGTGCAGATCCTCAAGTGACTTCAAAGTTGCGTATAAGTAAGCCTTCACAAATCTTTGCCCTGCTTGCCAGAATATTCATTTTAATCTCCTTAATCTTTTATTTATCAGTAAAACATATGGAACTCATTTGGCACTAAATGGAGAATATGTAAAGGCAGTAATTCCCATCACTTAAAAAGGTTGAGGATGAAAAGGAAGACACAAAATGATGCTGAAGGAATGTACTAAATTTTATACTCAATTTATTTCAATACAGATCCTTAACCTTGTTTTTCCTTGTTTCCATATGCATGCCTACATAAAGGATTTCCAAGTTTAGACCAAAATGAAATTAATAGAAGGGATTTATCCATTTAACAAACATCATGACTATTCAAGAAGCACATACCTGAAGGAACCACTTGAATCTGTCACCAATGCTACATAATTCTTTCTAAAACAATAATAATCTGTTTTAAAATTAGGCAATATCTTTGTCCCATTTCTTCTGTTGTGGTAAAAAACTGTCTTCCCTTTTCCAGGCTATCTTAATTAGTGAGAAGTTTACACCCCTATGTTCTGGTGTTTATAAAATTTTAGGTGTTTTTCAACCAGCTGCTGTTAACTGTTAAGCTGTTAAGCTGCCGTTAATATTTTTTCCACTATGTTTATATATCACTCAGATTTGCTTTTACTACACTATTTCAGCCAAACCTCTCTATTTTCCTTTCATTAAATATATTTCCCATTCCCTTGTTTATCCTGAAGATAAAGATTTTTCTTCCTTTGTACGTAACATTCCAGAGAACGTCTCATGAGTGTTTTAGGAAAGAACAATAATTCTATCTTAAAAAAGCTTGACTGATATTTTTAAATGCTGAATAACCATTTTTAAAAACTGCTTTGCTTTCGTGATTTCAAGTTATGATAGAATGTGTTGGGCTGGGAGGTACCTTTAAAATCACCTAAGTCCAACACTCCTGCCTTGATCAGGGGTATCATCTTCCATTAGACCAAGTTGCTCAAAGCCATATTCAATCTGGCCAATCCATATCTGACTTGGAGATCCCAAAGGTTTTCTTTGTTTCCACCTGTGGTGTTTCCATTATATAGCTTAAATCATTGATAGGAGTACTTTTTGAATTTCAAATTAGTGAATTTTATTCTATTTCTATTAATTAAGACATCTAATTCTTACTGTATCTCCATCCTTTTCCATACTGATTGCCAACTTAATTTCATCAGCAAACTTCCACCATCCAGTTGAATACAGCAAAAAGTATCAAACAAGATTTTCCCATTACTTATCTTTGAGTTCAAAGTACCTGAGTACCAAACTTCAAAAAATTCAACAATTATTTCACCAACAAAGCTTCCTTAAGCATCTTGCATCTCTGTATTTCTCTGTGGTATTATATCAAAAGTTTCACTGAAATCAGATTAAAACTGAATTTCCCTGTCTAGACAATCAATCTGTTGTCTTATCAAAGACAGATACAAGGTTAGTCTGACACAATCTACTTTGATGAACTGATGCATTATTTTCCAACATTTATTCATTTACAGTCATGACTTGAATATTTACTTTCAGTATTTATTCATAAATTGTATGCTACTGAGGATAGACTAATCAGCCTGCAGCTGCATGTTTTTCTTCTCTATAAGCTAGATATTATATTTTCCTGTCATATGGTGCCACGCCAACTTGGCAAATTCATTAGAAATTCCTGCTAATAACTGCCAATTTCACAGGCCAGCTGTTTTGAACTTCTGTGAATGAAGAGCATGCATTTCATACAATATTCAAGCAGACCATTTTTCATCACCTTTCTCTAAAACATTTTTTTAATCAAACTGTTTCCTTTTATCCACCCTTTACTCATTGTCCACTACTATTATTACTCAATCAGTAATACTCTTTTAGAGCCATTCTGTTCTCCATTAGCATTTATTTCTTTGTTGACTGGAGAATTTACTTCATCAGTGAGAAACACAAGCTTTAAGCACTCATACTTAATCTGTTGACTGAAAAATCCTTTCCTCAGTGTTCAAGTACTACACTCACATAGACTCTACTGCTGACAGGTGGATGAAAAAGGAAAATTTTTTAAACTAACAAATACCTCCAGAATTTTAGAAAAATACGAAAAAAACAAAACAACAAAATCTGAGACCAATTTTTTTTCAGGCAATATATTTAATCTTTGTCCCTTTAAAATGTGGTGTTTAAGCACCTTCACAAACCTTCAATATGGCAACTTCATTTAAAAAAAAATTATAATTTCTACAAACTCACAACTTTACTTCTCTAATATAAGGCCAAGTTACAATGAGCATATTTAACTTCCTAGAGCTCAAAAATTTTTCCTCTGGGCAGTTTATCTGTTAGTTGCATGGTAAAGTGCAACTATGTGTTGCTACTTTCCTTCTCCCTCCTTCCCCCATAGCTTTTCACAGCGGGTTGATACACTGAAAATAAATCTTTTACCAGCTTTGTAATTTCAATAGTTATTAAATTTGTGTAATCCCATTGTAATTGTAGCTTATAATTTTATTGCAGGTTAAGCTATGCTTTGGCAATCTAAGGAATTAATACAAATTGTGTGTACAAGAATCTGAAAAAAAAAATGGTTTTCTTTGTTGTTGTTCAAGATCCAGTAAAGAAATTTCTTTTGGCAGAGCATACTTACTGTTCCAATGTTTGCAATTCCATTTTTACATTTAAAACTAAAGGACATTGGCCTGTATAATTTGACTATTGTACATTCTCCGTTTAAGATTCTAACTTCATGAACATTAATAAAAGATTATTTTAAAGTTCCATATTTCTTGCCAGCAATTTCTGCTCATATAATGTCCTGAACATACCTGAACTTCAATACTGTCAAAGCTAACACCTGTAATCTTGTTTCAAGAGAATTTACCTCAATAATTATGTCACAAATGTTTTCTTCTTAAGTTGGAATTACTTTAATTGACTTGGCATTTGACTCTGTTAATCAACATTCATCTTATCTCAATTGAAGTATTTAACTCGGGTTCAATTAAATTAATTCTCAGTCTCATTCTTAGAAAACTGCGTTCACAATTATAGTCTGCACAGGACTATTTAAATTGCCCAGGATGAGAAGTGTGATATTTCAATATCTGTATATGGTCCTAAATGAAAGTTACATTTGATTTCCTTAACAATCTCTTTACAATAGAGATTTTTGACCCAGGTATTCAACCTTCTTGACAATTTTTCTCCATTGTGTGAATTCCCTTTGTTCTGATTTCCTTAGTAGTGACTTAGAAGGAATAAATGCTCACTCTCTTTTCACTTGGAAAAAGAGGAAGCAACAGGTGAAACCATCAGTCAAAAAGTGCAAAGGAAGCAAAGAGAAGGCAGGTGCCTAATCTATAGATCTATAGAGCAATGTTTGCTACAGGATGTTTTGGACGGCCTGAAAAAATAATTTGACAGATACCTGGAGAAAGGACACATTAGTGACTGTTAAATAAAGTCTGACTGAAAAGGTTCTGAACCTGGAACAGCAGGTATTCCTTGGGAGTGTCACTTCACATTTTGACTGTTTATGCTCCCTCCTCTGGATATCTATAATTGGATGGTAAGTGCTGCTATATATCATTATAGCTCAATATGATCTAATTATTCAGAAATTCTGTGTTATAAGGATGGGTCTATTTAACGACATACAATAAAGATATTCACCACTTGCAGAAGATTACTTAAAGGAACATAGTAATTTTTCCCATAAGAAAATTGGTATGAGTTCATGGTGTGACTACAAGGTACCTTCAATCAACAATGTAGTCACATCTTTTGCTAAATACCATCTCTGGTTGGGCTTTTTTGGGGTCATTTTTGTTTCTGGTTTGTTTTTTTATTTTATTTTTGGTGGGGTATTGGTTTGGTTTTTTTAAGAAATTGATCCAAAAGTGTACTGAAGGTGTAAATTTCTTATTACTAAACGTTCCAGATTTTAGGAAAATATATGAAACTATGACCATACTGTCTGTACTTATGTTTTTGTGCAAATGTTTCATAGAATTTTTGGCAACAGTACACAGATCTGCTTGGTTTCTATCCCTTATTTAATGGGAATTTTACTTTCTTTATCATGTTTTATAATATTAAAATATTTTTTGTTAGCCTCAGATCATTGCTTTGTGACAACATTTACTGATACATACTTATTCACTATGCTCTATATGTTATATATATCTCTATATAAAGTCTTCTGTTTGCTTTAGCGTTGGGAAGTTATTTTGTATTCACTTCAATTCTTGCTGTCATAGAAGCAACACAGAATATTCCTTGGGTTTTCTATAATTTTAACAGTCTTTTCAACAGAAATCACTTATGTTTTTTCCCCACATGTGCAAGCAAACCAAAACCTGTAAAATCTTTAAACAAACGATAATGTAAAGATAAAAGTCTAGTCACATTAGTAGTTAAGAAAATATGTGTGTTTGCTACTTGCTTTGTTTATTCTCTTATATATCCTTCTTGGGTATGAAAAGTAATCCTAAATCTGAAGACATCTTTATTATTTTAAAAAAACAAACTTAATCTTTTATTAAAAATAATCTTAGTGATTAATTTTACAGGCCACAACCCAAGATGAGTAAAACTCCTCATCCCACTAACTGCTCCATTCAAGAACTTTTCCTCTTAAGATGTGAAATGCTTAAAAGAACATTAAAGCCAACTCAAAAAGGACATTTCACTAAAATCAGTCTGTTAATTACCTGAGTTCCTTCCATAATCTGGTCTTTGGGTTGTGATGGGTTATTAACAAAGACTAATTTTAAGCTGGTTTCCTAAGACTCTCTCTACTAGTAGCAAAAAAGAGACATTCTTTTAGAGGACAAATTGGAGCACACAAATCACCCTCTGGTAAAGGCTTTCCACTTCTTGATGTATAGAGCAAATACAGGGAGACAAATCTCCCGGGCAGATATGAAGACCATTAAAATTAGAGGGGTTTAGAAATCTGAACATTTTTTGAATTAAAAAATTTTCTTTCCATACAGGTTAAGCAAGGTAACATGCTATAATAGAAAATGAACATCATTAAATCATATTAATGTAGAAAAAAAGAGGTTGAGAACTATCACTTCAAATGTAATATCTCTTTTTAAATTAAGTCTATCATCTTCTGGAGGAAAGCAAGAAGATGTTTTAATAATTCAAGAACTCAGTTATTCAGGGAAGCTTGATCTATTTGACTACTAACACACTGATGCCAAGGGTGTCTATACTTCTCTTTTTCATCTCCTGCTTTCTACCGCTGCCTTGACAAGTCCATACATGACTTAGTTCAAAATGATATTGTGAATTTGAAAACTACTGTTCTGATCATAAATTCTTTCCTACTGCCACACATAACTTTGTTTCGTATGACAATTAACTCAAAAAATTTACAACCAATTTTAGCTGTTTAACATTCCTAATTGTTACTGCACATACAGCCAGTGGTTACTGCTCCAAATCAGGCAGGGCAGGGAGGAGGGAAGAGGGAGGCAGAACTTAAAAAAATATATAGTTGCAAATACTTAAATGACATAGACAGGAGCTCAGCTCAGTGAATCCACCACCCTGCTACTAAAGCAACCACCAAATTTTAAAAAAAAAAAAGAAATCTAAAATTCTATACTTATGGCAGTCATTTAGATATGTATTTATAGAGTTTTAAACTGTCCCAAGTCAGAAACCCCAAACATAAGAATTCTTCTATGACATTACTGCAACTGATTAGCTAATAAAACAATGACATTCACTATTTAGACTTCTCCAACACATTTAATATTATTCTTGTAAATGGCTTAATTTTGTGGAAAATCTGAGACAACTAATGACAAGGAATGGAATGTATTTTATTTTCTGCCATGTGAGAGAACACAGATTTCTCTCAAGTACATGCCTCCAACAGATATTAATTGTGAAAAATTACATTATTAAAAAAAAATAAGATCTTTAAATTTGAATTAGTAACTATTATGGTCTATAAGAAAAAATACTGGCTATTCATGTTCAGTTCTACTTTTATGCTGTTATCAGATGCCAAAATGTTGCAGTGAAAATAATTTTCACACAATTGAGGCATTTGGCCAACTTACTATTCACTAAACATAATTCTGTTAATAGCTTATCTTAAAGAACAGCAGTAAATTTTAGACTGCTTAGAAAATCTCCCTTCTGTTAGTTAATAACACTGAAGCTCTTAGCTAGACTTTCCCGCAGTAAAGCAGATCCACCTTTAACATTCAATGGCACCAGCTGTGATACAAAGTAGTTTTGGTTGTGCCTTCCATACTTTCTGTGTTGATATATGACAATACTGTATGTAAAAGCAAAATATTACACTAAATATACCACGCTTGTAGGATAGAGTAAAAATTCGTGAGAACAAAAACTGTTTCAGTTTTAGTTGATGTGGTTCACTCTTGCAATAAGTCTGTATATCTAAAGTAGAACATTTATTGAAAAATATATTTATGATCTCTTATCGATCCATTCAGAAGTTTGTCCTTTAAAATTATTCTAATTTATAAAAATTAAACATTAATATAACATTTTTTTAAGTGTATCCAGCATTAGCTTATGAGGAATAGATTAATGCATCATTCTCTGGATAAAGACACTTCTGTCTGGCAAAGATTGAATTCTGATGTAAACAACAGGTTAAGCTAACATTACTCCTTAAACTTTGCCTTAAAATCAGCCAAAATATTCTACTAGTTTTTTTAATCTTTTCCTCTTTTATCCAACATTATTTCTGAGTGTGGGCATTGAAACTTGCTATGCCATCATAGTATGGATCTAAATAGCATTGTAAATTATTGACCATAATACATCTATTTTCTCTAAGAATTCAAGAATCATATAATCTAATTTTTAGCCACTGCACTTCTCAGGTGTTCTCTATTAATTTTTAATCCACTGTGGTGCCCAAGAATTATTTCCAAAAATCAGATATTTAACATGAAAATATGAATTTCAATCTTCAGATACATTTGTGGTCTTGATTTTTTAGAAGATATTGGTTCACACTGTAGAGTTAGCTGTCTGAAATCATATTACTCTATAGAACTCATTCTTCTAATTAACATGTACTCCATGCCTATAAGCATAAGTTTTGTGGCTTTCAATTTATTACAGTATGGACTAAGTAACTTAGCCTGGTTCTTATTTTAACCTGGTTCAAACTAAAAGTAATGTAGTTCTCTGAAAAATTTCCTGTCTTTGTACTACGTCCTGCAACACACATGCTATCAAGCCTTGTACATACTGAAGATACTGGAGTTTCCTGATGACAAAAAGCTTTTAAACACCTCCAAAACCAAAAAATAAAAAAAAATAGCACAGGAACCACCACCCCCCCCCAAAAAAGAAATAAAAACAAACCAAAAAACCAAACAAAAAACCCCAACGAACAAACAAGAAAACCCCAAAAACAAAACAAAAGACAAACAGAAAGAAAACACCAACCCCAAACTCAAACTTAAGAGAGGAAAAAGAAAGTTACTCTAGGAAGAAGTGAGAGAATACTGATTTTAAAAAGCAATTGTAACTTTTGAGTCACTGAGGAGAACTGTGCTTCATGACTGTGAATCAGTGAATATATAAAGCACGTTAATCAAGGGCCAATCAATTGACTTGGAACTTTCAATGTGCTATACACAGTAACAGTCCAAGTAAAAGAGTTTCAGAAGAGACTATCAAAACATATCTTTAAACATAAATTAAGGTAATATTTTAATTGATTATTCATGGCTTCAGAAGTCCAGAAGAAATTTTCCTTGTGGTTATTATGAGCTCATATGCAAGAAAATTTAGGATAGAAACATAATTAAAAAGGGCTTAACTCTGAAAATTAACAATAGGGGAAATGTGATTTGAAAACAAGTGCGACTAATGCGATCTTTAATTATTAATCTTAAACTCCACTTTAAAGCTGTTTTCTTTATCCTCTGAAATTTATCTGTTATTAGAGCACAAAAAGGAGGGGCTGTGAACTCAGTGATCCTTGTGGGTCCCTTCTGACTCAGAATATTCTGTGATTTTGTGATCCTGTAAAAAAATAAGTCAAAATTCCAGCACATGACACATTCGGGCAGAGTAGATATAGATAAATAGATATATTTAGTATGCTAATATATGTTAGGAGAGCAGACAGAATTACTAGTAATGAAGGAACAAGGACAACCCAGATGTGGAAGAACTGGATAAGAGGAAATATTAAAAAAAAAAAGAAAGCAGCTATGAGGGAAAAGGAACCGTGTCAGGTGAAGGATGAAGAATAAAGATAGGTAAACTACTAGATAAAGTTGTTGAAGCAATTATCTACATCAAACTATCTCTACAGCAATCACAGTGCAGTAATTTGGGGTAAAATAGTCATCAAGGATGTAGGCATGTAAAGCCTTACACCTATTTAGGAACCTAAAGAGACATTAACATACCAAGTAATGAGCAATTCCAGTTTGATAGTTTGGTTCCTTTCAAATACTACTGCCACAACTATAAAGGCTCATTCATCACCGAGGAAGATCTGCCTCATTATTCAGACTGCTTCTGCAGGTTTCCCTCCAAGCTATACACAGAGCAGCCCACTGCTGAAGATTTCAAAATCTGGGAACTGAACACAATCACTGAGAAGCCTTCAGAAGTATTTACACAGCTGAAAACTATGAAACAGTCTGTTCATGCCAGTAGTGATTGAAAGCACACAACACATTTGTCGAATAAACTCAGACTCCTGTAACATTAAAATCCACAGGTTTAACTGCAAAGCATGATAGGTTTGCATGCATTCCTTTGGAACCAATTCATCAAAATGCCTGTTTTGAAACAGTGTCTGAATTCAGTGTCCCACAACAACCTGGAATGAGTATTTGGCCCTAGCAGTTCCCTTGCAGCTGCCTGCAGTAAATTATTCGACAGCATGAGTAGGACCAAGCTAGAAAACTGATGTGAAGAGTCAGCCCCTGCTACACAGGACAAGCTTCATATTTCACACTTCACAAAGCCAGAGCAGGGAGACGAACAAGTGCTTCTGGAAGATTCTTACTGCCTCGGAGAATGTATTATGCTGGTCTCTGTCCTGCTACTGTGTCGTTTAACTCTGTGCCCTGAGCACAGATCTTATGTTGGCTCTGTCTTTTATGTCCCACTTACCCAACCAGTACTGGGGCCTGTGTAAAGCCAAGGCATTCACATGAAATGCAATTGGTCTCTGCAGCAGCTGCTTCTTTTGAGCACCTTTGAGATGCAATAGTTTGCTCCTATATTGGTATCATCAAAAGAAAGATAAAGTTTTTAAAATACTTACTGAAATAAGCATAAATTTCAATATAGAGGTCTCTCCAATTCTATAGCATTGATTTCAAAAAAGGACTAAACCCCAAGGAGAAACTTAAGCCACTTCACTACTTTCAAAACCCAAAAAAATTAAATGCAATATTATGCAAACTTCATGAAGTAAAGAACAATGACATGACATATCCTTTAACATTAACTGTTAATGATGTTATGTAAAAGATACTTACATAAGGTTAAATATCTTCACTATTTCATAATAGGGAATTCTGAGATGGGCTAATGATTTTTTTGAGGCAAAGGAATGTCAATGTCAGAAGCACAATTAAAATTTTTTCACAGGTTTACAGATCCTACTCCTATATTATTAGCTCACACTTATATCTAAGGTGTCAAGAGCTAAATGACATCCTACTGCCATTCATTAACATAAAAGCCTTCTAAAGCTGGGCAGTTGGTTTGTAATATCATCTACATATCAAAGTGACCTAAATTGCACTATAATGCTCAGTTTCTACAGAGAATCATTAGTTATCAAGAATCAAGCTTAAACCTTTGCTGCTGCTTGATGAAGAATAAAATGTGATGTAAGGAATTAAATCAAAGACCTATTTGCCTCTATTTGCCTCCTGAAAAAGAAATCATGATTTTCCACTTCAAAATAGGGAGCACACAGTAAGACAGGAGAATTAGTGACACAACTGGTAAAGTAACTGAAAAGTAGCTGCCCCTGAAATTATGCATAATGTCTATGCATAACAGCAGGATCTAAATACTAAACAATAATAATGCTGTAGACAGAAGGAAAAAAAAAAAAGCATGCAATAGTCTTGTTTTCTCAAATGTCAAATATGCACCACCTTGGAAAGATAACAGCAGCATCTTTCCAATTTTTGAGAAGAAAAAGAGTTCTTTATATACCTGGAGGAATTCAGAAGTCTATACACTTAGTCCTGGCACCAGTGTCAGGACGCACCTTGCTGAGCTCCAATTTAATGTCTGTGTCTAGACTGAGAAATGAACTGACAAGCTTTAACTTCTACAGGTCACACTTATATGCTGTAAATAAGTAATGCAACATGGTCTTGGTTGATTACAGTTTGAAAAATTGCAATGTAAAAGTGATACTTTCTTCTACTATAACTTTCTATGTATGACACTTGCCAAGTAAACTGCCTACTAGGCAAATAATAGAGCATCCTTTGTGTTTGCACTTCTATCTGTAGTGTACAACCCTTTAACGATTATGCCATTCATAGCAAACAGGATATAAAGAAGGGTATTTATGTTTATGTATGTATAAGCATGCATATATATGCACATATATGTGAATATATGTAACACAACTGTTCCCTAGTGATTTATCAGCTTCACAGGCTTTTTCTTATGGTTTCAAGAAACATCAGTAAAAAAGACATCTTCTGTCATTTCCTCTCAACTATCTTGTTCCCTCTTTCTATAAATAAGTAAAACTGCATAGTTTAAAAATTGCAAAAGAGACTAGAAGACATAAAAAATAGAGGGGGAAATAATCAGGATTTTTTCTTAATTTACAAATCTATACATTAATATAATAAATAAAAACTAAACCCCAAATATTTTTGGTATAAAACGTTAAGACTAGAAGAGGTTGCAAAAATCCCACATGCTCAGAACATGTTATTTATTACTGTATATAATGACAGTAATATGAAAACATTGGTACATATCTGTTTTGCTCTGTTTTTTCAGCTGAAGTAAAAGAGAAAATGCTCCATGTGGAAAATCTCACATAGTACAAAAAAAAAACTTTAACTGAGTGCTGGTGAGGCTGGAACTAGAGTACAGATATAAATATTGCCTATTAAAAAGCAAAGAATTCTGTTAGTATCCTGATGATACAACTGTTTTCTTTGGCAATAATCTCTTTCCCCTTCTTCTGTATTCATTGAAAGGAACTGGCTTGCCATCAATTTAAAATAAATAGAGCATTTGTTCCTACAGTATCTTAAGTGATATAAAGATTCTAAATCCTTTTCAAATCTCAGATAATGTGTATACATTAACCTCCTATAAATTAAGGAAAAAAAGGCAAATGAGCTCAGTACCCTTAACCCAATCAAATAACTGTCCTTTGTCTGTACCTTATATTAATTACGATTTTGATTAATCTTCAAATAAAATAGCTTTAATAGATAAAACCAGTTAAGCAAACTAAGAGATAACAGAAAACGTGTTTTTTGCAAAAGACCACTGACTGTGAAAAGAGTCCTTGTTTGTTGTTTCAAGCATTGTTTCATTGGCACATTGATTCTGTTCTCAGCTGTAATAAAATGAGACAATCTTTTGTCTTTTCTCCGGGTACAGTTACAGCGGTCAGGACTCCAGAAAATCCTGTTTGTGTAACTGGTAACTTAGAGGACCTATCTGCAATGAAGAGATTTTGCAGTTCTTTTCGTACACTATTAATGACTCATGCCTAGGATCAATTAGTCATGAAGTTCCTGAATTCTAAGACATTCCAGCAAATTTTAGTCAACTAGGTAAAATACTTATATCTCAGGGAAGTTCCATGTATTTTTTAAAATGTATCTCTTTTCTGGTTAGTAGTAATAATAATAATAATAATAATAATAATAATAATAATAATAATAATAATAATAATAATAATAATAATAATAATAATAATAGTAAAATAAAAAAATAATAATAATAAGTTTTTTAACACATGCTGGGTTCTGTTTACCAGGAAGGCATGTAAGCGCAAAAATTTACTGAGTTTGCAGCTGCTAAACAGTATAAATATCTAATTAAAATAGCTAATAAAATAAATAGATCAAGATTAGCAATGTCTTGTAATCTTCCATTGCATCCTTCTCAAACAAAAGCTCTTTATGTAAAAGTGACTACTTTTACATCCTTGTACAACCCTGAAGATAATCACGTAGATCTGTTATTACCTAACTAGTTAGGTATTTAGTTCCACTCCTGATTGGCCTACAGAGCTTTTTGGCAGGATATTCAGAGATCCCCATTTCCTGGTATACAGGTAAAATTTTACAAATAACTTCATCACCAAATGGTTCAAAAATAGTTAAGAATTACACGAATAATATTTTTGTCTTGCCTTCTAATGTTGACACCCTAACAGAATAGGCTCATTATGAGAAGTTTAACACTGGAATGATAATATTTGACTTGAATTCTGTATGTCATTTCAAAAAATGTTAAACTAATTCCGCCATTTGTCCATCAATACATTTCCAGAAAATTAGGACTGAACTTCTTTTGAGTCCTAAACTACAGGTTGGTTTCCTTTGCTACTGAAATGCAAACACAGGTTATACCGCGATAGCATTTTGAAGGTTGCTACTCAATAAATTAGTTGCCTCTAATCACACAAAGCCAAAAGAAACAAAAATTTAAAAAAAAAATCCTGAACAACCAACCAAACAATCCACTCACTCATCCAAGATATGATTACAAAATACATAAGAGCCCTTTTTCTGCTGAAACTCCTAGCTCAGAAAATCCAAACCTGCTCTTCATAGTCCTGTAACCCAGTCTGCTCCCTCAGTCCATATTGTTAGCTCAATATAGTCATAGTGAGAGAGGAAATATATTACAAGACCTTTCAGCATGTGGAAAGCAGTCTCAGTAAGCACATTGGAATGTGAAAGAGTGGAAGAAATGGTTTCCAACCCTTTAACATTTCCCGACTTACAATTTGACTTCTCTGTGAAAAAGGAAATAAAGTCTCACACTTTCAGGAATTGGTCAAGATGACTGTGTTCTCTAGATTTATTGCTACTTATTGCATTTTATTATATAATAACTAAACTTCATGCCTGTGAAATAAACATTGGAACAGTAGATATTTCAACATAAGTTAATCAAGTGGCAAGGAGTGTTCTGGCAAATAATGGACAAAACTACTTATGCTCTCCAACCACACAATAATGGGTCGTTCTTATGAAAGCTTACATATTAGAAACATTTGTAGAATGTAATTTCCTTTTCCTCTTTCATGAAAGAAATACTTGAACAAGATAAAATTATGATAGGAAAAAATATAAAAGAATACAAATTGCGCCTCTTCCTGACATTGCAGCTGCCAGGTGTACCTTTACCACTCCTGCAAAAGAGGAAAAAACCCCTCAGCTTTGTGAACTGAGGGCTGTTATCAATCTCTCTGTTAGTTAATAGTCACTGGTTCCCTGAGGTAGAATTTATGAATATTTAATACTAAATAGAAGCGCTAATTGTGTTTGAGAAACACAGAATTGGATAAATATATTCTGCACAGCCATTATAGGAACATAAAACATTATTATAATTGTGGAGTTTTAAGTGCTTGAAGGGAGAAAAACCATAAAAAGGGCCAATTAATTTTATCCAATGCAGGAGAAATACAAACATGAATGGTGACTGATTAGGGTCTTACACAAACTGCTTTCTTCATATCGTGTGCCCAGGAGAAAAGGGCTGCTCTAGGACAGGAAGAGCTTTCATCATCCGGGCCTGGCAGCCACGTATTCTGAAAATGGTCCACAGCTTTATTGAACCACTAAGGTTTACCATCCAGTCCTTGTCAATAATGGTAAAAAGCCATTGAATCATTGCTAACCTTCTTTATGCTGATGGGAAAATGCACAAGTGAGATGCCTATGACAGAATGGCCACCATTTATAAATACCAAAGGACTGACTTTTGACATAATTCCAGATTTGCTTCAAAGTAACTGGAAAAAGATCATGCTGCACATTGTTTAATTTTGTAATTGTGAGAAATGATTCATAATTTTATGCTTCATGTTAGAGAATGATTTCAGAAATGCTTTGGCCATAAAAAAATTTTTATTTATGTTAAAATGTCAAAATCATCTCAGTAAAATATACTTTATTATCACTTCTTTATATTTTGCATACCCGATAATGGTAGCAGAATTACAAATAGAAATTTTTAATGTTTTATGTAAGAGTATATATATTAACATAAGGTAAAAGAACACAAGCATGTGCACATAGTACAAGCATGACAAATACTAAGATTGAGCGCTGCTGTGATTTAAGATAATTTGGGAGTGATATTAATGGGTATTAACTTTTAGAACTTTTCAGTTGGAAGTTTATTTATTTATGGTATTAAAAATAATAATACTGCTTTCAGTCATGCAGGTTCACAAACCAAATATTGGCTGAAATCATCATTGTATTTGCATGCTTTAGCCAACTTTACATGACTCCAGCTCAGAAGATGTCTGACTGTTTTAGAAGAGTTTAGCAATGTCCTTCTCTCAGATAAGCACCTTTCCTCCTACTAATGCAAACCAATAATTGACTTGCTGTGTGCTTCGGCAATTGGAGAAACTTTGGGATCCCCTCTTATAATATGTTATACAACATTTTACATAGCTCTGGAAACTTGAGCACCTATGGCATTAATTCAGAAAAATAAAACCAAACACAGAAACATTCTGACTGCAAGTACACTGAGACAAAAACTTCAGCTAACACATTAGTTCATAAAAATGACTGAATTTAGAAACATCAAGTGATATTTGAAATGTTACATTTGAACTTCTTTTCTCAAAAGTCCTAGTTTTTCATATTAAAACTCTCCTTTTACACTATTTTCTGTAAGTTTAAGCCTTACAAAATAAAATAAAAACTTAAACACTATAAACATCTTATTTCTTCATATCTTTAAAGAAAATTGTTTCACAAGCCCTACAAAATAAATACATTTTTATTAGCCATATTTGGTTGAGGAAGAGAAAATGGATGTATTTCGTATGAATTTTCTTAAAATGGCTTACTTATTTTTTAATTGACTGTCAGATTTTAATTGCATACCCACATTCTGTTATGTAAATTTATGAAATTTACTCTTTAAATAAATTCACTGAATATGGAGGAAAAAAATACTTTTAATTTAGCAAATCAACAGAATGGTGCCTCACTCTAAAATAGACAGAGTAATTAATTAAGTCTGGCCCTTATAAAAAGTGCCAAAGTATTGACCACATAGATTAGAGCACCTTGGACACATCGAAAAGTTAAATAAATAAATAGATAAATCTGAGGTAACACGGCAATGTTATATTTTCCTCATTTATGCCATCATAGTTGCTGCCAGACAACTTCACCTTTGAATCAGTTGGCAAAGTCATTCATTGCTCATGCAGTCAGCATTCAGTGTCCTGTATTGAATTGGAAAAAACAGGTACATGTGAAGAAAAGTTGTAAAATAACATTCAAAGTGGCAAAAAAATTTGAAACCCTGATCCACATAAACCAGGCCACTCAACAAATACTAATACCAGCAAAAGTAGTTAACTCTATATGTAATTGTAGTGAACACCAGAAAGAAATAGAGGACTACCTAAATTCTTTGTTCATGATTGTTTGGAAATGCCAAGCTATTAAAACAGTAATTCCAGGGCAAATGTAGTTTATTCAGAGGATTAACTTTCTTTTGTACTTTTATTCTTCATCACATGTAACAAGAGTACCAATGCCATCTCCCCAGGCTTGAATAAGATGAAGGCATTAGTCTTTAATCTTTTCAAAAGGTAATCTGTAGAGATGAATAAGGCTTTTTTTTAGAGATAATCACAACCTGTTATAGCTATGCAGGTGCAATCTACTATGAAGAGATTTCCCAAAGTGGGGCAAAGCAGCTACATAGTTTGTGTGAGTTATATGGTTCTGTTGAAGGAGGCAAACTACATTGTTTTTATTTCTTCACGGAATTATGGTCGTAATTACTACTGCTTTTATAAATTGTTTGAAAGCATGTGTCACAACGGAACATGGTAGTTGGTTATTGCTGTGACTAAATCACCACAAAATCTTCTTCCGGTGAATTGACCATAACAATACTTATGTATAGTAGTATGTAAAGTAGAAAGTAGATCTGTACTAAATGTCCAAACAGATGTAAATATTACAGAGACTATTCTTAATGAGTCATTTTAATGCAAATGCATCGTTGCTTCCTTGTTTAAAAAGGGATCACATGGAGATACATGGTAAAATACATCAAATTTAATCCCTGTGAAGATTAACACAGAAATCTTGACTTTTGCCCACGTAGAAAAGGACAAAACTCTCAGATCCTGTTTATAGAGGGAAACTAGAGCACAGTGAGATTGTGCAGACTCATTTCAGGGTAGATTACTAAACCTGAAGTGTTTAATGTCCTGCATTCCCACAGCATAAACCCAAAAGAGTGGTTCCACAGGAACCGCATGGGAGGGAGCAATCAATGCACAGTAAATTCTCATATAGTCATTGCAACATAATCACAGTGAATCCTTCAACCACTCCTTTTTGAAAAGTTCCTTAAAATTTACTATGTCTGAAAAAATTCTTCATAGGTAGAAATGGGTATACTAGCCTATGGCATATATGAAAAGCATGCTCTAGAAGTTGTCAGACTACTCCATGAGACACAATGTAATTTTATAAAATATGCTATGGGATGTTTATCATATCCGCAAGGGCTTTTTTTTCCAAGAAGTGATTACATTTTAGGGATTATTCTTTCAGCAGCAAGTATGGCAAAAAAATATTCCATTATTATAAGTGGGAACTGCATGACCGATTCTCAGCACACAGCAGCTTGCTCATGGGAGATGTTGGTACACAACTACCTTTATAACCATCCAGAAGAGATCTTCTGTAAAGACACAATATCCACTGAAAAGATTTAACTACTTCTTCCACAGCCACAAATGCTGCAGAAGAGCTGGGACCTGATAAGTTACGAAGAATGTTTAAATTATTGTCAAACAAGGTAACTGAAGTTCCTACAAAGGCAGTTATGGAAGTAAAATAGAAACTGCTCCACTGAAAAAGCAAGTAAAACGAGCAAAGAAAGAAATATTATAGAAGGCTGAAATCAGCTAATATGAAGAAAATGCCCAGGAAATAGCAAATTGAAGCAATTTGTTTGCACCTGTATGTGGAAGCACAGTGTGTACTCACCATGTGAATGGATGAATGAATGAGGTACATGTAACATAAAGCACTAGACCCTGCACAATTTTACAGGACTACAGAGATACAGCTCTGTTGGGTTTAGCAGTTGCAAATCATCTATTACATAATTTCACTGTTTACTGCCATTTAGAAAAGCCACAAAAATTGTTATATTGAGAATATTTTTGAAACCACTTTTTTTTTTGTCTCATTCTGTCTATCATGGCAGACAAAGTTCAGCTTTTTGGGCTTTGTACAGTAACACTATTGTGACTTGTGTCAGCATTATCAAAATATTTGCTTTAATTAACTCTTCTACTGCAGTTTTGTTATCTTAGTGAATTAATGATAACTTGAGGTGGAAGAACAGCCATCTACTAAAATACTTCCTATTTATCATGTATGACAGAAGCTAAGGATAGTCCATGGGGAGAAACTGGGGAGAATTGCTTGTTTAATTGATGCATCATAACAAGCAAAATCTGAATAGAATGTTAGTTTAACATATCAGTACAAATGCTTTTAATGGGCAATGAGGGGAGAAAAAGGAGAACACTGGAAAAGCTGCTGTTTAGTACATAAAGCAGGTATAAAGCTGACAATAAAGCTATTCACATTCAGATAAGGAGTTCACTGCAGTGGTATTTCTCTATTACAGAGATACTGAAGAAAAGACTCAAACCCAGATTCTACTGTTGACGTCCTCTTTTTTTTCTGCCTGATACTTTATTTTCAGCTCCAGTAAGGAAAACTGATGCTTTGTAAAGGAAATGGCTTTTGAGAAACAGAAGCAAGTGTTCTTTTTAAATAGCAGCAAATGAAGAAAAACACTCAAATGCTCAAAATGCCCAAATGCCCAAAACTCCCTTCCAACCCAAACCATTCTATGATTTTATGCTTGTTTGCTACAGTTGTTATTGGAAGAAATAGTACAAATGGACCTGCTGATTTCCTTAAAAGAAAAAAAGTGTTTCTCAGCAGGTGGTGGGGGGATAAAGTGACAGAATTTTCTGGTCTATAAATTATCCTTAAAATAGCCAGAACACCTCCTAAAGTTCCTCTTCTTTAAGGAATATCTCAAAAGTGGAAAGATGGGTGAAATAGCTCTGTCATCATCAAGGCTTCCCAGGCATTTGTATTAGAGGAAAGGGCAGACACTGAGGCAGAGACAAAAAAAAAAAAGCTCTTCTTATTTTGTGGATGAACAGTAAAAGTGATCTAAATGTCTGGGTTTAATAAAAGAAAAAGTTCAATTGATTAAAATTATAATCTTCTCCTTGCTCTAATAATTTAAAGCATTTGGGTAACCCTTAAATATTTCTCTGGTTTAAAAAGGCTGAGTTTAGCATGAGCAATAAACGTGCTATTGTCCCTCGTTTAACATCAGTTCAATCAAAGTTGAAAAAAGACATGACTGTTCTAGAAATGTCTGATGGTAAGAATTTTGACAGTGTATTTGGAAACATACATTTGCACAACTTACCTATTATTATCATACGCATATACGTATGGATTAAAAGGCATAGAGAACAGAAATTATTGTAAAAGAATGAATTTTTAAAAATTCGGATTTAAAGTATAAAATTTACTCCCATATGAGCATGATTAGAATTCTTTTTCTCAAGTCTGCCCTTTCCTTTTTATTATACAAGATCCTGTGTCAGTCACTGAACAGAGTCTTGTTTAAACAAATTAAAATGCTATTTTTTTCAAGTAACAATATTTTTTGACTTGAACTTTCACAACAATTTTTTGACTACAAACTTAAAAAAAAAAAAAAAGGAAATTAATGCAAGTGGGTTATAATCCAGCATTATGTAAATGCTGAATTTTACCATTGCAGATTTATAATAGTTGGCTATCTTCTCTGTTACACTTAACTCCTGGAGTCTGCTAATACTTCAAAGGATTTTATCACATCATGTCATACAATGTATAGATCTAGTAATACTTCCCTTTAGCTTGCCTAACATTGAATATTAGCTATATTTTAGTTAATGTATTGTTTCAATCAGCACTGAAAATCACTTCTTTGAGCTTAATGGGAGCTCCTGCAACTTTTCAAAATATTTTGTTTTTTCCTATGGATGTTCTGCTTGAGATTGTTGCTGTGGCACTGTGCAAAAATAACATTAATTGAAACGTTTTCCCATGCATTGTTCTCCTACCAGTTTTACAGATTTCTCTGTTTGTCCTGCCAGGGAAAAAGATTTGCCTTAAAATTCTACAGGGAAAGACTAGCATTCAGCTAGCATACAATTCACCAAATGTCCACTGACTACAGCATAGATACTTATATGTTTGTGATAGCAGAAACTTTAGATTTTTAGAAAAAATTGAAATACTTCATCGTTCTTATGTTTTTGACAGCATTACTACTTATGAATATAGTTTTATTATTCAACAGAGATGTATACCCTAATTGTTACCTGAATTGGTTTAGACAATAAATGAATATGTCAACATGAAAAAGAGTAAGTTCTTAACAGCACTGCAGAAGATGATGTTGCTAACCATGCCCATGAGACAGACCACTATAGGAAAAAAAATGCGCCCATCACTTCAAATAAGTCATCAGTGTAGTTCGATATATTGCACTGAAAATAGGCAGCAATTTGGAGGAAAGTTAAATAATTTTCTGAAAGCTCCATTTCTCACAGTAATTTTAGTTCCTGTCACTTTGTACCCAAAATCATTGCATATACCAAAGTAAGCCTTCAGTCCTTAATTTAATCAGTTGGCAACATCAGAATAAGCCTTATGCTTGATGCAATGGCCTTGTCATGGAAAAAACATACTTTCTTCTTATAACAGGGTCTCAAATCCAGACCTATTATACTCCCAGAGCATGTAATCACCATTAAAATTACAGATTTTTTAGCAAATCTGTACTCCGTGCAGCTAACAGAAAAACCTGTTTTTCCCATAGAAGAAGCACACTCTGCTGGCTTTAACAATATTGATTTCTGGACCCAAACATAAGCACACAGACATAGCAAAACTTTTTAATACTATTTGTATGTGTGTGTATGTGTGTGTGTACAAGTGCCCTTTGAAAACATTACAGAAACTGTCACTTAGAGGTCAGAAGCTCGACACTGGCATGCTTGCAGCTCACAGTGCAAGGTGCCAATGCTGACATGCAGTTTCTCACCAGCTTGTTATCAGACCTGGCTGTGTGAGCCCGAGCCTGATGCTGGGGTCTCTTGTGATGCACGCTGTAACTGCAGGATAACAGCAGGATAACAGCAGAGGTTTTGGCAACGTGGGCACAGCTTGGAAGTGGAGGCCCCAGCACTAATGTCAGCTGTGGGTCATTGAAGAAGGCCAGCCTTGAGAGCTGGGGCAGGACTGGGGCTGGTTAAAGAAGCAGAAACTCAGCAAGGGAAAATAACAGTCGAGAAACAGCATAAAAGAACTGCCTTGACAAGGTAACATCCCTGAAAATACCTAGCCCAAGGACACAGACTGAGAGCTGCAATCTGCAGTGAAACTCAGCTGTCTTTCAAATGACCAGATCTCAGCTGTTGGGGGAGAAAAAGCATTTGGCTTCTGTTCATCCGAGTGAAAACTCTGAAAACCGACTGCCTTGGTGGTTACAATCAGCAAGGACTATTGCCATCAGAACTAATCAAATGTCAGTTCTGCGGTCTCATATACTAATTTAGGTCAATTTCCCAAATGTTCTTATTACAGTGATCTCTAATTTCTTCATCATAATCTCCTTCTTCTATCTCCTCCTCTTCTCCCCCCTCTTCTTCTTCCTCTTCCTTTACTTCCTCTTGTTCTTTGGGGACATAGCAGGGAGCTGAGCTATCTCTGAGAAATACCTATCAGAATCTTCTTTTATTTAATAAGCAATCTTAATTATAGATCCAATGATACTCAAGAACATTTTAAAAATTGCCAGTACTGTTGCCAGCATTGTTCTACCGTAAGCAGCTTTACATTATACCCGTGATCACACTGGTAACTTCATTCTGCTAAATCCTTCTGGTACTTCTCCAATTATTTTTTTAGTTATATTGTACATAGTCAAAAATTAGCTTATTTAATATCTTGTCCAGATCATGACTGCAAAGCGTCCTTTAAACCAGGGTAATTCTCTTTCAGTACTCAAACATATCACTAGATTTTACACTTTCCAAAACAGAGGAATTATTCAAGCTCTTTGTTTTCCAGGTCTCCTGTTTTTGACCTGTGAGACATTAGTGCTCACCTTAAAACTGATTATTTTTTATGGCTTCTTGTGAAAGACTACAAACTGTTTTTTTTCTTAAATTAAAAAAATGTCTACATATCTCTTTCACTCACCATTTCATTGACATCCTTAAGGAATTCTATATAAATATATATTAAATATATATTATATACTATATAAAATTAGAGGCCCATGTTTTCCACTTATGAAGGCCAACCTCCTTGTAAAAATTATGATCCATTAATTATTTAATAATTTTACTTTTAATTGATACTTCAACTAAATTTTTTTACTGAAGATCATAGAGTTCTGGGATCTCATTTGCTCCTCTCATAAAGGTAGCTAAAATGTTTTCTACTGCAGAAGTGCATAGCTGAGTTTGGGAGTTTTCAATTGCGTGCTTTTTTTGTTTTATAGGATTTCAACCACCTTCACTCTGTTCCTTCTGAGCTTATTTGTGTGTCCTGATGTTCAACTTGCAATTTAACCATTTTTAAGCTTGAAATTTAAAAGCACTGCTTTTGATACTTTAATCTGTTGTAGTGCCTCATCTTTAACAAATGGGAAACTGATATAAATTATCTCAAAAATAAACATGAATACTTAGAGAGGATGCATTTAATAGGCATTCATTACCAAGTGGTGTTATTCTCTCAGATTATGTAAAAGACATTTCAATTTGCTGGAGGAAAAAAAAATGACAGCATTTTATTTTAACCTTTTCCAATTACCTGACAATTTCCTCAATTTCCTCTTACAAGGGTTTAACATAAATGAAGGCAAGCATTGTTGTGGGATTTCTCTTGGAAAATATTGGTAGTATACCTCTGAGGAGTGCATGTATTGTTAGATTAACTGTAAAAATTGCATGTGTCACTAAATACCTGGATCACTGAAGGGGGAAAAAAGATCAGTATTCAGTATTTCAGCCGTGAGCAGATTCACTTTCTTGAACTATCTTTAAAAACTACTTTTTTTTTTTCATGAGCACTAGTGAAATTAGTTGGAAAGAGGAAAAGCAACTTTCATATTCCTATTGAAAGCAATTCAAGAACCCAATTACTGGAGTGCCAGAACATATCTACCTTTTGAAGTATTTCTGCTCACATGCTGAATATTTCATAACATCCAGACCACCATATCCATATTTATTTCAAGATGGTCTAGGAATATTATGTCCTGTTAAAATGGTATTAATTCCAACAATAATTATGCTGCATATCAACAAGAAAAAAAAATATTTTTCAGAATAGGAAAAGAAGAAAGTTTTATACATGAAAAATTCTTGTTAAGGATTGACATCCTTATCCAATACTAACTTGAAAATTATTTAATAATGGATAAACAATTCATCACTTCTGCTCTCTTGAATGTACTGGCACAGTGATCTCAACTATGACCCTTATAGATTAGTTTAATGACTACTGTGGAAATTACAAAGCTGAAGGATTCTTCTAGAAGTGCCATATCTGAAATAAGTTGAAAAAGTTTTGGAAACATTCAGGAGCTAGAGATCTAATATCTGACTTTGCTAAAACAAAACACCACAATGAAACAAGTAAACTTGCAGTAAAATGCTGCAGATTATGGCAACGATGAAAGTATATTTTAAAATGAAAAAAGTGCTTTTCACTTTCCTTGGACATGAAGAAAGTGCTGCTAAAAGAGAAAGAGGTTTATAAAGGCATTTAAAAGCGCATACACCAGTGTGCTTCTTGGAAGAGAAAATTTATTACGATTTGCATTTTTATGCATTTTATTTCATGAGTATTTTGTACAATTTAGTGCCTATTATTGAAAACTATTCTGCCTCTTAAAGCAGGATTTTTTGATTAAATGATTTTTGCTATGTTGTAGAGAATTTCAATAAGTTATTATTAAAATTCTGGTAGATTTAATTTTTTATAAGTCAGAATTTAGAATACAGCAGGAAAAGTAGCACAGCTAAAATGAAGGGAAATCAGATTGAAGCAGATACGTGTAGATTTGTAGAAAAGAATCTGTCAGCTCTTGCAGAGTAATGGAAAATATCTTAGTAGTAACTTATTAAAAGGAAGTGGTAAAGAAGTTGGTAAAGAAGTTTTAAAGGAAGAAAAATCTATGTAAAAAAGATACATGCACACAATCTCAACTCTCATCTCTCTAAAACCTTTCAGTCATACTTGGAGTGGAATACAAGTCTGGGGTACTTTTGACAGGTGTTTGAGAGTTTCTTCTGTTGCTTTTTAAGATGTCAAAGATTCAATTTTTAAATCGTCTACTCAAGCTCCTTCTATTCAAATTCCCTTCTTTAAGAAGAAAATTGCAGTTGCACGTCAAATATTTTTCAATACTACTTGTTTGTTAGACTAATTTTTTAAGGAACACTAATTTACCATATTTTGCATTTAATTTTAGTGAAGCAGATAGACTTCTACATGTTTCTTAACCACCTAAATGAAAGATAGTTTTACTCAGACTTTGTTATGCCATATGGCCATTAAACTTATATCATAGATGAATAAAATAAAAATCATTAAAACGTAACTAAAAGCTACACTTCGTCTCAGATGAGGAGACATTGAGCTGTTCTGCAGCTCATTTAGATGGTGTCAGTAGGCAGGAAGGTGAGCCAGTCCATCAAGTGTTCTCTGGAGTTCTTGGGATATGAGGTGAGAGAAACAGCAAAATTCAAATCCTATTTCTGTTTTGAATTCTCCCCAACTTCCTGATAATTAAAATGAAAACTTCGGTCTTGTATCATCTCATGTTGCCACAATAAACTGGAGTAAGGACTTGTGTCAACAGTCTGAGAGATCTGCTTCACTGGAGCATCACAGGTGAAAGAACAACCAAGAGCCCTGGCACACGTCCGAAAAAGCACTTACATTAATGCTTCAATCAAAACTCCTGAATCATCTCAATGAAGACCTTAATTTTTTTTTCACTTTTCTATGACTTTGTGCAGGTTCATAAAACTGTGAAGGCTTTAGTCTTAACTAGTCTTTATTATCTGTTTGAATTCTGAAAAACCCCAAAACCACTAAACAAAAACTACAAAAGTCTCTGTGACCTGATAACTAAACCAGCAAATTACACTGTAGATGTGGATAAATGCAAAAAGGAGAAATCATGTATCTTCACTCATTTTAAAATGAAAAGGACAAATTAATAAAATTAATTCCATTCTTAAATGCCATTTGCTTTTTATAAATCTGTTCCTTGAAAGACAGTTCCTTCGACATTAGCTTCAGTATTTTCTCTGGTTAGTCTAATTAATTTTTTACATTACTGTTTCATTTTACTTGCATTTCATTTGTAACCACTTAGATATGTACTCATGCTTCAAGTCACTTCATCCACCAATCATTCCTAGAAATGATGGCTACAAAGATAACTCTTATATGCTTCTGTTGAAATTGCATAGGGTAGTTTTAATAACTGCAAAAAATTCTGAAAGGTAACATACCAACAGTTTTTCACGTCTTGGTTCTGCACAAATACAAGAACAGACAACCACAACAAAAACAGTAGCATACTGTTTTCCCTCTGCATTTGCTAATATGGAATACATAGCATTTCAGAGGAAAATCAACAAAAAAAAGCAAACTGACAGGAGGTAAATAGTAATGTAGATGTTATTCAAATGCAGTTTCTTTACTTTTTCTTTTCATTACTTGAAGAATTTCATTTCTCCTTAATCTTCCAAGCAACTTCTTTAACACATCAGTGAGTCAATTACAGAATAAAAACTCATACTAGTTTTGCTGTTCCGTGTGCTTCATAAAATAAAGTACTTGCCAGACTGCCAATCACATAAAGTCTGTTCAGCAAGTGGAAACTGATCCAAGCCACAAAAATCAGATGTCTGGCAACAAAGGTTTTTGCTTGAGCCTACCTGAGGTTCAAGCAGAATTCAAACTGCAATGGGTAATAAACTGAAACCACAAGGACTCAAAAGCTCACAGTAATTTGGCATCCTGACTCAATGGTCCAAAGTATCTACCAATGTGCCCTTTGGATGAGTTTGGGCAGAGTCTGCCCCAACTCTTCTCATCTATAAGTAATACATACTGTTACTTAACATTATTTTAAACACCGCTTTTTCCAGGAGTCTATCTGTCTGTCTATTTTCATAAATTCAGGTTTACATTTCATGTATGGTCCTCAAGGAACCACCTGTTGGAATCTCCTTGACTTGTCTGAGCTACCTGAGTAGGCATCTCGTTGTGCTATCAAATAAAGCAAGCAAAACCAAAGAATTTTCTTGTACCTGCTTTCATATACCATCTCTACCAAGCTAGTTGTAAGAAATAACTAATAAATGACAGATACCAAAGCTCACAAGTGGGTAATAATATTTTCTGGGCTTCCTTTGAAGTGCATGACAGGCTTTTAAAGGAAATGATTGTCAAAGAGGCACAGGTGTATTCTCTTTCAGTTGAGAGTAGCAGTTCACAGCACCTCCGCACCTCTTACTGAGGCATCTATTCAACACCTTCTGGAAATTCTGGGCATGCTGAAGAAGAATGCCATTTAGAACAATAAGAATTTGAAACAACTGTGTGAAATATCTTGGCGAAAAAAAGTTTCTCTGTTCTTATGGGTAAAAAGTATTTGTACTTTTCATTTTAAAGAGCTACTTTCAAAAGTGACTACTTAGCTTGAAATGCTGAAGAATCTCATTCTATGAGTATGACTAAGATATTTCAAAGCTATCAATGTTGAGAAAAATTGCTGGATGTCTGCCTGCTTCCCAAGTACATTGCCTTTTCAATATATCCAATGAGAAACAAGGCAAAAATAGAGATGTGTATTGTCTCAGCTTGGCAGAGAGATACTCATAGCTGCCCGATTACCAGACCTATAGAAATTTATGAATTCATTGCCTAAATTGTGAATTCATTGCCTTTGTCCATTTGCAGGTCTATTTGCCCCACAGGTTTTAGCTTTATAATAATTCCTAAAATACCAAATGAAAAATTTAGATTAATACTTAGAAATACTTCATGGTATTTTTGGGGTGGTTTTTTGCATTAGTTTAGGCTCTTGGTTTTTAAAACTGCAGTTAGTTGCAAATAAATTCTGATAGCTAATAACAAGTAATGTTCCTCAAGTCTCATATTGGAGCTGGTACTGTCTAAAATCTTCATTAATAGCCTGGATAGCATAACAAAAGGGTCCTGCATCATGTTTGCAAATGACATCAGGCTGGGTGGAAAGGTCCACAATGGAATGATGCTGAATGGATAAAAAAGTGGACTGAATATAAAAAGGGCTCTTATGAAGATCAACAAAGACAAATGAAATGCCTTGCATCAGTGATGATATAAACCCTTATGATTGTACAGGATGAGAATCACACAGCTATAAAAGTGGCTTTGTACTGAGTAATCTGAAATCTTACAGTAGGCAACAAGTTTAGCTCAAACCATCCACATACCCTTTCAACGATGGAGGCTAATCACATCCTGGATTGCACTAGCCATCAACTGCAGGGAAGTGATCACTGGAACTGACTGCCATGGAGCATCAAGACTCCTACACATTGGAGGATGAGCTATAGGTGACCCTGGCACACATGGGGGTCGGGACTTCAACACAGGTGCACTTCCACAGGACCCAGCAGGATTGGTGGCAGTAACAAGCTCAGTCCAGTGATCATCAGGCAAATGTGATGTGACAGGCAGGGCTGAGGTTTAATTGTACATCCAACAAAAACATCAGGACCCGGTGGAAATCAATTTGGCACAGGGATACGTGTTTCATAGGTCAGACAAGAACTAGGGACGCAACCTGATCTTAAACAAAGCTTCTGGATCAAAAGGCAGAGGATGAATTGGTGCACTACGACTGGTAAGGACAATTAGTGCTCGTGGGTGCACTCAGGGCCTTGACACCCTGAGAGCAGAGTTCTGCATAGTAACTGAGTCTTTCCAGATTTAATCAGTTCTTTCCTAATGCATTTCTAGTCATGTCTCTATCAGTCTGTCTATATTCATGTTCTCAGATCAGATTTCAACGTTTCTTATGTCATGTAAAGCAATTAATTTCATTATACTTTTCAGTTGTATGCTGCTGTGGTAAAACATTTATGCCTTGATTTATAGCTGATCATAAGATAATTTAAAAATACTTGGGTGCTTATTTATAAAGTGTAGATATATGTATATTTGTATTTCATCTAATTTAGCTTGTAGTGTTTTACTAATGAAGTCAATGACTTAAAAAGCTGCACCATGACAGTATGCAGTATACTAAATGCAAAGAAGTGTAGTAGTTTTTGACTCATGACAGAAAAAGGAGTGTTCTACTATTTTAACTTCAGAAATAAAACAGTGCTTTTCTTGATGTGTTAAACATTAACTAATAATTGCTTTTCAACTTTATAGTCCTTTTCTTTAAAATAATAATCATCCTATTAAGCTTTAGGTAAAACAGAAAAAAAGAAATTATGTCCAAAAAATTACTGTTTTTTACATGTGGACTTGAGACAGGGTAAACATGAAACAAAGTAATTTAGGACAAATTGGGACAAACCACTCTGCATCAATGCCAGGGATCAATACTCCATCTGAACAAGATGTACAACATATTTTAAAATTTTCAGAACAAAGCCACTTTCTCATATTCAACAGCAAAGGCCTTCTTCAAAACAATCAATCAAGTTTTGGACATATTCATCCACCAATTTATTCCACATTTTGTGTACCATGATTCTTGGGATCTTATTTCTCCCATCAACTTTCTCAATTCCTTTTCCGTCTTCATTAGAGTACTTATCCCACCAGCTCTGCTCAGATTTTTTTTTGCATCATTGCAGTCTTAGTAGTTACTAAATATAGATCTAGAAACAAATTTATACATCTCAGTAAGAAATGTGGCACAGCAGCATTAATTTTTAGATGACTTGCTCTCCAGTACATAAAACAGTCCCCCAAACCCAATGCCCGGTTTCTAGACTCTGTTTCTCTGTTTTAAAGAAGAAATAAGCAATTAGCAACCAGTAACCAAAGTTAACCAATGCAGAACATAGAGCTCTTATGGAAAAAGCCACCCATTAAAAGGGAGGCCTTCTAATGCAGTGGTCCAAGAGTTAGCATCTTAAACATTTAAGATCTGGATAGCATTCATTACTCTGTCCAAATACCATGTGAGATCTTAGGTTTCTATGGTAGTGAAGACCCTATAGCCAGGAAGCTCCTCCTCTTCAAGCTGTTCCAATGTTTATGGCCAGTCTAGCAATCTTCAGTATCAACACGAGTTCGAATTTAGCACTAGGTCACTGTTTCTCTACTAAGTATGTATAAAGTTCAATTAGTTCCCTGGATATTGTTATAGTTTTATTTCATAACCCTTTGTGTTGGGTCTAGAACCCAATTTTCCCCTGTTTATCAGATGATTTGAATCTATTACCAATTCAGATCTATCCACTGTGTAAGGAAATATCCTATGAAATAAAAAAACTTCAACATGCTTAATATCAGCATCTCCACCACACAATATGCTGGTTCCTCAGCATCTCCAACAGTCATTATGCAGGAACAAAATCTGTAAGAAAGAAATTAATTTGGCAAGTTGCAGGAGGAGATGTGGGCGAGCAGTTTGAAACTGGAAATAAAGGGAATTAAGGGGCTAGGGGAATAAGAGAAAAAAAGAAAATGATGAAAGATAATGGCCAGATAAGGAACATATCACCTCAGAGAAACAGCAGAAAAAAAAATTCAACAACATTCAGTCAGAAAATATCTAAGACTTTGGGGAAAGAAAACTGACAGTACATGAAGAAAATTATTTGTGTGAGAAGGAGCAAAGAAAAAAAAAGGCTCAGGGTTGTCTATGGAATAGATAGGAGAGACATCTTCACTATTAGGTTTGACATTCTTACTATAGAGCAGGAAAGAAAATGAACATTTCTGTCTGTGAAAAATGAGATAAGCTAAAAGAGCTTTTGAAGGTAACAGCAGAGCCAAAAAAAAAAAAAAAAAAAAGAAAAAAAGCAAAAAAGCCAGAAGGTAAAATTTTGTGTTGGGCATACGGAAGAGCAGGTTATGCTGAGTGTCTGAGAGGGTGGGCCCGAACTTTTACTGCAGCTCTAAAGAATCAGAAGAAGCTGCATTACTCCGAAAGCTGTAGTTCCCATTTCCTTGTAGGCTGTCAGCAAAAAGCAGGCAATAAACGTTCTTTATTAAACTTCCTACTGTTTTTGCAAAACACCAGACCTACATCAATTAAAGTATGAAAAGGAAAATAAAGACTATGTCTGAGAAATATCCTGAGGGACAGAAAATCCTAATCCTCTCTGAGGAATGGAAGCCCCGTTGTTTTTGACTTTAAGAACAATTCTGGACAAAATACTTGAAAATGCACAATAAAGAGCATTTGTGCAGTGCCAGGAAATTAACTCAATGATCTAATAGGTGTCTTTCCCCTCTAGATTCTGTCATTCTGGTTGAAATTGCTCTTTAAATTTAGAGAGTTAAAATTAAATAAAGACAAGCTATCGCGCCAGTATAAGCCTTTCCTTTAAAAAATCTATTAAATGCATTCATCTGTGTTACAGCTCTCTCTGTGGGCCAAATTCTTCCTTCACTTGTATTAGTGTAGTGCTGTTGAAATCAGCATGAGAAATCTGAGTAACTGTTTATTCCCATTCAGGAGATGTAACTTGTTTGGTAGTCAACTATCTTAATTGCTTTAAATTCCAAAAACATCTGAGGGCTTACTGTTGAATACTCTGTATTTGGGTGCCTAGTAACATAAAATAATGCAGCTTAAAATTTATTTTAAATCTGTGTGGGCCAAATACTGCTTTCAAATCCAGTGGCATAAAAATGACAACATAATTTACTTTGAGGTGTCGTTGATACATTTGATACATTGATAAAAGCCATCAAAGATAGCAGTAACCAGAGTCCCCCTAAAAAAACCAGACATCATTACTTCTGTGATCTCTCTCTAATCCCTAAGAATGCTATTAGAGCAATGGCTGGTTTTTTAAATGGTTCTGTCAGCTGATCTCACGCCTGAGTTTCATTTCATGTGTGTCATTATCACGGAACAAGTAAGGTTGGAAGAGACCTTTGGAGATAGGTTGGTCCAACTTCCCTGCTCAAACAGGACTTCTTAAAGCCAATTGACCAAAACCAATTTTGATATATCCCCAAGACTCTACACCCGCCCTGGGAAACCAGTGCCAGTACTCACAATTGAAAAACAACAGTGTTTCCTGAAGTTCAGATGGAGCCTCCTATGTTTTCTCTTTGTGCCCATTTTTCCTTGTGTCCTGAAAGTGAGCCTAAGAGAAGACCCTTGCTCCATCCTCTTTGTGTCTTCCATTCAGGGGTACACTGATGAGATGCTACCCTGAGCCTTCTCTATTCCAGGCTAAACAGCACCAGCTCCCTCAGCCTTTGCACACAGGAGAGATGCTCCAGGCCCCATAACCATCCATCCTTTGCTGGATTCTGTGCAGTGTGTCCATGTCTCACTTGTGCTGAGGAACAGTGAATTGCTCCCATTTATAGTTATTGTCTCATCTATGATAACAGGCTAAACGTACATGGACTACATGCACAGCAGTTATAGTTTGGTGAATCTTCGGACAAGTTCAAATGAATTTAGATAAGGACTCTTTTCTAAATAAATGAGGCTTTGATTCTCTGAGTAAACTGAAAAATGAGTCCTGTTATCCCTTTTTTATCTATACAGAATATTTCTTTTTAGAACTTAAATTTGTTGTCACAAGCTTCCTGGTTTCCTTTATTATTTTATAATTTTTAAAGATATGATTGAAGAAAAGCTCATTAAATAATCACTTAGAACGGATAAAAGCATTTTGTTCCTTGGCATGCAACTGCAGTGATGTCAATTATGTCCCAGAGAGGGGCATATTATCAACCATAAAACTGTAAGTGACCTCTGCATCCCTCTCATGAACTAAGCAACAATAAGAATGTTAGACAAAAAAACCTCTTTGGCAGAAGATTAAACCATTTTAGCTAGCAGCATGGTTACTCAGTATGGAGACCATTTCTAGTGCAGGACTGACTATTGTAAATTTCTAATGCATTTACAATGATTAGAATATATAATAGCAGTCACAGCAAGACTTCTTTAATAATTATTTTAGTGGTAGGGAAATAGACTTCTTTTTGTAGTGAGCAAGAAACCTTTAAAATAAGTCCACATCTCAATCCAGCATAATTTTAGTCAAATATCTAATCATAAATATATAAATGACCTCATTGTACTAAATAAAAAGTCTGTAGAAAATTTTATAAAATTAGAAAGGCTCTGGCTAATTATCTGTACCACAAATCAACTCAAACTATACCATACCATCTTTATCTTTACCAGTGTAAAGAATAACTGACTATATATAAAATGGTATGGTAAGATCCTGGCACTAAATCATGCTTTCTTCTTTAACAGTCAAAGGGACATGGTATTCCTCCCCTTATTTCATTCAGACACTAGCAATTTGTTGTCAGTATGTGCTGATACAAGGCCTGGTCCTAGACTAACAGATTAACATACTTTTTTGCCTGAGCCCTTAAATACATGGCTTCCCATTAGGACAAATATGTGTCATGTTTATTTAAAAGTACTGTAATTTTCACTGTAAAACTGATTCTTTTTGTGCTCTGCTTGGCAGAGCAGCTACAGGTAAGTGGAACACTGTCCTGTCTAACAAATATAACTGCTGTGCCTCTTCCAGCCATAATTCACCTCCTATGACAGCAGTGAGCACTGGGTATGGAGTTAACATTAGCTGAACATAAACATATTAAGATTGATTTTGTAATGTGCAGGCCACAGAATGACTGGATTTGCATGTGTGTGGAGAGAAAAAACGTAAAGTAAATGAGCTTTTATGCAAACCTATACAAACCTATCCCAAACACTGCTCTCCTTCTCACAACCAGACACGAGTTCTCTGTGGAAACACACAAGTGTGAGGCAACTATTACTAGTTTCAAATTCCACATTTTTCTATAGGAAAGAAATTTCTGTGATGTAAGGGACTTGTCTACCCTTCAGGACTGAGTATCATGAACAATCTGTCTGGCTCTGGACCACACAGGGAAGATATATGCCTTGGAGGAACTCGAGACCTTCCTTTGAGCCCATCAAGTAATTAGGGAAGGGGACAATAAGAAAGAATTTCAAAGGCAAAAAGAGCAATAAAGGTGCACTTATAATAACATTGCTGATTCAATGTTCAGCCTTTAATGCAGTCAAATATTGCTGGACTTATTTTCTTGCTTTACTCATATTTTAGTCATTCTGTATCTCAGCCTTGTTTTCATACAGTTCAATAATCATGAAATAATCTGCTATATCATCCACCTTCTAAAAAATGAAATGATGATGAGCTCTCATGTCTCTTTTTCATGAGACATGAAAAATCTATAGCAAAACAGTCCAGTTAATCAATAATGCAGAAGGGAGGTATATCAGGATGCTTTTTTTTCATGCTACTGCATTAGTAAAATGATGAAAATAAAATTAAAATGAACCTATTACTATGGTCATTGGAGGTCCAAGACAACATTCAACAGCTAATCTCACTGGATTAACAGGATATCCAAAATATATTTTTTGGTTTTTTATGAGCTTTTCTTCTCAGCATTTTCATGGCACAGTTAATTTTCAGTGGGATTTTGAATTTAATGAGGTTCTTTAAATGGAAGCCTATTAACATTCACATTTGGGAATTAAAAGGGCATCTCTGTCTGTGAGCAAATGAATTTTTTCCCTTTGGAAACTATTAGACAACCTGTGTATGCCTTCTATTGGTGATCATTGTGCCTGCACTATAAGAGGTTCAGAAAATTTGGTGTTTCTGCAAACAAGATTTGCCACACCTTATGAGGATTTACCTCCTCACTTTTTCTCCTTTGTTTGACCACAAGGAGCTGCTGTGCCTCCAGTCCAGTGTCTGTAGCTTTACCATTTAAACTGGTGAGATTTCAACAACAACAAAATTACTAGATATGTGAGTAGGTGTATATGTTAAAGAACACACATGCATATGATACAAGAGGTTTAACACAAACTTACTAGATAAAACACAATCTGCATTGGTTATTAATTATTATGACTGTTTTAACAAAATAAGAATGTTTATCTTCTACACGTTGGAAATCAGAAGTGATAATCATTACTTTGTAAAGGTCTTCTAAATTTCTTTCTCATGCCTTCATTCCCATTCAGCTCTCTGAACTTGGGAACGACCAGAAAAATCCCCACTGAGGACTACTGTTCAGGTACAAGTGTGTATTGTAAATTCTTTCATTCATTGACTGAACTTAATTTTCAATTTAAAGAACCCACAAACCCCAATATTTTGCTCATGCTTGTTCAAAAAAAGAGTTTTAAAGCATGAATCTATCAGAAAAATTCTCATAATTCTGTGAAAAAAACGTATAGGCAGGGTGTTGGGACTTTCTAATTTTTTGAACCTGACAGTTGTGCAGTCTGCCACAGTTGCTGTATGCCAGTCCCCATGATCTTGGGCAGAGCTGCAGAAGCTCCTGCTGAGGGCAAATACAGAAGCACAATGCACATCCTGCTTGAAAGTGTTACTCATGTTTTGATTACACTGGCATAGACTCACAGAATTTTTAAGGTCGGAGAAGACCTTTAAGATCATCAAGTACAACCATCAATCAAGCATCACTACCACACTCACCACTATACCATTTCCTCAAGGGTCATATCCACATGTTTTTTTAAAAATTTCCAGGGATGGTGACTCCACCATTTCCCTGGGCAGCATATTCCAATGCTTTACAACCCTCTCCAACCCCTCTCCTTTTACAACCCAAAATTTCTCCATGAGGAAATTTTACTAAATATCTAATCTAGACATCCTTTTGTACAACTTGAGGCCATTTCTTCTTGTCCTATAACTTGTTAGCTGGTAGGACAGGCTGACCCCCACCTGGCTATACCCTCCTTTTAGGTAGTTGCAGAGTGATAAAGTCTCCCCTGAGCCTTCATTTCTTCAGGCTAACTTTAGCTCCCCCATCCGTTCCTCATAAGAATTTGAAAAATAATTTCCCAGTGGGAAGAAAGCTAATGGAACAAGAGGTACAGCTGGATAAACAAAACAAGCAGCAAGATCTAGGAATAGAACTGGAGAATAGATTGTCTGTATTGGCATTTGAATGGACTGGAGCTGGAAATGATTGTTAATCAGAGAGGTATGACTGATTTCTCTGGAGTTTGCTGCCTACGGTTCTGATTCGTGGTTCTTTACAGTACACATCAAGGTCCTGCAGGCTTAAGCGACAGAATCACAAAATATTCTGAGTTGGAAGGGACCCAGAAGGATCAGCAAATCCAGCTCTTAAGTGATAGACCCATAGAGGTATTGAATACACAACCTTGGTGTTTCAGGCTAGAACAGGGAATGGTCACACCTTTCAGTGTGGGTGAAACCATCGCCAAAGTCCTTAAGAATGAAATAGATGTTAAATTCAAATCTATAGCTGGATATGAGGAGGAAAAATTAGAGATAATGGAGTTTTTTAACTTTCTGAAAAATCACAAACTATATAAGGATCTGGGAGAAAAAATTCCAAAGCAGGCAATTCTGATAGGTCTTCTTGGTACTGAGGAAACACTTCTAGCTAAAGCTACAGCTGGAGAAGCTAAAATGCCATTTTATCACAATCAAGGGCTCAGAGTTTTACAGTTATGTGTTGATGTGGGTCCAGTTCAAATTAGAGACTTATTTCCTCTTGCTCGGGAAAATGCGTTATGCATTCTCTCCACCGATGAAATAGATGCAGTAGGAAGAAAGAGAAGGGACAAATTTGAAAGACAAAGAGAGAAGTCAATCTGTTGTTAGTAAAAAGATGTGTTTAATACAACCACAAATATAGTAATTTTGGCAGGTACTAACAGGCCAGGTACATTTGAGGCCAGAACACTTTGACAAGCAGATTTAAAATTAATTCCCAGATATAGAAGGAAGTGCATCTCTTTTCAAAGTTCACCTTAGGCCTCTGAAATTAGACATTATTCCAAGTAAATATAACCTAGCAAGAAAATTCACATCCCTAACACTTGGCTTTTCTGGTGCTCATACTGCCGTATAAATGTTGGGGTAACCAATTATGTTGTCTGCAATTAGAAGTGAAAGAAAATGAGATACAAAGTTTTAATAATGGTTAGAAATTTCTGGTGACGGAATTCTCTGACAGACTAAAAGTATGAACTTCTTATGCTCTAACTGATCCTTTTCCTTCCTAAGAATTTTCTTTGTAGTTAGACTATACATTTTTGTTTAGATATGGCTAATGTTTTGTTTGTGTGTCTGGGGGTTAAAATGAGAGGTTTTTTTGTTGTTCTGGGAAGTTATGTGTTCAGCTTTTCAAAATCCCTTCAGTAATTTTGGCTAAGGAAACAGTGGTTGCATATAGAAATAATACAGCTTTCCTGTCTTTCCTCAGATTTTTACTGCTCAATACCAATGACTTGTCACAATATCTTGCATAATCTTTGCATACAACCTTAGAGAGTCATAGAGTCACCGAATGGTTATGGTGGGAAGGCACCTTAAAGATCATCTAGTTCCAACCCTTTAAGCATGGGCAGGAGACTTTCTCTCATTTAAAAACATCATATATGGTAAGTAGTCCAGAAAGCACTGATGGGTAAAATGTGGCTGAAAATATTATATAAGCAATTCAAGGAATAAATATAGAAAGGGCAGGACACATAGAGAATGAGAGGAAGGTTGGCATAGGAAAAAGGGGAAAAGGAAAAATGAGCACGACTTGGGCAAAATATTTAAGGAAGATCTGGAGGAAAATAATCAGGATGTCAGCATACCAGCCACAGTTTTCCGCCTTCCAAAGCTCAGTTTAGAGTCATGAGTCTAAACTCTTTGTAACATTCCTCCCTGTGGACTGTGCCCTGTCTCTCTGAGGACAGTTGTTTGGTATTTTTTTCCATAATCCATACCACTTTCTCTCTACCTTATTTAGTCTGACAGGTTTATCTTTTCAGTGATCCAGTTTTTCTTTTCTCTCTCTCTAGCTTTGAGCTTTGGCTCTAAAAGCTTCCTTTTTTGGTATGTGGCAGTCAAACACACTTCTGCTTTCTCTAAGAGGACTTGTCATATTAATTTAAGCTGTACTTTGACAAACACATAAATACAGGCTTAATTTCAGGTTTGAACTTAAATGAGATAAAACACATTTAATAACTTGCTTAAAGCAGGACTTCGGTTTCATAATTCTAATCTCATGTTCTCATGTTCTTTCAAGGTGTATTTATAAGTTATTAATCCTGCTGAAATTTTTATTTGCATACAAAAGCAATAATTCTATAAAATGTAATGAGTTGAAAATTGTCAGTCTCTGGCAAAATACCTCTCTGTTTGAAAATGACTGTGTGCTATTTCTCTGTGTGTGTGTGCTCATTAAGTGCAAATTGTTGCACTGCATTGGGCATTACGATTTATGTTCTTTTCAAAAAGAAACCAAAATTATCCTGAATATATTTACATAGAAAAATATTTATTGAACCTTTCCTTGCACTACCACCATCATCCAATGTTTCCATTAAGAAAAGCAGAACATGGAAGATGAAAGATAATTTTAGCAGCAGTTCACATTGTGTGGTACTTCTGCTCCCATTATGCAGTGTATACACATTTCTTAATGTTTTCAGATGACTTCTTTTCCACTTCAAGCCTTTTGCTATCAAAATTCATGAATGAACTTACGTAAATAAAATAATGTGGGGTACTGGTCCAGAGCCTGAGCATCATTCCATTGGTTTAAATCTATTATTTTCAGTAGGACTGTGTGTACTTATACCAGTGTAAGGAAATTTTGGTAAGGTGTTTCCTAAGAGGAAGAGCTATGTTTCTTCTCTTCTGAAATGGGGTTTTTGCTTATGTCTTTAACAGTAAGGTTGAAGAAGAAAGGGTTACAATTCTAAATCACTAATCATTCTATCGATATATTAAAATTATAAAATTATAGCCTTTTCTGAATTTGAGTGTTGCAGCCTTTCTTTTTCTATTTCAGCAAAACACCTGACTGAAAAGAAACTATCACAATGCAGTGAATACAAATTGTGTGTAGCATTTTTTCAAGCATGGAATCTAGGAACATACTCAGGAAAAAGAAAATCAAAGCATTTCCATTTTTTTTCATTAAACTAGTTAACCTATTTACCATGCCCATTTCTAAGAGAAAAATGTATTTCTAAAGCATGTAACATTTTGTTCACTCTCCACATAGAACACATTTTGCATATGGAGCTCTTTGTTACTGGCCTTTGTTAGGTTAGGTTGTAGTTATGGAGCAGAAATTCATGCCATATATTAGTGCAAATAATGCAAGAAAATTACTTAATATATCCATTCCCTGTCACTGGCCCCTCTGACTCCTCCAAAGATGGAAAAAGCTACCTCAAGATTATTTTTGTAGAACCTGTGCAGTAATAATCATGGGTTTTTTGGTTAATATTTTATTAAGTTGAAAAGATAAACTAGTGGCAGTAAATCTTTAGAAGACTAACCCTCCTGTTCCATTTAACTTGACTATGGAATGTAATACAGGGAGGTATTTTCTGCAGTTTGTACACTGTAACTTTCTAGGCTTTTAAAATATTCACAAATTAAAGCATGTATTTATTTTACCTCTTTTACATAGTGAATAAGCATATGAATTATACAACACAGTATGCATCAAAAAATGTTAAAGAACCCAAATGAAAACAATACAAATTGAGTCACAAAAATATCTAACCATAAATATTAGTCTTGTTATAATCACAGAATAAAACTTGCTATTAGGCTTAAGAGAGGGAAAGAAGTGTAAAACAAAACAACAACAACAACAACAAAACAAATTTAGGATTACTCTAAACTGTTCTTTCTCCTAGCTTATCCTATCCATGCTGAATATTTTAGTGATGAATAGTATAAATGTAATTTCTATTATTACATCAATGATTTTTGAGGTACCTGGAAGCTAGCATAATACAATTTAGTCAGGCTTTTTATATGCTTCATGCGTTAAAATCCTTTATAGGAGTTTTCACCAATGACAAGGGAGAAAACCATGTGTATAATTCAATTTCAAGATGTAAAGAAAAATGCTAAAATCTCAGAAAAAGTTTTGAATCAAATTGATCAAAATCAAATTTTTGAAACAAAAAAGCTCCTCATAAAACCATAAACGTTAACAATTCTAAATTAAAAATTGTATTTATAAATGTATTACACATGTGTAAATCTGTGTGATGCAATACATGTGCAATACATGTATAAATTAAAATGTTTTAAATATAAATCATGTACATACAATGTATTCTATTTCCTCTAAATCTTCTAATTAAAAATTAATAAAATGTCAAATCAAATGCAGTCCAGTGGAAAAAACTTCAAAAAAGCATAATACTTAAGGAAGATTATAAATTACAGTAATTCCACAGAAACAATTTCAGCTTTGAAAACATCAGCATCTAAAACAGTGTGAACAATTAAAACAGGTAGCAGAAATTTCAATGTCAGATATTTTTCTTTAGTGGACATCACTCAGAATAATTCATAAACAGGACAGCAAAGTACATTTAATAGATCTCTTCCACTAATCCAGTTTCTAAACGTATTTTACTGTATGGTGTGTATTAATACTAGAATATAACAGATGGTATGGGTCTGAATTCAAGGAAACAATCCACTGTAGCATTCTGGCATACTTATAAAACTCATCAATAGAATCAAATGTGGAATAGAAAATAAGTGAGAATTTTTTTCCAAACAAGATTTCTGCAGTGGAATTACATACTTAATTCATATTTTCATTGTATTTCATTTAATGAATAATCAGACAAGTACACAGTAAATATTAATGCATTTTCCATCATGGTGGGGCAAAACTTTAAAACTTCAAAACTCAGATACTTTTTTACTCTTGATTAAAAATGTGACAATTATTACATTGACATTGAACACACTCTGGGACTAACACTGCAAGATAACGTTTGTACCAATTTCCCATATTAATTTCTAAATTCAGATCTCATTATAAAATCTTAGTGTACTAAACCCAAAGAACAATACACTGGGAAGTAGTTGACTTTTACACTGTTGTACTGCTGGAGGTTAAAGCACAAAAATGCCCCAAGCTACCAAAAGATTTTTTGGTGCCCTGGTTTTGTCCATGACTCCCAAAACACACTCTATGCATTGTTAAATATATCTACATCTGGGTTTTTGGAGGTTTTTTTAGCCAAAATATGTGGCATATTTTAAATGAAAACTACCCATGATATTCTCATTACTCTAACTTAATAAACAAACACATGATGACAACATAAAATATTTACTGCTAATTCTTAACTTGAAAACAAAATGTTTTTAAATACCCATTAATAGTAAATATTACACATTCACCTACAGGACTTTTTCTTGACACTATTTCCTAGGTTAACTCTTTGCTAATGATAAAAACAGACTAATGAAGGATCTGTTAGAGAAAATTCTCATGAGCAGGAATTAATAGGAATGTTTCTGATAATGGAATCTCCAGCTATACTTCTCCCTTTTTTTAAACAAAGCAAATAAATAGGATTTTTATTCAGGATGCAGGGGAAACTTCTGAACTCAGTAGCTTTGATTCAATATATGCAACATTATAACTTGGAATATTCCCTTCACTGTAGCAATAGCAAATAAGCCATATTGTGTGTATATCTCATTGTGACAAAAATCACCTAGAACAATAAACCTGGTTTGTATGTTTTCCCCATTTCATAACTAAAATAGCTCTATCAGGATTAACAATGCATGGCCAAGAACTCCAAAAAGCAATAAATGAAGAAGAAGCTATTAGTCAAGGCTGTTAACAAAGAAGGCAATTTAGAAAACACATACACTCTTATGGTTTAGTATTTTGGAATTGTTTGGTTTTGTTGTTTTGATTTTGCCCTTTTTTTTTTTTAATATGAAATGAAATATCAGGGACTTTGCCATACGATAAAAAAGATCTGTGGGGAACTTCAATTTTCACTTAATTTTTCCCTGAAAACTTTTCAAAGCTAGCCACAGACTTCAATACCCTTCACCTGACATCTGATTTTGCCAGTCAACTAAGGATTAACCTCATTAAGGATTTATTTATTTCTGTTGGTCTTGGTAGTTTCAATTAATTTTTCAGTATATATTCTTAAGAACTGAAAAACCTCCAAACCTCACCACTCCTAAAACAGCCACACTGAGAGCTCCATTGTGACAGAAATCCTTGTCAAGCTCTGTGGAAAAATAGGTTACAGGGATAATATCACCTTCTTTCAGTCTTAAGAGCATTGTGAACTCTTGCACTAACACCCCAAACATGAAAACATCAGTATTTAGCAACAAATTAGAATAGTCGGAATACAAGGCAATCACTATTGCACAGTGATTTCCCTAATGTCTAATAACTTTTATAATTTCATTAACATAAGAAAGTAAAACTATGGAAAACTTAATTTCACTTAATTTTGTACTAGGAAGGGGGAAGAAGTGACCTTTGGCAGAAATGGTAGAAATGCAAGTACCTGCAGTGATCATTCTGACAAGAAACACAAACTAGTAAGTAGGAAAAACTCACTCCAAATACATAGCTTCAAAAATGTAACCTAAGGGCTTGTTTTCACTGATTCCCTTCCTATTAAGAAACAAACAAACAAACAAAAAAAAAAATCCCAAACCCTCTTATTGTAAAAAGGTCCCACTTTTTTAATGTTTGATATGAAAATTTTTCTTCTCTAAATACACGTGAATTCTGTCATTCCAGAAGTAATCACAGAATCATATGGGAGAATCTGTATAGAATCAGTGACATAAAACTACAAAAAAATTAAGCTATTCCTCAGAAATTGAACATTCTTACAATTTCAACCCCCCACAACTCAGATCAACTCCTCCTGAATGGTCTGTTAAGAAACTGTGGCAAGATATTTTTATGTGGTGAAATGCCCTTGTACTTTCTATGAATTCCCACTTTAGTCATTGTGAAGAAGAAATGAATGAAGCAGAACAGGTTATGGCAGCCCTCTGAAAGATGGGAGATAGAGTTCTAATTTTTTTCTCTGATCTCAGGTTTTTGCATTTCACCTTTATATCATTTACTCCCTTAGAAAAGCCTGAAATGTTCTGGATGTAACTCATAGGACCTTCTGTTCCATACAATCACTGGTTGGATTCAGTGAAAAAATAACAAAAAACCCTCTCAAATTTCATGCTGTATATTTTTGGTTTCTCAAAATTACAGTAATTAGCATGGCCTGATCTATGTGCATTAAAAACCATGCTGGGTTGTGAAAGTACTGTGCAAAGTATTATCTGGTGTTACTTCAACAGTGATTTGAGATCACCACAGAGCTTGTGACAGAGGCCTACACAATACTATTGATTTGTTTTTGGGCTGTTCTTTCTGCTATTCATCTTTTCAACTGAGGGTGACCTGACAGCTTTCTACTAAACAAATGCATAGGTAGATGGTTTCCAGCTACAGAAGGTTCTTTATCTGTACAGAGATATTATTATTAATATGTAAATATTAAATATTAAATACTAAGAGCTATAAATGAAGAGACTGCTTTTTTAGTATGGGTTTTGATGTTTGGGGGTTTTTCACCTGTAATATTTCATCTGATAAAAATCTTCTATTAAAATAGATTTAGAATAACAAATCTAGGTTTTCACCTAGCTGTGAATGTTTAAAAAATAGAATCCCATTTTCATGTGAAATATTCAATTGGAAAAAATATCAAATTCTTGAAAAATAAATTTTGTGTTTGGTTGGTTTTTTTATTAAAACTAGATATAGGAAAGACAGCAAAATGTTGAATCCCGTCTAGAACTGGCATCCAGGGATAAAGGCAGATTTTGATGCTGTAATTTGCAAGCGTCCCATGCACACACACAAGTTAACAAAGTGAAAACTAATTGTAGTTGTCGTTTAATTTTGAAATTTATTCTTTCACCCAAACCTGAATGAGTTTCTTAGAGACATAGAAGTTAAGATTTAGGATTCTCAATAATAGGAATTACATAATGCTCACACTGTTCATGCAATTATAGTCCCAAAGCCAAGGGAACCTAACATTAGCCACAGTATAGAATTTTGACTTAAACTGAACCTCTCTCTCCTAAATCTTTCCTCTTAAATAACTTTCCAATCATCCATTTAATTAAGATCTACAGTGAATATTGCAAATATCAAACTCTTAAAGGTCATTGTGACCTACAAAAAACAAGGGCATTTTTCTAGTGGATGAGTAAACACTGATAAAGTTTAGGCCAGCAACAGTGAAATAACCACGGAAAGCAACACACTGCAGTCCCAACAGAGACAGACATTGTTTGCTACGCCCTTATCTGCATTTACTAATGATTAATTGTTGATCCTGACTTTTTCCTTTCACCAGCTTCTTTTATAACTCACACTAAATTATACAGGATATGAGGCAGACTATTCAAGCACAAGCTTCTTATCAATTCATTCTGTCTGATTAGCCACAACCTTCATTGTAATACACAGGGGAATTCAGTATGACTCTACTGGAGTTTAATTCATAGATAAAATGTTCAGAATAATCTCTTCCACCTGAAATCAGACTGCTTTACTTTCCCTAAACTACTCACTTTTATTTCCAGGTTAGTATGATTAAGAATAGCTTACAGATATATATATATAGATAAATCTATTTTTTTAAATTTTAGAAACATTTTTCAGGTTACCAAAACCACCCCCCCCCAAAAAAAAACCCAACAAAAAACCCAAACAAAAAAACCCCAAAACAACTAAGTAAAAAATCGTGGAGCCATCATCCTGCTTTGAATTTTTTTCATCTCTAAAATCTATAAATAGTGCAGGAGAAGTCAGGCAAAGGTTATACTGACATGACCCACTTTCTAAGAATTCATAGCTTTCCTGCATCCCGAGCTCAGGAAAGTTTGTTCTTGAATGAAACACTCTGCTACCATTTCTAACAGCATAAAATAAAATTTCTGCACCAACATATCTTACAAGATGTCTTCATTGCTTGTAGCACCATGTACCAATGAACAACAATATTAAGTGTACTTACATAAAACCCTTTAGGAATGCTGAGAAGTTTGCAAGTATATTTATAATATTTTCAAATGCTTACTTAACACTAATGAATTCAAGTTACTACTGTTAAGCATCATTTTGAAGCTTTATATATTGAAATCAGCATTTGTTATGCACAGCCATGCAACACTGCAGAAGACAGAAATTTTTTGATTAGAAGCTATAAAAAATCTAGATTCTGTCTGCTATGAAGTCCTAGTAGTTCATACCTCTGAAGCAGCAACAATATGTAGAAAGAAAAATTAATCAGGAGAGCCATCGTTTTGGGGCAAATTGTCTATTATTTCTAAAGACCTCTCTTTACCAAACCAGAGATACGAGTGCAATTGCTTTTCTATGCAGGCATAATACATTTTATGATGTAATACTTACTAGACAATTATGGCTACTCAACTTTTTAACTCAATAAACTAATCTTAAAGAGTCACTGCTGTTACAGTAGGGCAAAATAAATTCCCTTGTGTGTTTAAAACATCTTTGGTTAATCTAATAAGGTAAAACATTTTTTTTATTTTGGTCGAATATGTAAGTTTAGCCTGAGAAGGTACATTTTATAAAACAATAAAATCCATATGGGTTTTTTGTTTGTTTCTTTTTTGGGGGGTGGTTTTCATTGTTATTGGGTTTTGGTTTTGTTTATTTGCTTGTTTTGTTTTCGTGGGGTTTGATTTTGGTTTTTTTTTTGCTTTGTTTTTCTAATCTGGACTTGCTTTGATATTGAAAAATATCAGAATGCCAGGAGAGAGAGGAAAGACAACCTAGAGTTAGGACTAAATGAAGGGCAAAGCAATTCTATCTACTGTTTAAATATCCACCAGACACCCAAACAAAAACCATAGCTACAAATATCTAAAGTCACTTTTGTGTTTTATACACCTGACTGATGCATGCCTCGGGGATATTTGCTGATTCTCACAGGTTATACATGATTGATACCTGATGCATGAATAGAAGAGCTACTGATCCTGATAAAATTTGGTTCCTAAACAGAAAGGATACACACAATAAATGTGGAGGGAGCAGAAGAATGCCTTAATTTAGCGTAGCAAAGGCTGACCTAGAAATTTCCTGGTGTTCTAATAGGAGAAATTACACATTTGGAGGGATCACTGTAGTAACTGTCAAATGAAATCTTGTATGCAACATGTTTTAAGGTGAAAGATTACCCTTACAGAATATTGTTAAAGGAAGCACAAACTGCAACAACAAAAAACCAAACATATATCTGTACTGCTACACTGAAATAGAAATAATGGGTAATCAACTTTTTTTAAACCAAGTATCTTTCATGTGCCACTGAATGACCTAGGGAACCAATATATCACCATGGAAATGATCTGAATCATAAAAATACCGAGATACTGGCCTGTCTTCCCTGAGAGCTGCCTCCTGTACAGCCCAAGCCACAGCATGGCTGGAGACTGTGAGTGGTGAGTCAGGGGAAGGAAGCTTGGAGGTAAAAGAGCTTGCCATCCTGATTTTTGTTCGTTTGTATGATGCAAAACTTTAGTCAAAATAAAGTTTATACTCCTATATTACAATTCCTCCATACAATTTTATTTCCCTTACCTCTCACAGCTTTAAAAGGGGGAGATGACCAGATGTAAACATATATTCATAGATGTATATATCTATGAATGTGTTCAGTATATTTTTATATATACATATATACATATACACATCCCCCTATATATTTGAGCATAAAATAGTTGTTACTTATGAAGAGTATTTATCCACAGGCAATTGTAGACATACTAAGGCAGAGGAGGTTGACACTGCATTCAGACAATATGTACAGAAAGAAATTAGGTAAACAGGGATGTCACATAATGAAGTCTGCTTTGTTGATAAGAGAACAAGCTATCTGATTGCTGAATTCAGCTTGCGTCCTGTTGTTGCAGAAATGTACTGTGTAGAGAGATAGCAAGGCAACAGTCATTTCAAAATTGAAACTGAAAATGTAGTCATCATGAAATCAGGAATTGATTTGAAAAACCTATAAATGCCTTCTTTACCTCCCACTAGGATGTAAACCAGAAACACTTGTAGTACAGAGTTAGAGAAAGTATGCGTCATTTGGGATTTATAATTTTGACACAAAATTCTATAAATATGCATTTAAAAGAGTAAAAAGGAAGCTTATATTTAGGATTTATGTTTATATTTTGTGGCTGGATAGTGACTACACCTGGAAAATCACTAGTTTACTTTTTGGAAAGCAGATGCGCAAAGAAAATATTTTTAACATTGACATCAACAGGCCTCTGCCATTTTACAGATTCGTTGAACCCCATGGAGGAAAAAACAAACAAAGGTAAATATTTTTCCACTTTCAGCCCCAAAATAAGAGAAAATCCACCAAAAGTGTCTTGCAACTCTCTAAAATGTGTGGTTGCTTAAAATACAGTATAATAGGGTACATAAAATTATAAGGTCTGTAGCATTATTTGCAAATATTTGTATAATTTCCTGTTTAACAGGTTAATATGTACTTGCAATGAAAGTTTTGTAATCATTTTGAATGAATATGTTATGATATGCCACATTTTCTAAATATTACCTTATACAAGCATTATTCTTCATGACAGAGTGGAAGAAATCAGTGTAAATAAATTTTACTCTATAATTAAAGCAAATGTACATAAGCAAGAGCCAAAGAGCAAATCACTTCTTTTTCTGCAGCATTTTTTTTAAAGAAGTTGAGCTCATTTCTCCTCTGACATATCAAAGAAATCTGTAGACATAGCCAGCGGACATATGAAAGTATGCTAATACACAAAAAAAAAAAGACAAATGAACAGAAAGTAAAGAGACATGGAGGGAGGGAAGAAGGAAGGAAAGAATGAAAGAGGGACTTATTTAGGAAATCAGCGACCTAAAATTGAATTGAATCCTTAAGGGAATTTTTGAGTTTGTTAAATTGACATAGTCACTCTTTAGGAAGGTAGCATTTATTCATAAAGGAATGACTTTTTTTTTTGCCTCCTGATGCTGCAGTGAGACTCCTCATATCAATAATTTCACTTTTATCTTCTTTTAATAAGAAAACTTTCAATAAGATTGTATTCCAATATTTTTGACTATTCTTGGATGTTTTGGGACTTTTTTGCCTCTATGCATCCAAATTTCCAATGCAGTAACATACACCATTAGTAGTAGTCTCACACTTCAATTATTTTTTTTTTTAATCATCAAGAAGGCAGGACTCATTTTAGTGTCTTTAGATCTCTCGGATCCTTTGATATACAAGACGTTTGAGGGTACAGACATGAGAGACAAAGCTTAACTTACTGCATTCTCATCTTTCCTCTGAGTGAAATGAAGACTAGAATTATGCATCATGTGTTCCCAGTCTGAGCAATATAAAGAAATTGAAGTGTTTTACTTTGCTCGTATTCTGGAGAGCATATAAAAGCCCACATACAAATGTTTGAGATGCTGTAGAAAACTGACATCTTAAGAATATATCTGAGACAGAGTAGTCTTTTTTGGTCTGTATATTTAGATGCAGACAATATAATCACTCATGTTGGTAAGAGCAGATTAATTCTCTGCTTTCCCTACAGACTGCCTATACATATATGCAGACAGAGCTATTTTTTTCCATAAAAATAGTGACTGCATACCTGAAATCCCTTTAGTCTTTCAGCACTCAAAACATTAAAACTGGAAATCAACTTCTATATTTTCTCTTTTTTTCAGAGAACAAGCCCTAGCAAATGGGAAGAATGCCTGGAAAGTGCTTGTTCACTAACTGAAGGTAGTATAAAAGGTACTGTGGAGTACTGGGAGCAATAGATTCTCATCTGAAGGCAAAGGTACACCAGTAGTGAGCAAGGTTTATGTTACCAGCATCATTAGACTACCAACTATTTCACATACACAGCTTCAAGCTACTGTTGAGAAATATGGTTCCTCTGCTCCAGGAATGATTTCTTGCATTACACATGCATTACCTAGATCTGTCTCTGTCCACCTGCACAAAATATTCAATCACCTTCTGCTTGAGCTTTCTACTTACTCAATTATTAGAATCAATTCTGACAGTTTCTCACTCCAAGAGAAACCTACTTATAAATTCTTCTGCTAATTTTTGGTTTGAAGAACATACACAATCACAAAAGGGCTAAAGTGAACTTCCAAAGCATGCATGTTTTCTATGTCATATTAATTACCATATACCCTGCTATGTAAAACTGAGCATCCTGAAATTTTTGCTCATTGCAATTTAACAACTCTTTTGAAATAACAATGAAATTCTTGAAATAAGCATGCTCTAGCATAAGCGCAGTACACAAAAATTAACAGTCCATCACATTTGACTGAACTGATCCCCATCCCACAGTGATTTCTGAACAATGAATCTGTGCTGTCTTACAGACAGGACTTTTTACAGGTATCAGTATTTTGTTATATATAATCAGGCAGTATTTCTGTGTAGCTTCAGTAGTTGTCCTCTCAGCTAGGTCCCTCTCTAATCTGTCTCCCAGGTTCCACACATCTTTTCCATTGAAAACAGTACTAATCTTTGTCATGCCTTTGTTTGTCTTCACTCCCTCCTTTATACTTCACTTTCAACCCTCTTGGCCTAGTGCAAGTCTCATGGACTTGCTTAATCATTCTTGGCTAAAAATAGATGACAGTAAATTACTTTTTCTTTCATCTGTGAGATAAACTGAAATTTTTACTTGAAAATGGATTATATCATATAGTCAAAGAAAATTTCAAATAAAAATTATTGTACTCAATAAATAACTGCCTGAAATAAACTCCAAAAAATCCTCACTGAACTAAATATATGCAAAGTACAAAGTTGTCATGGGACAACTACTTAATTACTATGACTTAATCAATATGCAGACAAGTGTAGTGGCCAGGTTTTTGATTTGTTCTTTTTTTTTTTTTTTTTTTTTTGGAATGTCACACTATAAAATATCTTTTAATATGAGCGAGTGGTTTTTTTTCCCCGAATGAAATTCTTTTCCTAACAGATCTGTTTAAGATGACTGCCATTTCATAAGATCTTTCATAATTGCATAACTTAAGCAATTAAATAAATGCCAAACAACTCAATTAATGCCAGTGTATACAGGGTAAGAGCAGACTGATTTGTATCAGTACAATGTCATAGTCCCAAATTTTCATTACAATGAGATAAATGAGTGAGAGCTTGATGCACGTTAGACAGTAAAAGTGCAACAGTGAGTCAACAAGGGACATTAAGAATATAAATGACCAAACATAACAGTCTTGAAATGAAACACTTAAGAATGCAAAACAGTTCTCTGTAAAAATAAAACCAGGAAACCGTGACAGCTTAAAATAAAGGCATTCCCAAAAGATGCATGCAATGCAACTGAAAGCAGAAACTCTTCAAATAGAGTTGTTAATTTAGAGCAGAACTGAGTCCTGCACAAAGAAACTAGCAAGAACATATTGTTAATTGAAGTCAAAGCTGTGAATTAATCTCAAAACAAACATTTGATGCTGTCAAATTCCATGGAATATACATTAAATTAGTCTAGTTGTGGGGAAGAGAGATGCTGTATTCATCCTATCAGAGCTGGAAAAGTTTCTCATAGTGGAGGCATTTTCTGAACCAAATTAGTTTCATCAGCAATAGTCACACATTTTTTAGTTGCTCCTGTTCCCAACATTTCCTTCAATACCAGCAAGTTTGCTTGGCATTGTGTCCCCCATAGAAGATTCAAAGGTGACTGTGTCTGCCTAGACTCTGAGGCCACAGTGCGACTGCTGTGAGCAGCAGACATTCATTACTTTTAAGTGCTAAACCAGACAGCAGATGGTCGGTGCCTGACTGATAGTTTTTAGCACTGTGTGCCATGTATGACCATCTGAAGGATTTCCACATTAAGGAATAGTCATAACAATTTCTGAAAGTGTTTAAAATAGCTAAAAGCTTTATAGTTGAAGTGCTGCAGTGATACAGGTCTAGAATAAACCTTTTTCTACAAAGAACCTCTAGAGAATACTTGTTTGCATATGTCTTTCCAGATAATGAGAAGTACACTCTTTTGAATGCTTCAATAATCACTGCTCTTATTCAGCATCTATGCTGTATGTGACGTCCCAGGCTCAATTGGAAGAATACTGCTGAAGCTAATTGCTTTACTTAGAAGTAAAAATGAAGGCTATGTTTCCTGCAGAATGTCTTTCTATTAAATGAATTATTACTTTACTTAAAAGGAGAGAAAAAAAAAATTATTCTGTAACACAACTTGAGCCATTAAATAAAGCATTTCATGGAGTTCCTAATGCTTTCCTTAATTCTCACCTAATTTTTTTAACTCCAACCTCTTTTATTTTTTAACTTCTATAAAGCTCAAGCGTAATCTTGGTAGAGGTCTAAGATTAATAGTGGTTAAAGAGGTACATGGGAAATTAACTTTCTATAATTAACCTTGTTAACTAGAAACAATTAAAAAAGCAAAAACAACAACAAAAAATCCCCGAATTTTAGAGCAATATCTGATGAAGGCTACCACAAGAGGGAGAAGAGATGGAAATTGATTCTTCCCACCAGTTGCTCCTTCATGCCACTTTTAAACTGGCAGAAGAATCTTGGCCTAGGAGTACTGCCAGTCTAACAGATGGTTGTAAGTGCTGCTAATCAGGAGAAATCAAAATGTGAATCAATTTTGAGGATTGGGATTATATTCTTATCCAAAGGCTATCAAAGCAAAACCTGAGCCAAATTTTCTTCTCAACTATAAAGGTGTAAAGGTATACAAATTAAAAACTCAATTCCCTTTCTTGTGGTCTTAATATCAGAGAATAGACACTTTTGGTCTTTAATAAATGACCATCAGGAATAAATCCCGTTTGATATGTATTTAGATCTGAATCTTTAGAGGCTGTTTCTCGATTCTGATTTTGTTAGTCTTACAAGACTGTGCACTTATCTTGATCCTGACTTCTGCGAGCAGATCTACATTGGCATTTAACTTAGAACCTGGTACTTTATTCAGGCTCAAAACTCCTACGTTTTCCACACAACCTATACAGTGCCTCACTTTTCCTTCTCATGTCTTAATCCTATTTGGAAAACAGGAGGAAAATAAATGGATTGACAATAACTCAAACGGTTTCCTACAAGCAATCTGGATACAGCCCACTTAACAGTCACTTTGAGTACAGTTAATGAAAGACAAAAAGTCACTACGAACACAGGGTTTGGGTTTTATTTATCTGCTCTGACTATTTCTGGTGTTGGTCTAGTACACTGTGTCTTACTGTATATTATACCAGTAAGATTGGATTTGGATATTTTCCTTTCTTTTCCTTTAAAGCCTCTACAAGAGTAACTGTCTTAAAGCAACATCTTTTATCTTTTATTTCATATTATAATACCTAAAATGATCTGTCTCACTTGAACTAGTATTTCATTGGTGAGACAGCCTTTCTCCAGCCACAAAACTGAATAAATATAATTTTCTGAATTCATTTTTTCTGTTTCCTGCTGGTTTAATATGTTTTGCTTTCTCTGAGAACACTGGAGTTATTGATGCTTCGTAGACATTGTATATTAATGGCCTTTAGGTCCTAGCACTCATTGGAGAGCACATACATGTTTTGCTGTCACCTGTGAAAACTTAGAAGGAATTTTTAAAAATTTATTTCTACATTACAGAATTCACACTTTTAGAGATAGACCTGAAAAGAAGCCAATGAACAAAAAACTCCAAACCCACTGCATCTTAAGAGACTTTACACATTATTTGCACAGACCACTTAGAAAATTGTGTATAGAGAGATTTGAATTGCAACATGAGTGTCAATTAACTGCATAAAGCAGGGGCAATATATAGATCATGATCTCAAGACTTTTTCATCTTTTTAATGTATGGAAAAGAGCAATTTTTCTTCTCAACCATTTCTTCCAAACACCTTATTTTTGTAATTATATTAGACATAATGTTTTATCTGCATCTTTAAATATTGAGAAAAATAAAATAATTGAGTAAAAATACTTTTAAACAGCAGTTGCTAAAAATACACAATTTGCTTTCTTTTTAAAATGTGTACAACTACTCCCATATAGCTTTACAAATTCCTGTGGTATTATTACTGAAACTTTGCATTATTTCTAATCAAAACAAATAAAACCAAGGGAAAAATCCAGTACAAGCAGATGTGAATTATATCTAGGAAAACTGAGCTAGAGGTCAGATCAAACAACTTAGACAGCTATAAGCAATGTTAGAGAAAGAAAAGAATTTGACAGGAAACCTAACCTATATTTATAGCTTGGACATGAGCATACATATTCTGTCAACTGCCTCCAGCTTGAGCCCAGATGATTGCTATCACTCTTGCACCAGGGTGGTTTTGCTAGTTATGGGTCTCATGTTAAATAAAAATTATTTAACTTAGCAATGATCTGGTGCTTGCTTTGTTTAAGCTAGTATTTTCCAGTTTGTCAAAATAAATTAAGAATTCTTTTCAGAGAAGGTAGAAAACTGGTTAAAGAATGTCACACTTTTTTTATATTTGTTTTGATTGTGGCCAGCAAATAATCTGTATGAAGGATACTGTTCTTTGTACATTAATACAGCTCTTTGTATTTTGTACTTACCATTTCTTCATTTACATTTAGCTAAGTAGTTTGGACTGATGCCTTAGTATTATTTACTTATTGCTGTACTTTTCCAAAACAGAGACACAGTTTATATAGGTTATTTTGATGCCCTGGGTTTTTAACTTTTATGTTTTTCAGATTCTTTGCTGCTTAGTGTGTAACTCTGAAGCTTCACATTAGATGTTAGTAAGTTCTCTTCACAGGGTAGTTAGACAAAATAATCCCCTCCTAGCTAGAGAATCAAGGACAACCAGTACCCAAAAAGCAAAAACAACGGCGAGGGAAAGGGGGCAAGCCAGGGGGCTGAGACTTCATAGCCTGGGGTTGTGGTTGGACAAGTGATCCCAATATGTAGATGAATCAAAACTTACAAAAGTGTAAAAACTCATGACCGGGATCTGTCTTGGATTCAACCTGAGTGCAGCCCTGGCCGTGCTCTTGTACTACGCAAGGCGTATCATTTTAAGGCCTTTTAATAACTACCTATTTTATTCCTTTTAACTCTGTCTAGTCTCTGTTCCAGATCAGCCTTTCTAGGCATCAGTTCTGGTGACAACGAAGGCACCTTAAGGCATCTGGAAAACCCCTGGTCTGGAGGAACACCAATCTCCTGATCCCCCCTACACCTGCCGACACTCCAAGGGGGCTCAGCAGCAGTACAGAAGGTGTCAGAGCCCGAGAACGCCCGGGACTGGCACAGAGACTCGTGAGTATCTGGATAAAAGTAGTATTTATATAAGGAAATTTTACCACCCATTAAGTATATTATTAATTAAAAATATCTGACACTTAAAAATTCTGAGTTACCTGCATTTACTCAGGCTCCAGAACTGATAATATTGATAACTGATAACAGTAACCAAAAATCTTGGTTCCACCATCAAGGTTTCAAGGTAAAATCTGACTCTGCCAGCGGGACTCTACACCTTTCTATAGCCTTTGGTGCTGTTAAGGATGTAAGCTGCTACACTGAAGGAGAGCATGTAAGAAAAGATGTGGATCTGCCTCTGTTACCACCTAAAGGGTGATCACATTTGCCTACAACTCTGACGAAAGAGATATGTTGACTCTGATTGCAGTAGAGAAGCTACTAAACTTTAGTTAAAGAACTTTAAAGAATATCCTGCAGGATATTTTAGTCCGAAATTTTGATCACTTTATATTGAAAAATATACATAAAGTACATTTCTAAGTTCAAAGAATTCAAAGGAAAATCACAATGCAGTATGCTATTTACTTTTCTCACTGGTTTTGACAGTAATTTACAGGTAATATTTACAATGAGGGACAAAAATTAAATTAAATTATGGTCTTAATATTAACTTATTGCGTCACAAATATTAATGGAACATTCTCCACCAATTTAGAGAAAATAACTGTCTCATTATGACAGCATATTGACAAATCCTTCAATTTTAAATTTAATTCAGCATTTCATACACATACTGTTCTCTGTTTATATGAATACAGTAATTTAAAAACTTCTTTAATTTTAATAGGCAATGTATACAGACGTGTAATCAATATTCTCTTTTTATTCTGTATTTCTCATATTAAGCTTGAGGAATTGTTGAGAACTGGATAGTGATTTCACTTTACACACTGTTTCTTATTATCAAAGGTAACTTTGTATTTAAACTGTGAAAAAACCACTTTTTTCCCCCAATTGACTATTGATACAAAGGGAACCAGGCAGCTGAATAATTACATAACTATGTGTTCAAATATAACCTCTGGACTGTAGAAACAATGAAATGGAAGTGCACTTATTTTTAATTACCATTATCATACTATTGTTATTCTGAAGTGTGGACTGTATCAGGGCATAGTAATTGCTGTGCTTATCTTACCATGAAATTCCTGACAAAGCAGAAGTATATCTACTGGTGATTCCACCAGAGATTTTAATTTAATTAAATCTGCGGTGAACGGGATACTGTGCACTTTCACTTGAATTTCCAGAGAAGTTTCCATCACTTCTCCTCTCTCCATCCCCCACTTCCCATCCCCATATCTTAAAAAGAATTTCAGGCTCATGAACTATATGTTTTCATCAGTGCTCTTTGAAAGGTAGAGTGTAGCTGTCGGGTTAAGGATTTAACCCTTTGGAAGTGGCATGGTCCCTCTCATGGTAGGAAAGAGAGATGAGTTTATTCTAAAACACACTGCTTAAGTAGAGTCTCTCGCAACCCCAAAGAGAGAATAAAGCTGATTGGTGCAGAGAAAGTGACACCTCTTCTCAGGCCTAGACACATATCCAACAGGTGTCCTTATCTTTGTTATTAATGCTTCTCTTCTGTTTACATTAGAGGAAAACAGCCGGCTTTGGGAAAGAACCCGGGCTAAGCCTGAGAAACTCAGACTGCAAAAACTCTCACAAGAGGTTTTTCTGGGCCTATGGGCACAGTAGGGGACCACTCTTTGCGTCTGGTTTGGATTCAGAATCAAAGGACGTAAGTCTGGCCAGGATAATTGGTATACCCTGTGTTCAATGCCTCATATATTCACTGATTCTTTCAAAGGTGAATGACAAAGCAAAAACCAACTCAAAACTGGGTTACCTGATCATGTATTCAGTTAAAATCAAACAAAATGATGGGCTGATAAAAATCAAAATCATATCTCTTGCTTTTAACCACCCTTATTTTTTATTCACTGCCAAAATTGAAGCAGATAACTTATGACCCCATTATATTGTCGATAACAAACATGTCTTTTTTACTAATGACAGTTTTTACCTACAAATTAAATTTACCATTCCTTTCATGGCATTTTAATTCATATGCCAAAAACTAGAAACCATTTTGCAAGATACACGTTTATTTCATTTTGTAGTAATCTTTACAGAAGATAGACCTTTGGAAAACGTTTACAATGGAATCAGTTTATGAAGGGGCATTTATGAAGATGTTGTAGAGGAAGGGTTTCTTAAATTTGGACATTTTCCTTATGCTCACAAGCTTCCAAAAACCAAACATGCAAAACCCAAAACCGAATAAAAGAATATGGATAGTCAAAAAATATCTGAAAACTATTTCAAACTGTCAGAAGCATTTGAAATATATTTATAATTCATGTGCTACGTGATGATCATATAAAACAACTTATTCACAACATTTGCTGCCTTTTATATTTACCTATACACTTTATGTGTAGAGGTTTTCAGAAGAAAAGGAGCTTAGAAAAGTGTGTAAGAGCATATATTTAATCAGGCTCTCTTCTTAAAAGGTGTTCAGAGTGAAAGTGAACATACCCTGAAAATTAAAGATTTCATTTGCTGCTGCAGATTTTCCCTGTCTTGTTAATGCAATCAGCGAATGACAGTTCATTCAAATTCTGGTCTACATTAACAATTAAATCTTTATTTTGAAGACTCTGAAAAATCAATTAATTGTAAAAGTTAATCTGAAACATGGTCTACAATGCAGGCTAAATAATATATTGTTTTCCAGCCAATAAATAAGTAACTTATTAATTTCTATTGCTCATACCTGACCTGTCCCTACACTAAAATGCACAATACATTTCCAGTTTGGAAAAGAAAAAAAGAAGACAGTCCTTTTTAAGTGAAAACACTTGTCCATTAAACATCATGATTGATTTGCTCTCCTGTACCAGCCCAAGAAAAAGAAAACTTTCCTCTCAAGCAAACAAACCATTTATGAAAGCTGTATTAATGTTCACCACTGTACTTCTAAAGATTCTAAAACTTTGGGCCTCACAAAACTTTCCCCAGAGGAATGAGGAACCAGCACAAAAATAAGGACAACAAAAATAATTACTTCTATTTTCACCAATCCTGTCTTTTAGTGAATGTAATTCAAAAGACAGTTTTTCAGCCGTAGGACAGAAACAAAGGCTGTTGCTGCATTGATGAAACACCATGCATCTAAGCAGATATGACAGATTATCCCTAACAGCAGGCTGATAGCACAGCTGTACTCCGCTCCTTCTGGTTGTTTCTGTGACAATAAAAATTTTCCTTCACGCCATAATGCATTATGGGCATGCCAAATGTCCTCTCTGTATAATACATACTGCACATGATTTTACTTTTAAAACCAAGATAAATCTAAAACTCCATTCATTCACCTGATAATAACATTAACTGAAAGTACAACTAAAGCAAACATTAGCAACTGAACTGAAATTATTTTTCAATTATATTTTTCCTGACAGTTACCTAGCATGATTTGGTTGAAAGTAGCCAGTTCTTAAAGAATATGTATTTTGACCTAAAGTATTTAGTACCTATGGACGACATGTCATATGAGATGACTTAAAACAAAATAAAAAAGGAACCTCTAAAACCTCCTTAAATGTACTGGTTTCCAGACAGTGAAATATTCTATTTTCTTTCAAACTACAAGGAAAAAACTCCACCCAAATCTTCTAATTTGGTGGTGTCTGGTGTCTGGTAGCATCCAAATAAAAGTTGTGTTTATTGTTTGATAGATTTATTTTTCCATATAAAGTCGATATTATCTGTAGTGATGTGACATGAATCATCCTCAATTTTTTGCTATGGAGGAACAATTCCGTGCACCAGTACGTGCTGGCTTCCCAGACAAGCTGTGCTGTCTCCATCTGTGGATATAATCAGCACCCAGCAGTGACATTATTCTGGGCAACCTGCTGTAGCTGATCCTGTTTGATCAGTGTAGTTGAACCAGATGATCTCCAGTGGTCCCTTCTAACCAAAATCTGTGATGTCAGAAGACGTCAGCGTGTGAAAATAGCTCACTGCACGCAGAATGTAACATTTAATTTACTTAGCTGTATCTTAATAGGTTTATGTGCCTTGACTGACATTTTTAGAATAAGCCCCACAGCTGAAGATATTTTTGACATCGTTGTCTTTACTGTCTGTGCATTTAAATGAAACCACAGACTTTTCTTAGTTTAAGTTTGTGCAAGGAAAAAATGGCTCAAGCAAAGCTAAATGACAGAAACGTTTTTCTTTTACAGTGCTTACCTACTCTCAGTGGACAGAGGAAAAACTTTTGCAATGTCAAAATTTGCAGTTCGCTTGTTTCCTACTAATTGACATTATGTCACAAGAATCCAACTTGCAGCACTGAATAATTAAAAATTAGTTGCCTGCTATTTAAAGCTCCCACTGGGTAACACATAGACATGTCTGTACAATGTACTAAGAAAGGTCAAGCCTGTGGGCTGCATTCAGTGTTTGGATTGTGTTTCAGTGGCTTAAAACACAAAGAAGAGAACCTTAATAGAGTTAAATTTGCCATTGACATAAATGAGGGTAATTGGGACTTCAAAACAGACATCATAATTTTCCCCTTCTTAGAAGTGAAATAAGGGGGAGCAGAAAACTAAAGTCTTATGCAGAAATAAAGTCAATCTGTCTTCCTTTCCATGGGAAGACATTTTGGTAAGTATAGAAATAATACTGAGAAATAACTCCTAATGCTCAACTTGCCACTCTTTCTAAATGCCACAAAGCATATGATATCTAAAAGCAGTTTTGATTTATTGATTAGGAACTTAAGGTCATGTTATCTCATGAGCTTGCGCAGAAAAAAGGAGTTAGAAATACCATTATATACAGGAGCTATTTGTCATGGAAGAAGGTTACCTCTTTTACCATGATCTAGAGAAAAAATGTATTATTTGAGTTTCCAAATCAGTCTGCAAAAATGATTGAAGACTGGATGCCTAGCTCCAGAAATAGTCCTTTGAAACCTTCTTCTAGAATGTTAATTTAGATTATTTGAAAGCTGCTGTCAGATATTTTAAGCATGTTCATTTAGACCATATATATGCAGATTAGTCCCATTCAGGAGTGGTCAGGTGGTCAAGAGATTACTGAAATGCATAAAATCCATATAAATTGTTATTATACAAATTTGGTACCATTTTGTTCCAAACAGTTATTTAAAAGCAGGTATTTAGAATCACAGAATATCCCAACATGGAAGAGACCTACAACAATCATCAGAATCATGTATCTCCTTATTTTACATGTGTGGAAAAGTTGAAAGAATTGTGATCTTTACAGTAAATCAAGAACTTAACTTTTAAGAGAGTTAACTTTAAAAATACATGGATATTTTCATTTTTCCTAAGTGCCTATTACTTCCATAAAAATATACATTCTCAAAACAAGTTTTTGAATATATACATTTCTCACAGAAGTAGTCATAAACCCAGAAGGATACATTCCAAGTCTTTTTCCATTTTATATCAGATAGCTCATACAACAGATTTTTCTTTGTTTTGAAACAGCTTTTAGGAGTCTTAATTAATTTCCTTCTGAATTTTGAAATTTAGGTATCCATTTCTATCTTTTGACCTGAACTCATCTTGATGTTAGAAGACAAAAAAAGCAGATGAGAACAGATTGTGTATGAATAGTTTTCTTCCAAGTCATGAAAGCAGGTTATGAATTAATTATCATTGCAGCTGAGCAGCAAGTGGCTATGACAGTGCATTTTGACATAATGCAATAATAGGAAAAGGTGGAAACGATTTTTCTTAAGAAAGCCAAAATCTAAGTGAGACATATGACTAGTAAGTTTTGTGACAAATTTGTGTCATCAGAAGTAGGGCCACATACAAAAATGTGTATAAGCAGAGAGATTGTTCTTGGATGTGAATACATTCACTATTAGGATGACTACAGTTTGGAGTCTATGCATGTACTAGATGTCTAATTCCTACTATTTCCATAAAAATCAAACACCAGTAAGCTTTAGGTGCCAGACTTGAGTTCCAGCCGAAAAATGAGATTTCCATCCTTTGCTACATGCCCAGTTGCAGGGCTCTACCAAACCACTTCATGCCCCAGTAGGTCATTGCACGTGTGCAAAGAGACACAAGGCATTCATGGTTTCAGAGAATGAAACCCATTGCTGTCTTCAAGGTTTTTCTTCAAGTTGTACTGCTAATCCTATATAATGTCTAGAGTAGGTCTGAGTGCTTAGAAAAGCTCAACATTGGCTCATACATACTCCCTTAGAAATCAGTTAAAAAGCCTTGCTCTGACAAAAGGAGAAGCAGAGATTTTTACCAGAATAAACCCTAAGTATAACTACAGCAATAGGCCGGTGACAGTATTGTTGAATTCAGCATAAATCAATGCCTGCCAACTGCCAAGTCTCTTAGTTTGTCCATCTGTGCTGTATGGCTAGATAAATATCTTAAGTAACTCTCAATATTTTAGGCTGACACAATGATTTAGGACAATGAAGATTAAGGGTCTACAGGTGGGGGAAGAGCTAGAAAAAGATACTCATTGCCTTTGTGTAGATCTCAACTTGAAACACAAGTACGAAAATAAATATATTATCCTTTTCTTATTTTATAACAATTTGGGGATTTTTTTTAATGCTAAGATTTTAAATCATGCTTGAAGACACTGGATCTGCTTGGTTTATACTTTGTTAGAACCTCTCAGAGAATATCTGTAATATTGAAGAGATTGTTATACTGTTGTTCTTCAACTAGAAGCTTTACACGTTTTTGGAATTCCACACCTTCAGAGAGAGGTCAGTGAAGGGGTGATGAGTGAAACCATTGGTACCTGTTGTGAGAGCTAATCTACTGAAATACCTTTCTTTTTAGCACAGATTTATTTTCTTGTATGAATAAAACTCTAATGCAATTTACTAGGAATTAATAATTCTAATCTCAGTTTCTCTCTGCCTCCAGATTTACTGGCTAAATAGGTACTTGGTGGAAAGTGAAAGAAATTCCACAATCTATGAGGCTAGAGGAAATGTCAGATGAATATCATCAGTATCTTTACATTCTTTCCTTGCATGTAGTTTGTGCCTGAGCTTCCAGTAATGTCCTCATAGGTGAAATTGGTCAATGGACACAAATTAAAAAATATGAAATTCTATGTCAACATGAGAAAAAATATTTTTACTATGAGGATTGTCAAAGACAAAACCAGGTTTTCCCAGAGTTGCGAATTCTCCCATTTTGGAGATATTCAAAGATTGACTGGATGCATGCAAGACAATCTCATCCTCTGCTCCTACTTGAGAGGTGGAAGGCATGATGATCTCAAGAGGTCCCTTCCAAACATCAAAAATTCTGTAATTGTTTGAATTTCAGTTGTGTTAGTATGAGAGATTAAAAATCTTCAGAATACATGCTCATGTTGGAATAAAGACAATTGTGCATTTTTCTATGGAACATAACATTTGAGTTTCAATACAGAAACTCAGAGGTTAAGTATATCTCACATTAAATAAGAAAAATTTTAAAAATCCAACCCACAAAAAACTTAATGAAGAATATAAGAATGAGGAACTCTGAACTCCTGAACTCCTATGAACTCCTTGCTTCCTTTACAATCTTGGTTGCACATCACTTCTGTAAAAAAAGCCAAAATTTAGGAGATGTAATTTTAGTTTTTCTGATTTGGATGAGTGGCATTTGAGCTTACACTGTGAGCAGTCTTTTAAAAAGCATAAGAAATACTTTCTGTGTGTGTAGGGCTATGACCTAAAAAGGAAATGTCTCTTCTAAATCAACCCAGGCCAGGTTACTAGTTTTGTATTCTATTTAATACTTGGCAATTAATTTTCCTTATGACAAAACATTTGGTTTTCTTCTTCTATAGAGATAGCCTGACTTTCTGAATAACAAGTTGTCTTGGTTTGAAAAACAGGTGTTTGCTAGGGAAGGCAGGACCCTCCCTTGGATTGGAGAATGTAAACCCCCTCCCTCCGAATTATTATAATTTTGAAATTAAGGGGCTCTCAGGCAAAGATATGAGGAAGGGAATAACAGTTTTTTTACTAGTATGTATAAGGAGGCAAATGAAACAACAACAACTGTGGAATTAATAACAAACAAAACCAGAGACCCTGTGACAGCCTTCTCGGCCGAGATGGCAAAGGAGGGAGGAGAGGCTTTGCTTCACAAAGCCCTGGGGCAGTCGATCCCGGTGCCCCTGCAGGACTCTGAGGAGCACTAAGCTGGAACGGCAGGAATGAGCAAAAGATCCCGGTCTGGTGGGTGAGATGTATCCGAAACTTTGTGGCAGCAGCTGGAACTGCTGGACGTCCCAGCAGGGCAGGGCGGTGTGGGGCTACAGCGCAGAGAAACCCAGAGCGGAGCCCAAGGAGCGGCGGGGGTGAGGGAGCGACGGCGGCTCCCAGCAGGGCAGGGAGAGGTGGACTCAGGATTCCCGGGTACCCAGGCAGACCGTGATAGCTCGTTCTTTTAGAGAGGGAGGTGTTAAAAAGGTCCCAGGTCAGTGACAAGCAGAGGCTCACCCCACAGTAGAAGAAGCTCCCGGCTGGGTTATGGTAAATTCTTTTTTCCGAAGGAACAATAATGAGCGTCCTTTCTCTGAAGCTGCAGCGAGAGAGAGAGAGAGAGAGAGAGAGAGACAGAGAGACAGAGAGACAGAGAGACAGAGACAGAGATAGTAGCTGCCCCCTGCCCTCCTTTTACCTGGGCCCAGCCAACCCTTTGTTTTCTCAAGTACCCATAAGTACCAGCAGTGTTTCCCAGCAATTCATGGGAAAAATTCTATAGGTAGGAAGGAACAAAAGAAAAGAAACCCCAACACAAATGAAATACCAGAACTTATTTATGTCTCTTGAAATATTTTTACTGATTTTTATAAAATAAAGAAGCTGCATTCTAACTGCTTCAGACTAATCAAATTTTGCGGACACAGAAATCGTCTAGCCAGATTTATCGTTTATCCACTGAGGCGCAGGAAATGGACCTTGAATGTTGGGATTCTGTCTACTTTTCAGTATTTAAGAACACAGCAAATTATTTTTGTTCAAACTTTTCTATCCAACATGGTCGATTACACAGAATGCCAATTAACAGAAAAAAAACCCCAAACCCATTTTATCCTATGTGAGCAAGTATTACAGAAGCTATTGAATGTGGAAATGTTAAAATATTAATTTACATCTGGATATCAAGAAACACAGAGGATATACTTCCACAAGTACAGTTTTCTTCAAATTTTGCCTTTAAAGGTGCGATTAAACACAATAATGCTAAATAATAGAACAAGAGAAGTAAGGATAGAAGTAAATAGGGAACAGTGTAATGAGGAGTCATCTCTAAGAAGAGTAAAAACCCTGAAAAGTAAAAGGGATTGATGATAACCAATATATATAAAATATAAAATTGGAAGACAAATAACACTTTCTCTATCAGTGCAGTACAAATGAATAATATATACATACTTTAGACTTAATCCCATCTTCTATATATCATCCAGCTAAAGTAATAAATAAAAATGCCAAGAATAAAAGGGGAATGATTGTTCAACACACGGCTGCATATAGTATCTTTTTTTTTAAAAAAAGAAAGAAAATAAGAACAAACATTATTTCAAGTGGAATGATGAAAATTAGGAAAAAGCAAACTTTTTAAAATTATCATACAAAAACAGAAACCTTCTGGGCAACAGCAAAAAAGATGCACTTGAATGAAATGCATCAGAACATAAGTAAGTAAGAATTTAGTAACTGTTACTCCAGATGGAACAAAAAAACCCCCAAAAATTAGGCACCTAGGAGTCAGCTCAAAAAAAAGTGACTGAAGGAAGATGAGACGTGATAGATATGGGTAAAAGAAACAACATAATTGAAAGAGATGTGAAAATAATCCCAACGTGAAACTGAAATTGTACTTGGAAACTGAAGTAAAATAATAAAAGACATGTAGAAAAGCACACTGTAAGATGTCACTTAAATAATTAAAAAGAAAGCAATAGAAGTTGTCTTGAAAATAAGGAGATCAGTAATTTCAGTTTTGAGAAGTAGCGGAAATTGGGAATATGAACATTTTTATTCATCTCTGTAGGCTGTCTCTTAGGTCTGACCTGTAAATCAATAGATGGTAGTCTGATTCATCACTAGAAACTGGAACTAATCAGACATTTTCCACATTTCTCTCAGTTGAACCAGCGGCATTCCTTCACCTGCAGATAGGAATGAAGATCTATCAGGCCAGAGAGAAAGTACAGAAATGAATGTGGTTGCAGGCTTTCAGTTGAGATACCTCCATCTTAAGGAAGTGAAAGATACATGTTGTGGTCCCTGCCACAAGCAGTGTTTGACCTTTGGAAAAAATTACTTTCTACCAGATGAACAAGAGATCACAGAGAAGCAATTTAATGGCTACAGCTATTCTACCCTCAAAGATGCACTGTGTAGAATTTCCCTTGAGGTTTTTTTTTTTCTGCATTGGACTCCAAAGTCTGAGAGAGAAAAGTTAAATAAGACACTGACGTGGTTTGACCACATCCAGCAACTATGATTCTTGCAGTGGACACTCCCATTCTCCTCCTCTGCCCCACTGGGATAGGGGGCAGAATTGTAAAAAGTTCACGTGTTGTGATAAGAACCGTTAAATAATTGGAATAAGGTAAAAATATGATTATGAGAGCAGGAAGGGGGAAGGAGGAAGGAAAAACATCCCCTAACAATACAACTGCTCACCATTCAGTGACCAGTGCCCATCCCATCCCCAGGCAACAGTTGACTGCTCCTGGCCAACTCCCCCAGTTTAAACCCCGAGCATGATGCCCTATGGTATGGAATATCCCTTTGTCCAGTGTGAGCCAGTTGTCTCAGCTGTGCTCCCTCTCAACTTCGTGTGCACCTCCCCACTGGCAGAGCACGAGCCAGTGAAAAGTCATTGACTTAACATAAGAACTGCTGAGCAACAACCAGCATATCAGTATCAACAGTACTCCTTTACTAAATAAAAAAAACCACGGCATTGTTCCAGTTACTTAAAATTAACTCTATCCCAACCAAAACCAGAACAGAAACCATATAAAAAGGAAACATTAATTTCATCTGATGGTCAAAATAATCAGAGTGCAAAGAAGAAAAACTGCATTAATTAATACGGAGGAATTCACTTCTCTGTCACTTTTCTGAAAATCATGCAAACAGTTTTAAATAATTTTCTCTTTTATTAAATCAGTGGTTTTTATGAGTGGTTTAGCATCTATAAGTCACAACTATAATAATCATTCTCTGTGTCAGATTAACCAAATCCATCAGGAAGTTGAGTCCTGCTTTTTAAAACCAGATTGATTTATTAAAGAGGACAAAGAGAAAGATGATTCCGTCTAATCTCTGTACATGTGCACTCTTCTTATCCTTCTTGATCAGATCTGGAAAACTAACCTTGAGTTCATTGGCATGTCCCTTAGAATGTGACAATTATACTATTTTTAACAGTTGCCTCATTGCCATAACCCACAGAGCTTGAAAAGCCATGAGGCAGCCCCGAGAAAACAATCTGTTTGATTAGGTTTACCAGCAGCCTAGTTATGTTTTGGAATTTAATAGTGAGAAAATAATGATGCAAGAAAGAAAAAAAAAAGATTCTATTTTCTTATATGCAGCCATTTTTCTTATTACTTTCTTTATTTCCTCACTATGTATACATATCTCCTTGTCTCCACTTGAGAGATTTTTGAGAATGGATGATCACTTTATCCTGTGATGCAGAACACCCAGAGCAATATATTGTTTTCATTCGATGAATCTATTTTTTAATACTGTAATTCAAAGGAACATTATTAAAACAGAAATACAACAGCAAACAAGGAAACAAACAAACAAACCCCTAAAAAACAATTACACACCACCTCAACCCATTCTCAACATGAATATTAGAGTGTGTTCCAAAGCACAGTCCTTACAGTACCCAGAATTACTCTCAGTTTAAGGAAGTACATGCTAGAGAAATTCTTTAGGAATTACTGATAGATTCTTTGTTCTCTAAACTTTTAGTTTGTTTTTTCTTTTTCAATCATTCTCATATGATTACATTAATACTATTTTATTTCCAATTCTTGAAGTGATTTTGTTTTTCTCTATTCAATCAACCTGGCTTCAAGCATGAAATTTTTTAGTATGTATTTTCTCTGTACACTTCCAAGGGATTACTATCTTTTATTTTCTGTATTTTTTATTTACAACCCTAACAGTTTTCTGAGTGTGAAAAACACTTGTTTCATTTTTTTGAGAAAACACTTTTTTCATACATCTTTCAGACTGCAATCATTGCTGTCCTCAGTTATGGGGAATCTTGCTGACAATGGACTAACTTTTGACCCAGACATATGCTTCCACTTTGCAATGAGAGTTATTTTAAATGCTATTTCTGCTCTTCTGAAAAAGGTCGCTCAATCTAAAAAGCTGGATTGAGCAGTTTGCATGTGGCTAAAAGATAAATACAGTTTGAATCACCTGGGAATAAAAGTCTTCTCCTGTAGGCTCTCCTGAGCCGAAAGACTGAATCCAATTTTGTTTTTACATTGCTATAAGATAAATGTGTTTTGAATGCCATTTAAGTTAAAGAGAAGTAGTTTGTTTTTTTCCAGTAAAAAAGCTGTGCTTTTCTTCTAGCAACAACTCATCTGAGAGCTTTCACTTCTCAGAATCAAGATGTAATAAAGATTCCTCTGTGTTGATAACATTGCTGTAAGCACATTTGAAACACAATGTAAATTTTTTAAAGTTTTTATTTTTAATTACTCTGAATTTAATAAACCGTTATTTTCTTATTAAAAATATCCAGTTTCTTTTGCCGTTGTCTTTTCGTTCTCTTTTTCTTGCTTATTTCCCCATTCTGGAGCAGTGAATTTTCTGCAACAAGAAATAACTATTTCCTAGTAGAAGAAAACAGCTTTCTCTCATTTCAACATTCAAAATAAACAATTTCTTTTACAGATGAGACTTATAATTTGTTCTGTGCTTTTTAGCAAGAGCCTTATCCCATCTAGAACAACAAATGCATTTCATAGAGGCAAATTGAACATCTGAGATATTATCAACTGAATTTTTAGGAATACTAGCATTTAATAAGCTGATAAATTTCATCATGAGTATTCCACAAGCTTTTTCTTTCCTTAAACTCAGTACTATATGTTTTTTTCCATTAATATAACTTCAACAGTCTCATTTCAAAAATAATTTTGCCATTCCATTTGCCAGGTATTAGTATACAAAGCAAGTGGGTGGGGGGTAAAGAATCAAAAGGGTAAAAGTGAGAAAACTTGTGGGTTGAGACCACGACAGTACAGTAATAAAAACTATTATTGTTATAGCAGCTTGCAATTAAAAAGGAAAATATCAAAGAGAGAGAAAATAAAAGCAAGAAAGACAAGTGATGAAAATGAAAAAAATTCCTCGCCACCAAACGAATCATGTCCAGTCAGTCCCTGAGCAGCTGGACCCCACTAATTCCCCTCATTTTATTGCAAAGCATATTGCCATAGGTATGGAATATTTTTTTGGTCAGTGGGTTTCAGCTGCCCCAGTTGTGTCCTCTCCCAACTTCTTGTGCCCCTGATTCCTTACTGATGGGGTGTGCTGAGGAACAGGAAAGGCCTTGGACCCATATGAACATTGCTCAATAACAAAAACATCTCTGTATTACCAACAGTTTCCCCTGCAGCTACTGTGAATAAAATAGACTCTATCCCAGCCAAAACTCAGCACAATACCATTATTTGTACACAGCTTTAACAAGCCAGGCTTCCACATGGACACACTGAAATCCTTTTTACTCTTTGATTAAATTGCACCAAGTAATTTCGCTGAAGTAAATAAAAGGCATACCAACCAAATCTGACCCATAATATTTCCATTTTTATCTATTGTTTGCATCTCTTGCTTCTCCACTTCATAGGTGACTGTTCTGAGACCACCATGACTGAATAAGAATGGCAATACTGCATTTTCTTGTGAAGCAACGGACTGGGTCAGGTCAATATCAATAAGCTAGGATGAAAAGCAAAGAACACACAACATGCCCTACCCACTACAAAGTTTAGTGAATGCCTTTTAACTCTTACTCATTCTCAGACAACACAAAGAAAATTAGGTAACAAAGTTGCATGCTGCAAATTGCTCCAGGCAATTTAGGTCCCAAGTGTTGCACTGAGACCAAATTTCAGTACTGTGGCATGCATATCTCATCTCTGCATCATATTTATCTTTTTTTATACCTTTAGGTACTATATATAAGCTGTATATATATTAAGTATTAATTATATATTTAAGTATCATATTTAAGTTACGTATATATTATACGTATTATATATAAGTTGGGTTTATGCAACTGAACATCAACTTTCTGACACCTTATCAAATCTGTTTGCAGGCAAAAGTAATTTAGAATGCTGTTCACTTCAAATTATAAGCTTGAAAGTTTGTATCTGGGTTTAAGATCCCCAACATAAGTCTTTTTGAGGGCTTGATGACAAATATATTTCCCTTCTGTAAAGCTGTCTGTTAAGCAAAAATCTCAGAATTATATGAAGATAGACAGGTTTCTGTCCAACAGAAATGTTTTCTTGGCTTTGCAATTGTATGGTCCAATTTGATCAAGAAATTATCAGTGCACAGTGACTTTTTGATGTATACATATATATAGAGGGGTTTTTAATCCCTAAAGATTAAAATGATCTTTCTGCTCCTCTGTCACCTGTTTAGCACCTGGCAGTTAAGATTAGCTGTTTAACAGCTCATTACCTGTTATTGCGACCTATCTCTGATCTATTACAGGTGCAGGGTCTATGATTTTGCAAGGCATCCTACCTACAACAGTCCCTCTTGTAAGGCAAACCAATAATTCACATTCTGCTCATTTATTATCTGCAGTTTCAGCTGACAGAAGCTGCTGCTGCACGTGTCTTCTAGGACTCCCATATATTTATTTCTCTAACGTTATCTAGACATTTTTTTTGCCATTCTGAGAGCTGTTTTAAGTTTGCAAAATGCATTTGGCAAAACACTCAGCATTTACAAACATATAGTAAAGGTTCAGTATAATATCAGACATAGTAATTTTACAGTTGCAAAACTTGCTCACACAGATGTAGAACTTCAAGTTTGTAATACCAAAATTCATACTCAACGTCCAGGGCTTTTTTTAAATTAAGCCTGAAACATCTGTTTTTGTCAAACATTTCAAGGACATGGAGTTAGACTGTTTATTTCTTACCCACAGACCATCCTATCCAAAATGTGTGTACAAAATCTATGTAAACTTCAAAAGGAAGAAATCTAAAAGATTAGTTTCATTAGTAAAATTCCTACCAAACAACAACAGAACCAATGACTGAATCACTCAGGCATTGGGAATACTTCAATTATATCAGACCAAAATTTTATCTGACTTCATTGTCTAACGTTTCACAACTAATTCTCCTTTATCTGTGCATTGCAGCATTTAAAATTTCAAGGAGAAAGCCAAACAAGCAAACAATCTATGCTATTTCAGTACACAAGATTAATAACAGAAAATTTATTTGTATGTTTCCTAGAAATAGATCATCTGTGAGGGTACTGCATGTGTAACAAAGTTATTTGAGTATAATTGACAACCTGAAAATATTGTAGCAGCCTACCCAAGTCTCAGTGGGAAAGGTTTTACCCTGCTTACCAAGACAACATTAATTGTCCCCACTACACAAGAAAAACTGTAGAGCACAAAGAACAATGGGAGGCATGGATGGGCAGCTCTGGGGACTGAGACACCGGCATAAGATGCCCACAGTGACCAAGGAGACCAAAAACAGAGATGAATAAAACAGCAGCTGTCTCATAGTTGTGTGTCCTGGCATAAGCAAATAAACAGTAACCACTCAAGATTTTATTTTAATATGTTTCTCCTATTTTTAGCTGGAGAGAATAAGTATTTAATGGTATGATCTCAGACACTTAATGATTTTTTTATTCTCAAGAAGCATTTTGCCTAATATAAAAATAAAAAAACATAAGCTCATAACAGGGCTACTCACAGATATTAACAATTCCCAAACCTCCCTCCGGCTCCATTCAGAATGGCTGAAAATGATAACAATCATAGCCTGGCAAAATTCATGAACCTATACTGCAAGCACCTTATTCATTCCAGATTTTTTTCCCAAACATCATGTTACCAATCCTCTACACTATATAAGAAGTTCAAAATGCTAAGAACAAATACGAACTCTTGATTCCAAAAATTAGTGAGTTTTCTTATAGATGTGATCAAAAAAATGACAACGACTAATTACAAACTTTTCACTGTTTACAGAATGACAGGGGAATAAGAAATCAGACAACATAAAATTTCCACATTTCACACTGAGTATATGGAGCATTCCTTCAAATTAATAATATTTTATGATAGAGTCACTTATTAGCAAAAAAAAAGGAAAAGGAAAACTTTATTCGCGATCGAGCAGCAAGTAGATCTCAAAACAATACAAAGTGCTTCTTCCAACAGCACAGTGTAAAAATTTGAATATAAAAAGAGATCTAAAGAGATTGCAAGATCCAGAATGGAATGAAATGGCATGGAATGGAATGGCACAGAATGGAATGAAGTGGCATGGTATCGATAGGAATGGCATGGAATGGCATGGCATGGCATGGCATGACATGGAATGGAATGGCATGGCATGGAACGGCATGGCACAGCATGGCAGGCATGGCATGGAAGGGAATGGAATGGAATGGAATGGAAAGTTATAGAATGGAATGGAATGGAATGGAATGGAATGGAATGGAATGGAATGGAATGGAATGGAATGGAATGGCATGGAACGGAATGGAATGGAACGTAATGGCACGGCACGGACTGGAAAGGAATGGAGCGGAATGAAATGGAGTGGCATGGCATGGCATGGCATGGCATGAAATGGAATGGAATGGAATGGAATGGAATGGAATGGAATGGATGGAATGGAATGACATCTAATGGAATGGAATGATATGGTAGTGAATGGAATGGAATGGAATGGAATGGAATGGAATGGAATGGAATGGAATGGAATGGAATGGAACGGAATGAAATGCTTTCGAATGGAATGTTAAGGAACCGAAAAGAAAGGCATGGCAAAAAGTGGAATAGAACGGAATGGAATGGAACGGAATGGCATGGCATGGAATGGCATCGACTCGCAATGAATCACATGCAATGGAATGCATTGAACAGCATGAAATGATGTGGAGTGTAAAGGCATGGCATGGCGTGGCGTGGCGTGGCGTGGCGTGGCGTGGCGTGGCGTGGCGTGGCGTGGCGTGGCATGGCACGGAATGGGATGGAATGGAATGAAATGGAACGGCATGGAATGGAATCACATGGAATGGAATTCATTGAAAGACATGAAATGACGTGGAGTGCAAAGGCGTGGCATGGCATGGCATGGCATGGCAAGGCATCTCTGTGATTGAATTGGAGTGGCATGGAACTGAATGGAGCAGCATGGCAGGGCATGGAATGGAATGGAATGGCATGGAATGGAACGGCGTGGAATGGAACACCACGGAATGGAAAGGAATGGAATGCAATGGAAGCGAATGCAATGTAATGGAATGGGATGGAAAGGAATGAAAAGGAATGGAAAGGAATGGAATGGAATGCAATGCCATGGACTCGCATGGAATCACATGCAATGGAATGCATTCAACTGCATGAAATGAGTGGGAGTGCAAAGGCATGGCATGGAATGGCATTGCATGGCATCGATTGAATAGGATTGGTTTGGCATGGAATGGAATGGAATGGAATGGAATGGAATGGAATGGCAGGGATGGAATGGAATATCATGTAATTGCATCATGTGGCATGGAATGAAATGGAATAGAATGGAATTGCATAGGATGGAGTGGAATAGAATGGAATGGCACCGCATGGCAGGGAATGAAATGGAATGGAATGGCATAGAATGAAATGGAATGGCATTGACTGCAATGGATTGGAAAGGCTTGGAACCTCAGGGAACAGCATGGAAAGGAATGAAACAGAATGGAAATGAAGAGATCGGAACAGAATAGAATGGCAGGGCATGGACTGGCGTGGAATGGATTGAAATGGAGTGGAATGACGAAGAATGGAATGGCATGACATGGATTAGCATGGAATGTCATGGATCGGCATGGAATGGAAAGGAACAAAATAGATCCGAACGGAATGGAAGGGAACTGAATGGCATGGCATGGAATGGAATGGAATGGCATGGAATTGAATGGCATGGACTTGCATGGACCAGCATGGAATGGAATGGAATGGAATGGAATGGAATGGAATGGAACGCCATGGAATGAAATGGAACGGCATGGAATGTCCTGGAACGGCATGGAATGGAACGACATGGATAGGAAAGGCACGGAATGGCATGGAATGGAATGGAATGGAATGCAATGGAATGGAATGGAATGGCATGGAATGGCATCGCATGGCATGGAATGTAATGGAATGGAATGGAATGGCATGGAATGAAATTGAACAGCATTGACTGGAATGGATTGCAATGGATTGGAACCTCATGAAAAGGCATGGAATGGAAGGACACGGAATGGAACAGCATGAAACGTAATGGAATGGCATAGAACGTAATGACATGGAATGGAATGGCATGGAATGGAATGGAATGGAATGCAATGCAATGACATGGAATGGAATGGAATGGAATGGAATGGAATGGAATGGAATGGAATGGAATGGATTGGAATGAATTGGTATGGAATGGAAAGGAATGCTGTGGAACGGAACGGAACGGAACGGAATGGAATGGAACGGCATGGAATGGAATGTAACGGCATGGAATGGAATGGAACGGCATGGAACGACATGGAATTTAACGGCATGGAATCGAATGGAACGGAATGGAACGGAATGGAACTGCATTGGATGGAATGGAATATCATGTAATTGCATCACGTGGCATGAAATGAAATGGAATTGAATGTAATTGCATAGGACGGAGTGGAATAGCATGGAATGCTATCGCATGGCATGGAATGAAATGGAATGGAATTAAATGGAGTTAAATGGAACGGTTCTGAATGCAATGGAATGGAACGGCTTTGAACCTCGTGGAACGACATGGAAAGGAATGAAACAGAACGTAAAGGAACAGTTCGGATTGGAATGGAATGGAACGGAAGGGAACGGAACGGAGTGGAGTGGAGTGGAGTGGAATGGAATGGAATGGAATGGAATGGAATGGAATGGAATGGAATGGAATGGAATGGTAGGAATGAAATGGAACGCGATGGAATGGAATGGAACCGCATGGAACATCATGGAACGTCGATGAATGAAATGACATGGAATGGAATAGCATTAAATGGAATGGCATGGAATGACATAGAACGGAATGGAATGGAATGGAATGGAATGGAATGGAATGGAATGGAATGGAATGGAATGGAATGGAATGGAATGGAATGGAATGTCAGGATTGAAATTGAACACAATGGAATGGAAAGGAACCGCAGAGAACATCATGGAAGGTTGAAGTATATGGAATGGAATAGCATTAAATAGAACGGAATGGAATGGAATGGAATGGAGTGGAATGGAATGGAATGAAATTCTATGGAATGGAATGGCATGGAAATGAACGGAATGGAATGGAATGGAATGGAATGGAATGGAATGGAATGGAATGGCATGGCGTGGACTTGCGTGGAATGGAGTGGAATGGAGTGAAATGTTGACGAATGCAATGGCATAGCATGGAATGTCATGGATCAGTATGGAATGGAATGGAACGAAATGAAACAGATCGGAATGGAATGGAACTGAATGACATGGTATGGAATGGAATGGAATGGAATGGAAACCCATGGAATGGAATGGAACGGCATGGAACGTCCTGGAACGGCATGGAATGGAACGACATGGATAGGAATGGCATGGAATAGAATGGAATGGAATGGAATGGAATGGAATGGAATGGAATGGAATGGAATGGAATGGAAAGGAATGGAATGGAAAGGAAAGGCATGGAATGGCATCGCATGGCATGGAATGAAATGGAATGGAATGGCATGGAATGAAATTGAACAGCATTGACTGGAATGGAATGCAATGGATTGGAACCTCATGAAACGGCATGGAATGGAACGACAAGGAATGGAACGGCATGGAATGGAATGGAATGGAATGGAATGGAATGGAATGGAATGGAATGGAATGGAACGGCATGGAACGTAATGGAATTGCATAGAACGTAATGACATGGAATGGAATGGAATGGCATGGAATGGAATGGAACTGAATGGAACGGAACGGAACGGAATGGAATGGAATGGAATGGAATGGAATGGAATGGAATGGAATGGAATGGAATGGAATGGAATGGAATGGAATGTATCGGTACGGAAAGGAAAGGAATGCTGTGGAACGGAATGGAATGGAATGGAATGGATTGAAATGGCATGGAATGGAATGGAGCGGCATGGAACGACATGGAATTTAACGGCATGGAATCGAATGGAAGGGAATGGAACGGAATGGAACTGCATTGGATGGAATGGAATATCTTGTAATTGCATCACGTGGCATGAAATGAAATGGAATAGAATGTAATTGCATAGGACGGAGTGGGATAGCATGGAATGCTATCGCATGGCATGCAATGAAATGGAATGGAATTAAATGGAATTAAATGGAATTCAATGGAACGGCACTGAATGCAATGGAATGGAACGACTTTGAACCTCATAGAACGGCATGGAAAGGAATGAACCAGAACGTAAAGGAACAGTTCGGATTGGAATGGAATGGAATGGAATGGAAAGGAATGGAACGGAACGGAACGGAACGGTGTGGAGTGAAATGGAATTGAATGGAATGGAATGGAATGGAATGGAATGGAATGGAATGGAATGGCAGGAATGAAATGGAATGTGATGGAATGGAATGGAACCGCATGGAACATCATGGAACGTCGATGAATGGAATGACATGGAATGAAATAGCATTAAATGGAAAGAAATGGAATGCAAAGAAATTCAATGGAATGGAAGGTCATGGAATGGAATGGAACCGCATGGAATGACATGGAACAGAATGGAATGGAATGGAATGGAATGGAACGGAATGGAACGGCACAGCACGGCATGGCATGGCACGGCACGGCACGGCATGGCATGGCATGGCATGGCATGGCATGGCATTGAATGGAATGGAATGGCGTGGCGTGGACTGACGTGGAATTGAGTGGAATGGAGTGGAATATTGATGGCATGGAATGGCATGGAATGTAATGGTTATGTATGGAATTGAAGGGAAAGAAATGGAACGGAACGGAATGGAATGGAACTGAATAACATGGCATGGAGTGGAATGGAATTTAATGGATTGGAATTTAATGGAATGGAATGGAATGGAATGGAATGGAATGGAATGGAATGGAACGTCATTGAACTGCATGGAATGGTACGACATGGAATGGAATGGAATGGAATGGAATGGAATGGAATGGAATGGAATGGAATGGAATGGAATGGAATGGAATGGAATGGAATGGAATGGAATGGATTGGAATGGCATGGCATGGAATAGAATGGAATGGAATGGGATGGATTGGCATGGCGTGCTATTCCATGGCATGGCATGGCATGGCTTGTCATGGCATGGAATCTATTGCATTAGATTGGAATGCCATGGAATGGAATGGAATGGCATTTAATGGAATTGCATGGAATCTAATGCAAAGGCATGGAATGGCATTACAAGTTATAACATGGCATGGAATGGAATGGAATGCAATGCAATGGAATAGCATGGAACCGAAATGTTTGGAAGGACATGGCATGGACTGGCGTGGAATGGAGGGGAATGTTGTGGAATGGCGTAAAATGGAATGGACTGTAATGAAATTTCATGGATGGGAATAGAATGCACTTGCATGGTATGGAATGGAATGGAATGGAATGGAATGGAATGGAATGGAATGGAATGGAATGGTGTGAAATGGAATGGAATGGAATGGAATGGAATGGCATGGCATGGCATGGCATGGCATGGCATGGCATGGCATGGCATGGCATGGCATGGCATGGAATGGAAAGGAATGGAATGGAATGGAATGGAATGGGAAGGAATGCCGTGGAATGGAATGGAATGGAATGGAATGGAATGGAATGGAATGGAATGGAATGGAATGGAACGTCGTGGAACAGCATGGAGTGGAATGGAACAGAACGGAATGGAATGGAATGGAATGGAATGGAATGGAATGGAATGGAATGGAATGGAATGGAATTGAGCGGCATTGATTGGAATGGAATACAATTGCTTGGAACCTCAAGAAACGGAATGGAATTGAACGACATGGAATGGAAGGAAATGGAATGGAATGAAATAGAATGGAAAGGAACAGATTGGAATGGAATGCAATGGAATGACATGAAATGGCATGGAACGACATGCAATGGAATGGAACGACGTGGAACGTAATGGAATTGCATCGAATGTAACGACATGGAAGGGAACGGCATGGAATGGAATTGAATGGAATGGAATGGTATGAATCCATACGGAAAGGAAAGGAATACTGTGGAATGGAATGGAATGGAATGGAATGGAATGGAATGGAATGGAATGGAATGGAGTGGAATGGAATAGAATGGAATGGAATGGAATGGAATGGAACAGCATGGGATAAAAAATGGAATGGAATGGAGTGGCATGGAATGGAATGGAATGGAATGGAATGGAATGGAATGGAATGGAATGGAATGGAATGGAATGGAATGGAATGGAATAAAATGGATCCCATTGGAATGGAATCCAGCCTCATGGAACATCATGGAACGTCAAGGAAAGGAATGACATGGAATACAACAGCATTAAATGGAACGGAAGGTAATGGAAGGGAATGAAATGCAAAGGAATTGAATGGCATGGAACCGAACGGAGCGGAATGGAATGGAATGGAATGGAATGGAATGGAATGGAATGGAATGGAATGGAATGGAATGGAATGGAATGGCATCGCAGGGCATGGAATGAAATTGAATGGAATGGCATTGAATGAAATTGCATGGCATTGACTGTAATGGAATGCAATGGCTTTGAACCTCATGAAACGGCCTGGAATGGATCGACATGGAATGGAACGGCATGGAATGTAATGAAACAGAATGGAAAGGAACTGATCGGAACAGAATGTTGAGGAATGGCATGAAACGACATGGAACGGCATGCAATGGAATGGAACGGCATGTAACGTAATGGAATGGAATGTTACGACATTTAATGGAAAGGCATGGAATGGAATGGAATGGAATGGAAAGGCATGAATCCGTAGGGAAAGGAAAGGAATGCCCTGGAATGGAAAGGAAAGGCCTGGAATGGAATGGAATGGAATGGAATGGCAGGGATGGAATGGAATATCATGTAATTGCATCATGTGGCATGGAATGAAATGGAATAGAATGGAATTGCATAGGATGGAGTGGAATAGAATGGAATGGCACCGCATGGCAGGGAATGAAATGGAATGGAATGGCATAGAATGAAATGGAATGGTATTGACTGCAATGGATTGGAAAGGCTTGGAACCTCAGGGAACAGCATGGAAAGGAATGAAACAGAATGGAAATGAAGAGATCGGAACAGAATAGAATGGCAGGGCATGGACTGGCGTGGAATGGATTGAAATGGAGTGGAATGGCGAAGAATGGAATGGCATGACATGGATTAGCATGGAATGTCATGGATCGGCATGGAATGGAAAGGAACAAAATAGATCCGAACGGAATGGAAGGGAACTGAATGGCATGGCATGGAATGGAATGGAATGGCATGGAATTGAATGGCATGGACTTGCATGGACCAGCATGGAATGGAATGGAATGGAATGGAATGGAATGGAATGGAATGGAACGCCATGGAATGAAATGGAACGGCATGGAATGTCCTGGAACGGCATGGAATGGAACGACATGGATAGGAAAGGCACGGAATGGCATGGAATGGAATGGAATGCAATGCAATGACATGGAATGGAATGGAATGGAATGGAATGGAATGGAATGGAATGGATTGGAATGAATTGGTATGGAATGGAAAGGAATGCTGTGGAACGGAACGGAACGGAACGGAATGGAATGGAACGGCATGGAATGGAATGTAACGGCATGGAATGGAATGGAACGGCATGGAACGACATGGAATTTAACGACATGGAATCGAATGGAACGGAATGGAACGGAATGGAACTGCATTGGATGGAATGGAATATCATGTAATTGCATCACGTGGCATGAAATGAAATAGAATTGAATGTAATTGCATAGGACGGAGTGGAATAGCATGGAATGCTATCGCATGGCATGGAATGAAATGGAATGGAATTAAATGGAGTTAAATGGAACGGTACTGAATGCAATGGAATGGAACGGCTTTGAACCTCGTGGAACGACATGGAAAGGAATGAAACAGAACGTAAAGGAACAGTTCGGATTGGAATGGAATGGAACGGAAGGGAACGGAACGGAGTGGAGTGGAGTGGAGTGGAATGGAATGGAATGGAATGGAATGGAATGGAATGGAATGGCAGGAATGAAATGGAACGCGATGGAATGGAATGGAACCGCATGGAACATCATGGAACGTCGATGAATGAAATGACATGGAATGGAATAGCATTAAATGGAATGGCATGGAATGACATAGAATGGAATGGAATGGAATGGAATGGAATGGAATGGAATGGAATGGAATGGAATGGAATGGAATGGAATGGAATGGAATGGAATGGAATGTCAGGATTGAAATTGAACACAATGGAATGGAAAGGAACCGCAGAGAACATCATGGAAGGTTGAAGTATATGGAATGGAATAGCATTAAATAGAACGGAATGGAATGGAATGGAATGGAGTGGAATGGAATGGAATGAAATTCTATGGAATGGAATGGCATGGAAATGAACGGAATAGAATGGAATGGAATGGAATGGAATGGAATGGAATGGAATGGAATGGAATGGAATGGAATGGAATGGCATGGCGTGGACTTGCGTGGAATGGAGTGGAATGGAGTGAAATGTTGACGAATGCAATGGCATAGCATGGAATGTCATGGAATGTCATGGATCGGTATGGAATGGAACGAAATGAAACAGATCGGAATGGAATGGAACTGAATGACATGGTATGGAATGGAATTTAATGGAATGGAATGGAATGGAATGGAATGGAATGGAATGGAATGGAATGGAATGGAAACCCATGGAATGGAATGGAACGGCATGGAACGTCCTGGAACGGCATGGAATGGAACGACATGGATAGGAATGGCATGGAATAGAATGGAATGGAATGGAATGGAATGGAATGGAATGGAATGGAATGGAATGGAATGGAATGGAAAGGAATGGAATGGAAAGGAAAGGCATGGAATGGCATCGCATGGCATGGAATGAAATGGAATGGAATGGCATGGAATGAAATTGAACAGCATTGACTGGAATGGAATGCAATGGATTGGAACCTCATGAAACGGCATGGAATGGAACGACAAGGAATGGAACGGCATGGAATGGAATGGAATGGAACGGCATGGAACGTAATGGAATTGCATAGAACGTAATGACATGGAATGGAATGGAATGGAATGGCATGGAATGGAATGGAATGTATCGGTACGGAAAGGAAAGGAATGCTGTGGAACGGAATGGAATGGAATGGATTGAAATGGCATGGAATGGAATGGAGCGGCATGGAACGACATGGAATTTAACGGCATGGAATCGAATGGAAGGGAATGGAACGGAATGGAACTGCATTGGATGGAATGGAATATCTTGTAATTGCATCACGTGGCATGAAATGAAATGGAATAGAATGTAATTGCATAGGACGGAGTGGGATAGCATGGAATGCTATCGCATGGCATGCAATGAAATGGAATGGAATTAAATGGAATTAAATGGAATTCAATGGAACGGCACTGAATGCAATGGAATGGAACGACTTTGAACCTCATGGAACGGCATGGAAAGGAATGAACCAGAACGTAAAGGAACAGTTCGGATTGGAATGGAATGGAATGGAAAGGAATGGAACGGAACGGAACGGAACGGTGTGGAGTGGAATGGAATGGAATGGAATGGAATGGAATGGAATGGAATGGAATGGAATGGAATGGAATGGAATGGAATGGAAAGGAATGGAATGGCAGGAATGAAATGGAATGTGATGGAATGGAATGGAACCGCATGGAACATCATGGAACGTCGATGAATGGAATGACATGGAATGAAATAGCATTAAATGGAAAGAAATGGAATGCAAAGAAATTCAATGGAATGGAAGATCATGGAATGGAATGGAACCGCATGGAATGACATGGAACAGAATGGAATGGAATGGAATGGAATGGAATGGAATGGAATGGAACGGAATGGAACGGCACAGCACGGCATGGCATGGCACGGCACGGCACGGCATGGCATGGCATGGCATGGCATGGCATTGAATGGAATGGAATGGCGTGGCGTGGACTGACGTGGAATTGAGTGGAATGGAGTGGAATATTGATGGCATGGAATGGCATGGAATGTAATGGTTATGTATGGAATTGAAGGGAATGAAATGGAACGGAACGGAATGGAATGGAACTGAATAACATGGCATGGAGTGGAATGGAATTTAATGGATTGGAATTTAATGGAATGGAATGGAATGGAATGGAATGGAATGGAATGGAATGGAATGGAACGTCATTGAACTGCATGGAATGGTACGACATGGAATGGAATGGAATGGAATGGAATGGAATGGAATGGAATGGAATGGAATGGAATGGAATGGAATGGAATGGAATGGAATGGAATGGAATGGCATGGCATGGAATAGAATGGAATGGAATGGGATTGATTGGCATGGCATGCTATTCCATGGCATGGCATGGCATGGCTTGTCATGGCATGGAATCTATTGCATTAGATTGGAATGCCATGGAATGGAATGGAATGGCATTTAATGGAATTGCATGGAATCTAATGCAAAGGCATGGAATGGCATTACAAGTTATAACATGGCATGGAATGGAATGGAATGCAATGCAATGGAATGGCATGGAACCGAAATGTTTGGAAGGACATGGCATGGACTGGCATGGAATGGAGGGGAATGTTGTGGAATGGCGTAAAATGGAATGGACTGTAACGAAATTTCATGGATGGGAATAGAATGCACTTGCATGGTATGGAATGGAATGGAATGGAATGGAATGGAATGGAATGGAATGGAATGGAATGGAATGGCATGGAACGTCGTGGAACAGCATGGAGTGGAATGGAACAGAACGGAATGGAATGGAATGGAATGGAATGGAATTGAGCGGCATTGATTGGAATGGAATACAATTGCTTGGAACCTCAAGAAACGGAATGGAATTGAACGACATGGAATGGAAGGAAATGGAATGGAATGAAATAGAATGGAAAGGAACAGATTGGAATGGAATGCAATGGAATGACATGAAATGGCATGGAACGACATGCAATGGAATGGAACGAAGTGGAACGTAATGGAATTGCATCGAATGTAACGACATGGAAGGGAACGGCATGGAATGGAATTGAATGGAATGGAATGGTATGAATCCGTACGGAAAGGAAAGGAATACTGTGGAATGGAATGGAATGGAGTGGAATGGAATAGAATGGAATGGAATGGAATGGAACAGCATGGGATAAAAAATGGAATGGAATGGAGTGGCATGGAATGGAATGGAATGGAATGGAATGGAATGGAATGGAATGGAATGGAATGGAATAAAATGGATCCCATTGGAATGGAATCCAGCCTCATGGAACATCATGGAACGTCAAGGAAAGGAATGACATGGAATACAACAGCATTAAATGGAACGGAAGGTAATGGAAGGGAATGAAATGCAAAGGAATTGAATGGCATGGAACCGAACGGAGCGGAATGGAATGGAATGGAATGGAATGGAATGGAATGGAATGGCATCGCAGGGCATGGAATGGAATGGAATGGAATGGAATGGAATGGAATGGAATGGAATGGAATGGAATGGCATCGCAGGGCATGGAATGAAATTGAATGGAATGGCATTGAATGAAATTGCACGGCATTGACTGTAATGGAATGCAATGGCTTTGAACCTCATGAAACGGCCTGGAATGGATCGACATGGAATGGAACGGCATGGAAAGGAATGAAACAGAATGGAAAGGAACTGATCGGAACAGAATGTTGAGGAATGGCATGAAACGACATGGAACGGCATGCAATGGAATGGAACGGCATGTAACGTAATGGAATGGAATGTTACGACATTTAATGGAAAGGCATGGAATGGAATGGAATGGAATGGAATGGAATGGAATGGAATGGAATGGAATGGAATGGAATGGAATGGAATGGAATGGAATGGAAAGGCATGAATCCGTAGGGAAAGGAAAGGAATGCCCTGGAATGGAAAGGAAAGGCATGGAATGGAATGGAATGGAATGGAATGGAATGGAATGGAATGGAATGGAATGCAAAGAAACTTAACGGAATGAAATGGAATGGAATGGAAAGGAATGGAGTGGCATGGAATGGAATGGCAGGGCATGGAACGGCGTGGAACAACATCGAATTTAACTGCATTGAATCAAAAGGAAGTGAATGGAACGGAATGGAACAGCATTGGATGGAATGGAATATCATGCAATTGCATCTTGTGTTATGGAATGAAATGGAATAGAATGGAATTACATAGTATGGAGTGGAATAGCATAGAATGACACCGCATGGCATGTAAAGAAATGGAAGGGAATGGCATGGAATGAAATAGAACGGCATTGACTGCAATGGATTGGAACGGCTTTGAACCTCATGGAATGGCATGGAAAGGAATGAAACAGAACCGAAAGGAAGAGATCAGAATGGAATGGAATGGAATGGAATGGAATGGAATGGAATGGAATGGAATGGAATGGAATGGAACGTCATGGAACGGCATGGAATGGAACGACATGGAATGGAACGGCATGGAATGGAATGAAACACAATGGAAAGGAACAGATCGGAACGGAATGGAATGGAATGGCATGAAATGACATGGAACTGCATTTAATGGAATTGAAAGGCAGGTAACGTAAAGGAATGGCACGGAATGTAACGACAAGGAATGTAACGGTATGGAATGGAATGGAATGGAATGGAATGGAATGGAATGGAATGGAATGGAATGGAATGGAATGGAATGGAATGGAATGGAATGGAATGGAATGGCTTGGCCTGGATTGAAATGGAATGGAATGGAATGGAATGGAATGGAATGGAATGGAATGGAATGGAATGGAATGGAATGGCATGGAATGAAATGGAATGGAATGGCATGGAATGAAATTGAACAGGAATGACTGGAATGGAATGCAATGGATTGGAACCTCATGGAACGGCATGGAATGGAAGGACATGGAATGGAACGGCATTGAATGGAACGTAATGGAATTGCATAGAAAGTTATGACATGGAATGGAATGGCATGGAATGGCATGGAATGGAATGGAATGGAATGGAATGGAATGGAATGGAATGACATGGAATGACATGGAATGACATGGAATGACATGGAATGGAATGGAATGAAACGGCATGGAACGACATGGAATTTAACGGCATGGAATCGAATGGAAAAGAATGGAACGTAATGGAACTGCATTGGATGGAATGGAATATCAGGTAATTGCATCACGTGGCATGAAATGAAATGGAATAGAATGTTATTGCATAGGACGGAGTGGAATAGCATGGAATGAAATGGAATGGAATTAAATGGAATTAAATGGAACGGCACTAAATGCAATGGAATGGAACGGCTTTGAACCTCGTGAAACGGCATGGAAAGGAATGAACCAGAACGTAAAGGAACAGTTCGGATTGGAATGGAATGGAATGGAATGGAATGGAATGGAATGCAACCGCATGGAACATCATGGAACGTCGATGAATGAAATGACAGGGAATGGAATAGCATTAAATGGAACGGAATGGAATGGAAAGAAATTCAATGGAATGGAAGGTCATGGAATGGAATGGAATGGCATGGAATGACATGGAACAGAATGGAACGGAATGGAATGGAATGGAATGGAATGGAATGGAATGGAATGGAATGGAATGGAATGGAATGGAATGGAATGGAATGGAATGGAATGGAATGGAACGGTACACCACGGCACAGCACAGCACAGCACAGCACGGCACGGCACGGCACGGCACGGCACGGCATGGCATGGCATGGCATGGCATGGCATGGCGTGGACTGACATGGAATTGAGTGGAATGGAGTGGAATAGTGATGGCATGGAATGGCATGGAATGTAATGGATATGTATGGAATGGAAGGGAACGAAATGGAACGGAACGGAATGGAATGGAACTGAATAACATGGCATGGAGTAGAATGGAATTTAATGGATTGGAATTTAATGGAATGGAATGGAATGGAATGGAATGGAATGGAATGGAATGGAATGGAATGGAATGGAATGGAATGGAATGGAATGGCACGGCATGGGACGTCATTGAACTGCATGGAATGGTACGGCATGGAATGGAATGGCACGGCATGGAACGTCATTGAACTGCATGGAATGGTACGGCATGGAATGGAATGGAATGGAATGGAATGGAATGGAATGGAATGGAATGGAATGGAATGGAATGGAATGGAATGGCATAGCATGGACTGCCATGCAATGGAGCAAAAGGGAATGGAATCGTGTGCAATGGAATGGCATGGATTGAAATTGAATGGAATGGTATGGAAAGAAATGGAACCCATTGGAATGGAATGGTGTCACATGGAATATCATGGAACGTCAAGGAATGGAATGACATGGAATGTAACAGCATTAAATGGAACGGAATGGAATGGAATGGGATGGAGAGAATTTCAGAGGAATGGAATGGAATGGAATGGAATGGAATGGAATGGAATGGAATGGAATGGAATGGAATGGAATGGAATGAAATGGAATGGAATGGTATGGCATAGCACGGCATGGCATGGACTGGCGTGGAAAGGAATGGAATGCTATGGAACGGGATGGAATCAAAGGGAATGGTATGCCATGGAACTGAATGGAATGGAATGGAATGGCATAGCATGAACTGGCATGCAATGGAGCGAAATGGAATGGAATCGTGTGCAATGGAATGGCATGGATTGAATTTGACTGGAATGGCATGACATGGAATGGATTGGAATGGAATGGGATGGATTGGCATGGCATGCTAGGCAATGGCATGGCATGGCATGGCTTGTCATGGCATGGAATCTGTTGGATTGTATTGGAATGCCATGGAACCGAATGGAACGGCATTGAATGGAATTGCATGGAATCTAATGCAAAGGCATGGAATGGCATTACAAGTTAAGGCATGGCATGGAATGGAATGGCATGGAACCGAATTGTTTGGAAGGTCATGGCATGGACTGGCGTGGAATGGAGTGGAATGTAGTGGAATAGTGTGAAATGTAATGGAATGGAATGGCATTTCATGAATGGGAATAGAATGGTTTGCATGAAATGGAACGGCATGGAATGGAATTGAATAGCCTGGAATGGAATGACATGGAATGACATGGAATGGAATGGAAAGCCATGGAATGGAAGAGAATGCAACAGCATGGAATGAAATGGAATCCATTGGAATGGAATGGAGGCGCATGGAACATTATGGAACATCAAGGAATGAATCGACATGGAATGTAACAGCATTAAATGGAAGGGAATGGAATGGTTTGGAAGGAATTTCAGAGGAATGGAATGGAATGGAATGGAATGGAATGGAATGGAATGGAATGGAATGGAATGGAATGGAATGGAATGGAATGACACGGAATGGAATGGAGTGGAATGGAATGGAATGGAATGGAATGGAATGGAATGGAATGGAATGGAATGGAATGGAATGGCAGGAATGAAATTGAACGCGATGGAATGGATTGGAAGCGCATGGAATATCATGGAAGGTCGAGGAATGTAATGACATGGAATGGAATCGCATTAAATGTAACTGAATGGAATGGAATAGAATTCTATAGAATGTCGTGGTATGGAATGGAATGGAATGGAATGGAATGGAATGGAATGGAATGACATAGAATGGAATGGAATGGACTGTCATGGAATGGAAGAGAATGGAATGGCATGGAAAGAAATGGAACACATTGGAATGGAATGGAATGGAATGGAGGTGCATGGAATATCATGGAACTTCAAGGAATGTAATGACATGGAATGTAACAGTCTTAAATGGAGCGGAATGGAATGGGATGGAAGTAATTTCAGAGGAATGGAATGGAATGGAATGGAATGGAATGGAATGGAATGGAATGGAATGGCAGGAATGAAATTGAACGCAATGGAATCGAAAGGGACCCCATCGAACCTCATGGAACGTTGAGGAATGGAATGATATGGAATGGAATAGCATTAGATAGAACTGAATGGAATGGAATGGAATTCGATGGAATGGAATGTCATGGAATGGAATGGAATGAAATTCTATGGAATAGAATGGCATGAAAATGAACGGAATGGAATGTCATGGAATGGCATGGCATGGCACGGCATGGCATGGAATGGAATGGCATGGCATGGCATGGCATGGCATGGAATGGAATGGCGTGGACTGGCGTGGAATGGACTGGAATGGAATGGAATGGCGAGGAATGCAATGGCATGGCATGGAATTGCATGGAATATCATGGATCGGTATGGAATGGAAGGGATGAAAATGGAAAGGAATGGAATGGAAAGGAACTTAATGACATGGCATGGAATGGAATTTAATGGAATGGAATGGAATGGCATTGAACGTCATTAAAGTGCATGAAATAGAACGGCATGGAATAGAATGGTATGGAATGGAAGGGAATGGAATGGAACGGAATGGAACAGCAAAATATGGAACGGAATAGCATTGAATGGCATGACATGGCATGAAATGGAATGGAATTGAATGGTATGGAACGTCATTTAAATGTATGGAATGGAATGACATGGATTGCAATGGAATGGAATGGAATGCAACAGAATGGAAAGGAACGGAATGGAATGGAATGGAATGGAATGGAATGGAATGGAATGGAATGGAATGGAATGGCAGGAATGAAATGGAACGCGAAGGAATGGAATGGAACCACATAGAACATCATGGATCCTCAATGAATGGAATGACAGGGAATGGAATAGCATTAAATGGAACAGAATGGAATGGAAAGAAACTCAATGGAAATGAAGATCATGGAATGACATGGAATGGAATGGAATGGAATGGAATGGAATGGAATGGAATGGAATGGAATGGAATGGAATGGAATGGAAAGGAATGACATGGAATGGAATGGAAAGGAATGGCATGGCATGGCATGGCATGGCATGGCATGGCATGGCATGGCATGGCATGGCATGGCATGGCATGGCATGGCATGGCATGGCATGGCACGGCTTGGCATGGAATGAAATGGAATGGAATGGAATGGCATGGATTGGAATATCATGGCGTGGATTGGCATGGAATGGAGTGGAATGACGATGAATACAATGGCATGGTATGGAATGGCATGGAATGTATTGGATATGTATGGAATGGAAGGGAACGAAATGGAACGGAACGGAATGGAAGGGAACTGAATGACATGGCATGTAATGGAATGGAATTCAATGGATTGGAATTTAATGGAATGGAATGGAATGGAATGGAATGGAATGGAATGGAATGGAATGGAATGGAATGGAATGGAATGGAATGGAATGGAATGTCATGGAACGGAATAGCATGGCATGGCATGGCATGGACTGGCATGGACTTGTGTGAAAAGGAATGGAATGCTATGCAACGGGATTAAATCGAAGGGAATGGTATGCCATGGAAATCAATGGAATGGAATGGCATAGCATGGACTGGCATGCAATGGAACGAAATGGAATAGAATCGTGTGCAATTGAATGGCATGGATTCAAATGTAATGGCATGGCATGGAATGGAATGGGATGGATTGGCTTGGCATGGCATGCTATGCACTGGCATGGCATGGCATGGCTTTTGATGGCATGGAATCTATTGGATTGTATTGGAATGCCATGGAACCGAATGGAACGGCATTGAATGGAATTGCATGGAATCTAATGCAAAGGCATGGAATGGCATTACGAGTTATGGCATGGAATGGAATGGAATGGCACGGATCCGAATTCTTTGGAAGGTCATGGCATGGACTGGCGTGGAATGGAGGGGAATGTAGTGGAATGGCGTAAAATGGAATGGACTGGAACGGCATTTCATGGATGGGAATAGAATGCATTGCATGGAATGGAATGGAATGGAATGGAATGGAATGGAATGGAATGGAATGGAATGGAATGGAATGGAATGGAAATGCAAAGCAAGGCATGGAATGGAAATGCAAGGCAAGGCATGGAATGGAAAAACATGGAATGGAATGGAATGGAATGGAATGGAATGGAATGGAATGGAATGGAATGGAATGGAATGGAATGGAATGGAACTGCGTAGGATGGAAGGGAATAGCATGGAATGGCATCACATCTCATGGAATGAAATGGAATGGAATTGAATAGGATGGAGTGGAATAGCATTGAATTGCATCGCATGGCATGGAAGGAAATTGAATGGAATGGCATGGAAAGGTGTGAAACAGAACGGAAAGGAACTATTCAGAATGGAATGGAATGGAATGGAATGGAATGGAATGGAATGGAATGGAATGGCATGGAACGTCGTGAAACGGCATGGAGTGGAATGGAACGGAATGGAATGGAATGGAATGGAATGGAATGGAATGGAATGGAATGGAATGGAATGGGATGGAAAGGAAAGGCATGGCATGTTGTGGAATGACATGCCAGGGCATGGATTATCATGGTATGGAATCCATTGGATTGGATTGGATTCTGCCGGAAGGACATGGAACCGAATGGAACGGCATTAAATGGAATTCCATGGAATCTAAAGCAATGGCATGCAATCTCATTACATGCTATGGCATGGCGTGGCATAGAATGGAATGGAATGACATGGAATGGAATGGAATGACATGGAATGACATGGAATGGAATGGAATGGAATGACGTGGAATTGAATGACATGGAATGGAACAGCATGGCAAGGAATGGAATGGAATGGATTGGAATGGAATGGAATGGAAAGGAATGCAATGGGATTAAAAGGAATGCAATGGAATACAATGGAAAGGCATGGAATGAAATGGAATGGAATGAAATGAAATAAATCGGTTCAGAAATGAAAAGAGTGGTTTGGAATGGAATGGAATGGTATGGAATGTGATGGAATGGAAAGGAATGGAATGGATTGGAATGCTATGGAGAGGAATGGCACGGTAAGGAACGTCCTGGAATGGAACGACATGGAACGGAATGGAATGGAATGGAATGGAATGGAATGGAATGGAATGGAATGGAATGGAATGGAATGGAATGGAATGGAATGGAATGGAATGACATGGAATGGAATGACATGGAATGGCATGGAACGAAATGGAATGGAATGGAACCGAACCGCATGGAACATCATTGAACGACAAGGAATGGAATGACATGGAATTGAACAGCATTAAATGGAACGGAATGGAATGAAATGGAATGAAATTCAAAGGAATGGAATGTCATGGAACCGAAGGAAGCTGAATGGAATGGAATGGAATGGAATGGAATGGAATGGAATGGAATGGAATGGAATGGAATGGAATGGAATGGAATTGAATGGAATGGAATGGCATGGCAATGAATGAAATGGAATGGAGTTTAATGGCATGGAATTGAATGGAATGGAAATGAATGAAATGGAACGGCATTGACTGCAAAGTATTGGAACGGCTTACACCTCATGGAACGACCTGGAAAGGAATGGAACAGAATGGAAAGGAACAGATCAGAATAGAATGGAATGGTATGAATAAGGAATGGAAGGCTATGGAATGGAATGGAATCGAAGGGAATGGTATGCCATGGAATGGAATTGAATGGAGTGGGATGGAATGGAATGGAATGGAATGGAATGGTATGGAGTGGAATGGAATGGAATGGAATGGAATGGAATGGAATGGAATGGAATGGAATGGAATGGAATGGAATGGAATGGAATGGGATGGGATGCAAAGGCATGGCATGCTATGGAATGACATGCCACGGCATGGATTATCCTGGTATGGAATCCATTGGATGGGATTGGATTGTGCCGGAAGGACATGGAACCGAATGGAACGGCAATAAATGGAATTGCATGGAATCTAATGCAATGGCATGAAATGGCATTACATGCTATGGCATGGCATGGCATAGAATGGAATGGAATGGAATGACATGGAATGGAATGACATGGAATGACGTGGAATTGAATGACATGGAATGGAACAGCATGGCAAGGAATGGAATGGAATGGAATGGAATGGAATGGAATGGAATGGAATGGAATGGAATGGAACGGAAAGGAACGGAAAGGAAAGGAATGGAAAGGAATGCAATGGGATTAAAAGGAATGCAATGGAATACAATGGAAAGGCATGGAATGGAATGGAATGGAATGGAATGGAATGGAATGGAATGGAATGGAATGGAATGGAATGGAATGGAATGGAATGGGATGGAAAGGAAAGGCATGGCATGCTATGGAATGACATGCCAGGGCATGGATTATCATGGTATGGAATCCATTGGATTGGACTGGATTCTGCCGGAAGGATATGGAACCGAATGGAACGGTATTAAATGGAATTGCATGGAATCTAAAGCAATGGCATGCAATGTCAATACATGCTATGGCATGGCATGGCATAGAATGACATGGAATGACATGGAATGGAATGGAATGGAATGGAATGGAATGGAATGGAATGGAATGGAATGGAATGGAATGACGTGGAATTGAATGACATGGAATGGAACAGCATGGCAAGGAATGGAATGGAATGGAATGGAATGGATTGGAATGGAATGGAATGGAATGGAATGGAATGGAATGGAATGGAATGGAATGGAATGGAATGGAAAGGAATGCAATGGAATACAATGGAAAGGCATGGAATGAAATGGAATGGAATGAAATGAATCGGTTCGGAAATGAAAAGAGTGGTTTGAAATGGAATGGAATGGTATGGAATGTGATGGAATGGAAAGCAATGGAATGGATTGGAATGCTATGGAGAGGAATGGCACGGTAAGGAACGTCCTGGAATGGAACGACATGGAACGGAACGGAACGGCATGGAATGGAATGTAATGGAATGGAATGGAATGGAATGGAATGGAATGGAATGGAATGGAATGACATGGAATGGCATGGAACGAAATGGAATGGAATGGAACCGAACCGCATGGAACATCATTGAACGACAAGGAATGGAATGACATGGAATGAAATTCAAAGGAATGGAATGTCATGGAACCGAAGGAAGCTGAATGGAATTGAATGGAATGGAACTGAATGGAATGAATTGCTATGGCATGGAATGGAATGGAATGGAATTGAATGGAATGGAATGGCATGGCAATGAATGAAATGGAATGGAGTTTAATGGCATGGAATTGAATGGAATGGAAATGAATGAAATGGAACGGCATTGACTGCAAAGTATTGGAACGGCTTACACCTCATGAAACGACCTGGAAAGGAATGGAACAGAATGGAAAGGAACAGATCAGAATAGAATGGAATGGTATGAATAAGGAATGGAAGGCTATGGAATGGAATGGAATCGAAGGGAATGGTATGCCATGGAATGGAATTGAATGGAGTGGGATGGAATGGAATGGAATGGAATGGAATGGAATGGAATGGAATGGAATGGAATGGAATGGAATGGAATGGAATGGAGTGGAATGGAATGGAATGGAGTGGAATGGAATGCATTGGAATGGAATGGGATGGGATGGGATGGAAAGGCATGGCATGCTATGGAATGACATGCCACGGCATGGATTATCCTGGTATGGAATCCATTGGATGGGATTGGATTGTGCTGGAAGGACATGGAACCGAATGGAACGGCAATAAATGGAATTGCATGGAATCTAAAGCAATGGCATGAAATGGCATTACATGCTATGGCATGGCATGGCATAGAATGGAATGGAATGGAATGACATGGAATGGAATGGAATGACGTGGAATTGAATAACATGGAATGGAACAGCATGGCAAGGAATGGAATGGAATGGAATGGATTGGAATGGAATGGAATGGAATGGAATGGAATGGAATGGAACGGAAAGGAAAGGAATGGAAAGGAATGCAATGGGATTAAAAGGAATGCAATGGAATACAATGGAAAGGCATGGAATGGAATGGAATGGAATGGAATGGAATGGAATGGAATGGAATGAATCGGTTCGGAAATGAAAAGAGTGGATTTGAATGGAATGGAATGGTATGGAATGTGATGGAATGGAAAGGAATGGAATGGATTGGAATGCTATGGAGAGGAATGGCACGGTAAGGAACGTCCTGGAATGGAACGACGTGGAACAGAACGGCATGGAAGGGAATGGAATGGAATGGAATGGAATGGAATGGAATGGAATGGAATGGAATGCAACGGAACGGAATGGAATGGAATGGAGTGGAATGGAATGGAATGGAATGGAATGGAATGGAATGGAATGGAATGGAATGGAATGGAATGGAATGGAATGGAACGGCATGGGATGGAACGGAACAGCATGGGATGGAATGGAATGTTATGTGATTGCACCACTTGGCATGGAATGAAATGGAACAGAATAGAATTGCATAAGACGAAGTGGAATAGCATAGAATGGCATCGCATGGCATAGAATGAAATGGAATGGAATGACAGGGAATGAAATGGAATGGCAATGACAGGAATGGATTGGAACGGCTTAGAACCTCATGGAACGGCATGGAAATGAATGAAACAGAACGGAAAGAACAGATCGGAATAGAATGGCATGGATTGGAATGGAATGGACTGGCATGGAACCGAAATGTTTGGAAGGTCATGGCATGGACTGGCGTGGAATGGAGGGAAATGTAGTGGAATGGCGTAAAATGGAATGGACTGGAACAGCATTTCATGGATGGGAATAGAATGCATTGCATGGAATGGAATGGAATGGAATGGAATGGAATGGAATGGAATGGAATGGAATGGAATGGAATGGAATGGAATGGAATGGAATGGAATGGAATGATGTGGAATGGAATGGAATGACATGGAATGATATGGAATGGAAATGCAAGGCAAGGCATGGAATGGAAAAACATGGAATGGAATGGAATGGAATGGAATGGAATGGAATGGAATGGAATGGAATGGAATGGAATGGAATGGAATGGGATGGAAAGGCATGGCATGCTATGGAATGACATGCCAGGGCATGGATTATCCTGGTATGGAATCCATTGGATGGGATTGGATTGTGCCGGAAGGACATGGAACCGAATGGAACGGCAATAAATGGAATTGCATGGAATCTAAT